>NC_054476.1:96236162-96836162 GCF_017639515.1 Carcharodon carcharias | reverse complement strand
CAGGTCAGTGTGGGATTCTGTCCTGGGACAGGGACTATCTGTGGGATACTGTCCTGGGATAGGGATTCAGTGTGGAAAACTGTCCTGGGACAGGGATTCAGTGTGGAATACTGTACTTGGACAGGGAATCGGTGTGGGATGCTGACATGGGAGATTGATTCGGGGTGGGATACTGTCCTGGGAGAGGGATTCGTTGTGGTATACTGTCCAGGGAGACGGATTCGGTTTGGGATAATATCCTGGGAGAGGGATTCACTGTAGGATACTGTCCTGGGAGAGGGATTCGGTGTGGGATACTGTCCTGGGAGAGGGACTATGCGTGGGATATAGTCCTGGGACATGGATTTGGACTGGGATATTGTCCTGGGAGAAGTATTCGCTGTGGGATACTGTCCTGGGAGAGGGATTCAGTTTGGGATACTGTACTGGGACAGCGAGTCAGTGTGGGATACTGTCCTGGGACAGGGACTATCTGTGGGATACTGTCCTGGGACAGGGAGTCGGTGTGGGATACTGTCCTGGGATAAGGATTCAGTGTGGGATACTGTCCTGGGAGAGGGAATCAGTGTGCGATACTGTCCTGGAAGTGGGAGCCAGTGTGGGATACTGTCCTGGGACAGCGAATCAGTGTGGGATCCTGTCCTGGGACAGGGACTGTCTGTGGGATACTGTCCTGGGAAAGGAATTATGTGTGGAATACTGTCCTGGGACCGGGATTCGGTGTGGAATACTGTCCTGGGACAGGGATTCTGTGTGGGATACTCTCCTGGGAGAGGGAATCGTTGTGGGATACTTTCCTGGGAGTAGGCTTCAGTGAGGGATACTGTCCTGGGACAGGGATTCAGTGTGGAATACTGTCCTGGGAGAAGGATTCAGTGCGGGATATGGATCTGGAGAAGGATTCAGTGTGGGATATTGTCCTGGGACAGGGATTCTGTGAGGGATACTGTCCTGGGAGAAGGTTTGAGTGTGAGATTATGTCCTGGGAGAGGGACTATGTGTGGGATACTGTCCTGGGACAGGGTGTCGGTGTGGGATACTGTCCTGGGACAGCAGGTCAGTGTGGGATTCTGTCCTGGGACAGGGACTATCTGTGGGATACTGTCCTGGGATAGGGATTCAGTGTGGAAAACTGTCCTGGGACAGGGATTCAGTGTGGAATACTGTACTTGGACAGGGAATCGGTGTGGGATACTGTCCTGAGACAACGATTCGTTGTGGGATACTGTCCTGGGACAGGGACTATCTGTGGGTAACTGTCCTGGGAGAGGGATTCAGTGTGTGATACTGTCCAGGGACAGGGATTCGGTGTGGGATACTCTCCTGGGAGAGAGACTATGTGTGGGACAGTGTTCTGGGAGAGGGAATCAGTGTGGGATACTGTCCTGGGACAGGGATTCAGTGTGGAATACTGTCCTGGGAAAGGGATTTGATGTGGGATACTGTCCAGGATGAAGGATTCAGTGTGGGATATTGTCCGGGGACAGGGATTTGGTGTGGGATACTGTCCTGGGAGAAGAATTCAGTGTTGGAAACTTTCCTAGGAGAGGGATTCAGCGTGGGTTACTGTCCTGGTACAGTTATTCAGTGTGGAATACTGTCCTGGGACAGGGATTCAGTTTGGAATACTGTCCTAGGACAGGGATTCAGTGTGGAGTACTGTCCTGGGAGAAGGATTCAGTGCGGGACACTGACCTGGAGAAGGATTCAGTGTGGGATATGGTCCTGGGACAGGGATTCTGTGCGGGATACTGTCCTGGGAGAGGGATTGAGTGTGAGATTATGACCTGGGAGAGCGACTATGTGTGGGATACTGTCCTGGGGCAGGGACTATCTGTGTGACACTGTCCGGGGACAGCGAGTCAGTGTGGGATACTGTCCTGGGACAGGAATTCAGTGTGGAATACTGTCCTGGGACAGGGATTTAGTGTGGAATACTGTCCTGGGACAGGGATTTGATGATGGATACTGTCCTGGAAGAAGGATTCAGTGTGGGATATTGTCCTGGGACAGGGATATGGTGCGGGATACTGACCTGGGAGAGGGATTTGGTATGGGATCATGTCCTGGGAAAGGGTTTATGTGTGGAATACTGTCCTGTGACAGGTATTCGGTGTGGGATACTCTCCTGGGACAGGAATTCGGTGTGGGTTACAGACCTGCGACAAGGATTCGTTGTGCGATACTGTCCTGGGAGAGGGAATCAGTGTGGGATACGGTCCTGGGACAGGGATTCGGTGTGGGATACTGTCCTGGGACAAGTATATGGTATGGGAAACTGTCCTGGGAGAGGGACTATGTGTGGGATACTCTCCTGGGACAGGGATTCGGTGTGGGATACTGTTCTGGGACAGGGATTTGTTGTGTGATACTGTCCTGGGAGAGGGAATCAGTGTGGGATACTCTCCTGGGACACGAATTCGGTGTGGGATACTGACCTGCGACAAGGATTCGTTGTGTGATACTGTCCTGGGAGAGGGAATCAGTGTGGGATACTGTCCTGGGACAGGGATTCAGTATGGTATACTGTCCTGGGACAAGTATATGGTGTGGGATATTGTCCTGGGAGAGGGAATCAGTGTGGGATACTGTCCTGGGACAGGGATTCAGTATGGTATACTGTCCTGGGACAAGTATATGGTGTGGGATATTGTCCTGGGAGAGGGAATCGTTGTTGGATACTTTCCTGGGAGTAGGCTTCAGTGAGGGATACTGTCCTGGGACAGGGATTCAGTGTGGAATACTGTCCTGGGAGAAGGATTCAGTGCGGGATACGGATCTGGAGAAGGATTCAGTGTGGGATATTGTCCTGGGACAGGGATTCTGTGAGGGATACTGTCCTGGGAGAAGGTTTGAGTGTGAGATTATGTCCTGGGAGAGGGACTATGTGTGGGATACTGTCCTGGGACAGGGTGTCGGTGTGGGATACTGTCCTGGGACAGCAGGTCAGTGTGGGATTCTGTCCTGGGACAGGGACTATCTGTGGGATACTGTCCTGGGATAGGGATTCAGTGTGGAAAACTGTCCTGGGACAGGGATTCAGTGTGGAATACTGTACTTGGACAGGGAATCGGTGTGGGATGCTGACATGGGAGATTGATTCGGGGTGGGATACTGTCCTGGGAGAGGGATTCGTTGTGGTATACTGTCCAGGGAGACGGATTCGGTTTGGGATAATATCCTGGGAGAGGGATTCACTGTAGGATACTGTCCTGGGAGAGGGATTCGGTGTGGGATACTGTCCTGGGAGAGGGACTATGCGTGGGATATAGTCCTGGGACATGGATTTGGACTGGGATATTGTCCTGGGAGAAGTATTCGCTGTGGGATACTGTCCTGGGAGAGGGATTCAGTTTGGGATACTGTACTGGGACAGCGAGTCAGTGTGGGATACTGTCCTGGGACAGGGACTATCTGTGGGATACTGTCCTGGGACAGGGAGTCGGTGTGGGATACTGTCCTGGGATAAGGATTCAGTGTGGGATACTGTCCTGGGAGAGGGAATCAGTATGCGATACTGTCCTGGAAGTGGGAGCCAGTGTGGGATACTGTCCTGGGACAGCGAATCAGTGTGGGATCCTGTCCTGGGACAGGGACTGTCTGTGGGATACTGTCCTGGGAAAGGGATTATGTGTGGAATACTGTCCTGGGACCGGGATTCGGTGTGGAATACTGTCCTGGGACAGGGATTCTGTGTGGGATACTCTCCTGGGAGAGGGAATCGTTGTGGGATACTTTCCTGGGAGTAGGCTTCAGTGAGGGATACTGTCCTGGGACAGGGATTCAGTGTGGAATACTGTCCTGGGAGAAGGATTCAGTGCGGGATACGGATCTGGAGAAGGATTCAGTGTGGGATATTGTCCTGGGACAGGGATTCTGTGAGGGATACTGTCCTGGGAGAAGGTTTGAGTGTGAGATTATGTCCTGGGAGAGGGACTATGTGTGGGATACTGTCCTGGGACAGGGTGTCGGTGTGGGATACTGTCCTGGGACAGCAGGTCAGTGTGGGATTCTGTCCTGGGACAGGGACTATCTGTGGGATACTGTCCTGGGATAGGGATTCAGTGTGGAAAACTGTCCTGGGACAGGGATTCAGTGTGGAATACTGTACTTGGACAGGGAATCGGTGTGGGATACTGTCCTGAGACAACGATTCGTTGTGGGATACTGTCCTGGGACAGGGACTATCTGTGGGTAACTGTCCTGGGAGAGGGATTCAGTGTGTGATACTGTCCAGGGACAGGGATTCGGTGTGGGATACTCTCCTGGGAGAGAGACTATGTGTGGGACAGTGTTCTGGGAGAGGGAATCAGTGTGGGATACTGTCCTGGGACAGGGATTCAGTGTGGAATACTGTCCTGGGAAAGGGATTTGATGTGGGATACTGTCCAGGATGAAGGATTCAGTGTGGGATATTGTCCGGGGACAGGGATTTGGTGTGGGATACTGTCCTGGGAGAAGAATTCAGTGTTGGAAACTTTCCTAGGAGAGGGATTCAGCGTGGGTTACTGTCCTGGTACAGTTATTCAGTGTGGAATACTGTCCTGGGACAGGGATTCAGTTTGGAATACTGTCCTGGGACAGGGATTCAGTGTGGAGTACTGTCCTGGGAGAAGGATTCAGTGCGGGACACTGACCTGGAGAAGGATTCAGTGTGGGATATGGTCCTGGGACAGGGATTCTGTGCGGGATACTGTCCTGGGAGAGGGATTGAGTGTGAGATTATGACCTGGGAGAGCGACTATGTGTGGGATACTGTCCTGGGACAGGGACTATCTGTGTGACACTGTCCGGGGACAGCGAGTCAGTGTGGGATACTGTCCTGGGACAGGGATTCAGTGTGGAATACTGTCCTGGGACAGGGATTTAGTGTGGAATACTGTCCTGGGACAGGGATTTGATGATGGATACTGTCCTGGAAGAAGGATTCAGTGTGGGATATTGTCCTGGGACAGGGATATGGTGCGGGATACTGACCTGGGAGAGGGATTTGGTGTGGGATCATGTCCTGGGAAAGGGTTTATGTGTGGAATACTGTCCTGTGACAGGTATTCGGTGTGGGATACTGTTCTGGGACAGGGATTCGGTGTGGGATACTCTCCTGGGACAAGAATTCGGTGTGGGTTACAGACCTGCGACAAGGATTCGTTGTGCGATACTGTCCTGGGAGAGGGAATCAGTGTGGGATACTGTCCTGGGACAGGGATTCGGTGTGGGATACTGTCCTGGGACAAGTATATGGTATGAGAAACTGTCCTGGGAGAGGGACTATATGTGGGATACTCTCCTGGGACAGGCATTCGGTGTGGGTTACTGTCCTGGGGCAAGAATTTGGTGTGGGATATTGTCCTGGGAGAGGGAATCGGTGTGGGATACTTTCCTGGGACAAGGATTCAGTGTGGGATACCGTCCTTGGACAGGTATTCGGTGTGGGATGCTGACATGGGAGATGATTCGGTGTGGGATACAGTCCCGGGAGTTGGATTCGTTGTGGTATACTGTCCCTGGAGAGGGATTCGGTGTGGTATAATATCCTGGGAGAGGGATTCACTGTAGGAAACAGACCTGGGAGAGGGATTCGGTGTGGGATACTGTCCTGGGAGAGGGACTATGCGTGGGATACAGTCCGGGGACAGGGATTTGGACTGGGATATTGTCCTGGGAGAAGTATTCGCTGTGGGATACTGTCCTAGGAGAGGGATTCAGTGTGGGATACTGTACTGGGACAGCGAGTCAGTGTGGGATCCTGTCCTGGGACAGGGACTGTCTGTGGGATACTGTCCTGGGAAAGGGATTATGTGTGGAATAATGTCCTGGGACAGGGATTCGGTGTGGGATACTGTCCTGGGAGACTGAGTCAGTGTGGGATACTGTACTGGGACAGCGAGTCAGTGTGGGATACTGTCCTGGGACAGGGACTATCTGTGGGATACTGTCCTGGGACAGGGTTTCGATGTGGGATACTGTCCTGGGACAAGGATTCAGTGTGGGAAACTGTCCTGGGAGAGGGAATCAGTGTGGGATACTGTCCAGGAAGAGGGAGTCAGTGTGGGATACTGTCCTGGGACAGCGAGTCACTGTGGGATCCTGTCATGGGACAGGGACTGTCCGTGGGATACTGTCCTGGGAAAGGGATTATGCGTGGAATACTGTCCTGGGACAGGGAGTCGATGTGGGATACTGTGCTGGGACAAGGATTCAGTGTGGGAAACTGTCCTGGGAGAGGGAATCAGTGTGGGATACTGTCCAGGAAGAGGGAGTCAGTGTGGGATACTGTCCTGGGACAGGGAATATCGCTGGGATACTGTCCTGGGACAGAGATTCAGTGTGGAATCCTGTCCTGGGACAGAGATTCAGTGTGGAATACTGTCCTGGGACAGGGATTTGATGATGGATACTGTCCTGGAAGAAGGATTCAGTGTGGGATATTGTCCTGGGACAGGGATTCGGTGTGGGATACTGTTCTGGGACAGGGATTCGTTGTGTGATACTGTCCTGGGAGAGGGAATCAGTGTGGGATACTCTCCTGGGACAGGAATTCGGTGTGGGATACTGACCTGTGACAAGGATTCGTTGTGTGATACTGTCCTGGGAGAGGGAATCAGTGTGGGATACTGTCCTGGGAGTGGGATTCATTGTAGGATACTATCCTGGGAGAGGGATTCAGTGTGGGATACTATCCTGGGACAAGGATTCGGTGTGGGTTACTGTCCTGGGGCAAGGATTTGGTGTGGGATATTGTCCTGGGAGAGGGAATCGGTGTGGGATACTTTCCTGGGACAAGGATTCAATGTGGGATACTGTCCTGGGAGAGGGCATCAGTGTGGGGTACTGTCCTGGGAGAGGGAGTCATTGTGGGATACTGTCCTGGGAGAGGGATTCAGTGTGGGATACTATTCTGGGACAGGGATTCGGTGTGAGATCCCTGCCGTGGGACAGGGACTATCTGTGGGATACTGTCCTGGGTCAGGGATTCAGTGTGGAATACTGTCCTGGGACAGGGATTTGATGATGGATACTGTCCTGGAAGAAGGATTCAGTGTGGGATATTGTCCTGGGACAGGGATTCGGTGTGGGATACTGTTCTGGGACAGGGATTCGTTGTGTGATACTGTCCTGGGAGAGGGAATCAGTGTGGGATACTCTCCTGGGACAGGAATTCGGTGTGGGATACTGACCTGTGACAAGGATTCGTTGTGTGATACTGTCCTGCGAGAGGGAATCAGTGTAGGATACTGTCCTGGGACAGGGATTCAGTGTGGTATACTGTCCTGGGACAAGTATATGGTGTGAGATATTGTCCTAGGATAGGGAATCGGTGTGGGATACTTTCCTGGGAGTAGGCTTCAGCGATGGATACTGTCCTGGGAGAGGGAATCAGTGTGGGATACTGTCCTGGGAGTGGGATTCATTGTGGGATACTATCCTGGGAGAGGGATTCAGTGTGGGATACTATCCTGGGACAGGGATTTGGTGTGGGTTACTGTCCTGGGGCAAGGATTTGGTGTGGGATATTGTCCTGGGAGAGGGAATTGGTGTGGGATACTTTCCTGGGACAAGGATTCAATGTGGGATACTCTCCTGGGAGAGGGCATCAGTGTGGGGTACTGTCCTGGGAGAGGGAGTCATTGTGGGATACTGTCCTGGGGGAGGGATTCAGTGTGGGATACTATCCTGGGACAGGGATTCGGTGTGAGATCCCTGCCATGGGACAGTGATTCAGTGTGGAATACTGTCCTTGGACGGGGATTCGGTGTGGGATACTGTCCCGGGAGAGGGATTCGTTGTGGTATACTGTCCCTGGAGAGGGATTCGGTGTGGGATAATATCCTGGGAGAGGGATTCACTGAAGGGTACTGTCCTGGGAGAGGAATTCGGTGTGGGATACTCTCCTGGGAGAGGGACTATGCATGGGATATAGTCCTGGGACAGGGATTTGGACTGGGATATTGTCCTGGGAGAAGTATTCGCTGTGTGATACTGTCCTGGGAGAGGGATTCAGTGTGGGATACTGTACTGGGACAGCGAGTCAGTGTGGGATCCTGTCCTGGGACAGGGACTGTCTGTGGGATACTGTCCTGGGAAAAGGATTATGTGTGGAATAATGTCCTGGGACAGGGATTCGGTGTGGGATACTGTCCTGGGAGACTGAGTCAGTGTGGGATACTGTACTGGGACAGCGAGTCAGTGTGGGATGCTGTCCTGGGACAGGGACTATCTGTGGGATACTGTCCTGGGACAGGGAGTCGATGTGGGATACTGTCCTGGGACAAGGATTCAGTGTGGGAAACTGTCCTGGGAGAGGGAATCAGTGTGGGATACTGTCCAGGAAGAGGGAATCAGTGTGGGATACTGTCCTGGGACAGGGACTATCGGTGGGACACTGTCCTGGGACAGGGATTCAGTGTGGAATACTGTCCTGGGACAGGGATTCAGTGTGGAATACTGTCCTGGGCCAGAGATTCAGTGTGGAATACTGTCCTGGGACATGGATTTGATCATGGATACTGTCCTGGAAGAAGGATTCAGTGTGGGATAGTGTCCTGGGACACGAATTCGGTGTGGGATACTGACCTGCGACAAGGATTCCTTGTGTGATACTGTCCTGGGAGAGGGATTCAGTGTGGGATACTGTCCTGGGACAGGGATTCAGTGTGGGATACTGTCCTGGGACAGGGATTCGGTATGGGATACACTCCTGGGAGAGAGACTATGTGTGGGACAGTGTTCTGGGAGAGGGAATCACTGTGGGATACTGTCCTGGGACAGGGATTCAGTGTGGAATATTGTCCTGGGAAAGGGATTTGATGTGGGACACTGTCGAGGAAGAAGGATTCGGTGTGGGATATTGACCGGGGACAGGGATTTGGTGTGGGATACTGTCCTGGGAGAAGAATTCAGTGTGGGAAACTGTCCTAAGAGAGGGATTCAGCGTGGGTTACTGTCCTGGGACAGGTATTCAGTGTGGAATACTGTCCTGGGACAGGGATTCAGTGTGGAATACTGTCCTGGGAGAAGGATTCAGTGCGGGATACTGACATGGAGAAGGATTCAGTGTGGGATATTGTCCTGGGACAGGGATTCGGTGCGTGATACTGTCCTGGGATAGGGATTGAGTGTGAGATTATGTCCTGGGAGAGGGACTATGTGTGGGATACTGTCCTGGGACAGGGACTATCTGTGGGATACTGTCCGGGGACAGCGAGTCAGTGTGGGATACTGTCCTGGGACAGGGATTCAGTGTGGAATACTGTCCTGGGACAGGGATTCTTTGTGGAATATTGTCCTGGGACAGGGATGTGGTGCGGGATAATGACCTGGGAGAGGGATTTGGTGTGGGATCGTGTCCTGGGAAAGGGTTTATGTGTGGAATACTGTCCTGGGACAGGTATTCGGTGTGGGATACTGTTCTGGGACAGGGATTCGGTGTGGGATACTCTCCTGGGACAGGAATTCGGTTTGGTTACAGACCTGCGACAAGGATTCGTTGTGCGATATAGTCCTGGGAGAGGGAATCAGTGTGGGATACTGTCCTGGGACAGGGATTCGGTGTGGGATACTGTCCTGGGACAAGTATATGGTATGGGAAGCTGTCCTGGGACAGGGATTTGTTGTGTGATACTGTCCTGGGAGAGGGAATCAGTGTGGGATACTCTCCTGGGACACGAATTCGGTGTGGGATACTGACCTGCGACAAGGAATCGTTGTGTGATACTGTCCTGGGAGAGGGAATCAGTGTGGGATACTGTCCTGGGACAGGGATTCATTGTGGTATACTGTCCTGGGACAAGTATATGGTGTGGGATATTGTCCTGGGAGAGGGAATCGGTGTGGGATACTTTCCTGGGAGTGGGATTCATTGTAGGATACTATCCTGGGAGAGGGATTCAGTGTGGGATACTATCCTGGGACAGGGATTCGGTGTGGGTTACTGTGCTGGGGCAAGGATTTGGTGTGGGATATTGTCCTGGGAGAGGGAATCGGTGTGGGATACTTTCCTGGGACAAGGATTCAATGTAGGATACTGTCCTGGGAGAGGGCATCATTGTGGCATACTGTCCTGGGAGAGGGATTCATTGTGGGATACTGTCCTGGGAGAGGGATTCAGTGTGGGATACTATCCTGGGACAGGGATTTGGTGTGAGATCCCTGTCGTGGGACAGGGATTCAGTGTGGAATACTGTCCTCGGACAGGGATTCGGTGTGGGATACTGTCCCGGGAGAGGGATTCGTTGTGGTATACTGTCCCTGGAGAGGGATTCGGTGTGGGATAATATCCTGGGAGAGGGATTCACTGTAGGATACTGTCCTGGGAGAGTAATTCGGTGTGGGATACTCTCCTGGGAGAGGGACTATGCGTGGGCTATAGTCCTGGGACAGGGATTTGGACTGGGATATTGTCCTGGGAGAAGTATTCGCTGTGGGATACTGTCCTGGGAGAGGGATTCAGTGTGGGATACTGTACTGGGGCAGCGAGTCAGTGTGGGATCCTGTCCTGCGACAGGGACTGTCTGTGGGATACTGTCCTGGGAAAAGGATTATGTGTGGAATAATGTCCTGGGACAGGGATTCGGTGTGGGACACTGTCCTGGGAGACTGAGTCAGTGTGGGATACTGTACTGGGACAGCGAGTCAGTGTGGGATACTGTCCTGGGACAGGGACTATCTGTGGGATACTGTCCTGGGACAGGGAGTCGATGTGGGATACTGTCCTGGGACAAGGATTCAGTGTGGGAAACTGTCCTGGGAGAGGGAATCAGTGTGGGATACTGTCCAGGAAGAGGGAGTCAGTGTGGGATACTGTCCTGGGACAGGGACTATCTGTGGGATACTGTCCTGGGACAGGGATTCGGTGTGGGACACTGTCCTGGGAGACTGAGTCAGTGTGGGATACTGTACTGGGACAGCGAGTCAGTGTGGGATACTGTCCTGGGACAGGGACTATCTGTGGGATACTGTCCTGGGACATGGAGTCGATGTGGGATACTGTCCTGGGACAAGGATTCAGTGTGGGAAACTGTCCTGGGAGAGGGGATCAGTGTGGGATACTGTCCAGGAAGAGGGAGTCAGTGTGGGATACTGTCCTGGGACAGGGACTATCTGTGGGATACTGTCATGGGACAGGGATTCAGTGTGGAATACTGTCCTGGGACAGGGATTTGATGATGGATACTGTCCTGGAAGAAGGATTCAGTGTGGGATATTGTCCTGGGACAGGGATTCGGTGTGGGATACTGTTCTGGGACAGGGATTCGTTGTGTGATACTGTCCTGGGAGATGGAATCAGTGTGGGATACTCTCCTGGGACAGGAAGTCGGTGTGGGATACTGACCTGCGCCAAGGATTCGTTGTGTGATACTGTCCTGGGAGAGGGAATCAGTGTGGGATACTGTCCTGGGACAGGGATTCAGTATGGTATACTGTCCTGGGAGTAGGCTTCAGTGAGGGATACTGTCCTGGGAGAGGGAATCAGTGTGGGATACTGTCCTGGGAGTGGGATTCATTGTAGGATACTATCCTGGGAGAGGGATTCAGTGTGGGATACTATCCTGGGACCGGGATTCGGTGTGGGTTACTGTCCTGGGGCAAGGAGTTGGTGTGGGATATTGTCCTGGGAGAGGGAATCGGTGTGGGATACTTTCCTGGGACAAGGATTCAATGTGGGATACTATCCTGGGAGAGGGCATCAGTGTGGGGTACTGTCCAGGAAGAGGGAGTCACTGTGGGATACTGTCCTGGGACAGGGACTGTCTGTGGGATACTGTCCTGGGACAGGGAGTCGATGTGGGATAGTGTCCTGGGACAAGGATTCAGTGTGGGAAACTGTCCTGGGAGAAGGATTCAGTGCGCGATACTGTCCTGGAAGAAGGATTCAGTGTGGGATATTGTCCTGGGACACGAATTCGGTGTGGGATACTGACCTGCGACAAGGATTCCTTGTGTGATTCTGTCCTGGGAGAGGGATTCAGTGTGGGATACTGTCCTGGGAAAGGGATTCAGTGTGGGATACTGTCCTGGGACAGGGATTCGGTGTTGGATACACTCCTGGGAGAGAGACTATGTGTGGGACAGTGTTCTGGGAGAGGGAATCACTGTGGGATACTGTCCTGGGACAGGGATTCAGTGTGGAATATTGTCCTGGGAAAGTGATTTGATGTGGGATACTGTCGAGGAAGAAGGATTCAGTGTGGGATATTGTCCGGGGACAGGGATTTGGTGTGGGATACTGTCCTGGGAGAAGAATTCAGTGTGGGAAACTGTCCTAGGAGAGGGATTCAGCGTGGGTTACTGTCCTGGGACAGGTATTCAGTGTGGAATACTGTCCTGGGACAGGGATTCAGTTTGGAATACTGTGCTGGGACAGGGATTCAGTGTGGAATACTGTCCTGGGAGATGGATTCAGTGCGGGATACTGACCTGGGAGAAGGATTCAGTGCGGGATACTGACCTGGAGAAGGATTCAGTGTGGGATATTGTCCTGGGACAGGGATTCTGTGTGGGATACTGTCCTGGGAGAGGGATTGAGTGTGAGATTATGTCCTGGGAGAGGGACTATGTGTGGGATACTGTCCTGGGACAGGGACTATCTGTGGGATACTGTCCGGGGACAGCGAGTCAGTGTGGGATACTGTCCAAGGACAGGGATTCAGTGTGGAATATTGTCCTGGGACAAGGATTCAGTGTGGAATTCTGTCCTGGGACAGGGATTTGATGATGGATACTGTCCTGGAAGAAGGATTCAGTGTGGGATATTGTCCTGGGACAGGGATGTGGTGCGGGATAATGACCTGGGAGAGGGATTTGGTGTGGGATCGTGTCCTGGGAAAGGGTTTATGTGTGGAATACTGTCCTGGGACAGGTATTCGGTGTGGGATACTGTTCTGGGACAGGGATTCGGTGTGGGATACTCTCCTGGGACAGGAATTCGGTTTGGTTACAGACCTGCAACAAGGATTCGTTGTGCGATATAGTCCTGGGAGAGGGAATCAGTGTGGGATACTGTCCTGGGACAGGGATTCGGTGTGGGATACTGTCCTGGGACAAGTATATGGTATGGGAAACTGTCCTGGGAGAGGGACTATGTGTGGAATACTGTCCTTGGACATTGATTCGGTGTGGGATACTGTCCCGGGAGAGGGATCCGTTGTGGTATACTGTCCCTGGAGAGGGATACCGTGTGGGATAATATCCTGGGAGAGGGATTCACTGTAGGATACTGTCCTGGGAGAGTAATTCGGTGTGGGATACTCTCCTGGGAGAGGGACTATGCATGGGATATAGTCCTGGGACACGGATTTGGACTGGGATATTGTCCTGGGAGAAGTATTCGCTGTGGGATACTGTCCTGGGAGAGGGTTTCAGTGTGGGATACTGTACTGGGACAGCGAGTCAGTGTGGGATCCTGTCCTGGGACAGGGATTCAGTGTGGAATACTGTCCTGGGACAGGGATTCAGTGTGGAATACTGTCCTGGGACAGGGATTTGATGATGGATACTGTCCTGGAAGAAGGATTCAGTGTGGGATATTGTCCTGGGACAGGGATATGGTGCGGGATATTGACCTGGGAGAGGGATTTGGTGTGGGATCGTGTCCGGGGAAAGGGTTTATGTGTGGAAGACTGTCCTGGGACAGGTATTCGGTGTGGGATACTGTTCTGGGACAGGGATTCGGTGTGGGATACTCTCCTGGGACAGGAATTCGGTGTGGGTTACAGACCTGCGACAAAGATTCGTTGTGCGATACTGTTTTGGGAGAGGGTATCAGTGTGGGATACTGTCCTGGGACAGGGATTCGGTGTGGGATACTGTCCTGGGACAAGTATATGGTATGGGAAACTGTCCTGGGAGAGGGACTATGTGTGGGATACTATCCTGGGACAGGGATTCGGTGTGGGCTACTGTCCTTGGGCAAGGATTTGGTGTGGGATACTGTCCTGGGAGAGGGCATCAGTGTGGGGTACTGTCCTGGGAGAGGGAGTCATTGTGGGATACTGTCCTGGGAGAGGGATTCAGTGTGGGATACCATCCTGGGACAGGGATTCGGTGTGAGATCCCTGTCGTGGGACAGGGATTCAGTGTGGAATACTGTCCTTGGACAGGGATTCGGTGTGGGATACTGTCCCGGGAGACGGATTCGTTGTGGTATACTGTCCCTGGAGAGGGATTCGGTGTGGGATAATATCCTGGGAGAGGGATTCACTGTAGGATACTGTCCTGGGAGAGTAATTTGGTGTGGGATACTTTCCTGGGAGAGGGACTATGCGTGGGATATAGTCCTGGGACAGGGATTTGGACTGGGATATTGTCCTGGGAGAAGTATTCGCTGTGTGATATTGTCCTGGGAGAGGGATTCAGTGTGGGATCCTGTCCTGGGACAGGGACTGTCTGTTGGATACTGTCCTGGGAAAAGGATTATGTGTGGTATACTGTCCTGGGACAAGTATATGGTGTGGGATATTGTCCTGGGAGAGGGAATCGGTGTGGGATACTTTCCTGGGACAGGGATTCAGTGTGGTATACTGTCCTGGGACAAGTAGATGGTGTGGGATATTGTCCTGGGAGAGGGAATCGTTGTGGGATACTTTCCTGGGAGTAGGCTTCAGTGAGGGGTACTGTCCTGGGAGAGGGAATCAGTGTGGGATACTGTCCTGGGAGTGGGATTCATTGTAGGATACTATCCTGGGAGAGGGATTCAGTGTGGGATACTATCCTGGGACAGGGATTCGGTGTGGGTTATTGTCCTGGGGCAAGGATCTGGTGTGGGATATTGTCCTGGGAGAGGGAATTGGTGTGGGATACATTCCTGGGACAAGGATTCAATGTGGGATACTGTCCTGGGAGAGGGAATCGGTGTGGTATACTGTCCTGGGAGAGGGATTCAGTGTGGGATACTATCCTGGGACAGGGATTCGGTGTGAGATCCCTGTCGTGGGACAGGGATTCAGTGTGGAATACTATCCTTGGACAGGGATTCGATGTGGGATGCTGACATGGGAGATTGATTCGGTGTGGGATACTGTCCCGGGAGAGGGATTCGTTGTGGTATACTGTCCCTGGAGATGGATTCGGTGTGGGATAATATCCTGGGAGAGGGATTCACTGAAGGATACTGTCCTGGGAGAGGAATTCGGTGTGGGATACTCTCCTGGGAGAGGGACTATGCGTGGGATATAGTCCTGGGTCAGGGATTTGGACTGGGATATTGTCCTGGGAGAAGTATTCGCTGTGGGATACTGTCCTGGGAGAGGGATTCAGTGTGGGATACTGTACTGGGACAGCGAGTCAGTGTGGGATCCTGTCCTGGGACAGGGACTGTCTGTGGGATACTGTCCTGGGAAAAGGATTATGTGTGGAATAATGTCCTGGGACAGGGATTCGGTGTGGAATACTGTCCTGGGAGACTGAGTCAGTGTGGGATACTGTACTGGGACAGCGAGTCAGTGTGGGATACTGTCCTGGGACAGGGACTATCTGTGGGATACTGTCCTGGGACAGGGAGTAGATCTGGGATACTGTCCTGGGACAAGGATTCAGTGTGGGAAACTGTCCTGGGAGAGGGAATCAGTGTGGGATACTGACCAGGAAGAGGGAGTCAGTGTGGGATACTGTCCTGGGACAGGGACTATCGGTGGGATACTGTCCTGGGACAGGGATTCAGTGTGGAATACTGTCCTGGGACAGGGATTCAGTGTGGAATACTGTCCTGGGACATGGATTTGATGATGGATACTGTCCTGGAAGAAGTATTCAGTGTGGGATACTCCCCTGGGACACGAATTCGTTGTGGGATACTGACCTGCGACAAGGATTCCTTGTGTGTTACTGTCCTGGGAGAGGGAATCAGTGTGGGATACTGTCCTGGGACAGGCATTCAGTGTGGGTTACTGTCCTGGGACAGGGATTCGGTGTGGGATACACTCCTGGGAGAGAGACTATGTGTGGGACAGTGTTCTGGGAGAGGGAATCACTGTGGGATACTGTCCTGGGACAGGGATTCAGTGTGGGATGCTGTCCTGGGAAAGGAATTTGATGTGGGACACTGTCGAGGAAGAAGGATTCGGTGTGGGATATTGACCGGGGACAGGGATTTGGTGTGGTATACTGTCCTGGGAGAAGAATTCAGTGTGGGAAACTGTCCTAAGAGAGGGATTCAGCGTGGGCTACTGTCCTGGGACAGGTATTCAGTGTGGAATACTGTCCTGGGACAGGGATTCAGTTTGGATTACTGTCCTGGGACAGGGATTCAGTGTGGAATACTGTCCTGGGAGAAGGATTCAGTGCGGGATACTGACCTGGAGAAGGATTCAGTGTGGGATATTGTCCTGGGACAGGGATTCGGTGCGGGATTCTGTCCTGGGAGAGGGATTGAGTGTGAGATTATGTCCTGGGAGAGGGACTATGTGTGGGATACTGTCCTGGGACAGGGACTATCTGTGGGATACTGTCCGGGGACAGGTATTCGGTGTGGGATACTGTTCTGGGACAGGGATTCAGTGTGGGATATTGTCCTGGGACAGGGATTCGGTGCAGGATTCTGTCCTGGGAGAGGGATTGAGTGTGAGATTATGTCCTGGGAGACGGACTATGTGTGGGATACTGTCCTGGGACAGGGACTATCTGTGGGATACTGTCCGGGGACAGGAATTCGGTGTGGGTTACAGAGCTGCGACAAGGATTCATTGTGCAATACTGTCCTGGGAGAGGGAATCAGTGTGGGATACTGTCCTGGGACAGGGATTCGGTGTCGGTTACTTTCCTGGGACAAGGATTCAATGTGGGATACTGTCCTGGGAGAGGGCATCAGTGTGGGGTACTGTCCTGGGAGAGGGAGTCATTGTGGGATACTGTCCTGGGAGAGGGATTCAGTGTGGGATACTATCCTGGGCCAGGGATTGGGTGTGAGATCCCTGTCGTGGGACAGGGATTCAGTGTGGAATACTATCCTTGGACAGGGATTCGATGTGGGATGCTGACATGGGAGATTGATTCGGTGTGGGATACTGTCCCGGGAGAGGGATTCGTTGTGGTATACTGTCCCTGGAGAGGGATTCGGTGTGGGATAATATCCTGGGAGAGGGATTCACTGTAGGATACTGTCCTGGGAGAGGAATTCGGTGTGGGATACTCTCCTGGGAGAGGGACTATGCGTGGGATATAGTCCTGGGACAGGGATTTGGACTGGGGTATTGTCCTGGGAGAAGTATTCGCTGTGGGATACTGTCCTGGGAGAGGGATTCAGTGTGGGATACTGTACTGGGACAGCGAGTCAGTGTGGGATCCTGTCCTGGGACAGGGACTGTCTGTGGGATACTGTCCTGGGAAAAGGATTATGTGTGGAATAATGTCCTGGGACAGGGATTCGGTGTGGGACACTGTCCTGGGAGACTGAGTCAGTGTGGGATACTGTACTGGGACAGCGAGTCAGTGTGGGATACTGTCCTGGGACAGGGACTATCTGTGGGATACTGTCCTGGGACAGGGAGTCGATGTGGGATACTGTCCTGGGACAAGGATTCAGTGTGGGAAACTGTCCTGGGAGAGGGAATCAGTGTGGGATACTGTCCAGGAAGAGGGAGTCAGTGTGGGATACTGTCCTGGGACAGAGATTCAGTGTGGAATACTGTCCTGGGACAGGGATTTGATGATGGATACTGTCCTGGAAGAAGGATTCAGTGTGGGATATTGTCCTGGGACAGGGATTCGTTGTGTGATACTGTCCTGGGAGAGGGAATCAGTGTGGGATACTCTCCCGAGGCACGAATTCGGTGTGGGATACTGACCTGCGACAAGGATTCGTTGTGTGATACTGTCCTGGGAGAGGGAATCAGTGTGGGATACTGTCCTGGGACAGGGATTCAGTGTGGAATATTGTCCTGGGAAAGGGATTTGATGTGGGATACTGTCGAGGAAGAAGGATTCAGTGTGGGATATTGTACGGGGACAGGGATTTGGTGTGGGATACTGTCCTGGGAGAAGAATTCAGTGTGGGAAACTGTCCTAGGAGAGGGATTCAGTGTGGGTTACTCTCCTGGGACAGGGATTCAGTGTGGAATACTGTCCTGGGAGAAGGATTCAGAGCGGGATACTGACCTGGAGAAAGATTCAGTGTGGGATATTGTCCTGGGACAAGGATTCGGTGCGGGATACTGTCCTGGGAGAGGGATTGAGTGTGAGATTATGTCCTGGGAGAAGGACTATGTGTGGGATACTGTCCTGGGACAGGGACTATCTGTGGGATACTGTCCGGGGCCAGCGAGTCAGTGTGGGATACTGTCCTAGGACAGGGATTCACTGTGGCATACTGTCCTGGGACTGGGATTCAGTGTGGAATACTGTCCTGAGACAGGGATTTGATGATGGATACTGTCCTGGAAGAAGGATTCAGTGTGGGATATTGACCTGGGACAGGGATATGGTGAGGGATACTGACCTGGGAGAGGGATTCGGTGTGGGATAATATCCTGGGAAAGGGATTCACTGTAGGATACTGTCCTGGGAGAGTAATTCGGTGTGGGATACTCTCCTGGGAGAGGGGCTATGCATGGGATATAGTCCTGGGACAGGGATTTGGACTGGGATATTGTCCTGGGAGAAGTATTCGCTGTGGGATACTGTCCTGGGAGAAGGATTCAGTGTGGGATACTGTACTGGGACAGCGAGTCAGTGTGGGATCCTGTCCTGGGACAGGGATTCGGTGTGGAATACTGTCCTGGGACAGTGATTCAGTGTGGAATACTGTCCTGGGACAGGGATTTGATGATGGATACTGTCCTGGAAGAAGGATTCAGTGTGGGATATTGTCCTGGGACAGGGATATGGTGCGGGATACTGACCTGGGAGAGGGATTTGGTGTGGGATCGTGTCCTGGGAAAGGGTTTATGTGTCGAAAACTGTCCTGGGACAGGAATTCGGTGTGGGTTACAGACCTGCGAAAAGGATTCGTTGTGCGATACTGTCCTGGGAGAGGGAATCAGTGTGGGATACTGTCCTGGGACAGGGATTCGGTGTGGGATACTGTCCTGGGACAAGTATATGGTATGGGAAACTGTCCTGGGAGAGGGACTATGTGTGGGATACTCTCCTGGGACAGGGATTCGGTGTCGGTTACTGTCCTGGGGCAAGGATTTGGTGTGGGATACTGTCCTGGGAGAGGGCATCAGTGTGGGGTACTGTCCTGGGAGAGGGAGTCATTGTGGGATACTGTCCTGGGAGAGGGATTCAGTGTGGGATACTATCCTGGGACAGGGATTCGGTGTGAGATCCCTGTCGTGGGACAGGGATTCAGTGTGGAATACTGTCCTTGGACAGGGATTCGGTGTGGGATACTGTCCCGGGAGAGGGATTCGTTGTGGTATACCGTCCCTGGAGAGGGATTCGGTGTGGGATAATATCCTGGGAGAGGGATTCACTGTAGGATACTGTCCTGGGAGAGGAATTCAGTGTGGGATACTGTACTGGGACAGCGAGTCTGTGTGGGATCCTGTCCTGGGACAGGGACTGTCTGTGGGATACTGTCCTGGGAAAAGGATTATGTGTGGTATACTGTCCTGGGACAAATATATGGTGTGGGATATTGTCCTGGGAGAGGGAATCGGTGTGGGATACTGTCCTGGGACAGGGATTCAGTGTGGTATACTGTCCTGGGACAAGTATATGGTGTGGGATATTGTCCTGGGAGAGGGAATCGGTGTGGGATACTTTCCTGGGACAGGGATTCAGTGTGGTATACTGTCCTGGGACAAGTATATGGTGTGGGATATTGTCCTGGGAGAGGGAATCGGTGTGGGATACTTTCCAGGGAGTAGGCTTCAGTGAGTGATACTGTCCTGGGAGTGGGATTCATTGTGGGATACTATCCTGGGACAGGGATTCGGTGTGGGTTACTGTCCTGGGGCAAGGATTTGGTGTGGGATATTGTCCTGGGAGAGAGAATTGGTGTGGGATACATTCCTGGGACAAGGATTCAATGTGGGATACTGTCCTGGGAGAGGGCATCAGTGTGGGGTACTGTCCTGGGAGAGGGAGTCATTGTGGGATAATGTCCTGGGACAGAGATTCGGTGTGAGATCCCTGTGGTGGGACAGGGATTCAGTGTGGAATACTATCCTTGGACAGGGATTCGATGTGGGATGCTGACATGGGAGATTGATTCGGTGTGGGATACTGTCCCGGGAGAGGGATTCGTTGTGGTATACTGTCCTGGGAGAGGGATTCGGTGTGGGATAATATCCTGGGAGAGGGATTCACTGAAGGATACTGTCCTGGGAGAGGAATTCGGTGTGGGATACTCTCCTGGGAGAGGGACTATGCGTGGGATATAGTCCTGGGACAGGGATTTGGACTGGGATATTGTCCTGGGAGAAGTATTCGCTGTGGGATACTGTCCTGGGAGAGGGATTCAGTGTGGGATACTGTACTGGGACAGCGAGTCAGTGTGGGATACTGTCCTGGGACAGGGACTATCTGTGGGATACTGTCCTGGGACAGGGAGTCGATGTGGGATACTGTCCTGGGACAAGGATTCAGTGTGGGAAACTGTCCTGGGAGAGGGAATCAGTGTGGGATACTGTCCAGGAAGAGGGAGTCAGTGTTGGATACTGTCCTGGGACAGGGACTATCGGTGGGATACTGTCCTGGGACAGGGATTCAGTGTGGAATACTGTCATGGGACAGGGATTCAGTGTGGAATACTGTCCTGGGACAGGGATTCAGTGTGGAATACTGTACTTGGACAGGGAATCGGTGTGGGATGCTGACATGGGAGATTGATTCGGTGTGGGATACTGTCCTGGGACAGAGATTCAGTGTGGAATACTGTCCTGGGACAGAGATTCAGTGTGGAATACTGTCCTGGGACAGAGATTCAGTTTGGAATACTGTCCTGGGACAGGGATTCGGTGTGGGATACTGTCCTGGGAGAGGGACTATGCGTGGGATACTGTCCTGGGACAGGGATTTGGACTGGGATACTGACCTAGGAGAAGGATTCGGAGTGGGATACTGTCCTAGGAGAGGGATTCAGTGTGGAATACAGTCCTGGGACAGGAATTCAGTGTGGAATACGGTCCTTGGAGAGGGATTCGGTGTGGGATACTGTCCTGGGAGAGGGAATCAGTGTGGGATACTGTCCTGGGAGAGGGATTCAGTGTGGGATACTGTCCTGGGACAGCGACTCAGTGTTTGATGCTGTCCTGGGAAAGGGAGTCGGTGTAAGATACTGTCCTGGGATAGGGATTCAGTGTGGAATACTGTTTTGGGACAGGGATTTAGTGTGGGATACTGTCCTGGGACAGGAATTCGACGAGGGTTATTGTCCTGGGACAAGGATTTGGAATGGGATACTGTCCTGGGAGAGGGACTATGTGTGGGAAAGTTTCCTGGGAGAGGGAATCAATGTGGGATAGTGTCCTGGGAGAGGGAATCAGTGTGGGATAATGTCCTGGGAGAGGGAGTCATTGTGGGATACTGTCCTGGGAGAGGGATTCAGTGTGGGATACTATCCAGGGACAGGGATTCAGTGTGGAATACTGTCCTGGGACAGAGATTCAGTGTGGAATACTGTCCTGGGACAGGGATTTGATGATGGATACTGTCCTGGAAGAAGGATTCGGTGTGGGATACTGACCTGCGACAAGGATTCCTTGTGTGATACTGTCCTGGGAGAGGGAATCAGTGTGGGATACTCTCCTGGGACATGAATTCGGTGTGGGATACTGACCTGCGACAAGGATTCCTTGTGTGATACTGTCCTGGGAGAGGGAATCAGTGTGGGATACTGTCCTGCGACAGGGATTCAGTGTGGTATACTGTCCTGGGACACTTATATGGTGTGGGATATTGTCCTGGGAGTGGGAATCGGTGTGGGATACTTTCCTGGGAGTAGGCTTCAGTGAGGGATACTGTCCTGGGAGAGGGAATCAGTGTGGGATACTGTCCTGGGAGAGGGATTCATTGTGGGATACTATCCTGGGAGAGGGATTCAGTGTGGAATACTATCCTGGAACAGGGATTCGGTGTGAGATACTGTCCAGGGACAGGGAGTCAGTGTGGAATACTGTCCTGGTACAGGGATTCGGTGTTAGATACTGTCCTGGGACAGGGAGTCAGTGTGGAATACTGTCCTTGGACAGGGATTCGGTGTGGGATGCTGACATGGGAGATTGATTCGTTTTGTGATACTGTCACGGGAGAGGGATTCGGTGTGGTATACTGTCCTGGGTGAGGGATTCGGTGTGGGATACTGTCCTGGGAGAGGGACTATGTGTGGGATACTGTCCTGGGACAGGGATTTGGTGTGGGATACTGTCCTGGGAGAAAGTTTCGGTGTGGGATACTGTCCTAGGAGAGGGATTCAGTGTGTATTACTGTCCTGGGAGAGGGATTCAGTGTGGGATACTGTCCTGGGGGAGGGAATCAGTGTGGCATACTGTCCTGGGACAAGGATTTGGTATGGGATACTGTCCTGGGAGAGGGACTATCTGTGGGACAGTGTCCTGGGAGAGGGAATCAATGTGGGATACTGTCCTGGGAGAGGGAATCAGTGTGGGATAATGTCCTGGGAGAGGGAGTCATTGTGTGATACTGTCCTGGGAGAGGGATTCGTTGTGGTATACTGTCCCGGGAGAGGAATTCGGTGTGTGATAATATCCTGGGAGAGGGAATCACTATAGGATACTGTCATGTGAGAGGGATTCGGTGTGGGATACTGTCCTGGGAGAGGGACGATGCGTGGGCTACAGTCCTGGGACAGGGATTTGGACTGGGATACTGACCTAGGAGAAGGATTCGGAGTGGGATACTGTCCTAGGACAGGGATTCAGTGTGGAATACTGTCCTGGGACAGGAATTCAGTGTGGAATATGGTCCTTGGAGAGGGATTCGGTGTGGGATACTGTCCTGGGACAGCGACTCAGTGTTTGATACTGTCCTGGGAAAGGGAGTCGGTGTAAGATAATGTCCTGGGATAGGGATTCAGTGTGGAATACTGTTTTGGACAAGGATTTGGTATGGGATACTGTCCTGGGAGAGGGACTATGTGTGGGACATTTTCCTGGGAGAGGGAATCAATGTGGGATACTGTCCTGGGAGAGGGAATCAGTGTGGGATAACGTCCTGGGAGAGGGAGTCATTGTGGGATATTGTCCTGGGAGAGGGATTCAGTGTGGGATACTGTCCTGGGAAAGGGATTCGGTGTGAGATACTGTCCTGGGACAGGGACTCAGTGTGGAATACTGTACTTGGACAGGGAATCGGTGTGGGATGCTGAAATGGGAGATTGATTCGGTGTGGGATACTGTCCCGGGAGAGGGATTCGTTGTGGTATACTGTCCTGGGAGAGGGATTCGGTGTGGGATAATATCCTGGGAGAGGGATTCACTGTAGGATACTGTCCTGGGAGAGGGATTCGGTGTGGGATACTGTTCTGGGACAGGGATTCGGTGTGGGATACTCTCCTGGGACACGAATTCGGTGTGGGTTACAGACCTGCGACAAGGATTCGTTGTGCGATACTGTCCTGGGTGAGGGAATCAGTGTGGGATACTGTCCTGGGACAGGGATTCGGTGTGGGATACTGTCCTGGGACAAGTATATGGTATGGGAAACTGTCCTGGGAGAGGGACTATATGTGGGATACTCTCCTGGGACAGGGATTTGGTGTGGGTTACTGTCCTGGGGCAAGAATTTGGTGTGGGATATTGTCCTGGGAGAGGGAATCGGTGTGGGATACTTTCCTGGGACATGGATTCAGTGTGGGATACTGTCCTTGGACAGGTATTCGGTGTGGGATGCTGACATGGGAGATTGATTCGGTGTGGGATACAGTCCCGGGAGAGGGATTCGTTGTGGTATACTGTCCCTGGAGAGGGATTCGGTGTGGGATAATATCCTGGGAGAGGGGTTCACTGTAGGAAACAGTCCTGGGAGAGGGATTCGGTGTGGGATACTGTCCTGGGGGAGGGACAATTCGTGGGATACAGTCCGGGGACAGGGATTTGGACTGGGATATTGTCCTGGGAGAAGTATTCGCTGTGGGATACTGTCCTAGGAGAGGGATTTAGTTTGGGATACTGTACTGGGACAGCGAGTCATTGTGGGATCCTGTCCTGGGACAGGGACTGTCTGTGGGATACTGTCCTGGGAAAGGGATTATGTGTGGAATAATGTCCTGGGACAGGGATTCGGTGTGGTATACTGTCCTGGGAGACTGTGTCAGTGTGGGATACTGTACTGGGACAGCGAGTCAGTGTGGGACACTGTCCTGGGACAGGGACTATCTGTGGGATACTGTCCTGGGACAGGGAGTCGATGTGGGATACTGTCCTGGGACAAGGATTCAGTGTGGGAAACTGTCCTGGGAGAGGAAATCAGTGTGGGATACTGTCCAGGAAGAGGGAGTCAGTGTGGGATACTGTCCTGGGACAGCGAGTCACTGTGGGATCCTGTCATGGGACAGGGATTGTCCGTGGGATACTGTCCTGGGAAAGGGATTATGCGTGGAATACTGTCCTGGGTCAGGGATTCGGTGTGGAATACTGTCCTTGGACAGGGATTTGGTGTGGGATACTCTCCTGGGACAGGGATTCGGTGTGGGATACTGTCCTGAGACAACGATTCGTTGTGGGATACTGTCCTGGGACAGGGACCATCTGTGGGAAACTGTCCTGGGAGAGGGATTCAGGGTGTGATACTTTCCAGGGACAGGGATTCAGTGTGGGATACTCTCCTGGGAGAGAGACTATGTGTGGGACAGTGTTCTGGGAGAGGGAATCAGTGTGGGATACTGTCCTGGGAGAGGGAATCACTATGGGATACTGTCTTGGGAGAGGCACTCATTGTGGGATACTGTCCTGGTACAGGGATTCAGCGTGGAATACTGTCCTGGGAAAGGGACTTGATGTGGGATACTGTCCAGGAAGAAGGATTCAGTGTGGGATAATGTCCGGGGACAGGGATTTGGTGTGGGATACTTTCCTGGGAGAAGGATACAGTGTGGGAAACTGTCCTAGGAGAGGGATTCAGCGTGCGTTACTGTCCTGGGACAGTTATTCAGTGTGGAGTACTGTTCTGGGAGAAGGAGTCAGTGCGGGATACTGACCTGGAGAAGGATTCAGTGTGGGATATTGTCCTGGGACATCGATTCTGTGCGGGATACTGTCCTGGGAGAGGGATTGAGTGTGAGATTATGTCCTGGTAGAGGGACTATGTGTGGGATACTGTCCTGGGACAGGGAGTCGGTGTGGGATACTGTCCTGGGACAGCTATTCAGTTTGGTATACTGTCCTGGGACAGGGATTCAGTGTGGAATACTGTCCTGGGAGAAGGATTCAGTGCGGGATACAGACCTGGAGAAGGATTCAGTGTGGGATATTGTCCTGGGACAGGGATTCGGTGCGGGATACTGTCCAGGGAGAAGGTTTGAGTGTGAGATTATGTCCTGGAAGAGGGACTATGTGTGGGATACTGTCCTGGGACAGGGAGTTGGTGTGGGATACTGTCCTGGGACAGCGGGTCAGTGTGGGATTCTGTCCTGGGACAGGGACTATCTGTGGGATACTGTCCTGGGATAGGGATTCAGTGTGGAAAACTGTCCAGGGACAGGGATTCAGTGTGGAATACGGTACTTGGACAGGGAATCGGTGTGGGATGCTGACATGGGAGAGTGATTCGGTGTGGGATACTGTCCCGGGAGAGGGATTCGTTGTGGTATACTGTCCTGGGAGAGGGATTCGGTTTGGGATAATATCCTGGGAGAGGGATTCACTGTAGGATACAGTCCTGGGAGAGGGATTCGGTGTAGGATACTGTCCTGGGAGAGGGATTCAGTTTGGGATACTGTACTGGGACAGCGAGTCAGTGTGGGATCCTGTCCGGGGACAGGGACTCTCTGTGGGATACTGTCCTGGGACAGGGAGTCGGTGTGGGATACTGTCCTCGGCTAAGGAGTCAGTGTGGGATACTGTCCTGGGAGAGGGAATCAGTGTGCGATACTGTCCTGGAAGTGGGAGCCAGTGTGGGATACTGTCCTGGGACAGCGAGTCAGTGTGGGATCCTGTCCTGGGACAGGGACTGTCTGTGGGATACTGTCCTGGGAAAGGGATTATGTGTGGAATACTGTCCTGGGACCGGGATTCGGTGTGGAATACTGTCCTGGGACAGGGATTCTGTGTGGGATACTCTCCTGGGAGAGGGATTCGGTGTGGGATACTGTCCTGAGACAACGATTCGTTGTGGGATACTGTCCTGGGACAGGGACTATCTGTGGGTAACTGTCCTGGGAGAGAGATTCAGTGTGTGATACTGTCCAGGGACAGGGATTCGGTGTGGGATACTCTCCTGGGAGAGAGACTATGTGTGGGACAGTGTTCTGGGAGAGGGAATCAGTGTGGGATACTGTCCTGGGACAGGGATTCAGTGTGGAATACTGTCCTGGGAAAGGGATTTGATGTGGGATACTGTCCAGGAAGAAGGATTCAGTGTGGGATATTGTCCGGGGACAGGGATTTGGTGTGGGATACTGTCCTGGGAGAAGAATTCAGTGTTGGAAACTTTCCTCGGAGAGGGATTCAGCGTGGGTTACTGTCCTGGGACAGTTATTCAGTGTGGAATACTGTCCTGGGACAGGGATTCAGTTTGGAATACTGTCCTGGGACAGGGATTCAGTGTGGAATACTGTCCTGGGAGAAGGATTCAGTGCGGGATACTGACCTGGAGAAGGATTCAGTGTGGGATATTGTCCTGGGACAGGGATTCTGTGCGGGATACTGTCCTGGGAGAGGGATTGAGTGTGAGATTATGACCTGAGAGAGGGACTATGTGTGGGATACTGTCCTGGGACAGGGATTCAGTGTGGAATACTGTCCTGGGACAGTGATTCAGTGTGGAATCCTGTCCTGGGACAGGGATTTGATGATGGATACTGTCCTGGAAGAAGGATTCAGTGTGGGATATTGTCCTGGGACAGGGATATGGTGCGGGATACTGACCTGGGAGAGGGATTTGGTGTGGGATCATGTCCTGGGAAAGGGTTCATGTGTGGAATACTGTCCTGGGACAGGTAGTCGGTGTGGGATACTGTTCTGGGAAAGGGATTCGGTGTGGGATACTCTCCTGGGACAAGAATTTGGTGTGGGTTACAGACCTGCGACAAGGATTCGTTGTGCGATACTGTCCTGGGAGAGGGAATCAGTGTGGGATACTGTCCTGGGACAGGGATTCAGTGTGGTATACTGTCCTGGGACAAGGATTCAGTGTGGGAAACTGTCCTGGGAGAGGAAATCAGTGTGGGATACTGTCCAGGATGAGGGAGTCAGTGTGGGATACTGTCCTGGGACAGCGAGTCACTGTGGGATCCTGTCATGGGACAGGGACTATCCGTGGGATACTGTCCTGGGAAAGGGATTATGTGTGGAATACTGTCCTGGGTCAGGGATTCGGTGTGGAATACTGTCCTGGGACAGGGATTTGGTGTGGGCTACTCTCCTGGGACAGGGATTCGGTGTGGGATACTGTCCTGAGACAACGATTCGTTGTGGGATACTGTCCTGGGACAGGGACCATCTGTGGGAAACTGTCCTGGGAGAGGGATTCAGGGTGTGATACTTTCCAGGGACAGGGATTCAGTGTGGGATACTCTCCTGGGAGAGAAAATATGTGTGGGACAGTGTTCTGGGAGAGGGAATCAATGTGGGATACTGTTCTGGGAGAGGGAATCAGTATGGGATACTGTCTTGGGAGAGGCAGTCATTGTGGGATACTGTCCTGGTACAGGGATTCAGCGTGGAATACTGTCCTGGGAAAGTGATTTGATGTGGGATACTGTCCAGGAAGAAGGATTCAGTGTGGGATATTGTCCGGAGACAGGGATTTGGTGTGGGATACTTTCCTGGGAGAAGGATACAGTGTGGGAAACTGTCCTAGGAGAGGGATTCAGCGTGCGTTACTGTCCTGGGACAGGTATTCAGTGTGGAATACTGTTCTGGGACAGGGATTCAGTTTGGAATACTGTCCTGGGACAGGGATTCAGTGTGGAATACTGTCCTGGGAGAAGGATTCAGTGCGGGATACTGACCTGGAGAAGGATTCAGTGTGGGATATAGTCCTGGGACAGGGATTCTGTGTGGGATTCTGTCTTGGGAGAGGGATTTAGTGTGAGATTATGTCCTGGGGGAGGGACTATCTGTGGGATGCTGTCCTGGGACAGGGAGTCTGTGTGGGATACTGTCCTGGGACACCGGGTCAGTGTGAGATACTGTCCTGGGACAGGGACTATCTGTGGGATACTGTCCTGGGATAGGGATTCAGTGTGGAAAACTGTCCTGGGACAGGGATTCAGTGTGGAATACTGTACTTGGACAGGGAATCGGTGTGGGATGCTGACATGGGAGATTGATTCGGTGTGGGATACTGTCCCGGGAGAGGGATTCGTTGTGCTATACTATCCTGGGAGAGGGATTCGGTGTGGGATACTGTCCTGGGAGAGGGATTCATTTTGGGATACTGTACTGGGACAGCGAGTCAGTGTGGGATACTGTCCTGGGAGAGGGATTCAGTTTGGGATACTGTACTGGGACAGCGAGTCAGTGTGGGATACTGTCCTGGGACAGGGACTATCTGTGGGATACTGTCCTGGGACAGGGGGTCGGTGTGGGATACTGTCCTGGGACAAGGATTCAGTGTGGTATACTGTCCTGGGAGAGGGATTCAGTGTGGGATACTGTCCTGGAAGTGGGAGTCAGTGTGGGATACTGTCCTGGGCCAGCGAGTCAGTGTGGGATCCTGTCCTGGGACAGAGACTGTCTGTGGGATACTCTCCTGGGAAAGGGATTATGTGTGGAATACTGTCCTGGGACCGGGATTCGGTGTGGAATACTGTCCTGGGACAGGGATTCGCTGTGGGATAATCTCCTGGGACAGGGATTCAGTGTGGGATACTGTCCTGAGACAACGATTCGTTGTGGGATACTGTCCTGGGACAGGGAATATCTGTGGGTAACTGTCCTGGGAGAGGGATTCAGTGTGTGACACTGTCCAGGGACAGGGATTTGATGTGGGATACTGTCGAGGAAGGATTCAGAGTGGGATATTGTCCGGGGACAGGCATTTGGTGTGGGATACTGTCCTGGGAGAAGAATTCAGTGTGGGAAACTGTCCTAGGAGAGGGATTCAGCGTGGGTTACTGTCCTGGGACAGGTATTCAGTGTGGAATACTGTCCTGGGACAGGGATTCAGTTTGGAATACTGACCTGGGACAGGGATTCAGTTTGGAATACTGACCTGGGACAGGGATTCAGTGTGGAATACTGTCCTGGGAGAAGGAATCAGTGCGGGTTACTGACCTGGAGAAGGATTCAGTGTGGGATGTTGTCCTGGGACAGGGATTCGGTGCGGGATACTGTCCTGGGAGAGGGATTGAGTGTGGAATACTGTCCTGGGACAGGGACTATCTGTGGGATACTGTCCGGGGACAGCGAGTCAGTGTGGGATACTGTCCTGGGACAGGGATTCAGTGTGGAATACTGTCCTGGGACAGGGATTCAGTGTGGAATACGGTCCTGGGACAGGGATTTGAAGATGGATACTGTCCTGGAAGAAGGATTCAGCGTGGGATATTGTCCTGGGACAGGGGTATGGTGCAGGATACTGACCTGGGAGAGGGATTTGGTGTGGGATAATGTCCTGGGAAAGGGTTTAGGTGTGGAATACTGTCCTGGGACAGGGATTTGGTTTGGGATACTGTTCTGGGACAGGGATTTGGTGTGGGATACTCTCCTGGGACAGGAATTCGGTGTGGGTTACAGACCTGCGACAAGGATTCGTTGTGCGATACTGTACTGGGAGAGGGAATCAGTGTGGGATACTGTCCTGGGAGAGGGATTCAGGGTGTGATACTTTCCAGGGACAGGGATTCAGTGTTGGATACTCTCCTGGGAGAGAGACTATGTGTGGGACAGTGTTCTGGGAGAGGGAATCATTGTGGGATTCTGTCCTGGGAGAGGGAATCAGTGTGGGATACTGTCCTGGGAGAGGGAGTCATTGTGGGATACTGTCCTGGGACAGGGATTCAATGTGGAATACTGTCCTGGGAAAGGGATTTGATGTGGGATACTGTCGAGGAAGAAGGATTCAGTGTGGGATATTGTCCGGGGACAGGGATTTGGTGTGGGATACTGTCCTGGGAGAAGGATTCAGTGTGGGAAACTGTCCTATCAGAGGGATTCAGCGTGCGTTACTGTCCTGGGACCGTTATTCAGTGTGGAATACTGTCCTGGGACAGTGATTCAGTTTGGTATACTGTCCTGGGACAGGGATTCAGTGTGGAATACTGTCCTGGGAGAAGGATTCAGTGCGGGATACGGATCTGGAGAAGGATTCAGTGTGGGATATTGTCCTGGGACAGGGATTCTGTGCGGGATACTGTCCTGGGAGAAGGTTTGAGTGTGAGATTATGTCCTGGGAGAGGGACTATGTGTGGGATACTGTCCTGGGACAGGGTGCCGGTGTGCGATACTGTCCTGGGACAGCAGGTCAGTGTTGGATTCTGTCCTGGGACAGGGACTATCTGTGGGATACTGTCCTGGGATAGGGATTCAGTGTGGAAAACTGTCCTGGGACAGGGATTCAGTGTGGAATACTGTACTTGGACAGGGAATCGGTGTGGGATGCTGACATGGGAGAGTGATTCGGTGTGGGATACTGTCCCGGGAGAGGGATTCGTTGTGGTATACTGTCCAGGGAGACGGATTCGGTTTGGGATAATATCCTGGGAGAGGGATTCACTGTAGGATAGTGTCCTGGGAGAGGGATTCGGTGTGGGATACTGTCCTGGGAGAGGGACTATGCGTGGGATATAGTCCTGGGACATGGATTTGGACTGGGATATTGTCCTGGGAGAAGCATTCGCTGTGGGATACTGTCCTGGGAGAGAGATTCAGTTTGGGATACTGTACTGGGACAGCGAGTCAGTGTGGGATACTGTCCTGGGACAGGGACTATCTGTGGGATACTGTCCTGGGACAGGGAGTCGGTGTGGGATACTGTCCTCGGATAAGGATTCAGTGTGGGATACTGTCCTGGGAGAGGGAATCAGTATGCGATACTGACCTGGAAGTGGGAGGCAGTGTGGGATACTGTCCTGGGACAGCGAATCAGTGTGGGATCCTGTCCTGGGACAGGGACTGTCTGTGGGATACTGTCCTGGGAAAGGGATTATGTGTGGAATACTGTCCTGGGACCGGGATTCGGTGTGGAATACTGTCCTGGGACAGGGATTCTGTGTGGGATACTCTCCTGGGAGAGGGATTCGGTGTGGGATACTGTCCTGAGACAACGATTCGTTGTGGGATACTGTCCTGGGACAGGGACTATCTGTGGGTAACTGTCCTGGCAGAGGGATTCAGTGTGTGATACTGTCCAGGGACAGGGATTCGGTGTGGGATACTCTCATGGGAGAGAAACTATGTGTGGGACAGTGTTCTGGTAGAGGGAATCAGTGTGGGATACTGTCCTGGGACAGGGATTCAGTGTGGAATACTGTCCTGGGAAAGGGATTTGATGTGGGATACTGTCCAGGATGAAGGATTCAGTGTGGGATATTGTCCGGGGACAGGGATTTGGTGTGGGATACTGTCCTGGGAGAAGAATTCGGTGTTGGAAACTTTCCTAGGAGAGGGATTCAGCGTGGGTTACTGTCCTGGGACAGTTATTCAGTGTGGAATACTGTCCTGGGACAGGGATTCAGTTTGGAATACTGTCCTGGGACAGGGATTCAGTGTGGAATACTGTCCTGGGAGAAGGATTCAGTGCGGGATACTGACCTGGAGAAGGATTCAGTGTGGGATATTGTCCTGGGACAGGGATTCTGTGCGGGATACTGTCCTGGGAGAGGGATTGAGTGTGAGATTATGACCTGGGAGAGGGACTATGTGTGGGATACTGTCCTGGGACAGGGACTATCTGTGGGACACTGTCCGGGGACAGCGAGTCAGTGTGGGATACTGTCCTGGGACAGGGATTCAGTGTGGAATACTGTCCTGGGACAGGGATTTAGTGTGGAATACTGTCCTGGGACAGGGATTTGATGATGGATACTGTCCTGGAAGAAGGATTCAGTGTGGGATATTGTCCTGGGACAGGGATATGGTGCGGGATACTGACCTGGGAGAGGGATTTGGTGTGGGATCATGTCCTGGGAAAGGGTTTATGTGTGGAATACTGTCTTGGGACAGGTAGTCGGTGTAGGATACTGTTCTGGGACAGGGATTCGGTGTGGGATACTCTCCTGGGACAAGAATTCGGTGTGGGTTACAGACCTGCGACAAGGATTCGTTGTGCGATACTGTCCTGGGAGAGGGAATCAGTGTGGGATACTGTCCTGGGACAGGGATTCGGTGTGGGATACTGTCCTGGGACAGGGATTCGGTGTGGGTTACTGTCCTGGGGCAAGAATTTGGTGTGGGATATTGTCCTGGGAGAGGGAATCGGTGTGGGATACTTTCCTGGGACAAGGATTCAGTGTGGGATACTGTCCTTGGACAGGTATTCGGTGTGGGATGCTGACATGGGAGATTGATTCGGTGTGGTATACAGTCCCGGGAGTTGGATTCGTTGTGGTATACTGTCCCTGGAGAGGGATTCGGTGTGGTATAATATCCTGGGAGAGGGATTCACTGTAGGAAACAGACCTGGGAGAGGGATTTGGTGTGGGATACTGTCCTGGGAGAGGGACTATGCGTGGGATACAGTCCGGGGACAGGGATTTGGACTGGGATATTGTCCTGGGAGAAGTATTCGCTGTGGGATACTGTCCTAGGAGAGGGATTCAGTGTGGGATACTGTACTGGGACAGCGAGTCAGTGTGGGATCCTGTCCTGGGACAGGGACTGTCTGTGGGATACTGCCCTGGGAAAGGGATTATGTGTGGAATAATGTCCTGGGACAGGGATTCGGTGTGGGATACTGTCCTGGGAGAGGGAATCAGTGTGCGATACTGTCCTGGAAGTGGGAGCCAGTGTGGGATACTGTCCTGGGACAGCGAGTCAGTGTGGGATCCTGTCCTGGGACAGGGACTGTCTGTGGGATACTGTCCTGGGACCGGTATTCGGTGTGGAATACTGTCCTGGGACAGGGATTTGGTGTGGGCTACTCTCCTGGGACAGGGATTCGGTGTGGGATACTGTCCTGAGACAACGATTCGTTGTGGGATACTGTCCTGGGACAGGGACCATCTGTGGGAAACTGTCCTGGGAGAGGGATTCAGGGTGTGATACTTTCCAGGGACAGGGATTCAGTGTGGGATACTCTCCTGGGAGAGAAAATATGTGTGGGACAGTGTTCTGGGAGAGGGAATCAATGTGGGATACTGTTCTGGGAGAGGGAATCAGTATGGGATACTGTCTTGGGAGAGGCAGTCATTGTGGGATACTGTCCTGGTACAGGGATTCAGCGTGGAATACTGTCCTGGGAAAGTGATTTGATGTGGGATACTGTCCAGGAAGAAGGATTCAGTGTGGGATATTGTCCGGAGACAGGGATTTGGTGTGGGATACTTTCCTGGGAGAAGGATACAGTGTGGGAAACTGTCCTAGGAGAGGGATTCAGCGTGCGTTACTGTCCTGGGACAGGTATTCAGTGTGGAATACTGTTCTGGGACAGGGATTCAGTTTGGAATACTGTCCTGGGACAGGGATTCAGTGTGGAATACTGTCCTGGGAGAAGGATTCAGTGCGGGATACTGACCTGGAGAAGGATTCAGTGTGGGATATAGTCCTGGGACAGGGATTCTGTGTGGGATTCTGTCTTGGGAGAGGGATTTAGTGTGAGATTATGTCCTGGGGGAGGGACTATCTGTGGGATGCTGTCCTGGGACAGGGAGTCTGTGTGGGATACTGTCCTGGGACACCGGGTCAGTGTGAGATACTGTCCTGGGACAGGGACTATCTGTGGGATACTGTCCTGGGATAGGGATTCAGTGTGGAAAACTGTCCTGGGACAGGGATTCAGTGTGGAATACTGTACTTGGACAGGGAATCGGTGTGGGATGCTGACATGGGAGATTGATTCGGTGTGGGATACTGTCCCGGGAGAGGGATTCGTTGTGCTATACTATCCTGGGAGAGGGATTCGGTGTGGGATACTGTCCTGGGAGAGGGATTCAGTTTGGGATACTGTACTGGGACAGCGAGTCAGTGTGGGATACTGTCCTGGGAGAGGGATTCAGTTTGGGATACTGTACTGGGACAGCGAGTCAGTGTGGGATACTGTCCTGGGACAGGGACTATCTGTGGGATACTGTCCTGGGACAGGGGGTCGGTGTGGGATACTGTCCTGGGACAAGGATTCAGTGTGGGATACTGTCCTGGGAGAGGGATTCAGTGTGGGATACTGTCCTGGAAGTGGGAGTCAGTGTGGGATACTGTCCTGGGCCAGCGAGTCAGTGTGGGATCCTGTCCTGGGACAGAGACTGTCTGTGGGATACTCTCCTGGGAAAGGGATTATGTGTGGAATACTGTCCTGGGACCGGGATTCGGTGTGGAATACTGTCCTGGGACAGGGATTCGCTGTGGGATAATCTCCTGGGACAGGGATTCAGTGTGGGATACTGTCCTGAGACAACGATTCGTTGTGGGATACTGTCCTGGGACAGGGAATATCTGTGGGTAACTGTCCTGGGAGAGGGATTCAGTGTGTGATACTGTCCAGGGACAGGGATTTGATGTGGGATACTGTCGAGGAAGGATTCAGAGTGGGATATTGTCCGGGGACAGGCATTTGGTGTGGGATACTGTCCTGGGAGAAGAATTCAGTGTGGGAAACTGTCCTAGGAGAGGGATTCAGCGTGGGTTACTGTCCTGGGACAGGTATTCAGTGTGGAATACTGTCCTGGGACAGGGATTCAGTTTGGAATACTGACCTGGGACAGGGATTCAGTTTGGAATACTGACCTGGGACAGGGATTCAGTGTGGAATACTGTCCTGGGAGAAGGAATCAGTGCGGGTTACTGACCTGGAGAAGGATTCAGTGTGGGATGTTGTCCTGGGACAGGGATTCGGTGCGGGATGGGAGAGGGATTGAGTGTGGAATACTGTCCTGGGACAGGGACTATCTGTGGGATACTGTCCGGGGACAGCGAGTCAGTGTGGGATACTGTCCTGGGACAGGGATTCAGTGTGGAATACTGTCCTGGGACAGGGATTCAGTGTGGAATACGGTCCTGGGACAGGGATTTGAAGATGGATACTGTCCTGGAAGAAGGATTCAGCGTGGGATATTGTCCTGGGACAGGGATATGGTGCAGGATACTGACCTGGGAGAGGGATTTGGTGTGGGATAATGTCCTGGGAAAGGGTTTAGGTGTGGAATACTGTCCTGGGACAGGGATTTGGTTTGGGATACTGTTCTGGGACAGGGATTTGGTGTGGGATACTCTCCTGGGACAGGAATTCGGTGTGGGTTACAGACCTGCGACAAGGATTCGTTGTGCGATACTGTACTGGGAGAGGGAATCAGTGTGGGATACTGTCCTGGGAGAAGGGGGATTCAGGTCCTGGGAGAGACTATGTGTGGGATACTGTCCTGGGAGAGGGATTCATTGTGGGATACTGTCCTGGGAGAGGGATTCAGTGTGGGATACTGTCCTGGGAGAGGGAGTCATTGTGGGATACTGTCCTGGGACAGGGATTCAATGTGGGATACTGTCCTGGGAGAGGGATTCTGTGTGGGATACTGTCGAGGAGAAGGAGTCAGTGTGGGATACTGTCCGGGGACAGGGATTTGTGTGGGATACTGTCCTGGGAGAAGGGATTCGGTGTGGGAAACTGTCCTATCCAAGGATTCAGTGTGGGATACTGTCCTGGGACCGGGATTCAGTGTGGAATACTGTCCTGGACAGTGGGATTCAGTGTGGGATACTGTCCTGGGACAGGGATTCAGTGTGGAATACTGTCCTGGACAGAGATTCAGTGTGGGATACGGATCCTGGGAGAAGGGATTGAGTGTGGATTATGTCCTGGGACGGGATTCGGTGTGGAATACTGTCCTGGGACAGGGATTCGCTGTGGGATACTCTCCTGGGACAGGGTTCAGTGTGGATACTGTCCTGAGACAACGATTCGTTGTGGGATACTGTCCTGGGACAGGGAATATCTGTGGTAACTGTCCTGGGAGAGGATTCAGTGTGTGATACTGTCCAGGGACAGGGATTTGATGTGGGATACTGTCGAGGAAGGATTCAGAGTGGGATATTGTCCGGGACAGGCATTTGGTGTGGGATACTGTCCTGGGAGAAGAATTCAGTGTGGGAAACTGTCCTAGGAGAGGGATTCAGCGTGGGTTACTGTCCTGGGACAGGTATGGGAGAGGGATTGAGTGTGGAATACTGTCCTGGGACAGGGACTATCTGTGGGATACTGTCCGGGGACAGCGAGTCAGTGTGGGATACTGTCCTGGGACAGGGATTCAGTGTGGAATACTGTCCTGGACAGGGATTCAGTGTGGAATACGGTCCTGGGACAGGGATTTGAAGATGGATTACTGTCCTGGAAGAAGGATTCAGCGTGGGATATTGTCCTGGGACAGGGATATGGTGCAGGATACTGACCTGGGAGAGGGATTTGGTGTGGGATAATGTCCTGGGAAAGGGTTTAGGTGTGAATACTGTCCTGGGACAGGGATTTGGTTTGGGATACTGTTCTGGGACAGGGATTTGGTGTGGGATACTCTCCTGGGACAGGAATTCGGTGTGGGTTACAGACCTGCGACAAGGATTCGTTGTGCGATACTGTACTGGGAGAGGGAATCAGTGTGGGATACTGTCCTGGGAGAGGGATTCAGGGTGTGATACTTTCCAGGGACAGGGATTCAGTGTTGGATACTCTCCTGGGAGAGAGACTATGTGTGGGACAGTGTTCTGGGAGAGGGAATCATTGTGGGATTCTGTCCTGGGAGAGGGAATCAGTGTGGGATACTGTCCTGGGAGAGGGAGTCATTGTGGGATACTGTCCTGGGACAGGGATTCAATGTGGAATACTGTCCTGGGAAAGGGATTTGATGTGGGATACTGTCGAGGAAGAAGGATTCAGTGTGGGATATTGTCCGGGGACAGGGATTTGGTGTGGGATACTGTCCTGGGAGAAGGATTCAGTGTGGGAAACTGTCCTATCAGAGGGATTCAGCGTGCGTTACTGTCCTGGGACCGTTATTCAGTGTGGAATACTGTCCTGGGACAGTGATTCAGTTTGGTATACTGTCCTGGGACAGGGATTCAGTGTGGAATACTGTCCTGGGAGAAGGATTCAGTGCGGGATACGGATCTGGGAGAAGGTTTGAGTGTGAGATTATGTCCTGGGAGAGGGACTATGTGTGGGATACTGTCCTGGGACAGGGTGCCGGTGTGCGATACTGTCCTGGGACAGCAGGTCAGTGTTGGATTCTGTCCTGGGACAGGGACTATCTGTGGGATACTGTCCTGGGATAGGGATTCAGTGTGGAAAACTGTCCTGGGACAGGGATTCAGTGTGGAATACTGTACTTGGACAGGGAATCGGTGTGGGATGCTGACATGGGAGAGTGATTCGGTGTGGGATACTGTCCCGGGAGAGGGATTCGTTGTGGTATACTGTCCAGGGAGACGGATTCGGTTTGGGATAATATCCTGGGAGAGGGATTCACTGTAGGATAGTGTCCTGGGAGAGGGATTCGGTGTGGGATACTGTCCTGGGAGAGGGACTATGCGTGGGATATAGTCCTGGGACATGGATTTGGACTGGGATATTGTCCTGGGAGAAGCATTCGCTGTGGGATACTGTCCTGGGAGAGAGATTCAGTTTGGGATACTGTACTGGGACAGCGAGTCAGTGTGGGATACTGTCCTGGGACAGGGACTATCTGTGGGATACTGTCCTGGGACAGGGAGTCGGTGTGGGATACTGTCCTCGGATAAGGATTCAGTGTGGGATACTGTCCTGGGAGAGGGAATCAGTATGCGATACTGACCTGGAAGTGGGAGGCAGTGTGGGATACTGTCCTGGGACAGCGAATCAGTGTGGGATCCTGTCCTGGGACAGGGACTGTCTGTGGGATACTGTCCTGGGAAAGGGATTATGTGTGGAATACTGTCCTGGGACCGGGATTCGGTGTGGAATACTGTCCTGGGACAGGGATTCTGTGTGGGATACTCTCCTGGGAGAGGGATTCGGTGTGGGATACTGTCCTGAGACAACGATTCGTTGTGGGATACTGTCCTGGGACAGGGACTATCTGTGGGTAACTGTCCTGGCAGAGGGATTCAGTGTGTGATACTGTCCAGGGACAGGGATTCGGTGTGGGATACTCTCATGGGAGAGAAACTATGTGTGGGACAGTGTTCTGGTAGAGGGAATCAGTGTGGGATACTGTCCTGGGACAGGGATTCAGTGTGGAATACTGTCCTGGGAAAGGGATTTGATGTGGGATACTGTCCAGGATGAAGGATTCAGTGTGGGATATTGTCCGGGGACAGGGATTTGGTGTGGGATACTGTCCTGGGAGAAGAATTCGGTGTTGGAAACTTTCCTAGGAGAGGGATTCAGCGTGGGTTACTGTCCTGGGACAGTTATTCAGTGTGGAATACTGTCCTGGGACAGGGATTCAGTTTGGAATACTGTCCTGGGACAGGGATTCAGTGTGGAATACTGTCCTGGGAGAAGGATTCAGTGCGGGATACTGACCTGGAGAAGGATTCAGTGTGGGATATAGTCCTGGGACAGGGATTCTGTGTGGGATTCTGTCTTGGGAGAGGGATTTAGTGTGAGATTATGTCCTGGGGGAGGGACTATCTGTGGGATGCTGTCCTGGGACAGGGAGTCTGTGTGGGATACTGTCCTGGGACACCGGGTCAGTGTGAGATACTGTCCTGGGACAGGGACTATCTGTGGGATACTGTCCTGGGATAGGGATTCAGTGTGGAAAACTGTCCTGGGACAGGGATTCAGTGTGGAATACTGTACTTGGACAGGGAATCGGTGTGGGATGCTGACATGGGAGATTGATTCGGTGTGGGATACTGTCCCGGGAGAGGGATTCGTTGTGCTATACTATCCTGGGAGAGGGATTCGGTGTGGGATACTGTCCTGGGAGAGGGATTCAGTTTGGGATACTGTACTGGGACAGCGAGTCAGTGTGGGATACTGTCCTGGGAGAGGGATTCAGTTTGGGATACTGTACTGGGACAGCGAGTCAGTGTGGGATACTGTCCTGGGACAGGGACTATCTGTGGGATACTGTCCTGGGACAGGGGGTCGGTGTGGGATACTGTCCTGGGACAAGGATTCAGTGTGGGATACTGTCCTGGGAGAGGGATTCAGTGTGGGATACTGTCCTGGAAGTGGGAGTCAGTGTGGGATACTGTCCTGGGCCAGCGAGTCAGTGTGGGATCCTGTCCTGGGACAGAGACTGTCTGTGGGATACTCTCCTGGGAAAGGGATTATGTGTGGAATACTGTCCTGGGACCGGGATTCGGTGTGGAATACTGTCCTGGGACAGGGATTCGCTGTGGGATAATCTCCTGGGACAGGGATTCAGTGTGGGATACTGTCCTGAGACAACGATTCGTTGTGGGATACTGTCCTGGGACAGGGAATATCTGTGGGTAACTGTCCTGGGAGAGGGATTCAGTGTGTGATACTGTCCAGGGACAGGGATTTGATGTGGGATACTGTCGAGGAAGGATTCAGAGTGGGATATTGTCCGGGGACAGGCATTTGGTGTGGGATACTGTCCTGGGAGAAGAATTCAGTGTGGGAAACTGTCCTAGGAGAGGGATTCAGCGTGGGTTACTGTCCTGGGACAGGTATTCAGTGTGGAATACTGTCCTGGGACAGGGATTCAGTTTGGAATACTGACCTGGGACAGGGATTCAGTTTGGAATACTGACCTGGGACAGGGATTCAGTGTGGAATACTGTCCTGGGAGAAGGAATCAGTGCGGGTTACTGACCTGGAGAAGGATTCAGTGTGGGATGTTGTCCTGGGACAGGGATTCGGTGCGGGATGGGAGAGGGATTGAGTGTGGAATACTGTCCTGGGACAGGGACTATCTGTGGGATACTGTCCGGGGACAGCGAGTCAGTGTGGGATACTGTCCTGGGACAGGGATTCAGTGTGGAATACTGTCCTGGGACAGGGATTCAGTGTGGAATACGGTCCTGGGACAGGGATTTGAAGATGGATACTGTCCTGGAAGAAGGATTCAGCGTGGGATATTGTCCTGGGACAGGGATATGGTGCAGGATACTGACCTGGGAGAGGGATTTGGTGTGGGATAATGTCCTGGGAAAGGGTTTAGGTGTGGAATACTGTCCTGGGACAGGGATTTGGTTTGGGATACTGTTCTGGGACAGGGATTTGGTGTGGGATACTCTCCTGGGACAGGAATTCGGTGTGGGTTACAGACCTGCGACAAGGATTCGTTGTGCGATACTGTACTGGGAGAGGGAATCAGTGTGGGATACTGTCCTGGGAGAGGGATTCAGGGTGTGATACTTTCCAGGGACAGGGATTCAGTGTTGGATACTCTCCTGGGAGAGAGACTATGTGTGGGACAGTGTTCTGGGAGAGGGAATCATTGTGGGATTCTGTCCTGGGAGAGGGAATCAGTGTGGGATACTGTCCTGGGAGAGGGAGTAATTGTGGGATACTGTCCTGGGACAGGGATTCAATGTGGAATACTGTCCTGGGAAAGGGATTTGATGTGGGATACTGTCGAGGAAGAAGGATTCAGTGTGGGATATTGTCCGGGGACAGGGATTTGGTGTGGGATACTGTCCTGGGAGAAGGATTCAGTGTGGGAAACTGTCCTATCAGAGGGATTCAGCGTGCGTTACTGTCCTGGGACCGTTATTCAGTGTGGAATACTGTCCTGGGACAGTGATTCAGTTTGGTATACTGTCCTGGGACAGGGATTCAGTGTGGAATACTGTCCTGGGAGAAGGATTCAGTGCGGGATACGGATCTGGGAGAAGGTTTGAGTGTGAGATTATGTCCTGGGAGAGGGACTATGTGTGGGATACTGTCCTGGGACAGGGTGCCGGTGTGCGATACTGTCCTGGGACAGCAGGTCAGTGTTGGATTCTGTCCTGGGACAGGGACTATCTGTGGGATACTGTCCTGGGATAGGGATTCAGTGTGGAAAACTGTCCTGGGACAGGGATTCAGTGTGGAATACTGTACTTGGACAGGGAATCGGTGTGGGATGCTGACATGGGAGAGTGATTCGGTGTGGGATACTGTCCCGGGAGAGGGATTCGTTGTGGTATACTGTCCAGGGAGACGGATTCGGTTTGGGATAATATCCTGGGAGAGGGATTCACTGTAGGATAGTGTCCTGGGAGAGGGATTCGGTGTGGGATACTGTCCTGGGAGAGGGACTATGCGTGGGATATAGTCCTGGGACATGGATTTGGACTGGGATATTGTCCTGGGAGAAGCATTCGCTGTGGGATACTGTCCTGGGAGAGAGATTCAGTTTGGGATACTGTACTGGGACAGCGAGTCAGTGTGGGATACTGTCCTGGGACAGGGACTATCTGTGGGATACTGTCCTGGGACAGGGAGTCGGTGTGGGATACTGTCCTCGGATAAGGATTCAGTGTGGGATACTGTCCTGGGAGAGGGAATCAGTATGCGATACTGACCTGGAAGTGGGAGGCAGTGTGGGATACTGTCCTGGGACAGCGAATCAGTGTGGGATCCTGTCCTGGGACAGGGACTGTCTGTGGGATACTGTCCTGGGAAAGGGATTATGTGTGGAATACTGTCCTGGGACCGGGATTCGGTGTGGAATACTGTCCTGGGACAGGGATTCTGTGTGGGATACTCTCCTGGGAGAGGGATTCGGTGTGGGATACTGTCCTGAGACAACGATTCGTTGTGGGATACTGTCCTGGGACAGGGACTATCTGTGGGTAACTGTCCTGGCAGAGGGATTCAGTGTGTGATACTGTCCAGGGACAGGGATTCGGTGTGGGATACTCTCATGGGAGAGAAACTATGTGTGGGACAGTGTTCTGGTAGAGGGAATCAGTGTGGGATACTGTCCTGGGACAGGGATTCAGTGTGGAATACTGTCCTGGGAAAGGGATTTGATGTGGGATACTGTCCAGGATGAAGGATTCAGTGTGGGATATTGTCCGGGGACAGGGATTTGGTGTGGGATACTGTCCTGGGAGAAGAATTCGGTGTTGGAAACTTTCCTAGGAGAGGGATTCAGCGTGGGTTACTGTCCTGGGACAGTTATTCAGTGTGGAATACTGTCCTGGGACAGGGATTCAGTTTGGAATACTGTCCTGGGACAGGGATTCAGTGTGGAATACTGTCCTGGGAGAAGGATTCAGTGCGGGATACTGACCTGGAGAAGGATTCAGTGTGGGATATTGTCCTGGGACAGGGATTCTGTGCGGGATACTGTCCTGGGAGAGGGATTGAGTGTGAGATTATGACCTGGGAGAGGGACTATGTGTGGGATACTGTCCTGGGACAGGGACTATCTGTGGGACACTGTCCGGGGACAGCGAGTCAGTGTGGGATACTGTCCTGGGACAGGGATTCAGTGTGGAATACTGTCCTGGGACAGGGATTTAGTGTGGAATACTGTCCTGGGACAGGGATTTGATGATGGATACTGTCCTGGAAGAAGGATTCAGTGTGGGATATTGTCCTGGGACAGGGATATGGTGCGGGATACTGACCTGGGAGAGGGATTTGGTGTGGGATCATGTCCTGGGAAAGGGTTTATGTGTGGAATACTGTCTTGGGACAGGTAGTCGGTGTAGGATACTGTTCTGGGACAGGGATTCGGTGTGGGATACTCTCCTGGGACAAGAATTCGGTGTGGGTTACAGACCTGCGACAAGGATTCGTTGTGCGATACTGTCCTGGGAGAGGGAATCAGTGTGGGATACTGTCCTGGGACAGGGATTCGGTGTGGGATACTGTCCTGGGACAGGGATGCGGTGTGGGTTACTGTCCTGGGGCAAGAATTTGGTGTGGGATATTGTCCTGGGAGAGGGAATCGGTGTGGGATACTTTCCTGGGACAAGGATTCAGTGTGGGATACTGTCCTTGGACAGGTATTCGGTGTGGGATGCTGACATGGGAGATTGATTCGGTGTGGTATACAGTCCCGGGAGTTGGATTCGTTGTGGTATACTGTCCCTGGAGAGGGATTCGGTGTGGTATAATATCCTGGGAGAGGGATTCACTGTAGGAAACAGACCTGGGAGAGGGATTTGGTGTGGGATACTGTCCTGGGAGAGGGACTATGCGTGGGATACAGTCCGGGGACAGGGATTTGGACTGGGATATTGTCCTGGGAGAAGTATTCGCTGTGGGATACTGTCCTAGGAGAGGGATTCAGTGTGGGATACTGTACTGGGACAGCGAGTCAGTGTGGGATCCTGTCCTGGGACAGGGACTGTCTGTGGGATACTGCCCTGGGAAAGGGATTATGTGTGGAATAATGTCCTGGGACAGGGATTCGGTGTGGGATACTGTCCTGGGAGACTGAGTCAGTGTGGGATACTGTCCTGGGACAGGGACTATCTGTGGGATACTGTCCTGGGACAGGGTTTCGATGTGGGATACTGTCCTGGGACAAGGATTCAGTGTGGGAAACTGTCCTGGGAGAGGGAATCAGTGTGGGATACTGTCCAGGAAGAGGGAGTCAGTGTGGGATACTGTCCTGGGACAGCGAGTCACTGTGGGATCCTGTCATGGGACAGGGACTGTCCGTGGGATACTGTCCTGGGAAAGGGATTATGCGTGGAATACTGTCCTGGGTCAGGGATTCGGTGTGGAATACTGTCCTGGGACAGGGATTTGGTGTGGGATACTCTCCTGGGAGAGGGATCCGTTGTGGGATACTGTCCTGGGACAGGGACCATCTGTGGGAAACTGTCCTGGGAGAGGGATTCAGGGTGTGATACTTTCCAGGGACAGGGATTCAGTGTGGGATACTCTCCTGGGAGAGAGACTATGTGTGGGACAGTGTTCTGGGAGAGGGAATCAATGTGGGATACTGTCCTGGGAGAGGGAATCAGTATGGGATACTGTCTTGGGAGAGGCAGTCATTGTAGGATACTATCCTGGTACAGGGATTCAGCGTGGAATTCTGTCCTGGGAAAGGGATTTGATGTGGGATACCCAGGAAGAAGGATTCAGTGTGGGATATTGTCCGGGGACAGGGATTTGGTGTGGGATACTTTCCTGGGAGAAGGATACAGTGTGGGAAACTGTCCTAGGAGAGGGATTCAGCTTGCGTTACTGTCCTGGGACAGTTATTCAGTGTGGAGTACTGTCCTGGGAGAAGGATTCAGTGCGGGATACTGACCTGGAGAAGGATTCAGTGTGGGATGTTGTCCTGGGACAGGGATTCTGTGCGGGATACTGTCCTGGGAGAGGGATTGAGTGTGAGATTATGTCCTGGGAGAGGGACTATGTGTGGGATACTGTCCTGGGACAGGGAGTCGGTGTGGGATACTGTCCAGGGACTCCGGGTCAGTGTGGGATGCTGTCCTGGGACAGGGACTATCTGTGGGATACTGTCCTGGGATAGCGATTCAGTGTGGAAAACTGTCCTGGGACAGGGATTCAGTGTGGAATACTGTACTTGGACAGGGAATCGGTGTGGGATGCTGACATGGGAGAGTGATTCGGTGTGGGATACTGTCCCGGGAGAGGGATTCGTTGTGCTATACTGTCCTGGGAGAGGGATTCGGTGTGGGATAATATCCTGGGAGAGGGATTCACTGTAGGATAGTGTCCTGGGAGAGGGATTCGGTGTGGGATACTGTCCTGGGAGAGGGATTCAGTTTGGGATACTGTACTGGGACAGCGAGTCAGTGTGGGATACTATCCTGGGACAGGGACTATCTGTGGGATACTGTCCTGGGACAGGGGGTCGGTGTGGGATACTGTCCTCGGTAAGGATTCAGTGTGGGATACTGTCCTGGGAGAGGGAATCAGTGTGGGATACTGTCCTGGAAGTGGGAGTCAGTGTGGGATACTGTCCTGGGAGAGGGATTCAGTGTGGGATACTGTCCTGGGAAAGGGATTATGTGTGGAATACTGTCCTGGGACCGGGATTCGGTGTGGAATACTGTCCTGGGACAGGGATTCAGTGTGGGATACTGTCCTGAGACAACGATTCGTTGTGGGATACTGTCCTGGGACAGGGAATATCTGTGGGTAACTGTCCTTGGAGAGGGATTCAGTGTGTGATACTGTCCAGGGACAGGGATTCGGTGTGGGATACTCTCCTGGGAGAGAGACTATGTGTGGGACAGTGTTCTGGGAGAGGGGATCAGTGTGGAATACTGTCCTGGGAAAGGGATTTGATGTGGGACACTGTCGAGGAAGAAGGATTCGGTGTGGGATATTGTCCGGAGACAGGCATTTGGTGTGGGATACTGTCCTGGGAGAAGAATTCAGTGTGGGAAACTGTCCTAGGAGAGGGATTCAGCGTGGGTTACTGTCCTGGGACAGGTATTCAGTGTGGAATACTGTCCTGGGACAGGGATTCAGTTTGGAATACTGACCTGGGACAGGGATTCAGTGTGGAATACTGTCCTGGGAGAAGGAATCAGTGCGGGATACTGACCTGGAGAAGGATTCAGTGTGGGATGTTGTCCTGGGACAGGGATTCGGTGCGGGATACTGTCCTGGGAGAGGGATTGAGTGTGAGATTATGACCTGGGAGAGGGACTATGTGTGGGATACTGTCCTGGGACAGGGACTATCTGTGGGATACTGTCCGGGGACAGCGAGTCAGTGTGGGATACTGTCCTGGGACAGGGATTCAGTGTGGGATACTGTCCTGGGACAGGTATTCAGTGTGGAATACTGTCCTGGGACAGGGATTCAGTTTGGAATACTGACCTGGGACAGGGATTCAGTGTGGAATACTGTCCTGGGAGAAGGAATCAGTGCGGGATACTGACCTGGAGAAGGATTCAGTGTGGGATGTTGTCCTGGGACAGGGATTCGGTGCGGGATACTGTCCTGGGAGAGGGATTGAGTGTGAGATTATGACCTGGGAGAGGGACTATGTGTGGGATACTGTCCTGGGACAGGGACTATCTGTGGGATACTGTCCGGGGACAGCGAGTCAGTGTGGGATACTGTCCTGGGACAGGGATTCAGTGTGGGATACTGTCCTGGGACAGGGATTCAGTGTGGAATACGGTCCTGGGACAGGGATTTGATGATGGATACTGTCCTGGAAGAAGGATTCAGCATGGGATATTGTCCTGGGACAGGGATATGGTGCGGGATACTGACCTGGGAGAGGGATTTGGTGTGGGATAATGTCCTGGGAAAGGGTTTAGGTGTGGAATACTGTCCTGGGACAGGGATTTGGTTTGGGATACTGTTCTGGGACAGGGATTTGGTGTGGGATACTCTCCTGGGACAGGAATTCGGTGTGGGTTACAGACCTGCGACAAGGATTCGTTGTGCGATACTGTACTGGGAGAGGGAATCAGTGTGGGATACTGTCCTGGGAGAGGGATTCAGGGTGTGATACTTTCCAGGGACAGGGATTCAGTGTTGGATACTCTCCTGGGAGAGAGACTATGTGTGGGACAGTGTTCTGGGAGAGGGAATCATTGTGGGATTCTGTCCTGGGAGAGGGAATCAGTGTGGGATACTGTCCTGGGAGAGGGAGTCATTGTGGGATACTGTCCTGGGACAGGGATTCAATGTGTAATACTGTCCTGGGAAAGGGATTTGATGTGGGATACTGTCCAGGAAGAAGGATTCAGTGTGGGATATTGTCCGGGGACAGGGATTTGCTGTGGGATACTGTCCTGGGAGAAGGATTCAGTGTGGGAAACTGTCCTATCAGAGGGATTCAGCGTGCGTTACTGTCCTGGGACAGTTATTCAGTGTGAAATACTGTCCTGGGACAGGGATTCAGTTTGGTATACTGTCCTGGGACAGGGATTCAGTGTGGAATACTGTCCTGGGAGAAGGATTCAGTGCGGGATACGGACCTGGAGAAGGATTCAGTGTGTGATATTGTCCTGGGACAGGGATTCTGTGCGGGATACTGTCCTGGGAGAAGGTTTGAGTGTGAGATTATGTCCTGGGAGAGGGACTATGTGTGGTATACTGTCCTGGGACAGGGAGTCGGTGTGGGATACTGTCCTGGGACAACGGGTCAGTGTGGGATTCTGTCCTGGGACAGGGACTATCTGTGGGATACTGTCCTGGGATAGGGATTCAGTGTGGAAAACTGTCCTGGGACAGGGATTCAGTGTGGAATACTGTACTTGGACAGGGAATCGGTGTGGGATGCTGACATGGGAGATTGATTCGGTGTGGGATACTGTCCCGGGAGAGGGATTCGTTGTGGTATACTGTCCAGGGAGACGGATTCGGTTTGGGATAATATCCTGGGAGAGGGATTCACTGTAGGATACTGTCCTGGGTGAGGGATTCGGTGTGGGATACTGTCCTGGGAGAGGGACTATGCGTGGGATATAGTCCTGGGACATGGATTTGGACTGGGATATTGTCCTGGGAGAAGTATTCGCTGTGGGATACTGTCCTGGGAGAGGGATTCAGTTTGGGATACTGTACTGGGACAGCGAGTCAGTGTGGGATACTGTCCTGGGACAGGGACTATCTGTGGGATACTGTCCTGGGACAGGGAGTCGGTGTGGGATACTGTCCTCGGATAAGGATTCATTGTGGGATACTGTCCTGGGAGAGGGAATCAGGGTGGGATACTGTCCTGGGAGAGGGAATCAGTGTGCGATACTGTCCTGGAAGTGGGAGCCAGTGTGGGATACTGTCCTGGGACAGCGAGTCAGTGTGGGATCCTGTCCTGGGACAGGGACTGTCTGTGGGATACTGTCCTGGGAAAGGGATTATGTGTGGAATACTGTCCTGGGACCGGGATTCGATGTGGAATACTGTCCTGGGACAAGTATATGGTCTGGGAAACTGTCCTGGGAGAGGGACTATGTGTGGGATACTCTCCTGGGACAGGGATTCGGTGTGGGTTACTGTCCTGGGGCAAGAATTTGGTGTGGGATATTGTCCTGGGAGAGGGAATCGGTGTGGGATACTTTCCTGGGACAAGGATTCAGTGTGGGATACTGTCCTTGGACAGGTATTCGGTGTGGGATGCTGACATGGGAGATTGATTCGGTGTGGGATACAGTCCCGGGAGTTGGATTCGTTGTGGTATACTGTCCCTGGAGAGGGATTTGGTGTGGTATAATATCCTGGGAGAGGGATTCACTGTAGGAAACAGACCTGGGAGAGGGATTTGGTGTGGGATACTGTCCTGGGAGAGGGACTATGCGTGGGATACAGTCCGGGGACAGGGATTTGGACTGGGATATTGTCCTGGGAGAAGTATTCGCTGTGGGATACTGTCCTGGGAGAGGGATTCAGTGTGGGATACTGTACTGGGACAGCGAGTCAGTGTGGGATACTGTCCTGGGACAGGGACTATCTGTGGGATACTGTCCTGGGACAGGGTTTCGATGTGGGATACTGTCCTGGGACAAGGATTCAGTGTGGGAAACTGTCCTGGGAGAGGGAATCAGTGTGGGATACTGTCCAGGAAGAGGGAGTCAGTGTGGGATACTGTCCTGGGACAGCGAGTCACTGTGGGATCCTGTCATGGGACAGGGACTGTCTGTGGGATACTGTCCTGGGAAAGGGATTATGCGTGGAATACTGTCCTGGGTCAGGGATTTGGTGTGGAATACTGTCCGGGGACAGGGATTTGGTGTGGGATTATTTCCTGGGAGAAGGATACAGTGTGGGAAACTGTCCTAGGAGAGGGATTCAGCTTGCGTTACTGTCCTGGGACAGTTATTCAGTGTGGAGTACTGTCCTGGGAGAAGGATTCAGTGCGGGATACTGACCTGGAGAAGGATTCAGTGTGGTATATTGTCCTGGGACAGGTATTCTGTGCGGGATACTGTCCTGGGAGAGGGATTGAGTGTGAGATTATGTCCTGGCAGAGGGACTATGTGTGGGATACTGTCCTGGGACAGGGAGTCGGTGTGGGATACTGTCCAGGGACTCCGGGTCAGTGTGGGATGCTGTCCTGGGACAGGGACTATCTGTGGGATACTGTCCTGGGATAGCGATTCAGTGTGGAAAACTGTCCTGGGATAGGGATTCAGTGTGGAATACTGTACTTGGACAGGGAATCGGTGTGGGATGCTGACATGGGAGATTGATTCGGGGTGGGATACTGTCCCGGGAGAGGGATTCGTTGTGGTATACTGTCCAGGGAGACGGATTCGGTTTGGGATAATATCCTGGGAGAGGGATTCACTGTAGGATACTGTCCTGGGAGAGGGATTCGGTGTGGGATACTGTCCTGGGAGAGGGACTATGCGTGGGATATAGTCCTGGGACATGGATTTGGACTGGGATATTGTCCTGGGAGAAGTATTCGCTGTGGGATACTGTCCTGGGAGAGAGATTCAGTTTGGGATACTGTACTGGGACAGCGAGTCAGTGTGGGATACTGTCCTGGGACAGGGACTATCTGTGGGATACTGTCCTGGGACAGGGAGTCGGTGTGGGATACTGTCCTCGGATAAGGATTCAGTGTGGGATACTGTCCTGGGAGAGGGAATCAGTGTGCGATACTGACCTGGAAGTGGGAGCCAGTGTGGGATACTGTCCTGGGACAGCGAATCAGTGTGGGATCCTGTCCTGGGACAGGGACTGTCTGTGGGATACTGTCCTGGGAAAGGGATTATGTGTGGAATACTGTCCTGGGACCGGGATTCGGTGTGGAATACTGTCCTGGGACAGGGATTCTGTGTGGGATACTCTCCTGGGAGAGGGATTCGGTGTGGGATACTGTCCTGAGACAACGATTCGTTGTGGGATACTGTCCTGGGACAGGGACTATCTGTGGGTAACTGTCCTGGCAGAGGGATTCAGTGTGTGATACTGTCCAGGGACAGGGATTCGGTGTGGGATACTCTCATGGGAGAGAGACTATGTGTGGGACAGTGTTCTGGTAGAGGGAATCAGTGTGGGATACTGTCCTGGGACAGGGATTCAGTGTGGAATACTGTCCTGGGACAGGGATTTGATGTGGGATACTGTCCAGGATGAAGGATTCAGTGTGGGATATTGTCCGGGGACAGGGATTTGGTGTGGGATACTGTCCTGGGAGAAGAATTCGGTGTTGGAAACTTTCCTAGGAGAGGGATTCAGCGTGGGTTACTGTCCTGGGACAGTTATTCAGTGTGGAATACTGTCCTGGGACAGGGATTCAGTTTGGAATACTGTCCTGGGACAGGGATTCAGTGTGGAATACTGTCCTGGGAGAAGGATTCAGTGCGGGATACTGACCTGGAGAAGGATTCAGTGTGGGATATTGTCCTGGGACAGGGATTCTGTGCGGGATACTGTCCTGGGAGAGGGATTGAGTGTGAGATTATGACCTGGGAGAGGGACTATGTGTGGGATACTGTCCTGGGACAGGGACTATCTGTGGGACACTGTCCGGGGACAGCGAGTCAGTGTGGGATACTGTCCTGGGACAGGGATTCAGTGTGGAATACTGTCCTGGGACAGGGATTTAGTGTGGAATACTGTCCTGGGACAGGGATTTGATGATGGATACTGTCCTGGAAGAAGGATTCAGTGTGGGATATTGTCCTGGGACAGGGATATGGTGCGGGATACTGACCTGGGAGAGGGATTTGGTGTGGGATCATGTCCTGGGAAAGGGTTTATGTGTGGAATACTGTCTTGGGACAGGTGGTCGGTGTGGGATACTGTTCTGGGACAGGGATTCGGTGTGGGATACTCTCCTGGGACAAGAATTCGGTGTGGGTTACAGACCTGCGACAAGGATTCGTTGTGCGATACTGTCCTGGGAGAGGGAATCAGTGTGGGATACTGTCCTGGGACAGGGATTCGGTGTGGGATACTGTCCTGGGACAGGGATTCGGTGTGGGTTACTGTCCTGGGGCAAGAATTTGGTGTGGGATATTGTCCTGGGAGAGGGAATCGGTGTGGGATACTTTCCTGGGACAAGGATTCAGTGTGGGATACTGTCCTTGGAGAGGTATTCGGTGTGGGATGCTGACATGGGAGATTGATTCGGTGTGGAATACAGTCCCGGGAGTTGGATTCGTTGTGGTATACTGTCCCTGGAGAGGGATTCGGTGTGGTATAATATCCTGGGAGAGGGATTCACTGTAGGAAACAGACCTGGGAGAGGGATTTGGTGTGGGATACTGTCCTGGGAGAGGGACTATGCGTGGGATACAGTCCGGGGACAGGGATTTGGACTGGGATATTGTCCTGGGAGAAGTATTCGCTGTGGGATACTGTCCTAGGAGAGGGATTCAGTGTGGGATACTGTACTGGGACAGCGAGTCAGTGTGGGATCCTGTCCTGGGACAGGGACGGTCTGTGGGATACTGCCCTGGGAAAGGGATTATGTGTGGAATAATGTCCTGGGACAGGGATTCGGTGTGGGATACTGTCCTGGGAGACTGAGTCAGTGTGGGATACTGTCCTGGGACAGGGACTATCTGTGGGATACTGTCCTGGGACAGGGTTTCGATGTGGGATACTGTCCTGGGACAAGGATTCAGTGTGGGAAACTGTCCTGGGAGAGGGAATCAGTGTGGGATACTGTCCAGGAAGAGGGAGTCAGTGTGGGATACTGTCCTGGGACAGCGAGTCACTGTGGGATCCTGTCATGGGACAGGGACTGTCCGTGGGATACTGTCCTGGGAAAGGGATTATGCGTGGAATACTGTCCTGGGTCAGGGATTCGGTGTGGAATACTGTCCTGGGACAGGGATTTGGTGTGGGATACTCTCCTGGGAGAGGGATCCGTTGTGGGATACTGTCCTGGGACAGGGACCATCTGTGGGAAACTGTCCTGGGAGAGGGATTCAGGGTGTGATACTTTCCAGGGACAGGGATTCAGTGTGGGATACTCTCCTGGGAGAGAGACTATGTGTGGGACAGTGTTCTGGGAGAGGGAATCAATGTGGTATACTGTCCTGGGAGAGGGATTCAGTTTGGGATACTGTACTGGGACAGCGAGTCAGTGTGGGATACTGTCCTGGGACAGGGAGTCGGTGTGGGATACTGTCCTCGGATAAGGATTCAGTGTGGGATACTGTCCTGGGAGAGGGAATCAGTGTGCGATACTGACCTGGAAGTGGGAGCCAGTGTGGGATACTGTCCTGGGACAGCGAATCAGTGTGGGATCCTGTCCTGGGACAGGGACTGTCTGTGGGATACTGTCCTGGGAAAGGGATTATGTGTGGAATACTGTCCTGGGACCGGGATTCGGTGTGGAATACTGTCCTGGGACAGGGATTCTGTGTGGGATACTCTCCTGGGAGAGGGATTCGGTGTGGGATACTGTCCTGAGACAACGATTCGTTGTGGGATACTGTCCTGGGACAGGGACTATCTGTGGGTAACTGTCCTGGCAGAGGGATTCAGTGTGTGATACTGTCCAGGGACAGGGATTCGGTGTGGGATACTCTCATGGGAGAGAGACTATGTGTGGGACAGTGTTCTGGTAGAGGGAATCAGTGTGGGATACTGTCCTGGGACAGGGATTCAGTGTGGAATACTGTCCTGGGAAAGGGATTTGATGTGGGATACTGTCCAGGATGAAGGATTCAGTGTGGGATATTGTCCGGGGACAGGGATTTGGTGTGGGATACTGTCCTGGGAGAAGAATTCGGTGTTGGAAACTTTCCTAGGAGAGGGATTCAGCGTGGGTTACTGTCCTGGGACAGTTATTCAGTGTGGAATACTGTCCTGGGACAGGGATTCAGTTTGGAATACTGTCCTGGGACAGGGATTCAGTGTGGAATACTGTCCTGGGAGAAGGATTCAGTGCGGGATACTGACCTGGAGAAGGATTGAGTGTGGGATATTGTCCTGGGACAGGGATTCTGTGCGGGATACTGTCCTGGGAGAGGGATTGAGTGTGAGATTATGACCTGGGAGAGGGACTATGTGTGGGATACTGTCCTGGGACAGGGACTATCTGTGGGACACTGTCCGGGGACAGCGAGTCAGTGTGGGATACTGTCCTGGGACAGGGATTCAGTGTGGAATACTGTCCTGGGACAGGGATTTAGTGTGGAATACTGTCCTGGGACAGGGATTTGATGATGGATACTGTCCTGGAAGAAGGATTCAGTGTGGGATATTGTCCTGGGACAGGGATATGGTGCGGGATACTGACCTGGGAGAGGGATTTGGTGTGGGATCATGTCCTGGGAAAGGGTTTATGTGTGGAATACTGTCTTGGGACAGGTAGTCGGTGTGGGATACTGTTCTGGGACAGGGATTCGGTGTGGGATACTCTCCTGGGACAAGAATTCGGTGTGGGTTACAGACCTGCGACAAGGATTCGTTGTGCGATACTGTCCTGGGAGAGGGAATCAGTGTGGGATACTGTCCTGGGACAGAGATTCGGTGTGGGATACTGTCCTGGGACAGGGATTCGGTGTGGGTTACTGTCCTGGGGCAAGAATTTGGTGTGGGATATTGTCCTGGGAGAGGGAATCGGTGTGGGATACTTTCCTGGGACAAGGATTCAGTGTGGGATACTGTCCTTGGACAGGTATTCGGTGTGGGATGCTGACATGGGAGATTGATTCGGTGTGGAATACAGTCCCGGGAGTTGGATTCGTTGTGGTATACTGTCCCTGGAGAGGGATTTGGTGTGGTATAATATCCTGGGAGAGGGATTCACTGTAGGAAACAGACCTGGGAGAGGGATTTGGTGTGGGATACTGTCCTGGGAGAGGGACTATGCGTGGGATACAGTCCGGGGACAGGGATTTGGACTGGGATATTGTCCTGGGAGAAGTATTCGCTGTGGGATACTGTCCTAGGAGAGGGATTCAGTGTGGGATACTGTACTGGGACAGCGAGTCAGTGTGGGATCCTGTCCTGGGACAGGGACTGTCTGTGGGATACTGCCCTGGGAAAGGGATTATGTGTGGAATAATGTCCTGGGACAGGGATTCGGTGTGGGATACTGTCCTGGGAGACCGAGTCAGTGTGGGATACTGTCCTGGGACAGGGACTATCTGTGGGATACTGTCCTGGGACAGGGTTTCGATGTGGGATACTGTCCTGGGACAAGGATTCAGTGTGGGAAACTGTCCTGGGAGAGGGAATCAGTGTGGGATACTGTCCAGGAAGAGGGAGTCAGTGTGGGATACTGTCCTGGGACAGCGAGTCACTTAGGGATCCTGTCATGGGACAGGGACTGTCCGTGGGATACTGTCCTGGGAAAGGGATTATGCGTGGAATACTGTCCTGGGTCAGGGATTCGGTGTGGAATACTGTCCTGGGACAGGGATTTGGTGTGGGATACTCTCCTGGGAGAGGGATCCGTTGTGGGATACTGTCCTGGGACAGGGACCATCTGTGGGAAACTGTCCTGGGAGAGGGATTCAGGGTGTGATACTTTCCAGGGACAGGGATTCAGTGTGGGATACTCTCCTGGGAGAGAGACTATGTGTGGGACAGTGTTCTGGGAGAGGGAATCAATGTGGGATACTGTCCTGGGAGAGGGAATCAGTATGGGATACTGTCTTGGGAGAGGCAGTCATTGTAGGATACTATCCTGGTACAGGGATTCAGCGTGGAATTCTGTCCTGGGAAAGGGATTTGATGTGGGATACCCAGGAAGAAGGATTCAGTGTGGGATATTGTCCGGGGACAGGGATTTGGTGTGGGATACTTTCCTGGGAGAAGGATACAGTGTGGGAAACTGTCCTAGGAGAGGGATTCAGCTTGCGTTACTGTCCTGGGACAGTTATTCAGTGTGGAGTACTGTCCTGGGAGAAGGATTCAGTGCGGGATACTGACCTGGAGAAGGATTCAGTGTGGGATATTGTCCTGGGACAGGGATTCTGTGCGGGATACTGTCCTGGGAGAGGGATTGAGTGTGAGATTATGTCCTGGGAGAGGGACTATGTGTGGGATACTGTCCTGGGACAGGGAGTCGGTGTGGGATACTGTCCAGGGACTCCGGGTCAGTGTGGGATGCTGTCCTGGGACAGGGACTATCTGTGGGATACTGTCCTGGGATAGCAATTCAGTGTGGAAAACTGTCCTGGGACAGGGATTCAGTGTGGAATACTGTACTTGGACAGGGAATCGGTGTGGGATGCTGACATGGGAGAGTGATTCGGTGTGGGATACTGTCCCGGGAGAGGGATTCGTTGTGCTATACTGTCCTGGGAGAGGGATTCGGTGTGGGATAATATCCTGGGAGAGGGATTCACTGTAGGATACTGTCCTGGGAGAGGGACTATGCGTGGGATATAGTCCTGGGACATGGATTTGGACTGGGATATTGTCCTGGGAGAAGTATTCGCTGTGGGATACTGTCCTGGGAGAGAGATTCAGTTTGGGATACTGTACTGGGACAGCGAGTCAGTGTGGGATACTGTCCTGGGACAGGGACTATCTGTGGGATACTGTCCTGGGACAGGGAGTCGGTGTGGGATACTGTCCTCGGATAAGGATTCAGTGTGGGATACTGTCCTGGGAGAGGGAATCAGTGTGCGATACTGACCTGGAAGTGGGAGCCAGTGTGGGATACTGTCCTGGGACAGCGAATCAGTGTGGGATCCTGTCCTGGGACAGGGACTGTCTGTGGGATACTGTCCTGGGAAAGGGATTATGTGTGGAATACTGTCCTGGGACCGGGATTCGGTGTGGAATACTGTCCTGGGACAGGGATTCTGTGTGGGATACTCTCCTGGGAGAGGGATTCGGTGTGGGATACTGTCCTGAGACAACGATTCGTTGTGGGATACTGTCCTGGGACAGGGACTATCTGTGGGTAACTGTCCTGGCAGAGGGATTCAGTGTGTGATACTGTCCAGGGACAGGGATTCGGTGTGGGATACTCTCATGGGAGAGAGACTATGTGTGGGACAGTGTTCTGGTAGAGGGAATCAGTGTGGGATACTGTCCTGGGACAGGGATTCAGTGTGGAATACTGTCCTGGGACAGGGATTTGATGTGGGATACTGTCCAGGATGAAGGATTCAGTGTGGGATATTGTCCGGGGACAGGGATTTGGTGTGGGATACTGTCCTGGGAGAAGAATTCGGTGTTGGAAACTTTCCTAGGAGAGGGATTCAGCGTGGGTTACTGTCCTGGGACAGTTATTCAGTGTGGAATACTGTCCTGGGACAGGGATTCAGTTTGGAATACTGTCCTGGGACAGGGATTCAGTGTGGAATACTGTCCTGGGAGAAGGATTCAGTGCGGGATACTGACCTGGAGAAGGATTGAGTGTGGGATATTGTCCTGGGACAGGGATTCTGTGCGGGATACTGTCCTGGGAGAGGGATTGAGTGTGAGATTATGACCTGGGAGAGGGACTATGTGTGGGATACTGTCCTGGGACAGGGACTATCTGTGGGACACTGTCCGGGGACAGCGAGTCAGTGTGGGATACTGTCCTGGGACAGGGATTCAGTGTGGAATACTGTCCTGGGACAGGGATTTAGTGTGGAATACTGTCCTGGGACAGGGATTTGATGATGGATACTGTCCTGGAAGAAGGATTCAGTGTGGGATATTGTCCTGGGACAGGGATATGGTGCGGGATACTGACCTGGGAGAGGGATTTGGTGTGGGATCATGTCCTGGGAAAGGGTTTATGTGTGGAATACTGTCTTGGGACAGGTGGTCGGTGTGGGATACTGTTCTGGGACAGGGATTCGGTGTGGGATACTCTCCTGGGACAAGAATTCGGTGTGGGTTACAGACCTGCGACAAGGATTCGTTGTGCGATACTGTACTGGGAGAGGGAATCAGTGTGGGATACTGTCCTGGGACAGGGATTCGGTGTGGGATACTTTCCTGGGACAAGGATTCAGTGTGGGATACTGTCCTTGGAGAGGTATTCGGTGTGGGATGCTGACATGGGAGATTGATTCGGTGTGGAATACAGTCCCGGGAGTTGGATTCGTTGTGGTATACTGTCCCTGGAGAGGGATTCGGTGTGGTATAATATCCTGGGAGAGGGATTCACTGTAGGAAACAGACCTGGGAGAGGGATTTGGTGTGGGATACTGTCCTGGGAGAGGGACTATGCGTGGGATACAGTCCGGGGACAGGGATTTGGACTGGGATATTGTCCTGGGAGAAGTATTCGCTGTGGGATACTGTCCTAGGAGAGGGATTCAGTGTGGGATACTGTACTGGGACAGCGAGTCAGTGTGGGATCCTGTCCTGGGACAGGGACGGTCTGTGGGATACTGCCCTGGGAAAGGGATTATGTGTGGAATAATGTCCTGGGACAGGGATTCGGTGTGGGATACTGTCCTGGGAGACTGAGTCAGTGTGGGATACTGTCCTGGGACAGGGACTATCTGTGGGATACTGTCCTGGGACAGGGTTTCGATGTGGGATACTGTCCTGGGACAAGGATTCAGTGTGGGAAACTGTCCTGGGAGAGGGAATCAGTGTGGGATACTGTCCAGGAAGAGGGAGTCAGTGTGGGATACTGTCCTGGGACAGCGAGTCACTGTGGGATCCTGTCATGGGACAGGGACTGTCCGTGGGATACTGTCCTGGGAAAGGGATTATGCGTGGAATACTGTCCTGGGTCAGGGATTCGGTGTGGAATACTGTCCTGGGACAGGGATTTGGTGTGGGATACTCTCCTGGGAGAGGGATCCGTTGTGGGATACTGTCCTGGGACAGGGACCGTCTGTGGGAAACAGTCCTGGGAGAGGGATTCAGGGTGTGATACTTTCCAGGGACAGGGATTCAGTGTGGGATACTCTCCTGGGAGAGAGACTATGTGTGGGACAGTGTTCTGGGAGAGGGAATCAATGTGGGATACTGTCCTGGGAGAGGGAATCAGTATGGGATACTGTCTTGGGAGAGGCAGTCATTGTAGGATACTATCCTGGTACAGGGATTCAGCGTGGAATTCTGTCCTGGGAAAGGGATTTGATGTGGGATACCCAGGAAGAAGGATTCAGTGTGGGATATTGTCTGGGGACAGGGATTTGGTGTGGGATACTTTCCTGGGAGAAGGATACAGTGTGGGAAACTGTCCTAGGAGAGGGATTCAGCTTGCGTTACTGTCCTGGGACAGTTATTCAGTGTGGAGTACTGTCCTGGGAGAAGGATTCAGTGCGGGATACTGACCTGGAGAAGGATTCAGTGTGGGATATTGTCCTGGGACAGGGATTCTGTGCGGGATACTGTCCTGGGAGAGGGATTGAGTGTGAGATTATGTCCTGGGAGAGGGACTATGTGTGGGATACTGTCCTGGGACAGGGAGTCGGTGTGGGATACTGTCCAGGGACTCCGGGTCAGTGTGGGATGCTGTCCTGGGACAGGGACTATCTGTGGGATACTGTCCTGGGATAGCGATTCAGTGTGGAAAACTGTCCTGGGACAGGGATTCAGTGTGGAATACTGTACTTGGACAGGGAATCGGTGTGGGATGCTGACATGGGAGAGTGATTCGGTGTGGGATACTGTCCCGGGAGAGGGATTCGTTGTGCTATACTGTCCTGGGAGAGGGATTCGGTGTGGGATAATATCCTGGGAGAGGGATTCACTGTAGGATACTGTCCTGGGAGAGGGATTCGGTGTGGGATACTGTCCTGGGAGAGGGATTCAGTTTGGGATACTGTACTGGGACAGCGAGTCAGTGTGGGATACTATCCTGGGACAGGGACTATCTGTGGGATACTGTCCTGGGACAGGGGGTCGGTGTGGGATACTGTCCTCGGTAAGGATTCAGTGTGGGATACTATCCTGGGAGAGGGAATCAGTGTGGGATACTGTCCTGGAAGTGGGAGTCAGTGTGGGATACTGTCCTGGGAGAGGGATTCAGTGTGGGATACTGTCCTGGGAAAGGGATTATGTGTGGAATACTGTCCTGGGACCGGGATTCGGTGTGGAATACTGTCCTGGGACAGGGATTCAGTGTGGGATACTGTCCTGAGACAACGATTCGTTGTGGGATACTGTCCTGGGACAGGGAATATCTGTGGGTAACTGTCCTTGGAGAGGGATTCAGTGTGTGATACTGTCCAGGGACAGGGATTCGGTGTGGGATACTCTCCTGGGAGAGAGACTATGTGTGGGACAGTGTTCTGGGAGAGGGGATCAGTGTGGAATACTGTCCTGGGAAAGGGATTTGATGTGGGACACTGTCGAGGAAGAAGGATTCGGTGTGGGATATTGTCCGGAGACAGGCATTTGGTGTGGGATACTGTCCTGGGAGAAGAATTCAGTGTGGGAAACTGTCCTAGGAGAAGGATTCAGCGTGGGTTACTGTCCTGGGACAGGTATTCAGTGTGGAATACTGTCCTGGGACAGGGATTCAGTTTGGAATACTGACCTGGGACAGGGATTCAGTGTGGAATACTGTCCTGGGAGAAGGAATCAGTGCGGGATACTGACCTGGAGAAGGATTCAGTGTGGGATGTTGTCCTGGGACAGGGATTCGGTGCGGGATACTGTCCTGGGAGAGGGATTGAGTGTGAGATTATGACCTGGGAGAGGGACTATGTGTGGGATACTGTCCTGGGACAGGGACTATCTGTGGGATACTGTCCGGGGACAGCGAGTCAGTGTGGGATACTGTCCTGGGACAGGGATTCAGTGTGGGATACTGTCCTTGGTCAGGGATTCAGTGTGGAATACGGTCCTGGGACAGGGATTTGATGATGGATACTGTCCTGGAAGAAGGATTCAGCATGGGATATTGTCCTGGGACAGGGATATGGTGCGGGATACTGACCTGGGAGAGGGATTTGGTGTGGGATAATGTCCTGGGAAAGGGTTTAGGTGTGGAATACTGTCCTGGGACAGGGATTTGGTTTGGGATACTGTTCTGGGACAGGGATTTGGTGTGGGATACTCTCCTGGGACAAGAATTCGGTGTGGGTTACAGACCTGCGACAAGGATTCGTTGTGCGATACTGTACTGGGAGAGGGAATCAGTGTGGGATACTGTCCTGGGAGAGGGATTCAGGGTGTGATACTTTCCAGGGACAGGGATTCAGTGTTGGATACTCTCCTGGGAGAGAGACTATGTGTGGGACAGTGTTCTGGGAGAGGGAATCATTGTGGGATTCTGTCCTGGGAGAGGGAATCAGTGTGGGATACTGTCCTGGGAGAGGGAGTCATTGTGGGATACTGTCCTGGGACAGGGATTCAATGTGGAATACTGTCCTGGGAAAGGGATTTGATGTGGGATACTGTCCAGGAAGAAGGATTCAGTGTGGGATATTGTCCGGGGACAGGGATTTGCTGTGGGATACTGTCCTGGGAGAAGGATTCAGTGTGGGAAACCTGTCCTATCAGAGGGATTCAGCGTGCGTTACTGTCCTGGGACAGTTATTCAGTGTGAAATACTGTCCTGGGACAGGGATTCAGTTTGGTATACTGTCCTGGGACAGGGATTCAGTGTGGAATACTGTCCTGGGAGAAGGATTCAGTGCGGGATACGGACCTGGAGAAGGATTCAGTGTGTGATATTGTCCTGGGACAGGGATTCTGTGCGGGATACTGTCCTGGGAGAAGGTTTGAGTGTGAGATTATGTCCTGGGAGAGGGACTATGTGTGGTATACTGTCCTGGGACAGTGAGTCGGTGTGGGATACTGTCCTGGGACAACGGGTCAGTGTGGGATTCTGTCCTGGGACAGGGACTATCTGTGGGATACTGTCCTGGGATAGGGATTCAGTGTGGAAAACTGTCCTGGGACAGGGATTCAGTGTGGAATACTGTACTTGGACAGGGAATCGGTGTGGGATGCTGACATGGGAGATTGATTCGGTGTGGGATACTGTCCCGGGAGAGGGATTCGTTGTGGTATACTGTCCAGGGAGACGGATTCGGTTTGGGATAATATCCTGGGAGAGGGATTCACTGTAGGATACTGTCCTGGGAGAGGGATTCGGTGTGGGATACTGTCCTGGGAGAGGGACTATGCGTGGGATATAGTCCTGGGACATGGATTTGGACTGGGATATTGTCCTGGGAGAAGTATTCGCTGTGGGATACTGTCCTGGGAGAGGGATTCAGTTTGGGATACTGTACTGGGACAGCGAGTCAGTGTGGGATACTGTCCTGGGACAGGGACTATCTGTGGGATACTGTCCTGGGACAGGGAGTCGGTGTGGGATACTGTCCTCGGATAAGGATTCAGTGTGGGATACTGTCCTGGGAGAGGGAATCAGGGTGGGATACTGTCCTGGGAGAGGGAATCAGTGTGCGATACTGTCCTGGAAGTGGGAGCCAGTGTGGGATACTGTCCTGGGACAGCGAGTCAGTGTGGGATCCTGTCCTGGGACAGGGACTGTCTGTGGGATACTGTCCTGGGAAAGGGATTATGTGTGGAATACTGTCCTGGGACCGGGATTCGGTGTGGAATACTTTCCTGGGACAAGTATATGGTCTGGGAAACTGTCCTGGGAGAGGGACTATGTGTGGGATACTCTCCTGGGACAGGGATTCGGTGTGGGTTACTGTCCTGGGGCAAGAATTTGGTGTGGGATATTGTCCTGGGAGAGGGAATCGGTGTGGGATACTTTCCTGGGACAAGGATTCAGTGTGGGATACTGTCCTTGGACAGGTATTCGGTGTGGGATGCTGACATGGGAGATTGATTCGGTGTGGGATACAGTCCCGGGAGTTGGATTCGTTGTGGTATACTGTCCCTGGAGAGGGATTCGGTGTGGTATAATATCCTGGGAGAGGGATTCACTGTAGGAAACAGACCTGGGAGAGGGATTTGGTGTGGGATACTGTCCTGGGAGAGGGACTATGCGTGGGATACAGTCCGGGGACAGGGATTTGGACTGGGATATTGTCCTGGGAGAAGTATTCGCTGTGGGATACTGTCCTAGGAGAGGGATTCAGTGTGGGATACTGTACTGGGACAGCGAGTCAGTGTGGGATCCTGTCCTGGGACAGGGACTGTCTGTGGGATACTGTCCTGGGAAAGGGATTATGTGTGGAATAATGTCCTGGGACAGGGATTCGGTGTGGGATACTGTCCTGGGAGACTGAGTCAGTGTGGGATACTGTACTGGGACAGCGAGTCAGTGTGGGATACTGTCCTGGGACAGGGACTATCTGTGGGATACTGTCCTGGGACAGGGTTTCGATGTGGGATACTGTCCTGGGACAAGGATTCAGTGTGGGAAACTGTCCTGGGAGAGGGAATCAGTGTGGGATACTGTCCAGGAAGAGGGAGTCAGTGTGGGATACTGTCCTGGGACAGCGAGTCACTGTGGGATCCTGTCATGGGACAGGGACTGTCCGTGGGATACTGTCCTGGGAAAGGGATTATGCGTGGAATACTGTCCTGGGTCAGGGATTTGGTGTGGAATACTGTCCGGGGACAGGGATTTGGTGTGGGATTATTTCCTGGGAGAAGGATACAGTGTGGGAAACTGTCCTAGGAGAGGGATTCAGCTTGCGTTACTGTCCTGGGACAGTTATTCAGTGTGGAGTACTGTCCTGGGAAAAGGATTCAGTGCGGGATACTGACCTGGAGAAGGATTCAGTGTGGGATATTGTCCTGGGACAGGGATTCTGTGCGGGATACTGTCCTGGGAGAGGGATTGAGTGTGAGATTATGTCCTGGGAGAGGGACTATGTGTGGGATACTGTCCTGGGACAGGGAGTCGGTGTGGGATACTGTCCAGGGACTCCGGGTCAGTGTGGGATGCTGTCCTGGGACAGGGACTATCTGTGGGATACTGTCCTGGGATAGCGATTCAGTGTGGAAAACTGTCCTGGGATAGGGATTCAGTGTGGAATACTGTACTTGGACAGGGAATCGGTGTGGGATGCTGACATGGGAGATTGATTCGGGGTGGGATACTGTCCCGGGAGAGGGATTCGTTGTGGTATACTGTCCAGGGAGACGGATTCGGTGTGGGATAATATCCTGGGAGAGGGATTCACTGTAGGATACTGTCCTGGGAGAGGGATTCGGTGTGGGATACTGTCCTGGGAGAGGGACTATGCGTGGGATATAGTCCTGGGACATGGATTTGGACTGGGATATTGTCCTGGGAGAAGTATTCGCTGTGGGATACTGTCCTGGGAGAGAGATTCAGTTTGGGATACTGTACTGGGACAGCGAGTCAGTGTGGGATACTGTCCTGGGACAGGGACTATCTGTGGGATACTGTCCTGGGACAGGGAGTCGGTGTGGGATACTGTCCTCGGATAAGGATTCAGTGTGGGATACTGTCCTGGGAGAGGGAATCAGTGTGCGATACTGACCTGGAAGTGGGAGCCAGTGTGCGATACTGTCCTGGGACAGCGAATCAGTGTGGGATCCTGTCCTGGGACAGGGACTGTCTGTGGGATACTGTCCTGGGAAAGGGATTATGTGTGGAATACTGTCCTGGGACCGGGATTCGGTGTGGAATACTGTCCTGGGACAGGGATTCTGTGTGGGATACTCTCCTGGGAGAGGGATTCGGTGTGGGATACTGTCCTGAGACAACGATTCGTTGTGGGATACTGTCCTGGGACAGGGACTATCTGTGGGTAACTGTCCTGGCAGAGGGATTCAGTGTGTGATACTGTCCAGGGACAGGGATTCGGTGTGGGATACTCTCATGGGAGAGAGACTATGTGTGGGACAGTGTTCTGGTAGAGGGAATCAGTGTGGGATACTGTCCTGGGACAGGGATTCAGTGTGGAATAGTGTCCTGGGACAGGGATTTGATGTGGGATACTGTCCAGGATGAAGGATTCAGTGTGGGATATTGTCCGGGGACAGGGATTTGGTGTGGGATACTGTCCTGGGAGAAGAATTCGGTGTTGGAAACTTTCCTAGGAGAGGGATTCAGCGTGGGTTACTGTCCTGGGACAGTTATTCAGTGTGGAATACTGTCCTGGGACAGGGATTCAGTTTGGAATACTGTCCTGGGACAGGGATTCAGTGTGGAATACTGTCCTGGGAGAAGGATTCAGTGCGGGATACTGACCTGGAGAAGGATTCAGTGTGTGATATTGTCCTGGGACAGGGATTCTGTGCGGGATACTGTCCTGGGAGAGGGATTGAGTGTGAGATTATGACCTGGGAGAGGGACTATGTGTGGGATACTGTCCTGGGACAGGGACTATCTGTGGGACACTGTCCGGGGACAGCGAGTCAGTGTGGGATACTGTCCTGGGACAGGGATTCAGTGTGGAATACTGTCCTGGGACAGGGATTTAGTGTGGAATACTGTCCTGGGACAGGGATTTGATGATGGATACTGTCCTGGAAGAAGGATTCAGTGTGGGATATTGTCCTGGGACAGGGATATGGTGCGGGATACTGACCTGGGAGAGGGATTTGGTGTGGGATCATGTCCTGGGAAAGGGTTTATGTGTGGAATACTGTCTTGGGACAGGTAGTCGGTGTGGGATACTGTTCTGGGACAGGGATTCGGTGTGGGATACTCTCCTGGGACAAGAATTCGGTGTGGGTTACAGACCTGCGACAAGGATTCGTTGTGCGATACTGTCCTGGGAGAGGGAATCAGTGTGGGATACTGTCCTGGGACAGGGATTCGGTGTGGGATACTGTCCTGGGACAGGGATTCGGTGTGGGTTACTGTCCTGGGGCAAGAATTTGGTGTGGGATATTGTCCTGGGAGAGGGAATCGGTGTGGGATACTTTCCTGGGACAAGGATTCAGTGTGGGATACTGTCCTTGGACAGGTATTCGGTGTGGGATGCTGACATGGGAGATTGATTCGGTGTGGAATACAGTCCCGGGAGTTGGATTCGTTGTGGTATACTGTCCCTGGAGAGGGATTCGGTGTGGTATAATATCCTGGGAGAGGGATTCACTGTAGGAAACAGACCTGGGAGAGGGATTTGGTGTGGGATACTGGCCTGGGAGAGGGACTATGCGTGGGATACAGTCCGGGGACAGGGATTTGGACTGGGATATTGTCCTGGGAGAAGTATTCGCTGTGGGATACTGTCCTAGGAGAGGGATTCAGTGTGGGATACTGTACTGGGACAGCGAGTCAGTGTGGGATCCTGTCCTGGGACAGGGACGGTCTGTGGGATACTGCCCTGGGAAAGGGATTATGTGTGGAATAATGTCCTGGGACAGGGATTCGGTGTGGGATACTGTCCTGGGAGACTGAGTCAGTGTGGGATACTGTCCTGGGACAGGGACTATCTGTGGGATACTGTCCTGGGACAGGGATTCTGTGTGGGATACTCTCCTGGGAGAGGGATTCGGTGTGGGATACTGTCCTGAGACAACGATTCGTTGTGGGATACTGTCCTGGGACAGGGACTATCTGTGGGTAACTGTCCTGGCAGAGGGATTCAGTGTGTGATACTGTCCAGGGACAGGGATTCGGTGTGGGATACTCTCATGGGAGAGAGACTATGTGTGGGACAGTGTTCTGGTAGAGGGAATCAGTGTGGGATACTGTCCTGGGACAGGGATTCAGTGTGGAATAGTGTCCTGGGACAGGGATTTGATGTGGGATACTGTCCAGGATGAAGGATTCAGTGTGGGATATTGTCCGGGGACAGGGATTTGGTGTGGGATACTGTCCTGGGAGAAGAATTCGGTGTTGGAAACTTTCCTAGGAGAGGGATTCAGCGTGGGTTACTGTCCTGGGACAGTTATTCAGTGTGGCATACTGTCCTGGGACAGGGATTCAGTTTGGAATACTGTCCTGGGACAGGGATTCAGTGTGGAATACTGTCCTGGGAGAAGGATTCAGTGCGGGATACTGACCTGGAGAAGGATTCAGTGTGTGATATTGTCCTGGGACAGGGATTCTGTGCGGGATACTGTCCTGGGAGAGGGATTGAGTGTGAGATTATGACCTGGGAGAGGGACTATGTGTGGGATACTGTCCTGGGACAGGGACTATCTGTGGGACACTGTCCGGGGACAGCGAGTCAGTGTGGGATACTGTCCTGGGACAGGGATTCAGTGTGGAATACTGTCCTGGGACAGGGATTTAGTGTGGAATACTGTCCTGGGACAGGGATTTGATGATGGATACTGTCCTGGAAGAAGGATTCAGTGTGGGATATTGTCCTGGGACAGGGATATGGTGCGGGATACTGACCTGGGAGAGGGATTTGGTGTGGGATCATGTCCTGGGAAAGGGTTTATGTGTGGAATACTGTCTTGGGACAGGTAGTCGGAGTGGGATACTGTTCTGGGACAGGGATTCGGTGTGGGATACTCTCCTGGGACAAGAATTCGGTGTGGGTTACAGACCTGCGACAAGGATTCGTTGTGCGATACTGTCCTGGGAGAGGGAATCAGTGTGGGATACTGTCCTGGGACAGGGATTCGGTGTGGGATACTGTCCTGGGACAGGGATTCGGTGTGGGTTACTGTCCTGGGGCAAGAATTTGGTGTGGGATATTGTCCTGGGAGAGGGAATCGGTGTGGGATACTTTCCTGGGACAAGGATTCAGTGTGGGATACTGTCCTTGGACAGGTATTCGGTGTGGGATGCTGACATGGGAGATTGATTCGGTGTGGAATACAGTCCCGGGAGTTGGATTCGTTGTGGTATACTGTCCCTGGAGAGGGATTCGGTGTGGTATAATATCCTGGGAGAGGGATTCACTGTAGGAAACAGACCTGGGAGAGGGATTTGGTGTGGGATACTGGCCTGGGAGAGGGACTATGCGTGGGATACAGTCCGGGGACAGGGATTTGGACTGGGATATTGTCCTGGGAGAAGTATTCGCTGTGGGATACTGTCCTAGGAGAGGGATTCAGTGTGGGATACTGTACTGGGACAGCGAGTCAGTGTGGGATCCTGTCCTGGGACAGGGACGGTCTGTGGGATACTGCCCTGGGAAAGGGATTATGTGTGGAATAATGTCCTGGGACAGGGATTCGGTGTGGGATACTGTCCTGGGAGACTGAGTCAGTGTGGGATACTGTCCTGGGACAGGGACTATCTGTGGGATACTGTCCTGGGACAGGGTTTCGATGTGGGATACTGTCCTGGGACAAGGATTCAGTGTGGGAAACTGTCCTGGGAGAGGGAATCAGTGTGGGATACTGTCCAGGAAGAGGGAGTCAGTGTGGGATACTGTCCTGGGACAGCGAGTCACTGTGGGATCCTGTCATGGGACAGGGACTGTCCGTGGGATACTGTCCTGGGAAAGGGATTATGCGTGGAATACTGTCCTGGGTCAGGGATTCGGTGTGGAATACTGTCCTGGGACAGGGATTTGGTGTGGGATACTCTCCTGGGAGAGGGATCCGTTGTGGGATACTGTCCTGGGACAGGGACCATCTGTGGGAAACTGTCCTGGGAGAGGGATTCAGGGTGTGATACTTTCCAGGGACAGGGATTCAGTGTGGGATACTCTCCTGGGAGAGAGACTATGTGTGGGACAGTGTTCTGGGAGAGGGAATCAATGTGGGATACTGTCCTGGGAGAGGGAATCAGTATGGGATACTGTCTTGGGAGAGGCAGTCATTGTAGGATACTATCCTGGTACAGGGATTCAGCGTGGAATTCTGTCCTGGGAAAGGGATTTGATGTGGGATACCCAGGAAGAAGGATTCAGTGTGGGATATTGTCCGGGGACAGGGATTTGGTGTGGGATACTTTCCTGGGAGAAGGATACAGTGTGGGAAACTGTCCTAGGAGAGGGATTCAGCTTGCGTTACTGTCCTGGGACAGTTATTCAGTGTGGAGTACTGTCCTGGGAGAAGGATTCAGTGCGGGATACTGACCTGGAGAAGGATTCAGTGTGGGATATTGTCCTGGGACAGGGATTCTGTGCGGGATACTGTCCTGGGAGAGGGATTGAGTGTGAGATTATGTCCTGGGAGAGGGACTATGTGTGGGATACTGTCCTGGGACAGGGAGTCGGTGTGGGATACTGTCCAGGGACTCCGGGTCAGTGTGGGATGCTGTCCTGGGACAGGGACTATCTGTGGGATACTGTCCTGGGATAGCAATTCAGTGTGGAAAACTGTCCTGGGACAGGGATTCAGTGTGGAATACTGTACTTGGACAGGGAATCGGTGTGGGATGCTGACATGGGAGAGTGATTCGGTGTGGGATACTGTCCCGGGAGAGGGATTCGTTGTGCTATACTGTCCTGGGAGAGGGATTCGGTGTGGGATAATATCCTGGGAGAGGGATTCACTGTAGGATACTGTCCTGGGAGAGGGATTCAGTGTGGGATACTGTCCTGAGACAACGATTCGTTGTGGGATACTGTCCTGGGACAGGGAATATCTGTGGGTAACTGTCCTTGGAGAGGGATTCAGTGTGTGATACTGTCCAGGGACAGGGATTCGGTGTGGGATACTCTCCTGGGAGAGAGACTATGTGTGGGACAGTGTTCTGGGAGAGGGGATCAGTGTGGAATACTGTCCTGGGAAAGGGATTTGATGTGGGACACTGTCGAGGAAGAAGGATTCGGTGTGGGATATTGTCCAGAGACAGGCATTTGGTGTGGGATACTGTCCTGGGAGAAGAATTCAGTGTGGGAAACTGTCCTAGGAGAGGGATTCAACGTGGGTTACTGTCCTGGGACAGGTATTCAGTGTGGAATACTGTCCTGGGACAGGGATTCAGTTTGGAATACTGACCTGGGACAGGGATTCAGTGTGGAATACTGTCCTGGGAGAAGGAATCAGTGCGGGATACTGACCTGGAGAAGGATTCAGTGTGGGATGTTGTCCTGGGACAGGGATTCGGTGCGGGATACTGTCCTGGGAGAGGGATTGAGTGTGAGATTATGACCTGGGAGAGGGACTATGTGTGGGATACTGTCCTGGGACAGGGACTATCTGTGGGATACTGTCCGGGGACAGCGAGTCAGTGTGGGATACTGTCCTGGGACAGGGATTCAGTGTGGGATACTGTCCTGGGACAGGGATTCAGTGTGGAATACGGTCCTGGGACAGGGATTTGATGATGGATACTGTCCTGGAAGAAGGATTCAGCATGGGATATTGTCCTGGGACAGGGATATGGTGCGGGATACTGACCTGGGAGAGGGATTTGGTGTGGGATAATGTCCTGGGAAAGGGTTTAGGTGTGGAATACTGTCCTGGGACAGGGATTTGGTTTGGGATACTGTTCTGGGACAGGGATTTGGTGTGGGATACTCTCCTGGGACCGGAATTCGGTGTGGGTTACAGACCTGCGACAAGGATTCGTTGTGCGATACTGTACTGGGAGAGGGAATCAGTGTGGGATACTGTCCTGGGAGAGGGATTCAGGGTGTGATACTTTCCAGGGACAGGGATTCAGTGTTGGATACTCTCCTGGGAGAGAGACTATGTGTGGGACAGTGTTCTGGGAGAGGGAATCATTGTGGGATTCTGTCCTGGGAGAGGGAATCAGTGTGGGATACTGTCCTGGGAGAGGGAGTCATTGTGGGATACTGTCCTGGGACAGGGATTCAATGTGGAATACTGTCCTGGGAAAGGGATTTGATGTGGGATACTGTCCAGGAAGAAGGATTCAGTGTGGGATATTGTCCGGGGACAGGGATTTGGTGAGGGATACTGTCCTGGGAGAAGGATTCAGTGTGGGAAACTGTCCTATCAGAGGGATTCAGCGTGCGTTACTGTCCTGGGACAGTTATTCAGTGTGAAATACTGTCCTGGGACAGGGATTCAGTTTGGTATACTGTCCTGGGACAGGGATTCAGTGTGGAATACTGTCCTGGGAGAAGGATTCAGTGCGGGATACGGACCTGGAGAAGGATTCAGTGTGTGATATTGTCCTGGGACAGGGATTCTGTGCGGGATACTGTCCTGGGAGAAGGTTTGAGTGTGAGATTATGTCCTGGGAGAGGGACTATGTGTGGTATACTGTCCTGGGACAGGGAGTCGGTGTGGGATACTGTCCTGGGACAGCGGGTCAGTGTGGGATTCTGTCCTGGGACAGGGACTATCTGTGGGATACTGTCCTGGGATAGGGATTCAGTGTGGAAAACTGTCCTGGGACAGGGATTCAGTGTGGAATACTGTACTTGGACAGGGAATCGGTGTGGGATGCTGACATGGGAGATTGATTCGGTGTGGGATACTGTCCCGGGAGAGGGATTCGTTGTGGTATACTGTCCAGGGAGACGGATTCGGTTTGGGATAATATCCTGGGAGAGGGATTCACTGTAGGATACTGTCCTGGGTGAGGGATTCGGTGTGGGATACTGTCCTGGGAGAGGGACTATGCGTGGGATATAGTCCTGGGACATGGATTTGGACTGGGATATTGTCCTGGGAGAAGTATTCGCTGTGGGATACTGTCCTGGGAGAGGGATTCAGTTTGGGATACTGTACTGGGACAGCGAGTCAGTGTGGGATACTGTCCTGGGACAGGGAGTCGGTGTGGGATACTGTCCTCGGATAAGGATTCAGTGTGGGATACTGTCCTGGGAGAGGGAATCAGGTTGGGATACTGTCCTGGGAGAGGGAATCAGTGTGCGATACTGACCTGGAAGTGGGAGCCAGTGTGGGATACTGTCCTGGGACAGCGAGTCAGTGTGGGATCCTGTCCTGGGACAGGGACTGTCTGTGGGATACTGTCCTGGGAAAGGGATTATGTGTGGAATACTGTCCTGGGACCGGGATTCGGTGTGGAATACTGTCCTGGGACAGGGATTCTGTGTGGGATACTCTCCTGGGAGAGGGATTTGGTGTGGGATACTGTCCTGAGACAATGATTCGTTGTGGGATACTGTCCTGGGACAGGGACTATCTGTGGGTAACTGTCCTGGGAGAGGGATTCAGTGTGTGATACTGTCCAGGGACAGGGATTCGGTGTGGGATACTCTCCTGGGAGAGAGACTATGTGTGGGACAGTGTTCTGGGAGAGGGAATCAGTGTGGGATACTGTCCTGGGACAGGGATTCAGTGTGGAATACTGTCCTGGAAAAGGGATTTGATGTGGGATCCTGTCCAGGAAGAAGGATTCAGTGTGGGATATTTTCCGGGTACAGGGATTTGGTGTGGGATACTGTCCTGGGAGAAGAATTCAGTGTTGGAAACTTTCCTAGGAAAGGGATTCAGCATGGGTTACTGTCCTGGGACAGTTATTCAGTGTGGAATACTGTCCTGGGACAGGGATTCAGTTTGGAATACTGTCCTGGGACAGGGATTCAGTGTGGAATACTGACCTGGAGAAGGATTCAGTGTGGGATATTGTCCTGGGACAGGGATTCGTTGCGGGTTACTGTCCTGGGAGAGGGATTGAGTGTGAGATTATGACCTGGGAGAGGGACTATGTGTGGGATACTGTCCTGGGACAGGGACTATCTTTGGGATACTGTCCGGGGACAGCGAGTCAGTGTGGGATACTGACACGGGAGAGGGATTTGGTGTGGGATACTGTCCTGGGACAAAGATTCAGTGTGGGATATTGTCCTGGGTGATGGAATCAGTGTGGCATACTGTCCTGGGAGAGGGACTATGTGTTGGATACTATCCTGGGAGAGTGATTCAGTGTGGGATACTGTCCTGGGACAGGGATTGGGTGTGAGATACTGTCCTGGGACAGGGATTCAATGTGGAATACTGTCCTGGGACAAGGAGTCAGTGTGGAACACTGTCTTGGGACAGGGATTCACTGTGGAACACTGTCCTGGGACAGGGATTCGATGTGGGATACTGTCCTGGGATAAGGATTCAGTGTGTGATATTGTCCTTGACAGGGATTCGGTGCGGGATACTGATCTGGGAGAGGGATTTGGTGTAGGATACTGTCCTGAGAGAGGGATTCAGTGTGAGATTATGTCCTGGGAGAGGGATATGTGTGGGATTCTGTCCTGGGACAGGGATTCGCTGTGGGATACTGTCCTGGGACAAGGATTTGGTGTGGGATACTGTCCTGGGGGAGGGACTATGTGTGGGATACTGTTCTGGGAGAGGGATTCAGTGTGGAATACTGTCCTGGGACAAAGATTCGGTGTGGGATACTGTCCTAGGACATGGACTCAGTGTGGGATACTGTCCTGGGACAGGGACTATCTGTGGGACACTGTCCTCGGAGTGGAATTTAGTGTGGTATACTGTCCTGGGCCAGGGATTGGGTGTGAGATACTGTCCTGGGACAGGGATTCAATGTGGAATAATGCCCTGGGACAAGGATTCATTGTGGAACACTGTCCTGGGACAGGGATTCACTGTGGAACACTGTCCTGGGACAGGGATTTGATGTGGGATACCATCCTGGGATAAGGATTCAGCATGTGATATTGTCCTTGACAGGGATTCGTTGCAGGATACTGATCTGGGAGAGGGATTTGGTGTGGGATACTGTCCTGGGAGAAGGATTCAGTGTGAGATTACGTCCTGGAAGAGGGATATGTGTGGGATTCTGTCCTGGGACAGGGATTCGGTATGGGATACTGTCCTGGGACAAGGATTTGGTGTGGGATACTGTCCTGGGAGAGGGATTCAGTGTGGGATACTGTCCTGGGACAAGGATTCGGTGTGGGATACTGTCCTAGGACAGGGACTCGTTGTTGGATACTGTCCTGGGACAAGGATTCGGTGTGGGATACTGTCCTGGAAGAGGGAATCAGTGTGGGATACTGGACTGGGAGAGGGATTCAGTCTGGGATACTGTCCTGGGACAGAGATTCAGTGTGGAATACTATCCTAGGACAGGGATTTGGTGTGGTATACTGTCCTGGGAGAGGGATTCAATGTGGGATACTGTCCTGGGAAAAGGATTCAGTGTGGTATATTGTCCTGGGACAGGGATTCGGTGCGGGATGCTCACCTGGGAGAGGGATTTGGTCAGGGGTACTGTCCTGGGAGAGGGAATCAGTGTGGGATACTGTCCTGGGAGAGGGAATCAGTGAGGGATACTGTCCTGGGAGAGGGATTTGGTGTGGGATACTGTCCTGGGAGAGGGACTATGTGTGGGATACTGTCCTGGGAGAGGGAGTTGGTGTGGGATACTGTCCTGGGACAAAGATTCGGTGTGGGATATTGTCCTGGGAGATGGAATCAGTGTGGGCTTCTGTCCTGGGAGAGGGATTCAGTGTGGGCTTCTGTCCTGGGAGAAGGATTCAGTGCGGAATACGGACCTGGAGAAGGATTCAGTGTGGGATATTGTCCTGGGACAGGGATTCTGTGCGGGATACTGTCCTGGGAGAAGGTTTGAGTGTGAGATTATGTCCTGGGAGAGGGACTATGTGTGGGATACTGTCCTGGGACAGGGAGTCGGTGTGGGATACTGTCCTGGGACAGCGGGTCAGTGTGGGATTCTGTCCTGGGACAGGGACTATCTGTGGGATACTGTCCTGGGATAGGGATTCAGTGTGGAAAACTGTCCTGGGACAGGGATTCAGTGTGGAATACTGTACTTGGACAGGGAATCGGTGTGGGATGCTGACATGGGAGATTGATTCGGTGTGGGATACTGTCCCGCGAGAGGGATTCGTTGTGGGATACTGTCCTGGGAGAGGGATTCGGTGTGGGATAATATCCTGGGAAAGGGATTCACTGTAGGATACTGTCCTGGGAGAGGGATTCGGTGTGGGATACTGTCCTGGGAGAGGGACTATGCATGGTATATAGTCCTGGGGCATGGATTTGGACTGGGATATTGTCCTGGGAGAAGTATTCGCTGTGGGATACTGTCCTGGGAGAGGGATTCAGTTTGGGATACTGTACTGGGACAGCGAGTCAGTGTGGGATACTGTCCTGGGACAGGGATTATCTGTGGGATACTGTCCTGGGACTGGGAGTCGGTGTGGGATACTGTCCTCGGATAAGGATTCAGTGTGGGATACTGTCCTGGGAGAGGGAATCAGTGTGCGATACTGACCTGGAAGTGGGAGCCAGTGTGGGATACTGTCCTGGGACAGCGAGTCAGTGTGGGATCCTGTCCTGGGACAGGGACTGTCTGTGGGATACTGTCCTGGGAAAGGGATTATGTGTGGAATACTGTTCTGGGACCGGGATTCGGTGTGGAATACTGTCCTGGGACAGGGATTCTGTGTGGGATACTCTCCTGGGAGAGGGATTCGGTGTGGGATACTGTCCTGAGACAACGATTCGTTGTGGGATACTGTCCTGGGACAGGGACTATCTGTGGGTAACTGTCCTGGGAGAGGGATTCAGTGTGTGATACTGTCCAGGGACAGGGATTCGGTGTGGGATACTCTCCTGGGAGAGAGACTATGTGTGGGACAGTGTTCTGGGAGAGGGAATCAGTGTGGGATACTGTCCTGGGACAGGGATTCAGTGTGGAATACTGTCCTGGAAAAGGGATTTGATGTGGGATCCTGTCCAGAAAGAAGGATTCAGTGTGGGATATTTTCCGGGTACAGGGATTTGGTGTGGGATACTGTCCTGGGAGAAGAATTCAGTGTTGGAAACTTTCCTAGGAGAGGGATTCAGCATGGGTTACTGTCCTGGGACAGTTATTCAGTGTGGAATACTGTCCTGGGACAGGGATTCAGTTTGGAATACTGTCCTGGGACAGGGATTCAGTGTGGAATACTGTCCTGGGAGAAGGATTCAGTGCGGGATACTGACCTGGAGAAGGATTCAGTGTGGGATATTGTCCTGGGACATCGATTCTGTGCGGGATACTGTCCTGGGAGAGGGATTGAGTGTGAGATTATGACCTGGGAGAGGGACTATGTGTGGGATACTGTCCTGGGACAGGGACTATCTTTGGGATACTGTCCGGGGACAGCGAGTCAGTGTGGGATACTGACACGGGAGAGGGATTTGGTGTGGGATACTGTCCTGGGACAAAGATTCAGTGTGGGATATTGTCCTGGGTGATGGAATCAGTGTGGCATACTGTCCTGGGAGAGGGACTATGTGTTGGATACTATCCTGGGAGAGTGATTCAGTGTGGGATACTGTCCTGGGACAGGGATTGGGTGTGAGATACTGTCCTGGGACAGGGATTCAATGTGGAATACTGTCCTGGGACAAGGAGTCAGTGTGGAACACTGTCTTGGGACAGGGATTCACTGTGGAACACTGTCCTGGGACAGGGATTCGATGTGGGATACTGTCCTGGGATAAGGATTCAGTGTGTGATATTGTCCTTGACAGGGATTCGGTGCGGGATACTGATCTGGGAGAGGGATTTGGTGTAGGATACTGTCCTGAGAGAGGGATTCAGTGTGAGATTATGTCCTGGGAGAGGGATATGTGTGGGATTCTGTCCTGGGACAGGGATTCGCTGTGGGATACTGTCCTGGGACAAGAATTTGGTGTGGGATACTGTCCTGGGGGAGGGACTATGTGTGGGATACTGTTCTGGGAGAGGGATTCAGTGTGGAATACTGTCCTGGGACAAAGATTCGGTGTGGGATACTGTCCTAGGACATGGACTCAGTGTGGGATACTGTCCTGGGACAGGGACTATCTGTGGGACACTGTCCTCGGAGTGGAATTTAGTGTGGTATACTGTCCTGGGCCAGGGACTGGGTGTGAGATACTGTCCTGGGACGGGGATTCAATGTGGAATAATGCCCTGGGACAAGGATTCATTGTGGAACACTGTCCTGGGACAGGGATTCACTGTGGAACACTGTCCTGGGACAGGGATTTGATGTGGGATACCATCCTGGGATAATGATTCAGCATGTGATATTGTCCTTGACAGGGATTCGGTGCAGGATACTGATCTGGGAGAGGGATTTGGTGTGGGATACTGTCCTGGGAGAAGGATTCAGTGTGAGATTACGTCCTGGAAGAGGGATATGTGTGGGATTCTGTCCTGGGACAGGGATTCGGTATGGGATACTGTCCTGGGACAAGGATTTGGTGTGGGATACTGTCCTGGGGGAGGGACTATGTGTGGGATACTGTCCTGGGACAGGGATTCAGTGTGGGATACTGTCCTGGGACAAAGATTCGGTGTGGGATACTGTCCTAGGACAGGGACTCGGTGTTGGATACTGTCCTGGGACAAGAATTCGGTGTGGGATACTGTCCTGGAAGAGGGAATCAGTGTGGGATACTGGACTGGGAGAGGGATTCAGTCTGGGATACTGTCCTGGGACAGAGATTCAGTGTGGAATACTATCCTAGGACAGGGATTTGGTGTGGTATACTGTCCTGGGAGAGGGATTCAATGTGGGATACTGTCCTGGGAAAAGGATTCAGTGTGGTATATTGTCCTGGGACAGGGATTCGGTGCGGGATGCTCACCTGGGAGAGGGATTTGGTCAGGGGTACTGTCCTGGGAGAGGGAATCAGTGTGGGATACTGTCCTGGGAGAGGGAATCAGTGAGGGATACTGTCCTGGGAGAGGGATTTGGTGTGGGATACTGTCCTGGGAGAGGGACTATGTGTGGGATACTGTCCTGGGAGAGGGAGTTGGTGTGGGATACTGTCCTGGGACAAAGATTCGGTGTGGGATATTGTCCTGGGAGATGGAATCAGTGTGGGCTTCTGTCCTGGGAGAGGGATTCAGTGTGGGCTTCTGTCCTGGGAGAAGGATTCAGTGCGGAATACGGACCTGGAGAAGGATTCAGTGTGGGATATTGTCCTGGGACAGGGATTCTGTGCGGGATACTGTCCTGGGAGAAGGTTTGAGTGTGAGATTATGTCCTGGGAGAGGGACTATGTGTGGGATACTGTCCTGGGACAGGGAGTCGGTGTGGGATACTGTCCTGGGACAGCGGGTCAGTGTGGGATTCTGTCCTGGGACAGGGACTATCTGTGGGATACTGTCCTGGGATAGGGATTCAGTGTGGAAAACTGTCCTGGGACAGGGATTCAGTGTGGAATACTGTACTTGGACAGGGAATCGGTGTGGGATGCTGACATGGGAGATTGATTCGGTGTGGGATACTGTCCCGCGAGAGGGATTCGTTGTGGGATACTGTCCTGGGAGAGGGATTCGGTGTGGGATAATATCCTGGGAAAGGGATTCACTGTAGTATACTGTCCTGGGAGAGGGATTCGGTGTGGGATACTGTCCTGGGAGAGGGACTATGCATGGGATATAGTCCTGGGACATGGATTTGGACTGGGATATTGTCCTGGGAGAAGTATTCGCTGTGGGATACTGTCCTGGGAGAGGGATTCAGTTTGGGATACTGTACTGGGACCGAGTCAGTGTGGGATACTGTCCTGGGACAGGGACTATCTGTGGGATACTGTCCTGGGACTGGGAGTCGGTGTGGGATACTGTCCTCGGATAAGGATTCAGTGTGGGATACTGTCCTGGGAGAGGGAATCAGTGTGCGATACTGTCCTGGAAGTGGGAGCCAGTGTGGGATCCTGTCCTGGGACAGGGACTGTCTGTGGGATACTGTCCTGGGAAAGGGATTATGTGTGGAATACTGTCCTGGGACCGGGATTCGGTGTGGAATACTGTCCTGGGACAGGGATTCTGTGTGGGATACTCTCCTGGGAGAGGGATTCGGTGTGGGATACTGTCCTGAGACAACGATTCGTTGTGGGATACTGTCCTGGGACAGGGACTATCTGTGGGTAACTGTCCTGGGAGAGGGATTCAGTGTGTGTTACTGTCCAGGGACAGGGATTCGGTGTGGGATACTCTCCTGGGAGAGAGACTGTGTGTGGGACAGTGTTCTGGGAGAGCGAATCAGTGTGGGATACTGTCCTGGGCCAGGGATTCAGTGTGGAATACTGTCCTGGGAAAGGGATTTGATGTGGGATACTGTCCAGGAAGAAGGATTCAGTGTGGGATATTGTCCGGATACAGGGATTTGGTGTGGGATACTGTCCTGGGAGAAGAATTCAGTGTTGGAAACTTTCCTAGGAGAGGGATTCAGCATGGGTTACTGTCCTGGGACAGTTATTCAGTGTGGAATACTGTCCTGGGACAGGGATTCAGTTTGGAATACTGTCCTGGGACAGGGATTCAGTGTGGAATACTGACCTGGAGAAGGATTCAGTGTGGGATATTGTCCTGGGACAGGGATTCGGTGCAGGATACTGTCCTGGGAGAGGGATTGAGTGTGAGATTATGACCTGGGAGAGGGACTATGTGTAGGATACTGTCCTGGGATAGGGACTATCTGTGGGATACTGTCCGGGGACAGCGAGTCAGTGTGGGATACTGACACGGGATAGGGATTTGGTGTGGGATACTGTCCTGGGACAAAGATTCAGTGTGGGATATTGTCCTGGGAGATGGAATGAGTGTGGGATACTGTCCTGGGAGAGGGACTAAGTGTTGGATACTATCCTGGGAGAGGGATTCAGTGTGGGATACTGTCCTGGGAGAGAGACTGTGTGTGGGACAGTGTTCTGGGAGAGCGAATCAGTGTGGGATACTGTCCTGGGACAGGGATTCAGTGTGGAATACTGTCCTGGGAAAGGGATTTGATGTGGGATACTGTCCAGGAAGAAGGATTCAGTGTGGGATATTGTCCGGATACAGGGATTTGGTGTGGGATACTGTCCTGGGAGAAGAATTCAGTGTTGGAAACTTTCCTAGGAGAGGGATTCAGCATGGGTTACTGTCCTGGGACAGTTATTCAGTGTGGAATACTGTCCTGGGACAGGGATTCAGTTTGGAATACTGTCCTGGGACAGGGATTCAGTGTGGAATACTGACCTGGAGAAGGATTCAGTGTGGGATATTGTCCTGGGACAGGGATTCGGTGCAGGATACTGTCCTGGGAGAGGGATTGAGTGTGAGATTATGACCTGGGAGAGGGACTATGTGTGGGATACTGTCCTGGGATAGGGACTATCTGTGGGATACTGTCCGGGGACAGCGAGTCAGTGTGGGATACTGACACGGGATAGGGATTTGGTGTGGGATACTGTCCTGGGACAAAGATTCAGTGTGGGATATTGTCCTGGGAGATGGAATGAGTGTGGGATACTGTCCTGGGAGAGGGACTAAGTGTTGGATACTATCCTGGGAGAGGGATTCAGTGTGGGATACTGTCCTGGGACAGGGATTGGGTGTGAGATACTGTCCTGGGACAGGGATTCAATGTGGAATACTGTCCTGGGACAAAGATTCAGTGTGGGATACTGTCCTAGGACAGGGACTCAGTGTGGGATACTGTCCTGGGACAGGGACTATCTGTTGGACACTGTCCTCGGAGTGGGATTTAGTGTGGTATACTGTCCTGGGCCAGGGATTGGGTGTGAGATACTGTCCTGGGACAGGGATTCAATGTGGAATAATGCCCTGGGACAAGGAGTCAGTGTGGAACACTGTCCTGGGACAGGGATTCACTGTGGAACACTGTCCTGGGACAGGGATTTGATGTGGGATACCGTCCTGGGATAAGGATTCAGCGTGTGATATTGTCCTTGACAGGGATTCGGTGCAGGATACTGATCTGGGAGAGGGATTTGGTTTGGGATACTGTCCTGGGAGAAGGATTCAGTGTGAGATTACGTCCTGGAAGAGGGATATGTGTGGGATTCTGTCCTGGGACAGGGATTCGGTATGGGATACTGTCCTGGGACAAGGATTTGGTGTGGGATACTGTCCTGGGGGAGGGACTATGTGTGGGATACTGTTCTGGGAGAGGGATTCAGTGTGGGATACTGTCCTGGGACAAGGATTCGGTGTGGGATACTGTCCTGGAAGAGGGAATCAGTGTGGGATACTGTCCTGGGAGAGGGATTCAGTCTGGGATACTGTCCTGGGACAGAGATTCAGTGTGGAATACTATCCTAGGACAGGGATTTGGTGTGGTATACTGTCCTGGGAGAGGGATTCAATGTGGGATACTGTCCTGGGAAAAGGATTTTGTGTGGTATATTGTCCTGGGACTGGGATTCGGTGCGGGATGCTGACCTGGGAGAGGGATTTGGTCAGGGATACTGTCCTGGGAGAGGGAAACAGCATGAGATACTGTCCTGGGAGATGGAATCAGTGAGGGATACTGTCCTGGGAGAGGGATTCGGTGCGGGATACTGTCCTGGGAGAGGGATTGAGTGTGAGATTATGACCTGGGACAGGGACTATCTGTGGGATACTGTCCTGGGACAGGGACTATCTGTGGGATACTGTCCGGGGACAGCGAGTCAGTGTGGGATACTGTCCTGGGACAGCGATTCAGTGTGGGATACTGTCCTGGGACAGGGATTCAGTGTGGAATACGGTCCTGGGACAGGGATTTGATGATGGATACTGTCCTGGAAGAAGGATTCAGCGTGGGATATTGTCCTGGGACAGGGATATGGTGCGGGATACTGACCTGGGAGAGGGATTTGGTGTGGGATAATGTCCTGGGAAAGGGTTTAGGTGTGGAATACTGTCCTGGGACAGGGATTTGGTTTGAGATACTGTTCTGGGACAGGGATTTGGTGTGGGATACTCTCCTGGGACAGGAATTCGGTGTGGGTTACAGACATGCGACAAGGATTCGTTGTGCGATACTGTACTGGGAGAGGGAATCAGTGTGGGATACTGTCCTGGGAGAGGGATTCAGGGTGTGATACTTTCCAGGGACAGGGATTCAGTGTTGGATACTCTCCTGGGAGAGAGACTATGTGTGGGACAGTGTTCTGGGAGAGGGAATCATTGTGGGATTCTGTCCTGGGAGAGGGAATCAGTGTGGGATACTGTTCTGGGAGAGGGAGTCATTGTGGGATACTGTCCTGGGACAGGGATTCAATGTGGAATACTGTCCTGGGAAAGGGATTTGATGTGGGATACTGTCCAGGAAGAAGGATTCAGTGTGGGATATTGTCCGGGGACAGGGATTTGGTGAGGGATACTGTCCTGGGAGAAGGATTCAGTGTGGGAAACTGTCCTATCAGAGGGATTCAGCGTGCGTTACTGTCCTGGGACAGTTATTCAGTGTGAAATACTGTCCTGGGACAGGGATTCAGTTTGGTATACTGTCCTGGGACAGGGATTCAGTGTGGAATACTGTCCTGGGAGAAGGATTCAGTGCGGGATACGGACCTGGAGAAGGATTCAGTGTGTGATATTGTTCTGGGACAGGGATTCTGTGCGGGATACTGTCCTGGGAGAAGGTTTGAGTGTGAGATTATGTCCTGGGAGAGGGACTATGTGTGGGATACTGTCCTGGGACAGGGAGTCGGTGTGGGATACTGTCCTGGGACAGCGGGTCAGTGTGGGATTCTGTCCTGGGACAGGGACTATCTGTGGGATACTGTCCTGGGATAGGGATTCAGTGTGGAAAACTGTCCTGGGACAGGGATTCAGTGTGGAATACTGTACATGGACAGGGAATTGGTGTGGGATGCTGACATGGGAGATTGATTCGGTGTGGGATACTGTCCCGGGAGAGGGATTCGTTGTGGTATACTGTCCTGGGAGAGGGATTCGGTTTGGGATAATATCCTGGGAGAGGGATTCACTGTAGGATACTGTCCTGGGTGAGGGATTCGGTGTGGGATACTGTCCTGGGAGAGGGACTATGCGTGGGATATAGTCCTGGGACATGGATTTGGACTGGGATATTGTCCTGGGAGAAGTATTCGCTGTGGGATACTGTCCTGGGAGAGGGATTCAGTTTGGGATACTGTACTGGGACAGCGAGTCAGTGTGGGATACTGTCCTGGGACAGGGACTATCTGTGGGATACTGTCCTGGGACAGGGAGTCGGTGTGGGATACTGTCCTCGGATAAGGATTCAGTGTGGGATACTGTCCTGGGAGAGGGAATCAGGGTGGGATACTGTCCTGGGAGAGGGAATCAGTGTGCGATACTGACCTGGAAGTGGGAGCCAGTGTGGGATACTGTCCTGGGACAGCGAGTCAGTGTGGGATCCTGTCCTGGGACAGGGACTGTCTGTGGGATACTGTCCTGGGACCGGGATTCGGTGTGGAATACTGTCCTGGGACAGGGATTCTGTGTGGGATACTCTCCTGGGAGAGGGATTCGGTGTGGGATACTGTCCTGAGACAACGATTCGTTGTGGAATACTGTCCTGGGACAGGGACTATCTGTGGGTAACTGTCCTGGGAGAGGGATTCAGTGTGTGATACTGTCCAGGGACAGGGATTCGGTGTGGGATACTCTCCTGGGAGAGAGACTATGTGTGGGACAGTGTTCTGGGAGAGGGAATCAGTGTGGGATACTGTCCTGGGACAGGGATTCGCTGTGAGATACTGTCCTGGGACAAGGATTTGGTGTGGGATACTGTCCTGGGGGAGGGACTATGTGTGGGATACTGTTCTGGGAGAGGGATTCAGTGTGGAATACTGTCCTGGGACAAAGATTCGGTGTGGGATACTGTCCTAGGACATGGACTCAGTGTGGGATACTGTCCTGGGACAGGGACTATCTGTGGGACACTGTCCTCGGAGTGGAATTTAGTGTGGTATACTGTCCTGGGCCAGGGATTGGGTGTGAGATACTGTCCTGGGACGGGGATTCAATGTGGAATAATGCCCTGGGAAAAGGATTCATTGTTGAACACTGTCCTGGGACAGGGATTCAGTGTGGAATACTGTACTTGGACAGGGAATCGGTGTGGGATGCTGACATGGGAGATTGATTCGGTGTGGGATACTGTCCCGCGAGAGGGATTCGTTGTGGGATACTGTCCTGGGAGAGGGATTCGGTGTGGGATAGTATCCTGGGAAAGGGATTCACTGTAGGATACTGTCCTGGGAGAGGGATTCGGTGTGGGATACTGTCCTGGGAGAGGGCCTATGCATGGTATATAGTCCTGGGACATGGATTTGGACTGGGATATTGTCCTGGGAGAAGTATTCGCTGTGGGATACTGTCCTGGGAGAGGGATTCAGTTTGGGATACTGTACTGGGACAGCGAGTCAGTGTGGGATACTGTCCTGGGACAGGGACTATCTGTGGGATACTGTCCTGGGACTGGGAGTCGGTGTGGGATACTGTCCTCGGATAAGGATTCAGTGTGGGATACTGTCCTGGGAGAGGGAATCAGTGTGCGATACTGACCTGGAAGTGGGAGCCAGTGTGGGATACTGTCCTGGGACAGCGAGTCAGTGTGGGATCCTGTCCTGGGACAGGGACTGTCTGTGGGATACTGTCCTGGGAAAGGGATTATGTGTGGAATACTGTCCTGGGACCGGGATTCGGTGTGGAATACTGTCCTGGGACAGGGATTCTGTGTGGGATACTCTCCTGGGAGAGGGATTCGGTGTGGGATACTGTCCTGAGACAACGATTCGTTGTGGGATACTGTCCTGGGACAGGGACTATCTGTGGGTAACTGTCCTGGGAGAGGGATTCAGTGTGTGATACTGTCCAGGGACAGGGATTCGGTGTGGGATACTCTCCTGGGAGAGAGACTATGTGTGGGACAGTGTTCTGGGAGAGGGAATCAGTGTGGGATACTGTCCTGGGACAGGGATTCAGTGTAGAATACTGTCCAGGGACAGGGATTCGGTGTGGGATACTCTCCTGGGAGAGAGACTATGTGTGGGACAGTGTTCTGGGAGAGGGAATCAGTGTGGGATACTGTCCTGGGACAGGGATTCAGTGTGGAATACTGTCCTGGAAAAGGGATTTGATGTGGGATCCTGTCCAGAAAGAAGGATTCAGTGTGGGATATTTTCCGGGTACAGGGATTTGGTGTGGGATACTGTCCTGGGAGAAGAATTCAGTGTTGGAAACTTTCCTAGGAGAGGGATTCAGCATGGGTTACTGTCCTGGGACAGTTATTCAGTGTGGAATACTGTCCTGGGACAGGGATTCAGTTTGGAATACTGTCCTGGGACAGGGATTCAGTGTGGAATACTGTCCTGGGAGAAGGATTCAGTGCGGAATACGGACCTGGAGAAGGATTCAGTGTGGGATATTGTCCTGGGACAGGGATTCTGTGCGGGATACTGTCCTGGGAGAAGGTTTGAGTGTGAGATTATGTCCTGGGAGAGGGACTATGTGTGGGATACTGTCCTGGGACAGGGAGTCGGTGTGGGATACTGTCCTGGGACAGCGGGTCAGTGTGGGATTCTGTCCTGGGACAGGGACTATCTGTGGGATACTGTCCTGGGATAGGGATTCAGTGTGGAAAACTGTCCTGGGACAGGGATTCAGTGTGGAATACTGTACTTGGACAGGGAATCGGTGTGGGATGCTGACATGGGAGATTGATTCGGTGTGGGATACTGTCCCGGGAGAGGGATTCGTTGTGGTATACTGTCCTGGGAGAGGGATTCGGTTTGGGATAATATCCTGGGAGAGGGATTCACTGTAGGATACTGTCCTGGGTGAGGGATTCGGTGTGGGATACTGTCCTGGGAGAGGGACTATGCGTGGGATATAGTCCTGGGACATGGATTTGGACTGGGATATTGTCCTGGGAGAAGTATTCGCTGTGGGATACTGTCCTGGGAGAGGGATTCCGTTTGGGATACTGTACTGGGACAGCGAGTCAGTGTGGGATACTGTCCTGGGACAGGGACTATCTGTGGGATACTGTCCTGGGACAGGGAGTCGGTGTGGGATACTCTCCTTGGATAAGGATTCAGTGTGGGATACTGTCCTGGGAGAGGGAATCAGGGTGGGATACTGTCCTGGGAGAGGGAATCAGTGTGCGATACTGACCTGGAAGTGGGAGCCAGTGTGGGATACTGTCCTGGGACAGCGAGTCAGTGTGGGATCCTGTCCTGGGACAGGGACTGTCTGTGGGATACTGTCCTGGGAAAGGGATTATGTGTGGAATACTGTCCTGGGACCGGGATTCGGTGTGGAATACTGTCCTGGGACAGGGATTCTGTGTGGGATACTCTCCTGGGAGAGGGATTCGGTGTGGGATACTGTCCTGAGACAACGATTCGTTGTGGGATACTCTCCTGGGACAGGGACTATCTGTGGGTAACTGTCCTGGGAGAGGGATTCAGTGTGTGATACTGTCCAGGGACAGGGATTCGGTGTGGGATACTCTCCTGGGAGAGAGACTATGTGTGGGACAGTGTTCTGGGAGAGGGAATCAGTGTGGGATACTGTCCTGGAACAGGGATTCAGTGTAGAATACTGTCCAGGGACAGGGATTCGGTGTGGGATACTCTCCTGGGAGAGAGACTATGTGTGGGACAGTGTTCTGGGAGAGGGAATCAGTGTGGGATACTGTCCTGGGACAGGGATTCAGTGTGGAATACTGTCCTGGAAAAGGGATTTGATGTGGGATCCTGTCCAGGAAGAAGGATTCAGCGTGGGATATTTTCCGGGTACAGGGATTTGGTGTGGGATACTGTCCTGGGAGAAGAATTCAGTGTTGGAAACTTTCCTAGGAGAGGGATTCAGCATGGGTTACTGTCCTGGGACAGTTATTCAGTGTGGAATACTGTCCTGGGACAGGGATTCAGTTTGGAATACTGTCCTGGGACAGGGATTCAGTGTGGAATACTGTCCTGGGAGAAGGATTCAGTGCGGGATACTGACCTGGAGAAGGATTCAGTGTGGGATATTGTCCTGGGACATCGATTCTGTGCGGGATACTGTCCTGGGAGAGGGATTGAGTGTGAGATTATGACCTGGGAGAGGGACTATGTGTGGGATACTGTCCTGGGACAGGGACTATCTTTGGGATACTGTCCGGGGACAGCGAGTCAGTGTGGGATACTGACACGGGAGAGGGATTTGGTGTGGGATACTGTCCTGGGACAAAGATTCAGTGTGGGATATTGTCCTGGGTGATGGAATCAGTGTGGCATACTGTCCTGGGAGAGGGACTATGTGTTGGATACTATCCTGGGAGAGTGATTCAGTGTGGGATACTGTCCTGGGACAGGGATTGGGTGTGAGATACTGTCCTGGGACAGGGATTCAATGTGGAATACTGTCCTGGGACAAGGGGTCAGTGTGGAACACTGTCTTGGGACAGGGATTCACTGTGGAACACTGTCCTGGGACAGGGATTCGATGTGGGATACTGTCCTGGGATAAGGATTCAGTGTGTGATATTGTCCTTGACAGGGATTCGGTGCGGGATACTGATCTGGGAGAGGGATTTGGTGTAGGATACTGTCCTGAGAGAGGGATTCAGTGTGAGATTATGTCCTGGGAGAGGGATATGTGTGGGATTCTGTCCTGGGACAGGGATTCGCTGTGGGATACTGTCCTGGGACAAGGATTTGGTGTGGGATACTGTCCTGGGGGAGGGACTATGTGTGGGATACTGTTCTGGGAGAGGGATTCAGTGTGGAATACTGTCCTGGGACAAAGATTCGGTGTGGGATACTGTCCTAGGACATGGACTCAGTGTGGGATACTGTCCTGGGACAGGGACTATCTGTGGGACACTGTCCTCGGAGTGGAATTTAGTGTGGTATACTGTCCTGGGCCAGGGATTGGGTGTGAGATACTGTCCTGGGACGGGGATTCAATGTGGAATAATGCCCTGGGACAAGGATTCATTGTGGAACACTGTCCTGGGACAGGGATTCAGTGTGGAATACTGTACTTGGACAGGGAATCGGTGTGGGATGCTGACATGGGAGATTGATTCGGTGTGGGATACTGTCCCGCGAGAGGGATTCGTTGTGGTATACTGTCCTGGGAGAGGGATTCGGTGTGGGATAATATCCTGGGAAAGGGATTCACTGTAGGATACTGTCCTGGGAGAGGGATTCGGTGTGGGATACTGTCCTGGGAGAGGGACTATGCATGGTATATAGTCCTGGGACATGGATTTGGACTGGGATATTGTCCTGGGAGAAGTATTCGCTGTCGGATACTGTCCTGGGAGAGGGATTCAGTTTGGGATACTGTACTGGGACAGCGAGTCAGTGTGGGATACTGTCCTGGGACAGGGACTATCTGTGGGATACTGTCCTGGGACTGGGAGTCGGTGTGGGATACTGTCCTCGGATAAGGATTCAGTGTGGGATACTGTCCTGGGAGAGGGAATCAGTGTGCGATACTGACCTGGAAGTGGGAGCCAGTGTGGGATACTGTCCTGGGACAGCGAGTCAGTGTGGGATCCTGTCCTGGGACAGGGACTGTCTGTGGGATACTGTCCTGGGAAAGAGATTATGTGTGGAATACTGTCCTGGGACCGGGATTCGGTGTGGAATACTGTCCTGGGACAGGGATTCTGTGTGGGATAATCTCCTGGGAGAGGGATTCGGTGTGGGATACTGTCCTGAGACAACGATTCGTTGTGGGATACTGTCCTGGGACAGGGACTATCTGTGGGTAACTGTCCTGGGAGAGGGATTCAGTGTGTGATACTGTCCAGGGACAGGGATTCGGTGTGGGATACTCTCCTGGGAGAGAGACTATGTGTGGGACAGTGTTCTGGGAGAGGGAATCAGTGTGGGATACTGTCCTGGGACAGGGATTCAGTGTGGAATACTGTCCTGGAAAAGGGATTTGATGTGGGATCCTGTCCAGAAAGAAGGATTCAGTGTGGGATATTTTCCGGGTACAGGGATTTGGTGTGGGATACTGTCCTGGGAGAAGAATTCAGTGTTGGAAACTTTCCTAGGAGAGGGATTCAGCATGGGTTACTGTCCTGGGACAGTTATTCAGTGTGGAATACTGTCCTGGGACAGGGATTCAGTTTGGAATACTGTCCTGGGACAGGGATTCAGTGTGGAATACTGTCCTGGGAGAAGGATTCAGTGCGGGATACTGACCTGGAGAAGGATTCAGTGTGGGATATTGTCCTGGGACATCGATTCTGTGTGGGATACTGTCCTGGGAGAGGGATTGAGTGTGAGATTATGACCTGGGAGAGGGACTATGTGTGGGATACTGTCCTGGGACAGGGACTATCTTTGGGATACTGTCCGGGGACAGCGAGTCAGTGTGGGATACTGACACGGGAGAGGGATTTGGTGTGGGATACTGTCCTGGGACAAAGATTCAGTGTGGGATATTGTCCTGGGACAGGGATTGGGTGTGAGATACTGTCCTGGGACAGGGATTCAATGTGGAATACTATCCTGGGACAAGGAGTCAGTGTGGAACACTGTCTTGGGACAGGGATTCACTGTGGAACACTGTCCTGGGACAGGGATTCGATGTGGGATACTGTCCTGGGATAAGGATTCAGTGTGTGATATTGTCCTTGACAGGGATTCGGTGCGGGATACTAATCTGGGAGAGGGATTTGGTGTAGGATACTGTCCTGAGAGAGGGATTCAGTGTGAGATTATGTCCTGGGAGAGGGATATGTGTGGGATTCTGTCCTGGGACAGGGATTCGCTGTGGGATACTGTCCTGGGACAAGGATTTGGTGTGGGATACTGTCCTGGGGGAGGGACTATGTGTGGGATACTGTTCTGGGAGAGGGATTCAGTGTGGAATACTGTCCTGGGACAAAGATTCGGTGTGGGATACTGTCCTAGGACATGGACTCAGTGTGGGATACTGTCCTGGGACAGGGACTATCTGTGGGACACTGTCCTCGGAGTGGAATTTAGTGTGGTATACTGTCCTGGGCCAGGGATTGGGTGTGAGATACTGTCCTGGGACGGGGATTCAATGTGGAATAATGCCCTGGGACAAGGATTCATTGTGGAACACTGTCCTGGGACAGGGATTCACTGTGGAACACTGTCCTGGGACAGGGATTTGATGTGGGATACCATCCTGGGATAAGGATTCAGCGTGTGATATTGTCCTTGACAGGGATTCGGTGCAGGATACTGATCTGGGAGAGGGATTTGGTGTGGGATACTGTCCTGGGAGAAGGATTCAGTGTGAGATTACGTCCTGGAAGAGGGATATGTGTGGGATTCTGTCCTGGGACAGGGATTCGGTATGGGATACTGTCCTGGGACAAGGATTTGGTGTGGGATACTGTCCTGGGGGAGGGACTATGTGTGGGATACTGTCCTGGGACAGGGATTCAGTGTGGGATACTGTCCTGGGACAAAGATTCGGTGTGGGATACTGTCCTAGGACAGGGACTCGGTGTTGGATACTGTCCTGGGACAAGGATTCGGTGTGGGATACTGTCCTGGAAGAGGGAATCAGTGTGGGATACTGGACTGGGAGAGGGATTCAGTCTGGGATACTGTCCTGGGACAGAGATTCAGTGTGGAATACTATCCTAGGACAGGGATTTGGTGTGGTATACTGTCCTGGGAGAGGGATTCAATGTGGGATACTGTCCTGGGAAAAGGATTCAGTGTGGTATATTGTCCTGGGACAGGGATTCGGTGCGGGATGCTCACCTGGGAGAGGGATTTGGTCAGGGGTACTGTCCTGGGAGAGGGAATCAGTGTGGGATACTGTCCTGGGAGAGGGAATCAGTGAGGGATACTGTCCTGGGAGAGGGATTTGGTGTGGGATACTGTCCTGGGAGAGGGACTATGTGTGGGATACTGTCCTGGGAGAGGGAGTTGGTGTGGGATACTGTCCTGGGACAAAGATTCGGTGTGGGATATTGTCCTGGGAGATGGAATCAGTGTGGGCTTCTGTCCTGGGAGAGGGATTCAGTGTGGGCTTCTGTCCTGGGAGAAGGATTCAGTGCGGAATACGGACCTGGAGAAGGATTCAGTGTGGGATATTGTCCTGGGACAGGGATTCTGTGCGGGATACTGTCCTGGGAGAAGGTTTGAGTGTGAGATTATGTCCTGGGAGAGGGACTATGTGTGGGATACTGTCCTGGGACAGGGAGTCGGTGTGGGATACTGTCCTGGGACAAAGATTCGGTGTGGGATATTGTCCTGGGAGATGGAATCAGTGTGGGCTTCTGTCCTGGGAGAGGGATTCAGTGTGGGCTTCTGTCCTGGGAGAAGGATTCAGTGCGGAATACGGACCTGGAGAAGGATTCAGTGTGGGATATTGTCCTGGGACAGGGATTCTGTGCGGGATACTGTCCTGGGAGAAGGTTTGAGTGTGAGATTATGTCCTGGGAGAGGGACTATGTGTGGGATACTGTCCTGGGACAGGGAGTCGGTGTGGGATACTGTCCTGGGACAGCGGGTCAGTGTGGGATTCTGTCCTGGGACAGGGACTATCTGTGGGATACTGTCCTGGGATAGGGATTCAGTGTGGAAAACTGTCCTGGGACAGGGATTCAGTGTGGAATACTGTACTTGGACAGGGAATCGGTGTGGGATGCTGACATGGGAGATTGATTCGGTGTGGGATACTGTCCCGCGAGAGGGATTCGTTGTGGTATACTGTCCTGGGAGAGGGATTCGGTGTGGGATAATATCCTGGGAAAGGGATTCACTGTAGGATACTGTCCTGGGAGAGGGATTCGGTGTGGGATACTGTCCTGGGAGAGGGACTATGCATGGTATATAGTCCTGGGACATGGATTTGGACTGGGATATTGTCCTGGGAGAAGTATTCGCTGTGGGATACTGTCCTGGGAGAGGGATTCAGTTTGGGATACTGTACTGGGACCGAGTCAGTGTGGGATACTGTCCTGGGACAGGGACTATCTGTGGGATACTGTCCTGGGACTGGGAGTCGGTGTGGGATACTGTCCTCGGATAAGGATTCAGTGTGGGATACTGTCCTGGGAGAGGGAATCAGTGTGCGATACTGTCCTGGAAGTGGGAGCCAGTGTGGGATCCTGTCCTGGGACAGGGACTGTCTGTGGGATACTGTCCTGGGAAAGGGATTATGTGTGGAATACTGTCCTGGGACCGGGATTCGGTGTGGAATACTGTCCTGGGACAGGGATTCTGTGTGGGATACTCTCCTGGGAGAGGGATTCGGTGTGGGATACTGTCCTGAGACAACGATTCGTTGTGGGATACTGTCCTGGGACAGGGACTATCTGTGGGTAACTGTCCTGGGAGAGGGATTCAGTGTGTGTTACTGTCCAGGGACAGGGATTCGGTGTGGGATACTCTCCTGGGAGAGAGACTGTGTGTGGGACAGTGTTCTGGGAGAGCGAATCAGTGTGGGATACTGTCCTGGGACAGGGATTCAGTGTGGAATACTGTCCTGGGAAAGGGATTTGATGTGGGATACTGTCCAGGAAGAAGGATTCAGTGTGGGATATTGTCCGGATACAGGGATTTGGTGTGGGATACTGTCCTGGGAGAAGAATTCAGTGTTGGAAACTTTCCTAGGAGAGGGATTCAGCATGGGTTACTGTCCTGGGACAGTTATTCAGTGTGGAATACTGTCCTGGGACAGGGATTCAGTTTGGAATACTGTCCTGGGACAGGGATTCAGTGTGGAATACTGACCTGGAGAAGGATTCAGTGTGGGATATTGTCCTGGGACAGGGATTCGGTGCGGGATACTGTCCTGGGAGAGGGATTGAGTGTGAGATTATGACCTGGGAGAGGGACTATGTGTGGGATACTGTCCTGGGATAGGGACTATCTGTGGGATACTGTCCGGGGACAGCTAGTCAGTGTGGCATACTGACACGGGATAGGGATTTGGTGTGGGATACTGTCCTGGGACAAAGATTCAGTGTGGGATATTGTCCTGGGAGATGGAATGAGTGTGGGATACTGACCTGGGAGAGGGACTAAGTGTTGGATACTATCCTGGGAGAGGGATTCAGTGTGGGATACTGTCCTGGGACAGGGATTGGGTGTGAGATACTGTCCTGGGACAGGGATTCAATGTGGAATACTGTCCTGGGACAAAGATTCGGTGTGGGATACTGTCCTAGGACAGGGACTCAGTGTGGAATACTGTCCTGGGACAGGGATTCAGTTTGGAATACTGTCCTGGGACAGGGATTCAGTGTGGAATACTGTCCTGGGAGAAGGATTCAGTGCGGAATACGGACCTGGAGAAGGATTCAGTGTGGGATATTGTCCTGGGACAGGGATTCTGTGTGGGATACTGTCCTGGGAGAAGGTTTGAGTGTGAGATTATGTCCTGGGAGAGGGACTATGTGTGGGATACTGTCCTGGGACAGGGAGTCGGTGTGGGATACTGTCCTGGGACAGCGGGTCAGTGTGGGATTCTGTCCTGGGACAGGGACTATCTGTGGGATACTGTCCTGGGATAGGGATTCAGTGTGGAAAACTGTCCTGGGACAGGGATTCAGTGTGGAATACTGTACTTGGACAGGGAATCGGTGTGGGATGCTGACATGGGAGATTGATTCGGTGTGGGATACTGTCCCGGGAGAGGGATTCGTTGTGGTATACTGTCCAGGGAGACGGATTCGGTTTGGGATAATATCCTGGGAGAGGGATTCACTGTAGGATACTGTCCTGGGTGAGGGATTCGGTCTGGGATACTGTCCTGGGAGAGGGACTATGCGTGGGATATAGTCCTGGGACATGGATTTGGACTGGGATATTGTCCTGGGAGAAGTATTCGCTGTGGGATACAGTCCTGGGAGAGGGATTCAGTTTGGGATACTGTACTGGGACAGCGAGTCAGTGTGGGATACTGTCCTGGGACAGGGACTATCTGTGGGATACTGTCCTGGGACAGGGAGTCGGTGTGGGATACTGTCCTCGGATAAGGATTCAGTGTGGGATACTGTGCTGGGAGAGGGAATCAGGGTGGGATACTGTCCTGGGAGAGGGAATCAGTGTGCGATACTGACCTGGAAGTGGGAGCCAGTGTGGGATACTGTCCTGGGACAGCGAGTCAGTGTGGGATCCTGTCCTGGGACAGGGACTGTCTGTGGGATACTGTCCTGGGAAAGGGATTATGTGTGGAATACTGTCCTGGGACCGGGATTCGGTGTGGAATACTGTCCTGGGACAGGGATTCTGTGTGGGATACTCTCCTGGGAGAGGGATTCGGTGTGGGATACTGTCCTGAGACAACGATTCGTTGTGGGATACTGTCCTGGGACAGGGACTATCTGTGGGTAACTGTCCTGGGAGAGGGATTCAGTGTGTGATACTGTCCAGGGACAGGGATTCGGTGTGGGATACTCTCCTGGGAGAGAGACTATGTGTGGGACAGTGTTCTGGGAGAGGGAATCAGTGTGGGATACTGTCCTGGGACAGGGATTCAGTGTGGAATACTGTCCTGGAAAAGGGATTTGATGTGGGATCCTGTCCAGGAAGAAGGATTCAGTGTGGGATATTTTCCGGGTACAGGGATTTGGTGTGGGATACTGTCCTGGGGGAAGAATTCAGTGTTGGAAACTTTCCTAGGAGAGGGATTCAGCATGGGTTACTGTCCTGGGACAGTTATTCAGTGTGGAATACTGTCCTGGGACAGGGATTCAGTTTGGAATACTGTCCTGGGACAGGGATTCAGTGTGGAATACTGTCCTGGGAGAAGGATTCAGTGCGGGATACTGACCTGGAGAAGGATTCAGTGTGGGATATTGTCCTGGGACATCGATTCTGTGCGGGATACTGTCCTGGGAGAGGGATTGAGTGTGAGATTATGACCTGGGAGAGGGACTATGTGTGGGATACTGTCCTGGGACAGGGACTATCTTTGGGATACTGTCCGGGGACAGCGAGTCAGTGTGGGATACTGACACGGGAGAGGGATTTGGTGTGGGATACTGTCCTGGGACAAAGATTCAGTGTGGGATATTGTCCTGGGTGATGGAATCAGTGTGGCATACTGTCCTGGGAGAGGGCCTATGTGTTGGATACTATCCTGGGAGAGTGATTCAGTGTGGGATACTGTCCTGGGACAGGGATTGGGTGTGAGATACTGTCCTGGGACAGGGATTCAATGTGGAATACTGTCCTGGGACAGGGACTATCTGTGGGACACTGTCCTCGGAGTGGAATTTAGTGTGGTATACTGTCCTGGGCCAGGGATTGGGTGTGAGATACTGTCCTGGGACGGGGATTCAATGTGGAATAATGCCCTGGGACAAGGATTCATTGTGGAACACTGTCCTGGGACAGGGATTCAGTGTGGAATACTGTACTTGGACAGGGAATCGGTGTGGGATGCTGACATGGGAGATTGATTCGGTGTGGGATACTGTCCCGCGAGAGGGATTCGCTGTGGGATATTGTCCTGGGAGAGGGATTCGGTGTGGGATAATATCCTGGGAAAGGGATTCACTGTAGGATACTGTCCTGGGAGAGGGATTCGGTGTGGGATACTGTCCTGGGAGAGGGACTATGCATGGTATATAGTCCTGGGACATGGATTTGGACTGGGATATTGTCCTGGGAGAAGTATTCGCTGTGGGATACTGTCCTGGGAGAGGGATTCAGTTTGGGATACTGTACTTGGACAGGGAATCGGTGTGGGATGCTGACATGGGAGATTGATTCGGTGTGGGATACTGTCCCGCGAGAGGGATTCGCTGTGGGATACTGTCCTGGGAGAGGGATTCGGTGTGGGATAATATCCTGGGAAAGGGATTCACTGTAGGATACTGTCCTGGGAGAGGGATTCGGTGTGGGATACTGTCCTGGGAGAGGGACTATGCATGGTATATAGTCCTGGGACATGGATTTGGACTGGGATATTGTCCTGGGAGAAGTATTCGCTGTGGGATACTGTCCTGGGAGAGGGATTCAGTTTGGGATACTGTACTGGGACAGCGAGTCAGTGTGGGATACTGTCCTGGGACAGGGACTATCTGTGGGATACTGTCCTGGGACTGGGAGTCGGTTGGGATACTGTCCTCGGATAAGGATTCAGTGTGGGATACTGTCCTGGGAGAGGGAATCAGTGTGCGATACTGACCTGGAAGTGGGAGCCAGTGTGGGATACTGTCCTGGGACAGCGAGTCAGTGTGGGATCCTGTCCTGGGACAGGGACTGTCTGTGGGATACTGTCCTGGGAAAGGGATTATGTGTGGAATACTGTCCTGGGACCGGGATTCGGTGTGGAATACTGTCCTGGGACAGGGATTCTGTGTGGGATACTCTCCTGGGAGAGGGATTCGGTGTGGGATACTGTCCTGAGACAACGATTCGTTGTGGGATACTGTCCTGGGACAGGGACTATCTGTGGGTAACTGTCCTGGGAGAGGGATTCAGTGTGTGATACTGTCCAGGGACAGGGATTCGGTGTGGGATACTCTCCTGGGAGAGAGACTATGTGTGGGACAGTGTTCTGGGAGAGGGAATCAGTGTGGGATACTGTCCTGGGACAGGGATTCAGTGTGGAATACTGTCCTGGAAAAGGGATTTGATGTGGGATCCTGTCCAGGAAGAAGGATTCAGTGTGGGATATTTTCCGGGTACAGGGATTTGGTGTGGGATACTGTCCTGGGAGAAGAATTCAGTGTTGGAAACTTTCCTAGGAGAGGGATTCAGCATGGGTTACTGTCCTGGGACAGTTATTCAGTGTGGAATACTGTCCTGGGACAGGGATTCAGTTTGGAATACTGTCCTGGGACAGGGATTCAGTGTGGAATACTGTCCTGGGAGAAGGATTCAGTGCGGGATACTGACCTGGAGAAGGATTCAGTGTGGGATATTGTCCTGGGACATCGATTCTGTGCGGGATACTGTCCTGGGAGAGGGATTGAGTGTGAGATTATGACCTGGGAGAGGGACTATGTGTGGGATACTGTCCTGGGACAGGGACTATCTTTGGGATACTGTCCGGGGACAGCGAGTCAGTGTGGGATACTGACACGGGAGAGGGATTTGGTGTGGGATACTGTCCTGGGACAAAGATTCAGTGTGGGATATTGTCCTGGGTGATGGAATCAGTGTGGCATACTGTCCTGGGAGAGGGACTATGTGTTGGATACTATCCTGGGAGAGTGATTCAGTGTGGGATACTGTCCTGGGACAGGGATTGGGTGTGAGATACTGTCCTGGGACAGGGATTCAATGTGGAATACTGTCCTGGGACAAGGAGTCAGTGTGGAACACTGTCTTGGGACAGGGATTCACTGTGGAACACTGTCCTGGGACAGGGATTCGATGTGGGATACTGTCCTGGGATAAGGATTCAGTGTGTGATATTGTCCTTGACAGGGATTCGGTGCGGGATACTGATCTGGGAGAGGGATTTGGTGTAGGATACTGTCCTGAGAGAGGGATTCAGTGTGAGATTATGTCCTGGGAGAGGGATATGTGTGGGATTCTGTCCTGGGACAGGGATTCGCTGTGGGATACTGTCCTGGGACAAGGATTTGGTGTGGGATACTGTCCTGGGGGAGGGACTATGTGTGGGATACTGTTCTGGGAGAGGGATTCAGTGTGGAATACTGTCCTGGGACAAAGATTCGGTGTGGGATACTGTCCTAGGACATGGACTCAGTGTGGGATACTGTCCTGGGACAGGGACTATCTGTGGGACACTGTCCTCGGAGTGGAATTTAGTGTGGTATACTGTCCTGGGCCAGGGATTGGGTGTGAGATACTGTCCTGGGACGGGGATTCAATGTGGAATAATGCCCTGGGACAAGGATTCATTGTGGAACACTGTCCTGGGACAGGGATTCAGTGTGGAATAATGTACTTGGACAGGGAATCGGTGTGGGATGCTGACATGGGAGATTGATTCGGTGTGGGATACTGTCCCGCGAGAGGGATTCGTTGTGGGATACTGTCCTGGGAGAGGGATTCGGTGTGGGATAATATCCTGGGAAAGGGATTCACTGTAGGATACTGTCCTGGGAGAGGGATTCGGTGTGGGATACTGTCCTGGGAGAGGGACTATGCATGGTATATAGTCCTGGGACATGGATTTGGACTGGGATATTGTCCTGGGAGAAGTATTCGCTGTGGGATACTGTCCTGGGAGAGGGATTCAGTTTGGGATACTGTACTGGGACAGCGAGTCAGTGTGGGATACTGTCCTGGGACAGGGACTATCTGTGGGATACTGTCCTGGGACTGGGAGTCGGTGTGGGATACTGTCCTCGGATAAGGATTCAGTGTGGGATACTGTCCTGGGAGAGGGAATCAGTGTGCGATACTGACCTGGAAGTGGGAGCCAGTGTGGGATACTGTCCTGGGACAGCGAGTCAGTGTGGGATCCTGTCCTGGGACAGGGACTGTCTGTGGGATACTGTCCTGGGAAAGGGATTATGTGTGGAATACTGTCCTGGGACCGGGATTCGGTGTGGAATACTGTCCTGGGACAGGGATTCTGTGTGGGATACTCTCCTGGGAGAGGGATTCGGTGTGGGATACTGTCCTGAGACAACGATTCGTTGTGGGATACTGTCCTGGGACAGGGACTATCTGTGGGTAACTGTCCTGGGAGAGGGATTCAGTGTGTGATACTGTCCAGGGACAGGGATTCGGTGTGGGATACTCTCCTGGGAGAGAGACTATGTGTGGGACAGTGTTCTGGGAGAGGGAATCAGTGTGGGATACTGTCCTGGGACAGGGATTCAGTGTGGAATACTGTCCTGGAAAAGGGATTTGATGTGGGATCCTGTCCAGAAAGAAGGATTCAGTGTGGGATATTTTCCGGGTACAGGGATTTGGTGTGGGATACTGTCCTGGGAGAAGAATTCAGTGTTGGAAACTTTCCTAGGAGAGGGATTCAGCATGGGTTACTGTCCTGGGACAGTTATTCAGTGTGGAATACTGTCCTGGGACAGGGATTCAGTTTGGAATACTGTCCTGGGACAGGGATTCAGTGTGGAATACTGTCCTGGGAGAAGGATTCAGTGCGGGATACTGACCTGGAGAAGGATTCAGTGTGGGATATTGTCCTGGGACATCGATTCTGTGCGGGATACTGTCCTGGGAGAGGGATTGAGTGTGAGATTATGACCTGGGAGAGGGACTATGTGTGGGATACTGTCCTGGGACAGGGACTATCTTTGGGATACTGTCCGGGGACAGCGAGTCAGTGTGGGATACTGACACGGGAGAGGGATTTGGTGTGGGATACTGTCCTGGGACAAAGATTCAGTGTGGGATATTGTCCTGGGTGATGGAATCAGTGTGGCATACTGTCCTGGGAGAGGGACTATGTGTTGGATACTATCCTGGGAGAGTGATTCAGTGTGGGATACTGTCCTGGGACAGGGATTGGGTGTGAGATACTGTCCTGGGACAGGGATTCAATGTGGAATACTGTCCTGGGACAAGGGGTCAGTGTGGAACACTGTCTTGGGACAGGGATTCACTGTGGAACACTGTCCTGGGACAGGGATTCGATGTGGGATACTGTCCTGGGATAAGGATTCAGTGTGTGATATTGTCCTTGACAGGGATTCGGTGCGGGATACTGATCTGGGAGAGGGATTTGGTGTAGGATACTGTCCTGAGAGAGGGATTCAGTGTGAGATTATGTCCTGGGAGAGGGATATGTGTGGGATTCTGTCCTGGGACAGGGATTCGCTGTGGGATACTGTCCTGGGACAAGGATTTGGTGTGGGATACTGTCCTGGGGGAGGGACTATGTGTGGGATACTGTTCTGGGAGAGGGATTCAGTGTGGAATACTGTCCTGGGACAAAGATTCGGTGTGGGATACTGTCCTAGGACATGGACTCAGTGTGGGATACTGTCCTGGGACAGGGACTATCTGTGGGACACTGTCCTCGGAGTGGAATTTAGTGTGGTATACTGTCCTGGGTCAGGGATTGGGTGTGAGATACTGTCCTGGGACGGGGATTCAATGTGGAATAATGCCCTGGGACAAGGATTCATTGTGGAACACTGTCCTGGGACAGGGATTCACTGTGGAACACTGTCCTGGGACAGGGATTTGATGTGGGATACCATCCTGGGATAAGGATTCAGCGTGTGATATTGTCCTTGACAGGGATTCGGTGCAGGATACTGATCTGGGAGAGGGATTTGGTGTGGGATACTGTCCTGGGAGAAGGATTCAGTGTGAGATTACGTCCTGGAAGAGGGATATGTGTGGGATTCTGTCCTGGGACAGGGATTCGGTATGGGATACTGTCCTGGGACAAGGATTTGGTGTGGGATACTGTCCTGGGGGAGGGACTATGTGTGGGATACTGTCCTGGGACAGGGATTCAGTGTGGGATACTGTCCTGGGACAAAGATTCGGTGTGGGATACTGTCCTAGGACAGGGACTCGGTGTTGGATACTGTCCTGGGACAAGGATTCGGTGTGGGATACTGTCCTGGAAGAGGGAATCAGTGTGGGATACTGGACTGGGAGAGGGATTCAGTCTGGGATACTGTCCTGGGACAGAGATTCAGTGTGGAATACTATCCTAGGACAGGGATTTGGTGTGGTATACTGTCCTGGGAGAGGGATTCAATGTGGGATACTGTCCTGGGAAAAGGATTCAGTGTGGTATATTGTCCTGGGACAGGGATTCGGTGCGGGATGCTCACCTGGGAGAGGGATTTGGTCAGGGGTACTGTCCTGGGAGAGGGAATCAGTGTTGGATACTGTCCTGGGAGAGGGAATCAGTGAGGGATACTGTCCTGGGAGAGGGATTTGGTGTGGGATACTGTCCTGGGAGAGGGACTATGTGTGGGATACTGTCCTGGGAGAGGGAGTTGGTGTGGGATACTGTCCTGGGACAAAGATTCGGTGTGGGATATTGACCTGGGAGATGGAATCAGTGTGGGCTTCTGTCCTGGGAGAGGGATTCAGTGTGGGCTTCTCACCTGGGAGAAGGATTCAGTGCGTAATACGGACCTGGAGAAGGATTCAGTGTGGGATATTGTCCTGGGACAGGGATTCTGTGCAGGATACTGTCCTGGGAGGAGGTTTGAGTGTGAAATTATGTCCTGGGAGAGGGACTATGTGTGGGATACTGTCCTGGGACAGGGAGTCGGTGTGGGATAATGTCCTGGGACAGCGGGTTAGTGTGGGATTCTGTCCTGGGACAGGGACTATCTGTGGGATACTGTCCTGGGATAGGGATTCAGTGTGGAAAACTGTCCTGGGACAGGGATTCAGTGTGGAATACTGTACTTGGACAGGGAATCGGTGTGGGATGCTGACATGGGAGATTGATTCGGTGTGGGATACTGTCCTGGGAGAGGGATTCGGTTTGGGATAATATCCTGGGAGAGGGATTCACTGTAGGATACTGTCCTGGGAGAGGGATTCGGTGTGGGATACTGTCCTGGGAGAGGGACTATGCGTGGGATATAGTCCTGGGACATGGATTTGGACTGGGATATTGTCCTGGGAGAAGTATTCGCTGTGGGATACTGTCCTGGGAGAGGGATTCAGTTTGGGATACTGTACTGGGAAAAGGATTCAGTGTGGTATATTGTCCTGGGACAGGGATTCGGTGCGGGATGCTGACCTGGGAGAGGGATTTGGTCAGGGATACTGTCCTGGGAGAGGGAATCAGTGTGGGATACTGTCCTGGGAGAGGGAATCAGTGAGGGATACTGTCCTGGGAGAGGGAGTTGGTGTGGGATACTGTCCTGGAAGAGGGAATCAGTGTGGGATACTGTCCTGGAAGTGGGAGTCAGCGTGGGATACTGTCCTGGGACAGGGACTGTCTGTGGGATACTGTCCTGGGAAAGGGATTATGTGTGGAATACTGTCCTGGGACTGGGATTCGGTGTGGAATACTGTCCTGGGACAGGGATTCGTTGTGGGATAATCTCCTGGGACAGGGATTCAGTGTGGGATACTGTCCTGAGACAACGATTCATTGTGGGATACTCTCCTGGGACAGGGAATATCTGTGGGTAACTGTCCTGGGAGAGGGATTCAGTGTGTGATACTGTCCAGTGACAGGGATTCGGTGTGGGATACTCTCCTGGGAGAGAGACTATGTGTGGGACAGTGTTCTGGGAGAGGGAATCAGTGTGGGATTCTGTCCTGGGAGAGGGAATCAGTGTGGGATACTGTCCTGGGAGAGGGAGTCATTGTGGGATACTGTCCTGGGACAGGGATTCAATGTGGAATACTGTCCTGGGAAAGGGATTTGATGTGGGATACTGTCGAGGAAGAAGGATTCAGTGTGGGATATTGTCCAGGGACAGGGATTTGGTGTGGGATACTGTCCTGGGAGACGGATTCAGTGTGGGAAACTGTCCTATCAGAGGGATTCAGCGTGCGTTACTGTCCTGAGACAGTTATTCAGTGTGGAATACTGTCCTGGGACAGGGATTCAGTTTGGTATACTGTCCTGGGACAGGGATTCAGTGTGGAATACTGTCCTGGGAGAAGGATTCAGTGCGGGATACGGACCTGGAGAAGGATTCAGTGTGGGATATTGTCCTGGGACAGGGATTCTGTGCGGGATACTGTCCTGGGAGAAGGTTTGAGTGTGAGATTATGTCCTGGGAGAGGGACTATGTGTGGGATACTGTCCTGGGACAGGGAGTCGGTGTGGGATACTGTCCTGGGACAGCGGGTCAGTGTGGGATTCTGTCCTGGGACAGGGACTATTTGTGGGATACTGTCCCGGGATAGGGATTCAGTGTGGAAAACTGTCCTGGGACAGGGATTCAGTGTGGAATACTGTATTTGGACAGGGAATCGGTGTGGGATGCTGACATGGGAGATTGATTCGGTGTGGGATACTGTCCCGCGAGAGGGATTCGTTGTGGTATACTGTCCTGGGAGAGGGATTCGGTTTGGGATAATATCCTGGGAGAGGAATTCACTGTAGCATACTGTCCTGGGTGAGGGATTCGGTGTGGGATACTGTCCTGGGAGAGGGACTATGCGTGGGATATAGTCCTGGGACATGGATTTGGACTGGGATATTGTCCTGGGAGAAGTATTCGCTGTGGGATACTGTCCTGGGAGAGGGATTCAGTTTGGGATACTGTACTGGGACAGCGAGTCAGTGTGGGATACTGTCCTGGGACAGGGACTATCTGTGGGATACTGTCCTGGGACAGGGAGTCGGTGTGGGATACTGTCCTCGGATAAGGATTCAGTGTGGGATACTGTCCTGGGAGAGGGAATCAGTGTGCGATACTGTCCTGGAAGTGGGAGCCAGTGTGGGATACTGTCCTGGGACAGCGAGTCAGTGTGGGATCCTGTCCTGGGACAGGGACTGTCTGTGGGATACTGTCCTGGGAAAGGGATTATGTGTGGAATACTGTCCTGGGACCGGGATTCGGTGTGGAATACTGTCCTGGGACAGGGATTCTGTGTGGGATACACTCCTGGGAGAGGGATTCGGTGTGGGATACTGTCCTGAGACAACGATTCGTTGTGGGATACTGTCCTGGGACAGGGACTATCTGTGGGTAACTGTCCTGGGAGAGGGATTCAGTGTGTGATACTGTCCAGGGACAGGGATTCGGTGTGGGATACTCTCCTGGGAGAGAGACTATGTGTGGGACAGTGTTCTGGGAGAGGGAATCAGTGTGGGATACTGTCCTGGGACAGGGATTCAGTGTGGAATACTGTCCTGGGAAAGGGATTTGATGTGGGATACTGTCCTGGGAGAAGAAATCAGTGTTGGAAACTTTCCTAGGAGAGGGATTCAGCATGGGTTACTGTCCTGGGACAGTTATTCAGTGTGGAATACTGTCCTGGGACAGGGATTCAGTTTGGAATACTGTCCTGGGACAGGGATTCAGTGTGGAATACTGTCCTGGGAGAAGGATTCAGTTCGGGATACTGACCTGGAGAAGGATTCAGTGTGGGATATTGTCCTGGGACAGGGATTCGGTGCGGGATACTGTCCTGGGAGAGGGATTGAGTGTGAGATTATGACCTGAGAGAGGGACTATGTGTGGGATACTGTCCTGGGACAGGGACTCTCTGTGGGATACTGTCCTGGGACAGCGAGTCAGTGTGGGATCCTGTCCTGGGACAGGGACTGTCTGTGGGATACTGTCCTAAGAAAGGGATTATGTATGGAATACTGTCCTGCGACAGGGATTCGGTGTGGAATACTGTCCTGGGACAGGGATTCTGTGTGGGATACTCTCCTGGGAGAGGGATTCGGTGTGGGATACTGTCCTGAGACAATGATTCGTTGTGGGATACTGTCCTGGGACAGGGACTATCTGTGGGTAACTGTCCTGGGAGAGGGATTCAGTGTGTGATACTGTCCAGGGACAGGGATTCGGTGTGGGATACTCTCCAGGGAGAGAGACTATGTGTGGGACATTGTTCTGGGAGAGGGAATCAGTGTGGGATACTGTCCTGGGACAGGGATTCAGTGTGGAATACTGTCCTGGGAAAGGGATTTGATGTGGGATACTGTCCTGGGAGAAGAATTCAGTGTTGGAAAATTTCCTAGGAGAGGGATTCAGCATGGGTTACTGTCCTGGGACAGTTATTCAGTGTGGAATACTGTCCTGGGACAGGGATTCAGTTTGGAATACTGTCCTGGGACAGGGATTCAGTGTGGAATACTGTCCTGGGAGAAGGATTCAGTGTGGGATACTGACCTGGAGAAGGATTCAGTGTGGGATATTGTCCTGGGACAGGGATTTGGTGTGGGATACTGTCCTGGGAGAGGGATTGAGTGTGAGATTATGACCTGGGAGAGGGACTATGTGTGGGATACTGTCCTGGGACAGGGACTATCTGTGGGATACTGTCCGGGGACAGCAAGTCAGTGTGGGATACTGACAAGGGAGAGGGATTTGGTGTGGGATACTGTCCTGGGACAAAGATTCAGTGTGGGATATTGTCCTGGGAGATGGAATCAGTGTGGAACACTGTCCTGGGACAGGGATTCACTGTGGAACACTGTCCTGGGACAGGGATTCGATGTGGGATACTGTCCTGGGATAAGGATTCAGTGTGTGATATTGTCCTTGACAGGGATTCGGTGCGGGATACTGATCTGGGAGAGGGATTTGGTGTGGGATACTGTCCTGAGAGAGAGATTCAGTGTGAGATTATGTCCTGGGAGAGGGATATGTGTGGGATTCTGTCCTGGGACAGGGATTCGCTGTGGGATACTGTCCTGGGACAAGGATTTGGTGTGGGATACTGTCCTGGGGGAGGGACTATGTGTGGGATACTGTTCTGGGAGAGGGATTCAGTGTGGAATACTGTCCTGGGAAAAAGATTCGGTGTGGGATACTGTCCTAGGACAGGGACTCAGTGTGGGATACTGTCCTGGGACAGGGACTATCTGTGGGACACTGTCCTCGGAGTGGGATTTAGTGTGGTATACTGTCCTGGGCCAGGGATTGGGTGTGAGATACTGTCCTGGGACGGGGATTCAATGTGGAATAATGCCCTGGCACAAGGAGTCAGTGTGGAACACTGTCCTGGGACAGGGATTCACTGTGGAACACTGTCCTGGGACAGGGATTTGATGTGGTATACCGTCCTGGGATAAGGATTCAGCTTGGATATTGTCCTTGACAGGGATTCGGTGCAGGATACTGATCTGGGAGAGGGATTTGGTGTGGGATACTGTCCTGGGAGAAGGATTCAGTGTGAGATTACGTCCTGGAAGAGGGATATGTGTGGGATTCTGTCCTGGGACAGGGATTCGGTATGGGATACTGTCCTGGGACAAGGATTTGGTGTGGGATACTGTCCTGGGGGAGGGACTATGTGTGGGATACTGTTCTGGGAGAGGGATTCAGTGTGGGATACTGTCCTGGGACAAAGATTCGGTGTTGGATACTGTCCTAGGACAGGGACTCGGTGTTGGATACTGTCCTGGGACAAGGATTCGGTGTGGGATACTGTCCTGGAAGAGGGAATCAGTGTGGGATACTGTCCTGGGACAGGGATTCAGTCTGGGATACTGTCCTGGGACAGAGATTCAGTGTGGAATACTATCCTAGGACAGGGATTTGGTGTGGTATACTGTCCTGGGAGAGGGATTCAATGTGGGATACTGTCCTGGGAAAAGGATTCAGTGTGGTATATTGTCCTGGGACAGGGATTCGGTGCAGGATGCTGACCTGGGAGAGGGATTTGGTCAGGGATACTGTCCTGGGAGAGGGAATCAGTGTGGGATACTGTCCTGGGAGAGGGAATCAGTGAGGGATACTGTCCTGGGAGAGGGATTTGGTGTGGGATACTGTCCTGGGAGAGGGACTATGTGTGGGATACTGTCCTGGGAGAGGGAGTTGGTGTGGGATACTGTCCTGGGACAAAGATTCGGTGTGGGATATTCTCCTGGGAGATGGAATCAGTGTGGGCCTCTGTCCGGGGAGAGGGATTCAGTGTGGGATACTGTCCTAGGACAGGGACTCACAGTGGGATACTGTCCTGGGACAGGGATTCAGTGTGGGATGCTGACCTGGTAGAGGGATTGAATGTGAGATTATGTACTGGGAGAGGGTATATGTGTTGTATACTCTCCTGGAACAGGGAGTCGGTGTGGGATGCTGTCCTGGGACAGGGATTCAGTGTGGGATACTGACACGGGAGAGGGATTTCGTGTGGGATACTGTCCTGGGACAAAGATTCGGTGTGGGATATTGTCCTGGGAGATGGAATCAGTCTGGGCTTCTATCCTGGGAGAGGGACTATGTGTTGGATACTATCCTGGGAAAGGGATTCAGTGTGGGATACTGTCCTGGGACAGGGATTGGGTGTGAGATACTGTCCTGGGACAGTGATTCAATGTGGATTACTGTCCTGGGACAAGGAGTCAGTGTGGAACACTGTCCTGGGACAGGGATTCACTGTGGAACACTGTCCTGGGACAGGGATTCGATGTGGGATACTGTCCTGGGATAAGGATTCAGTGTGTGATATTGTCCTTGATAGGGATTCGGTGCAGGATACTGCTCTGGGAGAGGGATTTGGTGTGGGATACTGTCCTGGGAGAAGGATTCAGTGTGAGATTACGTCCTGGAAGAGGAATATGTGTGGGATTCTGTCCTGGGAAAGGGATTTGGTATGGGATACTGTCCTGGGACAAGGATTTGGTGTGGGATACTGTCCTGGGGGAGGGACTATGTGTGGGATACTGTTCTGGGAGAGGGATTCAGTGTGGGATACTGTCCTGGGACTGGGATTCGGTGTGGAATACTGTCCTGGGACAGGGATTCATTGTGGGATAATCTCCTGGGACAGGGATTCAGTGTGGGATACTGTCCTGAGACAACGGTTCGTTGTGGGATACTGTCCTGGGACAGGGAATATCTGTGGGTAACTGTCCTGGGAGAGGGATTCAGTGTGTGATACTGTCCAGGGACAGGGATTCGGTGTGGGATAATCTTCTGGGAGAGAGACTATGTGTGGGACAGTGTTCTGGGAGAGGGAATCAGTGTGGAATACTGTCCTGGGAAAGGGATTTGATGTGGGATACTGTCGAGGAAGGATTCAGAGTGGGATATTGTCCGGGGACAGGCATTTGGTGTGGGATACTGTCCTGGGAGAAGAATTCAGTTTGGGAAACTGTCCTAGGAGAGGCATTCAGCGTGGGCTGCTGTCCTGGGACAGGTATTCAGTGTGGAATACTGTCCTGGGAAGGGATTCAGTTTGGAATACTGACCTGGGACAGGGATTCAGTGTGGAATACTGTCCTGGGAGAAGGAATCAGTGCAGGATACTGACCTGGAGAAGGATTCAGTGTGGGATGTTGGCCTGGGAGAAGGATTCAGTGCGGGATACTGACCTGGAGAAGGATTCAGTGTGGGATGTTGTCCTGGGGCAGGGATTCGTTGCGGGTTACTGTCCTGGGAGAGGGATTGAGTGTGAGATTATGACCTGGGAGAGGGACTATGTGTGGGATACTGTCCTGGGACAGGGACTATCTTTGGGATACTGTCCGGGGACAGCGAGTCAGTGTGGGATACTGACACGGGAGAGGGATTTGGTGTGGGATACTGTCCTGGGACAAAGATTCAGTGTGGGATATTGTCCTGGGTGATGGAATCAGTGTGGCATACTGTCCTGGGAGAGGGACTATGTGTTGGATACTATCCTGGGAGAGTGATTCAGTGTGGGATACTGTCCTGGGACAGGGATTGGGTGTGAGATACTGTCCTGGGACAGGGATTCAATGTGGAATACTGTCCTGGGACAAGGGGTCAGTGTGGAACACTGTCTTGGGACAGGGATTCACTGTGGAACACTGTCCTGGGACAGGGATTCGATGTGGGATACTGTCCTGGGATAAGGATTCAGTGTGTGATATTGTCCTTGACAGGGATTCGGTGCGGGATACTGATCTGGGAGAGGGATTTGGTGTAGGATACTGTCCTGAGAGAGGGATTCAGTGTGAGATTATGTCCTGGGAGAGGGATATGTGTGGGATTCTGTCCTGGGACAGGGATTCGCTGTGGGATACTGTCCTGGGACAAGGATTTGGTGTGGGATACTGTCCTGGGGGAGGGACTATGTGTGGGATACTGTTCTGGGAGAGGGATTCAGTGTGGAATACTGTCCTGGGACAAAGATTCGGTGTGGGATACTGTCCTAGGACATGGACTCAGTGTGGGATACTGTCCTGGGACAGGGACTATCTGTGGGACACTGTCCTCGGAGTGGAATTTAGTGTGGTATACTGTCCTGGGCCAGGGATTGGGTGTGAGATACTGTCCTGGGACGGGGATTCAATGTGGAATAATGCCCTGGGACAAGGATTCATTGTGGAACACTGTCCTGGGACAGGGATTCACTGTGGAACACTGTCCTGGGACAGGGATTTGATGTGGGATACCATCCTGGGATAAGGATTCAGCATGTGATATTGTCTTTGACAGGGATTCGGTGCAGGATACTGATCTGGGAGAGGGATTTGGTGTGGGATACTGTCCTGGGAGAAGGATTCAGTGTGAGATTACGTCCTGGAAGAGGGATATGTGTGGGATTCTGTCCTGGGACAGGGATTCGGTATGGGATACTGTCCTGGGACAAGGATTTGGTGTGGGATACTGTCCTGGGGGAGGGACTATGTGTGGGATACTGTTCTGGGACAGGAATTCAGTGTGGGATACTGTCCTGGGACCTAGATTCGGTGTGGGATACTGTCCTAGGACAGGGACTCGGTGTTGGATACTGTCCTGGGACAAGGATTCGGTGTGGGATACTGTCCTGGAAGAGGGAATCAGTGTGGGATACTGGACTGGGAGAGGGATTCAGTCTGGGATACTGTCCTGGGACAGAGATTCAGTGTGGAATACTATCCTAGGACAGGGATTTGGTGTGGTATACTGTCCTGGGAGAGGGATTCAATGTGGGATACTGTCCTGGGAAAAGGATTCAGTGTGGTATATTGTCCTGGGACAGGGATTCGGTGCGGGATGCTCACCTGGGAGAGGGATTTGGTCAGGGGTACTGTCCTGGGAGAGGGAATCAGTGTGGGATACTGTCCTGGGAGAGGGAATCAGTGAGGGATACTGTCCTGGGAGAGGGATTTGGTGTGGGATACTGTCCTGGGAGAGGGACTATGTGTGGGATACTGTCCTGGGAGAGGGAGTTGGTGTGGGATACTGTCCTGGGACAAAGATTCGGTGTGAGATATTGTCCTGGGAGATGGAATCAGTGTGGGCTTCTGTCCTGGGAGAGGGATTCAGTGTGGGCTTCTGTCCTGGGAGAAGGATTCAGTGCGGAATACGGACCTGGAGAAGGATTCAGTGTGGGATATTGTCCTGGGACAGGGATTCTGTGCGGGATACTGTCCTGGGAGAAGGTTTGAGTGTGAGATTATGTCCTGGGAGAGGGACTATGTGTGGGATACTGTCCTGGGACAGGGAGTCGGTGTGGGATACTGTCCTGGGACAGCGGGTCAGTGTGGGATTCTGTCCTGGGACAGGGACTATCTGTGGGATACTGTCCTGGGATAGGGATTCAGTGTGGAAAACTGTCCTGGGACAGGGATTCAGTGTGGAATACTGTACTTGGACAGGGAATCGGTGTGGGATGCTGACATGGGAGATTGATTCGGTGTGGGATACTGTCCCGCGAGAGGGATTCGTTGTGGGATACTGTCCTGGGAGAGGGATTCGGTGTGGGATAATATCCTGGGAAAGGGATTCACTGTAGGATACTGTCCTGGGAGAGGGATTCGGTGTGGGATACTGTCCTGGGAGAGGGACTATGCATGGGATATAGTCCTGGGACATGGATTTGGACTGGGATATTGTCCTGGGAGAAGTATTCGCTGTGGGATACTGTCCTGGGAGAGGGATTCAGTTTGGGATACTGTACTGGGACAGCGAGTCAGTGTGGGATACTGGCCTGGGACAGGGACTATCTGTGGGATACTGTCCTGGGACTGGGAGTCGGTGTGGGATACTGGGGATACTGTCCTCGGATAAGGATTCAGTGTGGGATACTGTCCTGGGAGAGGGAATCAGTGTGCGATACTGTCCTGGAAGTGGGAGCCAGTGTGGGATCCTGTCCTGGGACAGGGACTGTCTGTGGGATACTGTCCTGGGAAAGGGATTATGTGTGGAATACTGTCCTGGGACCGGGATTCGGTGTGGAATACTGTCCTGGGACAGGGATTCTGTGTGGGATACTTTACTGGGAGAGGGATTCGGTGTGGGATACTGTCCTGAGACAACGATTCGTTGTGGGATACTGTCCTGGGACAGGGACTATCTGTGGGTAACTGTCCTGGGAGAGGGATTCAGTGTGTGTTACTGTCCAGGGACAGGGATTCGGTGTGGGATACTCTCCTGGGAGAGAGACTATGTGTGGGACAGTGTTCTGGGAGAGCGAATCAGTGTGGGATACTGTCCTGGGACAGGGATTCAGTGTGGAATACTGTCCTGGGAAAGGGATTTGATGTGGGATACTGTCCAGGAAGAAGGATTCAGTATGGGATATTGTCCGGATACAGGGATTTGGTGTGGGATACTGTCCTGGGAGAAGAATTCAGTGTTGGAAACTTTCCTAGGAGAGGGATTCAGCATGGGTTACTGTCCTGGGACAGTTATTCAGTGTGGAATACTGTCCTGGGACAGGGATTCAGTTTGGAATACTGTCCTGGGACAGGGATTCAGTGTGGAATACTGACCTGGAGAAGGATTCAGTGTGGGATATTGTCCTGGGACAGGGATTCGGTGCGGGATACTGTCCTGGGAGAGGGATTGAGTGTGAGATTATGACCTGGGAGAGGGACTATGTGTGGGATACTGTCCTGGGACAGGGACTATCTTTGGGATACTGTCCGGGGACAGCGAGTCAGTGTGGGATACTGACACGGGAGAGGGATTTGGTGTGGGATACTGTCCTGGGACAAAGATTCAGTGTGGGATATTGTCCTGGGTGATGGAATCAGTGTGGCATACTGTCCTGGGAGAGGGACTATGTGTTGGATACTATCCTGGGAGAGTGATTCAGTGTGGGATACTGTCCTGGGACAGGGATTGGGTGTGAGATACTGTCCTGGGACAGGGATTCAATGTGGAATACTGTCCTGGGACAAGGAGTCAGTGTGGAACACTGTCTTGGGACAGGGATTCACTGTGGAACACTGTCCTGGGACAGGGATTCGATGTGGGATACTGTCCTGGGATAAGGATTCAGTGTGTGATATTGTCCTTGACAGGGATTCGGTGTGGGATACTGATCTGGGAGAGGGATTTGGTGTAGGATACTGTCCTGAGAGAGGGATTCAGTGTGAGATTATGTCCTGGGAGAGGGATATGTGTGGGATTCTGTCCTGGGACAGGGATTCGCTGTGGGATACTGTCCTGGGACAAGGATTTGGTGTGGGATACTGTCCTGGGGGAGGGACTATGTGTGGGATACTGTTCTGGGAGAGGGATTCAGTGTGGAATACTGTCCTGGGACAAAGATTCGGTGTGGGATACTGTCCTAGGACATGGACTCAGTGTGGGATACTGTCCTGGGACAGGGACTATCTGTGGGACACTGTCCTCGGAGTGGAATTTAGTGTGGTATACTGTCCTGGGCCAGGGATTGGGTGTGAGATACTGTCCTGGGACGGGGATTCAATGTGGAATAATGCCCTGGGACAAGGATTCATTGTGGAACACTGTCCTGGGACAGGGATTCAGTGTGGAATAATGTACTTGGACAGGGAATCGGTGTGGGATGCTGACATGGGAGATTGATTCGGTGTGGGATACTGTCCCGCGAGAGGGATTCGTTGTGGGATACTGTCCTGGGAGAGGGATTCGGTGTGGGATAGTATCCTGGGAAAGGGATTCACTGTAGGATACTGTCCTGGGAGAGGGATTCGGTGTGGGATACTGTCCTGGGAGAGGGACTATGCATGGTATATAGTCCTGGGACATGGATTTGGACTGGGATATTGTCCTGGGAGAAGTATTCGCTGTGGGATACTGTCCTGGGAGAGGGATTCAGTTTGGGATACTGTACTTGGACAGGGAATCGGTGTGGGATGCTGACATGGGAGATTGATTCGGTGTGGGATACTGTCCCGCGAGAGGGATTCGCTGTGGGATACTGTCCTGGGAGAGGGATTCGGTGTGGGATAATATCCTGGGAAAGGGATTCACTGTAGGATACTGTCCTGGGAGAGGGATTCGGTGTGGGATACTGTCCTGGGAGAGGGACTATGCATGGTATATAGTCCTGGGACATGGATTTGGACTGGGATATTGTCCTGGGAGAAGTATTCGCTGTGGGATACTGTCCTGGGAGAGGGATTCAGTTTGGGATACTGTACTGGGACAGCGAGTCAGTGTGGGATACTGTCCTGGGACAGGGACTATCTGTGGGATACTGTCCTGGGACTGGGAGTCGGTGTGGGATACTGTCCTCGGATAAGGATTCAGTGTGGGATACTGTCCTGGGAGAGGGAATCAGTGTGCGATACTGACCTGGAAGTGGGAGCCAGTGTGGGATACTGTCCTGGGACAGCGAGTCAGTGTGGGATCCTGTCCTGGGACAGGGACTGTCTGTGGGATACTGTCCTGGGAAAGGGATTATGTGTGGAATACTGTCCTGGGACCGGGATTCGGTGTGGAATACTGTCCTGGGACAGGGATTCTGTGTGGGATACTCTCCTGGGAGAGGGATTCGGTGTGGGATACTGTCCTGAGACAACGATTCGTTGTGGGATACTGTCCTGGGACAGGGACTATCTGTGGGTAACTGTCCTGGGAGAGGGATTCAGTGTGTGATACTGTCCAGGGACAGGGATTCGGTGTGGGATACTCTCCTGGGAGAGAGACTATGTGTGGGACAGTGTTCTGGGAGAGGGAATCAGTGTGGGATACTGTCCTGGGACAGGGATTCAGTGTGGAATACTGTCCTGGAAAAGGGATTTGATGTGGGATCCTGTCCAGGAAGAAGGATTCAGTGTGGGATATTTTCCGGGTACAGGGATTTGGTGTGGGATACTGTCCTGGGAGAAGAATTCAGTGTTGGAAACTTTCCTAGGAGAGGGATTCAGCATGGGTTACTGTCCTGGGACAGTTATTCAGTGTGGAATACTGTCCTGGGACAGGGATTCAGTTTGGAATACTGTCCTGGGACAGGGATTCAGTGTGGAATACTGTCCTGGGAGAAGGATTCAGTGCGGGATACTGACCTGGAGAAGGATTCAGTGTGGGATATTGTCCTGGGACATCGATTCTGTGCGGGATACTGTCCTGGGAGAGGGATTGAGTGTGAGATTATGACCTGGGAGAGGGACTATGTGTGGGATACTGTCCTGGGACAGGGACTATCTTTGGGATACTGTCCGGGGACAGCGAGTCAGTGTGGGATACTGACACGGGAGAGGGATTTGGTGTGGGATACTGTCCTGGGACAAAGATTCAGTGTGGGATATTGTCCTGGGTGATGGAATCAGTGTGGCATACTGTCCTGGGAGAGGGACTATGTGTTGGATACTATCCTGGGAGAGTGATTCAGTGTGGGATACTGTCCTGGGACAGGGATTGGGTGTGAGATACTGTCCTGGGACAGGGATTCAATGTGGAATACTGTCCTGGGACAAGGAGTCAGTGTGGAACACTGTCTTGGGACAGGGATTCACTGTGGAACACTGTCCTGGGACAGGGATTCGATGTGGGATACTGTCCTGGGATAAGGATTCAGTGTGTGATATTGTCCTTGACAGGGATTCGGTGCGGGATACTGATCTGGGAGAGGGATTTGGTGTAGGATACTGTCCTGAGAGAGGGATTCAGTGTGAGATTATGTCCTGGGAGAGGGATATGTGTGGGATTCTGTCCTGGGACAGGGATTCGCTGTGGGATACTGTCCTGGGACAAGGATTTGGTGTGGGATACTGTCCTGGGGGAGGGACTATGTGTGGGATACTGTTCTGGGAGAGGGATTCAGTGTGGAATACTGTCCTGGGACAAAGATTCGGTGTGGGATACTGTCCTAGGACATGGACTCAGTGTGGGATACTGTCCTGGGACAGGGACTATCTGTGGGACACTGTCCTCGGAGTGGAATTTAGTGTGGTATACTGTCCTGGGCCAGGGATTGGGTGTGAGATACTGTCCTGGGACGGGGATTCAATGTGGAATAATGCCCTGGGACAAGGATTCATTGTGGAACACTGTCCTGGGACAGGGATTCAGTGTGGAATAATGTACTTGGACAGGGAATCGGTGTGGGATGCTGACATGGGAGATTGATTCGGTGTGGGATACTGTCCCGCGAGAGGGATTCGTTGTGGGATACTGTCCTGGGAGAGGGATTCGGTGTGGGATAATATCCTGGGAAAGGGATTCACTGTAGGATACTGTCCTGGGAGAGGGATTCGGTGTGGGATACTGTCCTGGGAGAGGGACTATGCATGGTATATAGTCCTGGGACATGGATTTGGACTGGGATATTGTCCTGGGAGAAGTATTCGCTGTGGGATACTGTCCTGGGAGAGGGATTCAGTTTGGGATACTGTACTGGGACAGCGAGTCAGTGTGGGATACTGTCCTGGGACAGGGACTATCTGTGGGATACTGTCCTGGGACTGGGAGTCGGTGTGGGATACTGTCCTCGGATAAGGATTCAGTGTGGGATACTGTCCTGGGAGAGGGAATCAGTGTGCGATACTGACCTGGAAGTGGGAGCCAGTGTGGGATACTGTCCTGGGACAGCGAGTCAGTGTGGGATCCTGTCCTGGGACAGGGACTGTCTGTGGGATACTGTCCTGGGAAAGGGATTATGTGTGGAATACTGTCCTGGGACCGGGATTCGGTGTGGAATACTGTCCTGGGACAGGGATTCTGTGTGGGATACTCTCCTGGGAGAGGGATTCGGTGTGGGATACTGTCCTGAGACAACGATTCGTTGTGGGATACTGTCCTGGGACAGGGACTATCTGTGGGTAACTGTCCTGGGAGAGGGATTCAGTGTGTGATACTGTCCAGGGACAGGGATTCGGTGTGGGATACTCTCCTGGGAGAGAGACTATGTGTGGGACAGTGTTCTGGGAGAGGGAATCAGTGTGGGATACTGTCCTGGGACAGGGATTCAGTGTGGAATACTGTCCTGGAAAAGGGATTTGATGTGGGATCCTGTCCAGAAAGAAGGATTCAGTGTGGGATATTTTCCGGGTACAGGGATTTGGTGTGGGATACTGTCCTGGGAGAAGAATTCAGTGTTGGAAACTTTCCTAGGAGAGGGATTCAGCATGGGTTACTGTCCTGGGACAGTTATTCAGTGTGGAATACTGTCCTGGGACAGGGATTCAGTTTGGAATACTGTCCTGGGACAGGGATTCAGTGTGGAATACTGTCCTGGGAGAAGGATTCAGTGCGGGATACTGACCTGGAGAAGGATTCAGTGTGGGATATTGTCCTGGGACATCGATTCTGTGCGGGATACTGTCCTGGGAGAGGGATTGAGTGTGAGATTATGACCTGGGAGAGGGACTATGTGTGGGATACTGTCCTGGGACAGGGACTATCTTTGGGATACTGTCCGGGGACAGCGAGTCAGTGTGGGATACTGACACGGGAGAGGGATTTGGTGTGGGATACTGTCCTGGGACAAAGATTCAGTGTGGGATATTGTCCTGGGTGATGGAATCAGTGTGGCATACTGTCCTGGGAGAGGGACTATGTGTTGGATACTATCCTGGGAGAGTGATTCAGTGTGGGATACTGTCCTGGGACAGGGATTGGGTGTGAGATACTGTCCTGGGACAGGGATTCAATGTGGAATACTGTCCTGGGACAAGGGGTCAGTGTGGAACACTGTCTTGGGACAGGGATTCACTGTGGAACACTGTCCTGGGACAGGGATTCGATGTGGGATACTGTCCTGGGATAAGGATTCAGTGTGTGATATTGTCCTTGACAGGGATTCGGTGCGGGATACTGATCTGGGAGAGGGATTTGGTGTAGGATACTGTCCTGAGAGAGGGATTCAGTGTGAGATTATGTCCTGGGAGAGGGATATGTGTGGGATTCTGTCCTGGGACAGGGATTCGCTGTGGGATACTGTCCTGGGACAAGGATTTGGTGTGGGATACTGTCCTGGGGGAGGGACTATGTGTGGGATACTGTTCTGGGAGAGGGATTCAGTGTGGAATACTGTCCTGGGACAAAGATTCGGTGTGGGATACTGTCCTAGGACATGGACTCAGTGTGGGATACTGTCCTGGGACAGGGACTATCTGTGGGACACTGTCCTCGGAGTGGAATTTAGTGTGGTATACTGTCCTGGGTCAGGGATTGGGTGTGAGATACTGTCCTGGGACGGGGATTCAATGTGGAATAATGCCCTGGGACAAGGATTCATTGTGGAACACTGTCCTGGGACAGGGATTCACTGTGGAACACTGTCCTGGGACAGGGATTTGATGTGGGATACCATCCTGGGATAAGGATTCAGCGTGTGATATTGTCCTTGACAGGGATTCGGTGCAGGATACTGATCTGGGAGAGGGATTTGGTGTGGGATACTGTCCTGGGAGAAGGATTCAGTGTGAGATTACGTCCTGGAAGAGGGATATGTGTGGGATTCTGTCCTGGGACAGGGATTCGGTATGGGATACTGTCCTGGGACAAGGATTTGGTGTGGGATACTGTCCTGGGGGAGGGACTATGTGTGGGATACTGTCCTGGGACAGGGATTCAGTGTGGGATACTGTCCTGGGACAAAGATTCGGTGTGGGATACTGTCCTAGGACAGGGACTCGGTGTTGGATACTGTCCTGGGACAAGGATTCGGTGTGGGATACTGTCCTGGAAGAGGGAATCAGTGTGGGATACTGGACTGGGAGAGGGATTCAGTCTGGGATACTGTCCTGGGACAGAGATTCAGTGTGGAATACTATCCTAGGACAGGGATTTGGTGTGGTATACTGTCCTGGGAGAGGGATTCAATGTGGGATACTGTCCTGGGAAAAGGATTCAGTGTGGTATATTGTCCTGGGACAGGGATTCGGTGCGGGATGCTCACCTGGGAGAGGGATTTGGTCAGGGGTACTGTCCTGGGAGAGGGAATCAGTGTTGGATACTGTCCTGGGAGAGGGAATCAGTGAGGGATACTGTCCTGGGAGAGGGATTTGGTGTGGGATACTGTCCTGGGAGAGGGACTATGTGTGGGATACTGTCCTGGGAGAGGGAGTTGGTGTGGGATACTGTCCTGGGACAAAGATTCGGTGTGGGATATTGACCTGGGAGATGGAATCAGTGTGGGCTTCTGTCCTGGGAGAGGGATTCAGTGTGGGCTTCTCACCTGGGAGAAGGATTCAGTGCGGAATACGGACCTGGAGAAGGATTCAGTGTGGGATATTGTCCTGGGACAGGGATTCTGTGCAGGATACTGTCCTGGGAGGAGGTTTGAGTGTGAAATTATGTCCTGGGAGAGGGACTATGTGTGGGATACTGTCCTGGGACAGGGAGTCGGAGTGGGATAATGTCCTGGGACAGCGGGTCAGTGTGGGATTCTGTCCTGGGACAGGGACTATCTGTGGGATACTGTCCTGGGATAGGGATTCAGTGTGGAAAACTGTCCTGGGACAGGGATTCAGTGTGGAATACTGTACTTGGACAGGGAATCGGTGTGGGATGCTGACATGGGAGATTGATTCGGTGTGGGATACTGTCCTGGGAGAGGGATTCGGTTTGGGATAATATCCTGGGAGAGGGATTCACTGTAGGATACTGTCCTGGGAGAGGGATTCGGTGTGGGATACTGTCCTGGGAGAGGGACTATGCGTGGGATATAGTCCTGGGACATGGATTTGGACTGGGATATTGTCCTGGGAGAAGTATTCGCTGTGGGATACTGTCCTGGGAGAGGGATTCAGTTTGGGATACTGTACTGGGAAAAGGATTCAGTGTGGTATATTGTCCTGGGACAGGGATTCGGTGCGGGATGCTGACCTGGGAGAGGGATTTGGTCAGGGATACTGTCCTGGGAGAGGGAATCAGTGTGGGATACTGTCCTGGGAGAGGGAATCAGTGAGGGATACTGTCCTGGGAGAGGGAGTTGGTGTGGGATACTGTCCTGGAAGAGGGAATCAGTGTGGGATACTGTCCTGGAAGTGGGAGACAGCGTGGGATACTGTCCTGGGACAGGGACTGTCTGTGGGATACTGTCCTGGGAAAGGGATTATGTGTGGAATACTGTCCTGGGACTGGGATTCGGTGTGGAATACTGTCCTGGGACAGGGATTCGTTGTGGGATAATCTCCTGGGACAGGGATTCAGTGTGGGATACTGTCCTGAGACAACGATTCATTGTGGGATACTCTCCTGGGACAGGGAATATCTGTGGGTAACTGTCCTGGGAGAGGGATTCAGTGTGTGATACTGTCCAGTGACAGGGATTCGGTGTGGGATACTCTCCTGGGAGAGAGACTATGTGTGGGACAGTGTTCTGGGAGAGGGAATCAGTGTGGGATTCTGTCCTGGGAGAGGGAATCAGTGTGGGATACTGTCCTGGGAGAGGGAGTCATTGTGGGATACTGTCCTGGGACAGGGATTCAATGTGGAATACTGTCCTGGGAAAGGGATTTGATGTGGGATACTGTCGAGGAAGAAGGATTCAGTGTGGGATATTGTCCAGGGACAGGGATTTGGTGTGGGATACTGTCCTGGGAGACGGATTCAGTGTGGGAAACTGTCCTATCAGAGGGATTCAGCGTGCGTTACTGTCCTGAGACAGTTATTCAGTGTGGAATACTGTCCTGGGACAGGGATTCAGTTTGGTATACTGTCCTGGGACAGGGATTCAGTGTGGAATACTGTCCTGGGAGAAGGATTCAGTGCGGGATACGGACCTGGAGAAGGATTCAGTGTGGGATATTGTCCTGGGACAGGGATTCTGTGCGGGATACTGTCCTGGGAGAAGGTTTGAGTGTGAGATTATGTCCTGGGAGAGGGACTATGTGTGGGATACTGTCCTGGGACAGGGAGTCGGTGTGGGATACTGTCCTGGGACAGCGGGTCAGTGTGGGATTCTGTCCTGGGACAGGGACTATTTGTGGGATACTGTCCCGGGATAGGGATTCAGTGTGGAAAACTGTCCTGGGACAGGGATTCAGTGTGGAATACTGTATTTGGACAGGGAATCGGTGTGGGATGCTGACATGGGAGATTGATTCGGTGTGGGATACTGTCCCGCGAGAGGGATTCGTTGTGGTATACTGTCCTGGGAGAGGGATTCGGTTTGGGATAATATCCTGGGAGAGGAATTCACTGTAGCATACTGTCCTGGGTGAGGGATTCGGTGTGGGATACTGTCCTGGGAGAGGGACTATGCGTGGGATATAGTCCTGGGACATGGATTTGGACTGGGATATTGTCCTGGGAGAAGTATTCGCTGTGGGATACTGTCCTGGGAGAGGGATTCAGTTTGGGATACTGTACTGGGACAGCGAGTCAGTGTGGGATACTGTCCTGGGACAGGGACTATCTGTGGGATACTGTCCTGGGACAGGGAGTCGGTGTGGGATACTGTCCTCGGATAAGGATTCAGTGTGGGATACTGTCCTGGGAGAGGGAATCAGTGTGCGATACTGTCCTGGAAGTGGGAGCCAGTGTGGGATACTGTCCTGGGACAGCGAGTCAGTGTGGGATCCTGTCCTGGGACAGGGACTGTCTGTGGGATACTGTCCTGGGAAAGGGATTATGTGTGGAATACTGTCCTGGGACCGGGATTCGGTGTGGAATACTGTCCTGGGACAGGGATTCTGTGTGGGATACCCTCCTGGGAGAGGGATTCGGTGTGGGATACTGTCCTGAGACAACGATTCGTTGTGGGATACTGTCCTGGGACAGGGACTATCTGTGGGTAACTGTCCTGGGAGAGGGATTCAGTGTGTGATACTGTCCAGGGACAGGGATTCGGTGTGGGATACTCTCCTGGGAGAGAGACTATGTGTGGGACAGTGTTCTGGGAGAGGAAATCAGTGTGGGATACTGTCCTGGGACAGGGATTCAGTGTGGAATACTGTCCTGGGAAAGGGATTTGATGTGGGATACTGTCCTGGGAGAAGAATTCAGTGTTGGAAACTTTCCTAGGAGAGGGATTCAGCATGGGTTACTGTCCTGGGACAGTTATTCAGTGTGGAATACTGTCCTGGGACAGGGATTCAGTTTGGAATACTGTCCTGGGACAGGGATTCAGTGTGGAATACTGTCCTGGGAGAAGGATTCAGTTCGGGATACTGACCTGGAGAAGGATTCAGTGTGGGATATTGTCCTGGGACAGGGATTCGGTGCGGGATACTGTCCTGGGAGAGGGATTGAGTGTGAGATTATGACCTGAGAGAGGGACTATGTGTGGGATACTGTCCTGGGACAGGGACTCTCTGTGGGATACTGTCCTGGGACAGCGAGTCAGTGTGGGATCCTGTCCTGGGACAGGGACTGTCTGTGGGATACTGTCCTAAGAAAGGGATTATGTATGGAATACTGTCCTGCGACAGGGATTCGGTGTGGAATACTGTCCTGGGACAGGGATTCTGTGTGGGATACTCTCCTGGGAGAGGGATTCGGTGTGGGATACTGTCCTGAGACAATGATTCGTTGTGGGATACTGTCCTGGGACAGGGACTATCTGTGGGTAACTGTCCTGGGAGAGGGATTCAGTGTGTGATACTGTCCAGGGACAGGGATTCGGTGTGGGATACTCTCCAGGGAGAGAGACTATGTGTGGGACATTGTTCTGGGAGAGGGAATCAGTGTGGGATACTGTCCTGGGACAGGGATTCAGTGTGGAATACTGTCCTGGGAAAGGGATTTGATGTGGGATACTGTCCTGGGAGAAGAATTCAGTGTTGGAAAATTTCCTAGGAGAGGGATTCAGCATGGGTTACTGTCCTGGGACAGTTATTCAGTGTGGAATACTGTCCTGGGACAGGGATTCAGTTTGGAATACTGTCCTGGGACAGGGATTCAGTGTGGAATACTGTCCTGGGAGAAGGATTCAGTGTGGGATACTGACCTGGAGAAGGATTCAGTGTGGGATATTGTCCTGGGACAGGGATTTGGTGTGGGATACTGTCCTGGGAGAGGGATTGAGTGTGAGATTATGACCTGGGAGAGGGACTATGTGTGGGATACTGTCCTGGGACAGGGACTATCTGTGGGATACTGTCCGGGGACAGCAAGTCAGTGTGGGATACTGACAAGGGAGAGGGATTTGGTGTGGGATACTGTCCTGGGACAAAGATTCAGTGTGGGATATTGTCCTGGGAGATGGAATCAGTGTGGAACACTGTCCTGGGACAGGGATTCACTGTGGAACACTGTCCTGGGACAGGGATTCGATGTGGGATACTGTCCTGGGATAAGGATTCAGTGTGTGATATTGTCCTTGACAGGGATTCGGTGCGGGATACTGATCTGGGAGAGGGATTTGGTGTGGGATACTGTCCTGAGAGAGAGATTCAGTGTGAGATTATGTCCTGGGAGAGGGATATGTGTGGGATTCTGTCCTGGGACAGGGATTCGCTGTGGGATACTGTCCTGGGACAAGGATTTGGTGTGGGATACTGTCCTGGGGGAGGGACTATGTGTGGGATACTGTTCTGGGAGAGGGATTCAGTGTGGAATACTGTCCTGGGAAAAAGATTCGGTGTGGGATACTGTCCTAGGACAGGGACTCAGTGTGGGATACTGTCCTGGGACAGGGACTATCTGTGGGACACTGTCCTCGGAGTGGGATTTAGTGTGGTATACTGTCCTGGGCCAGGGATTGGGTGTGAGATACTGTCCTGGGACGGGGATTCAATGTGGAATAATGCCCTGGCACAAGGAGTCAGTGTGGAACACTGTCCTGGGACAGGGATTCACTGTGGAACACTGTCCTGGGACAGGGATTTGATGTGGTATACCGTCCTGGGATAAGGATTCAGCTTGGATATTGTCCTTGACAGGGATTCGGTGCAGGATACTGATCTGGGAGAGGGATTTGGTGTGGGATACTGTCCTGGGAGAAGGATTCAGTGTGAGATTACGTCCTGGAAGAGGGATATGTGTGGGATTCTGTCCTGGGACAGGGATTCGGTATGGGATACTGTCCTGGGACAAGGATTTGGTGTGGGATACTGTCCTGGGGGAGGGACTATGTGTGGGATACTGTTCTGGGAGAGGGATTCAGTGTGGGATACTGTCCTGGGACAAAGATTCGGTGTTGGATACTGTCCTAGGACAGGGACTCGGTGTTGGATACTGTCCTGGGACAAGGATTCGGTGTGGGATACTGTCCTGGAAGAGGGAATCAGTGTGGGATACTGTCCTGGGACAGGGATTCAGTCTGGGATACTGTCCTGGGACAGAGATTCAGTGTGGAATACTATCCTAGGACAGGGATTTGGTGTGGTATACTGTCCTGGGAGAGGGATTCAATGTGGGATACTGTCCTGGGAAAAGGATTCAGTGTGGTATATTGTCCTGGGACAGGGATTCGGTGCAGGATGCTGACCTGGGAGAGGGATTTGGTCAGGGATACTGTCCTGGGAGAGGGAATCAGTGTGGGATACTGTCCTGGGAGAGGGAATCAGTGAGGGATACTGTCCTGGGAGAGGGATTTGGTGTGGGATACTGTCCTGGGAGAGGGACTATGTGTGGGATACTGTCCTGGGAGAGGGAGTTGGTGTGGGATACTGTCCTGGGACAAAGATTCGGTGTGGGATATTCTCCTGGGAGATGGAATCAGTGTGGGCCTCTGTCCGGGGAGAGGGATTCAGTGTGGGATACTGTCCTAGGACAGGGACTCACAGTGGGATACTGTCCTGGGACAGGGATTCAGTGTGGGATGCTGACCTGGTAGAGGGATTGAATGTGAGATTATGTACTGGGAGAGGGTATATGTGTTGTATACTCTCCTGGAACAGGGAGTCGGTGTGGGATGCTGTCCTGGGACAGGGATTCAGTGTGGGATACTGACACGGGAGAGGGATTTCGTGTGGGATACTGTCCTGGGACAAAGATTCGGTGTGGGATATTGTCCTGGGAGATGGAATCAGTCTGGGCTTCTATCCTGGGAGAGGGACTATGTGTTGGATACTATCCTGGGAAAGGGATTCAGTGTGGGATACTGTCCTGGGACAGGGATTGGGTGTGAGATACTGTCCTGGGACAGTGATTCAATGTGGATTACTGTCCTGGGACAAGGAGTCAGTGTGGAACACTGTCCTGGGACAGGGATTCACTGTGGAACACTGTCCTGGGACAGGGATTCGATGTGGGATACTGTCCTGGGATAAGGATTCAGTGTGTGATATTGTCCTTGATAGGGATTCGGTGCAGGATACTGCTCTGGGAGAGGGATTTGGTGTGGGATACTGTCCTGGGAGAAGGATTCAGTGTGAGATTACGTCCTGGAAGAGGAATATGTGTGGGATTCTGTCCTGGGAAAGGGATTCGGTATGGGATACTGTCCTGGGACAAGGATTTGGTGTGGGATACTGTCCTGGGGGAGGGACTATGTGTGGGATACTGTTCTGGGAGAGGGATTCAGTGTGGGATACTGTCCTGGGACTGGGATTCGGTGTGGAATACTGTCCTGGGACAGGGATTCATTGTGGGATAATCTCCTGGGACAGGGATTCAGTGTGGGATACTGTCCTGAGACAACGGTTCGTTGTGGGATACTGTCCTGGGACAGGGAATATCTGTGGGTAACTGTCCTGGGAGAGGGATTCAGTGTGTGATACTGTCCAGGGACAGGGATTCGGTGTGGGATAATCTTCTGGGAGAGAGACTATGTGTGGGACAGTGTTCTGGGAGAGGGAATCAGTGTGGAATACTGTCCTGGGAAAGGGATTTGATGTGGGATACTGTCGAGGAAGGATTCAGAGTGGGATATTGTCCGGGGACAGGCATTTGGTGTGGGATACTGTCCTGGGAGAAGAATTCAGTTTGGGAAACTGTCCTAGGAGAGGCATTCAGCGTGGGCTGCTGTCCTGGGACAGGTATTCAGTGTGGAATACTGTCCTGGGAAGGGATTCAGTTTGGAATACTGACCTGGGACAGGGATTCAGTGTGGAATACTGTCCTGGGAGAAGGAATCAGTGCAGGATACTGACCTGGAGAAGGATTCAGTGTGGGATGTTGGCCTGGGAGAAGGATTCAGTGCGGGATACTGACCTGGAGAAGGATTCAGTGTGGGATGTTGTCCTGGGGCAGGGATTCGTTGCGGGTTACTGTCCTGGGAGAGGGATTGAGTGTGAGATTATGACCTGGGAGAGGGACTATGTGTGGGATACTGTCCTGGGACAGGGACTATCTTTGGGATACTGTCCGGGGACAGCGAGTCAGTGTGGGATACTGACACGGGAGAGGGATTTGGTGTGGGATACTGTCCTGGGACAAAGATTCAGTGTGGGATATTGTCCTGGGTGATGGAATCAGTGTGGCATACTGTCCTGGGAGAGGGACTATGTGTTGGATACTATCCTGGGAGAGTGATTCAGTGTGGGATACTGTCCTGGGACAGGGATTGGGTGTGAGATACTGTCCTGGGACAGGGATTCAATGTGGAATACTGTCCTGGGACAAGGGGTCAGTGTGGAACACTGTCTTGGGACAGGGATTCACTGTGGAACACTGTCCTGGGACAGGGATTCGATGTGGGATACTGTCCTGGGATAAGGATTCAGTGTGTGATATTGTCCTTGACAGGGATTCGGTGCGGGATACTGATCTGGGAGAGGGATTTGGTGTAGGATACTGTCCTGAGAGAGGGATTCAGTGTGAGATTATGTCCTGGGAGAGGGATATGTGTGGGATTCTGTCCTGGGACAGGGATTCGCTGTGGGATACTGTCCTGGGACAAGGATTTGGTGTGGGATACTGTCCTGGGGGAGGGACTATGTGTGGGATACTGTTCTGGGAGAGGGATTCAGTGTGGAATACTGTCCTGGGACAAAGATTCGGTGTGGGATACTGTCCTAGGACATGGACTCAGTGTGGGATACTGTCCTGGGACAGGGACTATCTGTGGGACACTGTCCTCGGAGTGGAATTTAGTGTGGTATACTGTCCTGGGCCAGGGATTGGGTGTGAGATACTGTCCTGGGACGGGGATTCAATGTGGAATAATGCCCTGGGACAAGGATTCATTGTGGAACACTGTCCTGGGACAGGGATTCACTGTGGAACACTGTCCTGGGACAGGGATTTGATGTGGGATACCATCCTGGGATAAGGATTCAGCATGTGATATTGTCTTTGACAGGGATTCGGTGCAGGATACTGATCTGGGAGAGGGATTTGGTGTGGGATACTGTCCTGGGAGAAGGATTCAGTGTGAGATTACGTCCTGGAAGAGGGATATGTGTGGGATTCTGTCCTGGGACAGGGATTCGGTATGGGATACTGTCCTGGGACAAGGATTTGGTGTGGGATACTGTCCTGGGGGAGGGACTATGTGTGGGATACTGTTCTGGGACAGGAATTCAGTGTGGGATACTGTCCTGGGACCTAGATTCGGTGTGGGATACTGTCCTAGGACAGGGACTCGGTGTTGGATACTGTCCTGGGACAAGGATTCGGTGTGGGATACTGTCCTGGAAGAGGGAATCAGTGTGGGATACTGGACTGGGAGAGGGATTCAGTCTGGGATACTGTCCTGGGACAGAGATTCAGTGTGGAATACTATCCTAGGACAGGGATTTGGTGTGGTATACTGTCCTGGGAGAGGGATTCAATGTGGGATACTGTCCTGGGAAAAGGATTCAGTGTGGTATATTGTCCTGGGACAGGGATTCGGTGCGGGATGCTCACCTGGGAGAGGGATTTGGTCAGGGGTACTGTCCTGGGAGAGGGAATCAGTGTGGGATACTGTCCTGGGAGAGGGAATCAGTGAGGGATACTGTCCTGGGAGAGGGATTTGGTGTGGGATACTGTCCTGGGAGAGGGACTATGTGTGGGATACTGTCCTGGGAGAGGGAGTTGGTGTGGGATACTGTCCTGGGACAAAGATTCGGTGTGAGATATTGTCCTGGGAGATGGAATCAGTGTGGGCTTCTGTCCTGGGAGAGGGATTCAGTGTGGGCTTCTGTCCTGGGAGAAGGATTCAGTGCGGAATACGGACCTGGAGAAGGATTCAGTGTGGGATATTGTCCTGGGACAGGGATTCTGTGCGGGATACTGTCCTGGGAGAAGGTTTGAGTGTGAGATTATGTCCTGGGAGAGGGACTATGTGTGGGATACTGTCCTGGGACAGGGAGTCGGTGTGGGATACTGTCCTGGGACAGCGGGTCAGTGTGGGATTCTGTCCTGGGACAGGGACTATCTGTGGGATACTGTCCTGGGATAGGGATTCAGTGTGGAAAACTGTCCTGGGACAGGGATTCAGTGTGGAATACTGTACTTGGACAGGGAATCGGTGTGGGATGCTGACATGGGAGATTGATTCGGTGTGGGATACTGTCCCGCGAGAGGGATTCGTTGTGGGATACTGTCCTGGGAGAGGGATTCGGTGTGGGATAATATCCTGGGAAAGGGATTCACTGTAGGATACTGTCCTGGGAGAGGGATTCGGTGTGGGATACTGTCCTGGGAGAGGGACTATGCATGGGATATAGTCCTGGGACATGGATTTGGACTGGGATATTGTCCTGGGAGAAGTATTCGCTGTGGGATACTGTCCTGGGAGAGGGATTCAGTTTGGGATACTGTACTGGGACAGCGAGTCAGTGTGGGATACTGGCCTGGGACAGGGACTATCTGTGGGATACTGTCCTGGGACTGGGAGTCGGTGTGGGATACTGGGGATACTGTCCTCGGATAAGGATTCAGTGTGGGATACTGTCCTGGGAGAGGGAATCAGTGTGCGATACTGTCCTGGAAGTGGGAGCCAGTGTGGGATCCTGTCCTGGGACAGGGACTGTCTGTGGGATACTGTCCTGGGAAAGGGATTATGTGTGGAATACTGTCCTGGGACCGGGATTCGGTGTGGAATACTGTCCTGGGACAGGGATTCTGTGTGGGATACTTTCCTGGGAGAGGGATTCGGTGTGGGATACTGTCCTGAGACAACGATTCGTTGTGGGATACTGTCCTGGGACAGGGACTATCTGTGGGTAACTGTCCTGGGAGAGGGATTCAGTGTGTGTTACTGTCCAGGGACAGGGATTCGGTGTGGGATACTCTCCTGGGAGAGAGACTATGTGTGGGACAGTGTTCTGGGAGAGCGAATCAGTGTGGGATACTGTCCTGGGACAGGGATTCAGTGTGGAATACTGTCCTGGGAAAGGGATTTGATGTGGGATACTGTCCAGGAAGAAGGATTCAGTATGGGATATTGTCCGGATACAGGGATTTGGTGTGGGATACTGTCCTGGGAGAAGAATTCAGTGTTGGAAACTTTCCTAGGAGAGGGATTCAGCATGGGTTACTGTCCTGGGACAGTTATTCAGTGTGGAATACTGTCCTGGGACAGGGATTCAGTTTGGAATACTGTCCTGGGACAGGGATTCAGTGTGGAATACTGACCTGGAGAAGGATTCAGTGTGGGATATTGTCCTGGGACAGGGATTCGGTGCGGGATACTGTCCTGGGAGAGGGATTGAGTGTGAGATTATGACCTGGGAGAGGGACTATGTGTGGGATACTGTCCTGGGATAGGGACTATCTGTGGGATACTGTCCGGGGACAGCGAGTCAGTGTGGGATACTGACACGGGATAGGGATTTGGTGTGGGATACTGTCCTGGGACAAAGATTCAGTGTGGGATATTGTCCTGGGAGATGGAATGAGTGTGGGATACTGTCCTGGGAGAGGGACTAAGTGTTGGATACTATCCTGGGAGAGGGATTCAGTGTGGGATACTGTCCTGGGACAGGGATTGGGTGTGAGATACTGTCCTGGGACAGGGATTCAATGTGGAATACTGTCCTGGGACAAAGATTCGGTGTGGGATACTGTCCTAGGACAGGGACTCAGTGTGGGATACTGTCCTGGGACAGGGACTATCTGTTGGACACTGTCCTCGGAGTGGGATTTAGTGTGGTATACTGTCCTGGGCCAGGGATTGGGTGTGAGATACTGTCCTGGGACAGGGATTCAATGTGGAATAATGCCCTGGGACAAGGAGTCAGTGTGGAACACTGTCCTGGGACAGGGATTCACTGTGGAACACTGTCCTGGGACAGGAATTCGATGTGGGATACCGTCCTGGGATAAGGATTCAGCGTGTGATATTGTCCTTGACAGGGATTCGGTGCAGGATACTGATCTGGGAGAGGGATTTGGTGTGGGATACTGTCCTGGGAGAAGGATTCAGTGTGAGATTACGTCCTGGAAGAGGGATATGTGTGGGATTCTGTCCTGGGACAGGGATTCGGTATGGGATACTGTCCTGGGACAAGGATTTGGTGTGGGATACTGTCCTGGGGGAGGGACTATGTGTGGGATACTGTTCTGGGAGAGGGATTCAGTGTGGGATACTGTCCTGGGACAAGGATTCGGTGTGGGATACTGTCCTGGAAGAGGGAATCAGTGTGGGATACTGTCCTGGGAGAGGGATTCAGTCTGGGATACTGTCCTGGGACAGAGATTCAGTGTGGAATACTATCCTAGGACAGGGATTTGGTGTGGTATACTGTCCTGGGAGAGGGATTCAATGTGGGATACTGTCCTGGGAAAAGGATTTTGTGTGGTATATTGTCCTGGGACAGGGATTCGTTGCGGGATGCTGACCTGGGAGAGGGATTTGGTCAGGGATACTGTCCTGGGAGAGGGAATCAGCGTGGGATACTGTCCTGGGAGAGGGAATCAGTGAGGGATACTGTCCTGGGAGAGGGATTTGGTGTGGGATACTGTCCTGGGAGAGGGACTATGTGTGGGATACTGTCCTGGGAGAGGGAGTTGGTGTGGGATACTGTCCTGGGACAAAGATTCGGTGTGGGATATTGACCTGGGAGATGGAATCAGTGTGGGCTTCTGTCCTGGGAGAGGGATTCAGTGTGGGCTTCTCACCTGGGAGAAGGATTCAGTGCGGAATACGGACCTGGAGAAGGATTCAGTGTGGGATATTGTCCTGGGACAGGGATTCTGTGCAGGATACTGTCCTGGGAGGAGGTTTGAGTGTGAAATTATGTCCTGGGAGAGGGACTATGTGTGGGATACTGTCCTGGGACAGGGAGTCGGTGTGGGATAATGTCCTGGGACAGCGGGTCAGTGTGGGATTCTGTCCTGGGACAGGGACTATCTGTGGGATACTGTCCTGGGATAGGGATTCAGTGTGGAAAACTGTCCTGGGACAGGGATTCAGTGTGGAATACTGTACTTGGACAGGGAATCGGTGTGGGATGCTGACATGGGAGATTGATTCGGTGTGGGATACTGTCCTGGGAGAGGGATTCGGTTTGGGATAATATCCTGGGAGAGGGATTCACTGTAGGATACTGTCCTGGGAGAGGGATTCGGTGTGGGATACTGTCCTGGGAGAGGGACTATGCGTGGGATATAGTCCTGGGACATGGATTTGGACTGGGATATTGTCCTGGGAGAAGTATTCGCTGTGGGATACTGTCCTGGGAGAGGGATTCAGTTTGGGATACTGTACTGGGAAAAGGATTCAGTGTGGTATATTGTCCTGGGACAGGGATTCGGTGCGGGATGCTGACCTGGGAGAGGGATTTGGTCAGGGATACTGTCCTGGGAGAGGGAATCAGTGTGGGATACTGTCCTGGGAGAGGGAATCAGTGAGGGATACTGTCCTGGGAGAGGGATTTGGTGTGGGATACTGTCCTGGAAGAGGGAATCAGTGTGGGATACTGTCCTGGAAGTGGGAGTCAGTGTGGGATACTGTCCTGGGACAGGGACTGTCTGTGGGATACTGTCCTGGGAAAGGGATTATGTGTGGAATACTGTCCTGGGACTGGGATTCGGTGTGGAATACTGTCCTGGGACAGGGATTCGTTGTGGGATAATCTCCTGGGACAGGGATTCAGTGTGGGATACTGTCCTGAGACAACGATTCGTTGTGGGATACTCTCCTGGGACAGGGAATATCTGTGGGTAACTGTCCTGGGAGAGGGATTCAGTGTGTGATACTGTCCAGTGACAGGGATTCGGTGTGGGATACTCTCCTGGGAGAGAGACTATGTGTGGGACAGTGTTCTGGGAGAGGGAATCAGTGTGGGATTCTGTCCTGGGAGAGGGAATCAGTGTGGGATACTGTCCTGGGAGAGGGAGTCATTGTGGGATACTGTCCTGGGACAGGGATTCAATGTGGAATACTGTCCTGGGAAAGGGATTTGATGTGGGATACTGTCGAGGAAGAAGGATTCAGTGTGGGATATTGTCCAGGGACAGGGATTTGGTGTGGGATACTGTCCTGGGAGACGGATTCAGTGTGGGAAACTGTCCTATCAGAGGGATTCAGCGTGCGTTACTGTCCTGAGACAGTTATTCAGTGTGGAATACTGTCCTGGGACAGGGATTCAGTTTGGTATACTGTCCTGGGACAGGGATTCAGTGTGGAATACTGTCCTGGGAGAAGGATTCAGTGCGGGATACGGACCTGGAGAAGGATTCAGTGTGGGATATTGTCCTGGGACAGGGATTCTGTGCGGGATACTGTCCTGGGAGAAGGTTTGAGTGTGAGATTATGTCCTGGGAGAGGGACTATGTGTGGGATACTGTCCTGGGACAGGGAGTCGGTGTGGGATACTGTCCTGGGACAGCGGGTCAGTGTGGGATTCTGTCCTGGGACAGGGACTATTTGTGGGATACTGTCCCGGGATAGGGATTCAGTGTGGAAAACTGTCCTGGGACAGGGATTCAGTGTGGAATACTGTATTTGGACAGGGAATCGGTGTGGGATGCTGACATGGGAGATTGATTCGGTGTGGGATACTGTCCCGCGAGAGGGATTCGTTGTGGTATACTGTCCTGGGAGAGGGATTCGGTTTGGGATAATATCCTGGGAGAGGAATTCACTGTAGCATACTGTCCTGGGTGAGGGATTCGGTGTGGGATACTGTCCTGGGAGAGGGACTATGCGTGGGATATAGTCCTGGGACATGGATTTGGACTGGGATATTGTCCTGGGAGAAGTATTCACTGTGGGATACTGTCCTGGGAGAGGGATTCAGTTTGGGATACTGTACTGGGACAGCGAGTCAGTGTGGGATACTGTCCTGGGACAGGGACTATCTGTGGGATACTGTCCTGGGACAGGGAGTCGGTGTGGGATACTGTCCTCGGATAAGGATTCAGTGTGGGATACTGTCCTGGGAGAGGGAATCAGTGTGCGATACTGTCCTGGAAGTGGGAGCCAGTGTGGGATACTGTCCTGGGACAGCGAGTCAGTGTGGGATCCTGTCCTGGGACAGGGACTGTCTGTGGGATACTGTCCTGGGAAAGGGATTATGTGTGGAATACTGTCCTGGGACCGGGATTCGGTGTGGAATACTGTCCTGGGACAGGGATTCTGTGTGGGATACCCTCCTGGGAGAGGGATTCGGTGTGGGATACTGTCCTGAGACAACGATTCGTTGTGGGATACTGTCCTGGGACAGGGACTATCTGTGGGTAACTGTCCTGGGAGAGGGATTCAGTGTGTGATACTGTCCAGGGACAGGGATTCGGTGTGGGATACTCTCCTGGGAGAGAGACTATGTGTGGGACAGTGTTCTGGGAGAGGGAATCAGTGTGGGATACTGTCCTGGGACAGGGATTCAGTGTGGAATACTGTCCTGGGAAAGGGATTTGATGTGGGATACTGTCCTGGGAGAAGAATTCAGTGTTGGAAACTTTCCTAGGAGAGGGATTCAGCATGGGTTACTGTCCTGGGACAGTTATTCAGTGTGGAATACTGTCCTGGGACAGGGATTCAGTTTGGAATACTGTCCTGGGACAGGGATTCAGTGTGGAATACTGTCCTGGGAGAAGGATTCAGTGCGGGATACTGACCTGGAGAAGGATTCAGTGTGGGATATTGTCCTGGGACAGGGATTCGGTGCGGGATACTGTCCTGGGAGAGGGATTGAGTGTGAGATTATGACCTGAGAGAGGGACTATGTGTGGGATACTGTCCTGGGACAGGGACTCTCTGTGGGATACTGTCCTGGGACAGCGAGTCAGTGTGGGATCCTGTCCTGGGACAGGGACTGTCTGTGGGATACTGTCCTAAGAAAGGGATTATGTATGGAATACTGTCCTGCGACAGGGATTCGGTGTGGAATACTGTCCTGGGACAGGGATTCTGTGTGGGATACTCTCCTGGGAGAGGGATTCGGTGTGGGATACTGTCCTGAGACAATGATTCGTTGTGGGATACTGTCCTGGGACAGGGACTATCTGTGGGTAACTGTCCTGGGAGAGGGATTCAGTGTGTGATACTGTCCAGGGACAGGGATTCGGTGTGGGATACTCTCCAGGGAGAGAGACTATGTGTGGGACATTGTTCTGGGAGAGGGAATCAGTGTGGGATACTGTCCTGGGACAGGGATTCAGTGTGGAATACTGTCCTGGGAAAGGGATTTGATGTGGGATACTGTCCTGGGAGAAGAATTCAGTGTTGGAAAATTTCCTAGGAGAGGGATTCAGCATGGGTTACTGTCCTGGGACAGTTATTCAGTGTGGAATACTGTCCTGGGACAGGGATTCAGTTTGGAATACTGTCCTGGGACAGGGATTCAGTGTGGAATACTGTCCTGGGAGAAGGATTCAGTGTGGGATACTGACCTGGAGAAGGATTCAGTGTGGGATATTGTCCTGGGACAGGGATTTGGTGTGGGATACTGTCCTGGGAGAGGGATTGAGTGTGAGATTATGACCTGGGAGAGGGACTATGTGTGGGATACTGTCCTGGGACAGGGACTATCTGTGGGATACTGTCCGGGGACAGCAAGTCAGTGTGGGATACTGACAAGGGAGAGGGATTTGGTGTGGGATACTGTCCTGGGACAAAGATTCAGTGTGGGATATTGTCCTGGGAGATGGAATCAGTGTGGAACACTGTCCTGGGACAGGGATTCACTGTGGAACACTGTCCTGGGACAGGGATTCGATGTGGGATACTGTCCTGGGATAAGGATTCAGTGTGTGATATTGTCCTTGACAGGGATTCGGTGCGGGATACTGATCTGGGAGAGGGATTTGGTGTGGGATACTGTCCTGAGAGAGAGATTCAGTGTGAGATTATGTCCTGGGAGAGGGATATGTGTGGGATTCTGTCCTGGGACAGGGATTCGCTGTGGGATACTGTCCTGGGACAAGGATTTGGTGTGGGATACTGTCCTGGGGGAGGGACTATGTGTGGGATACTGTTCTGGGAGAGGGATTCAGTGTGGAATACTGTCCTGGGAAAAAGATTCGGTGTGGGATACTGTCCTAGGACAGGGACTCAGTGTGGGATACTGTCCTGGGACAGGGACTATCTGTGGGACACTGTCCTCGGAGTGGGATTTAGTGTGGTATACTGTCCTGGGCCAGGGATTGGGTGTGAGATACTGTCCTGGGACGGGGATTCAATGTGGAATAATGCCCTGGCACAAGGAGTCAGTGTGGAACACTGTCCTGGGACAGGGATTCACTGTGGAACACTGTCCTGGGACAGGGATTTGATGTGGTATACCGTCCTGGGATAAGGATTCAGCTTGGATATTGTCCTTGACAGGGATTCGGTGCAGGATACTGATCTGGGAGAGGGATTTGGTGTGGGATACTGTCCTGGGAGAAGGATTCAGTGTGAGATTACGTCCTGGAAGAGGGATATGTGTGGGATTCTGTCCTGGGACAGGGATTCGGTATGGGATACTGTCCTGGGACAAGGATTTGGTGTGGGATACTGTCCTGGGGGAGGGACTATGTGTGGGATACTGTTCTGGGAGAGGGATTCAGTGTGGGATACTGTCCTGGGACAAAGATTCGGTGTTGGATACTGTCCTAGGACAGGGACTCGGTGTTGGATACTGTCCTGGGACAAGGATTCGGTGTGGGATACTGTCCTGGAAGAGGGAATCAGTGTGGGATACTGTCCTGGGACAGGGATTCAGTCTGGGATACTGTCCTGGGACAGAGATTCAGTGTGGAATACTATCCTAGGACAGGGATTTGGTGTGGTATACTGTCCTGGGAGAGGGATTCAATGTGGGATACTGTCCTGGGAAAAGGATTCAGTGTGGTATATTGTCCTGGGACAGGGATTCGGTGCAGGATGCTGACCTGGGAGAGGGATTTGGTCAGGGATACTGTCCTGGGAGAGGGAATCAGTGTGGGATACTGTCCTGGGAGAGGGAATCAGTGAGGGATACTGTCCTGGGAGAGGGATTTGGTGTGGGATACTGTCCTGGGAGAGGGACTATGTGTGGGATACTGTCCTGGGAGAGGGAGTTGGTGTGGGATACTGTCCTGGGACAAAGATTCGGTGTGGGATATTCTCCTGGGAGATGGAATCAGTGTGGGCCTCTGTCCTGGGAGAGGGATTCAGTGTGGGATACTGTCCTAGGACAGGGACTCACAGTGGGATACTGTCCTGGGACAGGGATTCAGTGTGGGATGCTGACCTGGTAGAGGGATTGAATGTGAGATTATGTACTGGGAGAGGGTATATGTGTTGTATACTCTCCTGGAACAGGGAGTCGGTGTGGGATGCTGTCCTGGGACAGGGATTCAGTGTGGGATACTGACACGGGAGAGGGATTTCGTGTGGGATACTGTCCTGGGACAAAGATTCGGTGTGGGATATTGTCCTGGGAGATGGAATCAGTGTGGGCTTCTATCCTGGGAGAGGGACTATGTGTTGGATACTATCCTGGGAAAGGGATTCAGTGTGGGATACTGTCCTGGGACAGGGATTGGGTGTGAGATACTGTCCTGGGACAGTGATTCAATGTGGATTACTGTCCTGGGACAAGGAGTCAGTGTGGAACACTGTCCTGGGACAGGGATTCACTGTGGAACACTGTCCTGGGACAGGGATCCGATGTGGGATACTGTCCTGGGATAAGGATTCAGTGTGTGATATTGTCCTTGATAGGGATTCGGTGCAGGATACTGCTCTGGGAGAGGGATTTGGTGTGGGATACTGTCCTGGGAGAAGGATTCAGTGTGAGATTACGTCCTGGAAGAGGAATATGTGTGGGATTCTGTCCTGGGAAAGGGATTCGGTATGGGATACTGTCCTGGGACAAGGATTTGGTGTGGGATACTGTCCTGGGGGAGGGACTATGTGTGGGATACTGTTCTGGGAGAGGGATTCAGTGTGGGATACTGTCCTGGGACAAAGATTCGGTGTGGGATACTGTCCTAGGACAGGGACTCGGTGTTGGATACTGTCCTGGGACAAGGATTCAGTGTGGGATACTGTCCTGGAAGAGGGAATCAGTGTGGGATACTGTCCTGGGAGAGGGATTCAGTCTGGGATACTGTCCTGGGACACAGATTCAGTGTGGAATACTATCCTAGGACAGGGATTCGGTGTGGTATACTGTCCTGGGAGAGGGATTCAATGTTGGATACTGTCCTGGGAAAAGGATTCAGTGTGGTATATTGTCCTGGAACAGGGATTCGATGCGGGATGCTGACCTGGGAGAGGGATTTGGTCAGGGATACTGTCCTGGGAGAGGGATTCAGTGGGAGATTATGTCCTGGGTAAAGGACTATGTGTGGGCTACTGTCCTGGGACAGGGACTATCTGTGGGATACTGTCCTGGGATTGGGATTCAGTGTGGAAAACTGTCCTGGGACAGGGATTCAGTGTGGAATACTGTATTTGGACAGGGAATCGGTGTGGGATGCTGACATGGGAGATTGATTCGGTGTGGGATACTGTCCCGGGAGAGGGATTCACTGTAGGATACTGTCCTGGGAGAGGGATTCGGTGTGGGATAATATCCTGGGAGAGGGATTCACTGTAGGATACTGTCCTGGGAGAGGGATTCGGTGTGGGATACTGTCCTGGGAGAGGGACTTTGCATGGGATATATTCCTGGGACATGGATTTGGACTGGGATAATGTCCTGGGAGAAGTATTCGCTGTGGGATACTGTCCTTGGAGAGGGACTCAGTGTGGGATACTGTACTGGGACAGCGAGTCAGTGTGGGATACTGTCCTGGGACAGGGACTATCTGTGGGATACTGTCCTGGGACAGGGGGTCGGTGTGGGATACTGTCCTCGTTAAGGATTCAGTTTGGGATACTGTCCTGGGAGAGGGAATCAGTGTGGGATACTGTCCTGGAAGTGGGAGTCAGTGTGGGATACTGTCCTGGGACAGCGAGTCAGTGTGGGATCCTGTCCTGGGACAGGGACTGTCTGTGGGATACTGTCCTGGGAAAGGGATTATGTGTGGAATACTGTCCTGGGACTGGGATTCGGTGTGGAATACTGTCCTGGGACAGGGATTCATTGTGGGATCATCTCCTGGGACAGGGATTCAGTGTGGGATACTGTCCTGAGACAACGGTTCGTTGTGGGATACTGTCCTGGGACTGGGATTCGGTGTGGAATACTGTCCTGGGACAGAGATTCATTGTGGGATAATCTCCTGGGACAGGGATTCAGTGTGGGATACTGTCCTGAGACAACGGTTCGTTGTGGGATACTGTCCTGGGACAGGGAATATCTGTGGGTAACTGTCCTGGGAGAGGGATTCAGTGTGTGATACTGTCCAGGGACAGGGATTCGGTGTGGGATAATCTTCTGGGAGAGAGACTATGTGTGGGACAGTGTTCTGGGAGAGGGAATCAGTGTGGAATACTGTCCTGGGAAAGGGATTTGATGTGGGATACTGTCGAGGAAGGATTCAGAGTGGGATATTGTCCGGGGACAGGCATTTGGTGTGGGATACTGTCCTGGGAGAAGAATTCAGTTTGGGAAACTGTCCTAGGAGAGGCATTCAGCGTGGGCTGCTGTCCTGGGACAGGTATTCAGTGTGGAATACTGTCCTGGGAAGGGATTCAGTTTGGAATACTGACCTGGGACAGGGATTCAGTGTGGAATACTGTCCTGGGAGAAGGAATCAGTGCAGGATACTGACCTGGAGAAGGATTCAGTGTGGGATGTTGGCCTGGGAGAAGGATTCAGTGCGGGATACTGACCTGGAGAAGGATTCAGTGTGGGATGTTGTCCTGGGGCAGGGATTCGTTGCGGGTTACTGTCCTGGGAGAGGGATTGAGTGTGAGATTATGACCTGGGAGAGGGACTATGTGTGGGATACTGTCCTGGGACAGGGACTATCTGTGGGATACTGTCCGGGGACAGCGAGTCAGTGTGGGATACTGTCCTGGGACAGGGATTCAGTGTGGAATACTGTCCTGGGACAGGGATTCAGTGTGGAATACGGTCCTGGGACAGGGATTTGATGATGGATACTGTCCTGGAAGAAGGATTCAGCGTGGGATATTGTCCTGGGACAGGGATATGGTGCGGGATACTGACCTGGGAGAGGGATTTGGTGTGGGATAATGTCCTGGGAAAGGGTTTAGGTGTGGAATACTGTCCTGGGACAGGGATTTGGTTTGGGATACTGTTCTGGGACAGGGATTTGGTGTGGGATACTCTCCTGGGACAGCAATTCGGTGTGGGTTACAGACCTGCGACAAGGATTCGTTGTGCGATACTGTACTGGGAGAGGGAATCAGTGTGGGATACTGTCCTGGGAGAGGGATTCAGGGTGTAATACTTTCCAGGGACAGGGATTCAGTGTTGGATACTCTCCTGGGAGAGAGACTATGTGTGGGACAGTGTTCTGGGAGAGGGAATCATTGTGGGATTCTGTCCTGGGAGAGGGAATCAGGGTGGGATACTGTCCTGGGAGAGGGAGTCATTGTGGGATACTGTCTTGGGACAGGGATTCAATGTGGAATACTGTCCTGGGAAAGGGATTTGATGTGGGATACTGTCCAGGAAGAAGGATTCAGTGTGGGATATTGTCCGGGGACAGGGATTTGGTGTGGGATACTGTCCTGGGAGAAGGATTCAGTGTGGAATACTGTCCTGGGACAGGGATTCAGCGTGCGTTACTGTCCTGGGACAGTTATTCAGTGTGGAATACTGTCCTGGGACAGGGATTCAGTTTGGTATACTGTCCTGGGACAGGGATTCAGTGTGGAATACTGTCCTGGGAGAAGGATTCAGTGCGGGATACGGACCTGGAGAAGGATTCAGTGTGGGATATTGTCCTGGGACAGGGAGTCGGTGTGGGATACTGTCCTGGGACAGCGGGTCAGTGTGGGATTCTGTCCTGGGACAGGGACTATCTGTTGGATACTGTCCTGGAATAGGGATTCAGTGTGGAAAACTGTCCTGGGACAGGGATTCAGTGTGGAATACTGTATTTGGACAGGGAATCGGTGTGGGATGTTGACATGGGAGATTGATTCGGTGTGGGATACTGTCCCGGGAGAGGGATTCACTGTAGGATACTGTCCTGGGAGAGGGATTCGGTGTGGGATACTGTCCTGGGAGAGGGACTATGCGTGGGATATAGTCCTGGGACATGGATTTGGACTGGGATATTGTCCTGGGAGAAGTAATCGCTGTGGGATACTGTCCTGGGAGAGGGATTCAGTTTGGGATGCTGTACTGGGACAGCGAGTCAGTGTGGGATACTGTCCTGGGACAGGGACTATCTGTGGGATACTGTCCTGGGACAGGGAGTCGGTGTGGGTTACTGTCCTCGGATAAGGATTCAGTGTGGGATACTGTCCTGGGAGAGGGAATCAGTGTGCGATACTGTCCTGGAAGTGGGAGCCAGTGTGGGATACTGTCCTGGGACAGCGAGTCAGTGTGGGATCCTGTCCTGGGACAGGGACTGTCTGTGGGATACTGTCCTGGGACCGGGATTCGGTGTGGAATACTGTCCTGGGACAGGGATTCTGTGTGGGATACCCTCCTGGGAGAGGGATTCGGTGTGGGATACTGTCCTGAGACAACGATTCGTTGTGGGATACTGTCCTGGGACAGGGACTATCTGTGGGTAACTGTCCTGGGAGAGGGATTCAGTGTGTGATACTGTCCAGGGACAGGGATTCGGTGTGGGATACTCTCCTGGGAGAGAGACTATGTGTGGGACAGTGTTCTGGGAGAGGGAATCAGTGTGGGATACTGTCCTGGGACAGGGATTCAGCGTGGAATACTGTCCTGGGAAAGGGATTTGATGTGGGATACTGTCCAGGAAGAAGGATTCAGTGTGGGATATTGTCCGGGTACAGGGATTTGGTGTGGGATACTGTCCTGGGAGAAGAATTCAGTGTTGGAAAATTTCCTAGGAGAGGGATTCAGCATGGGTTACTGTCTTGGGACAGTTATTCAGTGTGGAATACTGTCCTGGGACAGGGATTCAGTTTGGAATATTGTCCTGGGACAGGGATTCAGTGTGGAATACTGTCCTGGGAGAAGGATTCAGTGCGGGATACTGACCTGGAGAAGGATTCAGTGTGGGATATTGTCCTGGGACAGGGATTCGGTGCGGGATACTGTCCTGGGAGAGGGATTGAGTGTGAGATTATGACCTGGGAGAGGGACTATGTGTGGGATACTGTCCTGGGACAGGGACTATCTGTGGGATACTGTCCGGGGACAGCGAGTCAGTGTGGGATACTGACACGGGAGAGGGATTTGGTGTGGGATACTGTCCTGGGACAAAGATTCAGTGTGGGATATTGTCCTGGGAGATGGAATCAGTGTTGGATACTATCCTGGGAGAGGGATTCAGTGTGGGATACTGTCCTGGGACAGGGATTGGGTGTGAGATACTGTCCTGGGACAGGGATTCAATGTGGAATACTGTCCTGGGACAAGGAGTCAGTGTGGAACACTGTCCTGGGACAGGGATTCACTGTGGAACACTGTCCTGGGACAGGGATTCGATGTGGGATACTGTCCTGGGATAAGGATTCAGTGTGTGATATTGTCCTTGACAGGGATTCGGTGCGGGATACTGATCTGGGAGAGGGATTTGGTGTGGGATACTGTCCTGAGAGAGAGATTCAGTGTGAGATTATGTCCTGGGAGAGGGATATGTGTGGGGTTCTGTCCTGGGACAGGGATTCGCTGTGGGATACTGTCCTGGGACAAGGATTTGGTGTGGGATACTGTCCTGGGGGAGGGACTATGTGTGGGATACTGTTCTGGGAGAGGGATTCAGTGTGGAATACTGTCCTGGGACAAAGATTCGGTGTGGGATACTGTCCTAGGACAGGGACTCAGTGTGGGATACTGTCCTGGGACGGGGACTATCTGTGGGACACTGTCCTCGGAGTGGGATTTAGTGTGGGATACTGTCCTGGGCCAGGGATTGGGTGTGAGATACTGTCCTGGGACGGGGATTCAATGTGGAATAATGCCCTGGGACAAGGATTCATTGTGGAACACTGTCCTGGGACAGGGATTCACTGTGGAACACTGTCCTGGGACAGGGATTTGATGTGGGATACCGTCCTGGGATAAGGATTCAGCGTGTGATATTGTCCTTGACAGGGATTCGGTGTAGGATACTGATCTGGGAGAGGGATTTGCTGTGGAATACTGTCCTGGGAGAAGGATTCAGTGTGAGATTAAGTCCTGGAAGAGGGATATGTGTGGCATTCTGTCCTGGGACAGGGAATTGGTGTGGGATACTGTCCTGGGAGAGGGATTCAGTGTGGGATACTGTCCTGGGACAAAGATTCGGTGTGGGATACTGTCCTAGGACAGGGACTCGGTGTTGGATACTGTCCTGGGACAAGGATTCGGTGTGGGATACTGTCCTGGAAGAGGGAATCAGTGTGGGATACTGTCCTGGGAGAGGGATTCAGTCTGGGATACTGTCCTGGGACAGAGATTCAGTGTGGAATACTATCCTAGGACAGGGATTCGGTGTGGTATACTGTCCTGGGAGAGGGATTCAGTGTGGAATACTGTCCTGGGAGAAGGATTCAGTGCGGGATACTGACCTGGAGAAGGATTCAGTGTGGGATATTGTCCTGGGACAGGGATTCGGTGCGGGATACTGTCCTGGGAGAGGGATTGAGTGTGAGATTATGACCTGGGAGAGGGACTATGTGTGGGATACTGTCCTGGGACAGGGACTATCTGTGGGATACTGTCCGGGGACAGCGAGTCAGTGTGGGATACTGACACGGGAGAGGGGTTTGGTGTGGGATACTGTCGTGGGACAAAGATTCAGTGTGGGATATTGTCCTGGGAGATGGAATCAGTGTTGGATACTATCCTGGGAGAGGGATTCAGTGTGGGATACTGTCCTGGGACAGGGATTGGGTGTGAGATACTGTCCTGGGACAGGGATTCAATGTGGAATACTGTCCTGGGACAAGGAGTCAGTGTGGAACACTGTCCTGGGACAGGGATTCACTGTGGAACACTGTCCTGGGACAGGGATTCGATGTGGGATACTGTCCTGGGATAAGGATTCAGTGTGTGATATTGTCCTTGACAGGGATTCGGTGCGGGATACTGATCTGGGAGAGGGATTTGGTGTGGGATACTGTCCTGAGAGAGGGATTCAGTGTGAGATTATGTCCTGGGAGAGGGATATGTGTGAGATTCTGTCCTGGGACAGGGATTCGCTGTGGGATACTGTCCTGGGACAAGGATTTGGTGTGGGATACTGTCCTGGGGGAGGGACTATGTGTGGGATACTGTTTTGGGAGAGGGATTCAGTGTGGAATACTGTCCTGGGACAAAGATCCGGAGTGGGATACTGTCCTAGGACAGGGACTCAGTGTGGGATACTGTCCTGGGAGAGGGACTATCTGTGGGACACTGTCCTCGGAGTGGGATTTAGTGTGGTATACTGTCCTGGGCCAGGGATTGGGTGTGAGATACTGTCCTGGGACAGGGATTCAATGTGGAAAAATGCCCTGGGACAAGGATTCACTGTGGAACACTGTCCTGGGACAGGGATTTGATGTGGGATACTGTCCTGGGATAAGGATTCAGCGTGTGATATTGTCCTTGACAGGGATTCGGTGCAGGATACTGATCTGGGAGAGGGATTTGGTGTGGGATACTGTCCTGGGAGAAGCATTCAGTGTGAGATTACGTCCTGGAAGAGGGATATGTGTGGGATTCTGTCCTGGGAAAGGGATTCGGTATGGGATACTGTCCTGGGACAAGGATTTGGTGTGGGATACTGTCATGGGGGAAGGAATATGTGTGGGATACTGTTCTGGGAGAGGGATTCAGTGTGGGATACTATCCTGGGACAAAGATTCGGTGTGGGATACTGTCCTAGGACAGGGACTCGGTGTTGGATACTGTCCTGGGACAAGGATTCAGTGTGGAATACTGTCCTGGAAGAGGGAATCAGTGTGGGATACTGTCCTGGGAGAGGGATTCAGTCTGGGATACTGTCCTGGGACAGAGATTCAGTGTGGAATACTATCCTAGGAGAGGGATTCGGTGTGGTATACTGTCCTGGGAGAGGGATTCAATGTGGGATACTGTCCTGGGAAAAGGATTCAGTGTGGTATATTGTCCTGGGACAGGGATTCGATGCGGGATGCTGACCTGGGAGAGGGATTTGGTCAGGGATACTGTCCTGGGAGAGGGATTCAGTGGGAGATTATGTCCTGGGTAAAGGACTATGTGTGGGCTACTGTCCTGGGACAGGGACTATCTGTGGGATACTGTCCTGGGATAGGGATTCAGTGTGGAAAACTGTCCTGGGACAGGGATTCAGTGTGGAATACTGTATTTGGACAGGGAATCGGTGTGGGATGCTGACATGGGATATTGATTCGGTGTGGGATACCGTCCCGGGAGAGGGATTCGTTGTGCTATACTGTCCTGGGAGAGGGATTCGGTGTGGGATAATATCCTGGGAGATGGATTCACTGTAGGATACTGTCCTGGGAGAGGGATTCGGTATGGGATACTGTCCTGGGAGAGGGACTTTGCATGGGATATAGTCCTGGGACATGGATTTGGACTGGGATATTGTCCTGGGAGAAGTATTCGCTGTGGGATACTGTACTGGGACAGCGAGTCAGTGTGGGATACTGTCCTGGGACAGGGACTATCTGTGAGATACTGGCCTGGGACAGGGGGTCGGTGTGGGATACTGTCCTCGGTAAGGATTCAGTGTGGGATACTGTCCTGGGAGAGGGAATCAGTGTGGGATACTGTCCTGGAAGTGGGAGTCAGTGTGGGATACTGTCCTGGGACAGGGACTATCTGTGGGACACTGTCCTCGGAGTGGGATTTAGTGCGGTATACTCTCCTGGGCCAGGGATTGGATGTGAGATACTGTCCTGGGACGGCGATTCAGCGTGTGATATTGTCCTTGACAGGGATTCGGTACAGGATACTGATCTGGGAGAGGGATTTGGTGTGGGATACTGTCCTGGGAGAAGGATTCAGTGTGAGATTACATCCTGGAAGAGGGATATGTGTGGGATTCTGTCCTGGGACAGGGATTCGGTATGGGATACTGTCCCGGGACAAGGATTTGGTGTGGGATACTGTCCTGGGAGAGGGATTCAGTGTGGGATACTGTCCTGGGACAAAGATTCGGTGTGGGATACTGTCCTAGGACAGGGACTCGGTGTTGGATACTGTCCTGAGACAAGGATTCGGTGTGGGATACTGTCCTGGAAGAAGGAATCAGTGTGGGATACTGTCCTGGGAGAGGGATTCAGTCTGGGATACTGTCCTGGGACAGAGATTCAGTGTGGAATACTATCCTAGGACAGGGATTCGGTGTGGTATACTGTCCTGGGAGAGGGATTCAATGTGGGATACTGTCCTGGGAAAAGGATTTTGTGTGGTATATTGTCCTGGGACAGGGATTCGATGCGGGATGCTGACCTGGGAGAGGGATTTGGTGTGGGATACTGTTTTGGGAGAGGGACTATGTGTGGGATACTGTCCTGGGAGAGGGAGTTGGTGTGGGATACTGTCCTGGGACAAAGATTCGGTGTGGGATATTGTCCTGGGAGATGGAATCAGTGTGGGCTTCTGTCCTGGGAGAGGGATTCAGTGTGGGATACTGTCCTAGGACAGGGACCCACAGTGGGATACTGTCCTGGGACAGGGATTCAGTGTGGGATGCTGACCTGGTAGAGGGATTGAATGTGAGATTATGTACTGGGAGAGGGTATATGTGTTGTATACTCTCCTGGAACAGGGAGACGGTGTGGGATGCTGTCCTGGGACAGGGATTCAGTGTGGGATACTGACATGGGAGAGGGATTTCGTGTGGGATACTGTCCTGGGACAAAGATTCGGTGTGGGATATTGTCCTGGGAGATGGAATCAGTGTGGGATACTGTCCTGGGACAGGTACTGGGTGTGGGATACTGTCCTGGGAGAGGGACTATGTGTTGGATACTATCCTGGGAGAGGGATTCAGTGTGGGATACTGTCCTGGGACAGGGATTGGGTGTGAGATATTGTCCTGGGACAGGGATTCAATGTGGAATACTGTCCTGGGACAAGGAGTCAGTGTGGAACACTGTCTTGGGACAGGGATTCACTGTGGGATACTGTCCTGGGATAAGGATTCAGTGTGTGATATTGTCCTTGACAGGGATTCGGTGCGGGATACTGATCTGGGAGAGGGATTTGGTGTGGGATACTGTCCTGAGAGAGGGATTCAGTGTGAGATTATGTCCTGGGAGAGGGATATGTGTGGGATTCTGTCCTGGGACAGGGATTCGCTGTGGGATACTGTCCTGGGACAAGGATTTGGTGTGGGATACTGTCCTGGGGGAGGGACTATGTGTGGGATACTGTTCTGGGAGAGGGATTCAGTGTGGAATACTGTCCTGGGACAAAGATTCGGTGTGGGATACTGTCCTAGGACAGGGATGCAGTGTGGGATACTGTCCTGGGACAGGGACTATCTGTGGGACGCTGTCCTCGGAGTGGGATTTAGTGTGGTATACTGTCCTGGGCCAGGGATTGGGTGTGAGATACTGTCCTGGGACAGGGATTCAATGTGGAATAATGCCCTGGGACAAGGATTCATTCTGGAACACTGTCCTGGGACAGGGATTCACTGTGGAACACTGTCCTGGGACAGGGATTTGATGTGGGATACCGTCCTGGGATAAGGATTCAGCGTGTGATATTGTCCTTGACAGGGATTCGGTGCAGGATACTGATCTGGGAGAGGGATTTGGTATGGGATACTGTCCTGGGAGAAGGATTCAGTGTGAGATTATGTTCTGGAAGAGGGATATGTGTGGGATTCTGTCCTGCGACAGGGATTCGGTATGGGATACTGTCCTGGGCCAAGGATTTGGTGTGGGATACTGTCCTGGGAGAGGGACTATGTGTGGGATACTGTTCTGGGAGAGGGATTCAGTGTGGAATATTGTCCTGGGACAAAGATTCGGTGTGGGATACTGTCCTAAGACAGGGACTCAGTGTGGGATACTGTCCTGGGAGAGGGATTCAGTCTGGGATACTGTCCTGGTACAGAGATTCAGTGTGGAATACTGACACGGGAGAGGGATTCGGTGTGGGAGACTGTCCTGGGAGAGGGATTCGGTGTGGGATGCTGTCCTGGGACAGGTACTCGGTGTGGTATACTGTCCTGGGAGAGGGACTACGTGTTGGATACTATCCTGGGAGAGGGATTCAGTGTGGGATACTGTCCTGGGACAAAGATTCGGTGTGGGATACTGTCCTAGGACAGGGACTCGGTGTGGGATACTGTCCTGGGACAGGTACTCGGTGTAGGATACTGTCCTGGGAGAGGGACTATGTGTTGGATACTATCCTAGGAGAGGGATTCAGTGTGGGATACTGTCCTGGGACAGGGATTGGGTGTGAGTTACTGTCCTGGGACAGAATTCAATGTGGAATACTGTCCTGGGACAAGGAGTCAGTGTGGAACACTGTCCTGGGACAGGGAATCCCTGTGAAACACTGTCCTGGGACAGGGATTCGATGTGGGATACTGTTCTGGGATAAGGATTCAGTGTGTGATATTGTCCTTGACAGGGATTCGGTGCGGGATACTGATCTGGGAGAGGGATTTGGTGTGGGATACTGTCCTGAGAGAGGGATTCAGTGTGAGATTATGTCCTGGGAGAGGGATGTGTGTGGGATTCTGTCCTGGGACAGGGATTCGTTGTGGGATACTGTCCTGGGACAAGGATTTGGTGTGGGATACTGTCCTGGGGGAGGGACTATGTGTGGGATACTGTTCTGGGAGAGGGATTCAGTGTGGGATACTGTCCTGGGACAAAGATTCGGTGTGGGATACTGTCCTAGGACAGGGACTCAGTGTGGGACACAGTCCTCGGAGTGGGATTTAGTGTGGTATACTGTCCTGGGCCAGGGATTGGGTGTGAGATGCTGTCCTGGGACGGGGATTCAATGTGGAATAATGCCCTGGGACAAGGATTCATTGTGGAACACTGTCCTGGGACAGGGATTCACTGTGGAACACTGTCCTGGGACAGGGATTTGATGTGGGATACCGTCCTGGGATGAGGATTCAGCGTGTGATATTGTCCTTGGCAGGGATTCGGTGCAGGATACTGATCTGGGAGAGGGATTTAGTGTGGGATACTGCCCTGGGAGAAGGATTCAGTGTGAGATTAAATCCTGGAAGAGGGATATGTGTGGGATTCTGTCCTGGGACAGGGATTCGGTATGGGATACTGTCCTGGGACAAGGATTTGGTGTGGGATACTCTCCTGGGGGAGGGACTATGTGTGGGATTCTGTTCTGGGAGAGGGATTCAGTGTGGGGTACTGTCCTGGGACAGGGAAACGGTGTTGGATACTGTCCTGGGACAAGGATTCGGTGTGGGATACTGTCCTGGAAGAGGGAATCAGTGTGGGATACTGTCCTGGGACAGGGATTCAGTCTGGGATACTGTCCTGGGACAGAGATTCAGTGTGGAATACTATCCTAGGACAGGGATTCGGTGCGGTATACTGTCCTGGGAGAGGGATTCAATGTGGGATACTGTCGTGGGAAAAGGATTCAGTGTGGTATATTGTCCTGGGACAGGGATTCGATGCGGGATGCTGACCTGGGAGAGGGATTTGGTGTGGGATACTGTCCTGGGAGAGGGACTATGTGTGGCATACTGTCCTGGGAGAGGGAGCTGGTGTGGGATACTGTCCTGGGACAAAGATTCGGTGTGGGATATTGTCCTGGGAGATGGAATCAGTGTGGGCTTCTGTCCTGGTAGAGGGATTCAGTGTGGGAAACTGTCCTAGGACAGGGACTCACAGTGGGATACTGTCCTGGGACAGGGATTCGGTATGGGATACTGTCCTGGGACAAGGATTTGGTGTGGGATACTGTCCTGGGGGAGGGACTATGTGTGGGATACTGTTCTGGGAGAGGGATTCAGTGTGGGATACTGTCCTGGGACAAAGATTCGGTGTGGGATACTTTCCTAGGACAGGGACTCAGTGTGGGATACTGTCCTGGGAGAGGGACTCAGTCTGGGATACTGTCCTGGGACAGAGATTCAGCGTGGAATACTATCCTAGGACAGGGATTCGGTGTGGTATATTGTCCCGGGACAGGGATTCGATGCGGGATGCTGACCTGGGAGAGGGATTTGGTGTGGGATACTGTCCTGGGAGAGGGACTATGTGTGGGATACTGTCCTGGGAGAGGGAGTTGGTGTGGGATACTGTCCTGGGACAAAGATTCGGTGTGGGATATTGTCCTGGGAGATGGAATCAGTGTGGGCTTCTGTCCTGGTAGAGGGATTCAGTGTGGGAAACTGTCCTAGGACAGGGACTCACATTGGGATACTGTCCTGGTACAGGGATTCAGTGTGGGATGCTGACCTGGTAGAGGGATTGAATGTGAGATTATATACTGGGAGAGGCTATATGTGTTGTATACTCTCCTGGAACAGGGAGTCGGTGTGGGATGCAGTCCTGGGACAGGGATTCAGTGTGGGATACTGACACGGGAGAGGGATTTCGTGTGGGATACTGTCCTGGGACAAAGATTCGGTGTGGGATATTGTCCTGGGAGATGGAATCAGTGTGGGATTCTGTCCTGGGACAGGGACTATTTGTGGGATACTGTCCCGGGATAGGGATTCAGTGTGGAAAACTGTCCTGGGACAGGGATTCAGTGTGGAATACTGTATTTGGACAGGGAATCGGTGTGGGATGCTGACATGGGAGATTGATTCGGTGTGGGATACTGTCCCGCGAGAGGGATTCGTTGTGGTATACTGTCCTGGGAGAGGGATTCGGTTTGGGATAATATCCTGGGAGAGGAATTCACTGTAGCATACTGTCCTGGGTGAGGGATTCGGTGTGGGATACTGTCCTGGGAGAGGGACTATGCGTGGGATATAGTCCTGGGACATGGATTTGGACTGGGATATTGTCCTGGGAGAAGTATTCGCTGTGGGATACTGTCCTGGGAGAGGGATTCAGTTTGGGATACTGTACTGGGACAGCGAGTCAGTGTGGGATACTGTCCTGGGACAGGGACTATCTGTGGGATACTGTCCTGGGACAGGGAGTCGGTGTGGGATACTGTCCTCGGATAAGGATTCAGTGTGGGATACTGTCCTGGGAGAGGGAATCAGTGTGCGATACTGTCCTGGAAGTGGGAGCCAGTGTGGGATACTGTCCTGGGACAGCGAGTCAGTGTGGGATCCTGTCCTGGGACAGGGACTGTCTGTGGGATACTGTCCTGGGAAAGGGATTATGTGTGGAATACTGTCCTGGGACCGGGATTCGGTGTGGAATACTGTCCTGGGACAGGGATTCTGTGTGGGATACCCTCCTGGGAGAGGGATTCGGTGTGGGATACTGTCCTGAGACAACGATTCGTTGTGGGATACTGTCCTGGGACAGGGACTATCTGTGGGTAACTGTCCTGGGAGAGGGAATCAGTGTGGGATACTGTCCTGGGACAGGGATTCAGTGTGGAATACTGTCCTGGGAAAGGGATTTGATGTGGGATACTGTCCTGGGAGAAGAATTCAGTGTTGGAAACTTTCCTAGGAGAGGGATTCAGCATGGGTTACTGTCCTGGGACAGTTATTCAGTGTGGAATACTGTCCTGGGACAGGGATTCAGTTTGGAATACTGTCCTGGGACAGGGATTCAGTGTGGAATACTGTCCTGGGAGAAGGATTCAGTGCGGGATACTGACCTGGAGAAGGATTCAGTGTGGGATATTGTCCTGGGACAGGGATTCGGTGCGGGATACTGTCCTGGGAGAGGGATTGAGTGTGAGATTATGACCTGAGAGAGGGACTATGTGTGGGATACTGTCCTGGGACAGGGACTCTCTGTGGGATACTGTCCTGGGACAGCGAGTCAGTGTGGGATCCTGTCCTGGGACAGGGACTGTCTGTGGGATACTGTCCTAAGAAAGGGATTATGTATGGAATACTGTCCTGCGACAGGGATTCGGTGTGGGATACTGTCCTGGGACAAAGATTCAGTGTGGGATACTCTCCTGGGAGAGGGATTCGGTGTGGGATACTGTCCTGAGACAATGATTCGTTGTGGGATACTGTCCTGGGACAGGGACTATCTGTGGGTAACTGTCCTGGGAGAGGGATTCAGTGTGTGATACTGTCCAGGGACAGGGATTCGGTGTGGGATACTCTCCAGGGAGAGAGACTATGTGTGGGACATTGTTCTGGGAGAGGGAATCAGTGTGGGATACTGTCCTGGGACAGGGATTCAGTGTGGAATACTGTCCTGGGAAAGGGATTTGATGTGGGATACTGTCCTGGGAGAAGAATTCAGTGTTGGAAAATTTCCTAGGAGAGGGATTCAGCATGGGTTACTGTCCTGGGACAGTTATTCAGTGTGGAATACTGTCCTGGGACAGGGATTCAGTTTGGAATACTGTCCTGGGACAGGGATTCAGTGTGGAATACTGTCCTGGGAGAAGGATTCAGTGTGGGATACTGACCTGGAGAAGGATTCAGTGTGGGATATTGTCCTGGGACAGGGATTTGGTGTGGGATACTGTCCTGGGAGAGGGATTGAGTGTGAGATTATGACCTGGGAGAGGGACTATGTGTGGGATACTGTCCTGGGACAGGGACTATCTGTGGGATACTGTCCGGGGACAGCAAGTCAGTGTGGGATACTGACAAGGGAGAGGGATTTGGTGTGGGATACTGTCCTGGGACAAAGATTCAGTGTGGGATATTGTCCTGGGAGATGGAATCAGTGTGGAACACTGTCCTGGGACAGGGATTCACTGTGGAACACTGTCCTGGGACAGGGATTCGATGTGGGATACTGTCCTGGGATAAGGATTCAGTGTGTGATATTGTCCTTGACAGGGATTCGGTGCGGGATACTGATCTGGGAGAGGGATTTGGTGTGGGATACTGTCCTGAGAGAGAGATTCAGTGTGAGATTATGTCCTGGGAGAGGGATATGTGTGGGATTCTGTCCTGGGACAGGGATTCGCTGTGGGATACTGTCCTGGGACAAGGATTTGGTGTGGGATACTGTCCTGGGGGAGGGACTATGTGTGGGATACTGTTCTGGGAGAGGGATTCAGTGTGGAACACTGTCCTGGGAAAAAGATTCGGTGTGGGATACTGTCCTAGGACAGGGACTCAGTGTGGGATACTGTCCTGGGACAGGGACTATCTGTGGGACACTGTCCTCGGAGTGGGATTTAGTGTGGTATACTGTCCTGGGCCAGGGATTGGGTGTGAGATACTGTCCTGGGACGGGGATTCAATGTGGAATAATGCCCTGGCACAAGGAGTCAGTGTGGAACACTGTCCTGGGACAGGGATTCACTGTGGAACACTGTCCTGGGACAGGGATTTGATGTGGTATACCGTCCTGGGATAAGGATTCAGCTTGGATATTGTCCTTGACAGGGATTCGGTGCAGGATACTGATCTGGGAGAGGGATTTGGTGTGGGATACTGTCCTGGGAGAAGGATTCAGTGTGAGATTACGTCCTGGAAGAGGGATATGTGTGGGATTCTGTCCTGGGACAGGGATTCGGTATGGGATACTGTCCTGGGACAAGGATTTGGTGTGGGATACTGTCCTGGGGGAGGGACTATGTGTGGGATACTGTTCTGGGAGAGGGATTCAGTGTGGGATACTGTCCTGGGACAAAGATTCGGTGTTGGATACTGTCCTAGGACAGGGACTCGGTGTTGGATACTGTCCTGGGACAAGGATTCGGTGTGGGATACTGTCCTGGAAGAGGGAATCAGTGTGGGATACTGTCCTGGGACAGGGATTCAGTCTGGGATACTGTCCTGGGACAGAGATTCAGTGTGGAATACTATCCTAGGACAGGGATTTGGTGTGGTATACTGTCCTGGGAGAGGGATTCAATGTGGGATACTGTCCTGGGAAAAGGATTCAGTGTGGTATATTGTCCTGGGACAGGGATTCGGTGCAGGATGCTGACCTGGGAGAGGGATTTGGTCAGGGATACTGTCCTGGGAGAGGGAATCAGTGTGGGATACTGTCCTGGGAGAGGGAATCAGTGAGGGATACTGTCCTGGGAGAGGGATTTGGTGTGGGATACTGTCCTGGGAGAGGGACTATGTGTGGGATACTGTCCTGGGAGAGGGAGTTGGTGTGGGATACTGTCCTGGGACAAAGATTCGGTGTGGGATATTCTCCTGGGAGATGGAATCAGTGTGGGCCTCTGTCCTGGGAGAGGGATTCAGTGTGGGATACTGTCCTAGGACAGGGACTCACAGTGGGATACTGTCCTGGGACAGGGATTCAGTGTGGGATGCTGACCTGGTAGAGGGATTGAATGTGAGATTATGTACTGGGAGAGGGTATATGTGTTGTATACTCTCCTGGAACAGGGAGTCGGTGTGGGATGCTGTCCTGGGACAGGGATTCAGTGTGGGATACTCTCCTGGGAGAGGGATTCGGTGTGGGATACTGTCCTGAGACAATGATTCGTTGTGGGATACTGTCCTGGGACAGGGACTATCTGTGGGTAACTGTCCTGGGAGAGGGATTCAGTGTGTGATACTGTCCAGGGACAGGGATTCGGTGTGGGATACTCTCCAGGGAGAGAGACTATGTGTGGGACATTGTTCTGGGAGAGGGAATCAGTGTGGGATACTGTCCTGGGACAGGGATTCAGTGTGGAATACTGTCCTGGGAAAGGGATTTGATGTGGGATACTGTCCTGGGAGAAGAATTCAGTGTTGGAAAATTTCCTAGGAGAGGGATTCAGCATGGGTTACTGTCCTGGGACAGTTATTCAGTGTGGAATACTGTCCTGGGACAGGGATTCAGTTTGGAATACTGTCCTGGGACAGGGATTCAGTGTGGAATACTGTCCTGGGAGAAGGATTCAGTGTGGGATACTGACCTGGAGAAGGATTCAGTGTGGGATATTGTCCTGGGACAGGGATTTGGTGTGGGATACTGTCCTGGGAGAGGGATTGAGTGTGAGATTATGACCTGGGAGAGGGACTATGTGTGGGATACTGTCCTGGGACAGGGACTATCTGTGGGATACTGTCCGGGGACAGCAAGTCAGTGTGGGATACTGACAAGGGAGAGGGATTTGGTGTGGGATACTGTCCTGGGACAAAGATTCAGTGTGGGATATTGTCCTGGGAGATGGAATCAGTGTGGAACACTGTCCTGGGACAGGGATTCACTGTGGAACACTGTCCTGGGACAGGGATTCGATGTGGGATACTGTCCTGGGATAAGGATTCAGTGTGTGATATTGTCCTTGACAGGGATTCGGTGCGGGATACTGATCTGGGAGAGGGATTTGGTGTGGGATACTGTCCTGAGAGAGAGATTCAGTGTGAGATTATGTCCTGGGAGAGGGATATGTGTGGGATTCTGTCCTGGGACAGGGATTCGCTGTGGGATACTGTCCTGGGACAAGGATTTGGTGTGGGATACTGTCCTGGGGGAGGGACTATGTGTGGGATACTGTTCTGGGAGAGGGATTCAGTGTGGAATACTGTCCTGGGAAAAAGATTCGGTGTGGGATACTGTCCTAGGACAGGGACTCAGTGTGGGATACTGTCCTGGGACAGGGACTATCTGTGGGACACTGTCCTCGGAGTGGGATTTAGTGTGGTATACTGTCCTGGGCCAGGGATTGGGTGTGAGATACTGTCCTGGGACGGGGATTCAATGTGGAATAATGCCCTGGCACAAGGAGTCAGTGTGGAACACTGTCCTGGGACAGGGATTCACTGTGGAACACTGTCCTGGGACAGGGATTTGAGGTGGTATACCGTCCTGGGATAAGGATTCAGCTTGGATATTGTCCTTGACAGGGATTCGGTGCAGGATACTGATCTGGGAGAGGGATTTGGTGTGGGATACTGTCCTGGGAGAAGGATTCAGTGTGAGATTACGTCCTGGAAGAGGGATATGTGTGGGATTCTGTCCTGGGACAGGGATTCGGTATGGGATACTGTCCTGGGACAAGGATTTGGTGTGGGATACTGTCCTGGGGGAGGGACTATGTGTGGGATACTGTTCTGGGAGAGGGATTCAGTGTGGGATACTGTCCTGGGACAAAGATTCGGTGTTGGATACTGTCCTAGGACAGGGACTCGGTGTTGGATACTGTCCTGGGACAAGGATTCGGTGTGGGATACTGTCCTGGAAGAGGGAATCAGTGTGGGATACTGTCCTGGGACAGGGATTCAGTCTGGGATACTGTCCTGGGACAGAGATTCAGTGTGGAATACTATCCTAGGACAGGGATTTGGTGTGGTATACTGTCCTGGGAGAGGGATTCAATGTGGGATACTGTCCTGGGAAAAGGATTCAGTGTGGTATATTGTCCTGGGACAGGGATTCGGTGCAGGATGCTGACCTGGGAGAGGGATTTGGTCAGGGATACTGTCCTGGGAGAGGGAATCAGTGTGGGATACTGTCCTGGGAGAGGGAATCAGTGAGGGATACTGTCCTGGGAGAGGGATTTGGTGTGGGATACTGTCCTGGGAGAGGGACTATGTGTGGGATACTGTCCTGGGAGAGGGAGTTGGTGTGGGATACTGTCCTGGGACAAAGATTCGGTGTGGGATATTCTCCTGGGAGATGGAATCAGTGTGGGCCTCTGTCCTGGGAGAGGGATTCAGTGTGGGATACTGTCCTAGGACAGGGACTCACAGTGGGATACTGTCCTGGGACAGGGATTCAGTGTGGGATGCTGACCTGGTAGAGGGATTGAATGTGAGATTATGTACTGGGAGAGGGTATATGTGTTGTATACTCTCCTGGAACAGGGAGTCGGTGTGGGATGCTGTCCTGGGACAGGGATTCAGTGTGGGATACTGACACGGGAGAGGGATTTCGTGTGGGATACTGTCCAGGGACAGGGATTCGGTGTGGGATACTCTCCTGGGAGAGAGACTATGTGTGGGACAGTGTTCTGGGAGAGGGAATCAGTGTGGGATACTGTCCTGGGACAGGGATTCAGCGTGGAATACTGTCCTGGGAAAGGGATTTGATGTGGGATACTGTCCAGGGAGAAGGATTCAGTGTGGGATATTGTCCGGGTACAGGCATTTGGTGTGGGATACTGTCCTGGGACAGGGATTCAGTTTGGAATACTGTCCTGGGACAGGGATTCAGTGTGGAATACTGTCCTGGGAGAAGGATTCAGTGCGGGATACTGACCTGGAGAAGGATTCAGTGTGGGATATTGTCCTGGGACATCGATTCTGTGCGGGATACTGTCCTGGGAGAGGGATTGAGTGTGAGATTATGACCTGGGAGAGGGACTATGTGTGGGATACTGTCCTGGGACAGGGACTATCTGTGGGATGCTGTCCGGGGACAGCGAGTCAGTGTGGGATACTGACACGGGAGAGGGATTTGGTGTGGGATACTGTCCTGGGACAAAGATTCAGTGTGGGATATTGTCCTGGGAAATGGAATCAGTGTTGGATACTATCCTGGGAGAGGGATTCAGTGTGGGATACTGTCCTGGGACAGGGATTGGGTGTGAGATACTGTCCTGGGACAGGGATTCAATGTGGAATACTGTCCTGGGACAAGGATTCATTGTGGAACACTGTCCTGGGACAGGGATTCACTGTGGAACACTGTCCTGGGACAGGGATTTGATGTGGGATACCGTCCTGGGATAAGGATTCAGCGTGTGATATTGTCCTTGACAGGGATTCGGTGTAGGATACTGATCTGGGAGAGGGATTTGGTGTGGGATACTGTCCTGGGAGAAGGATTCAGTGTGAGATTAAGTCCTGGAAGAGGGATATGTGTGGCATTCTGTCCTGGGACAGGGATTTGGTGTGGGATACTGTCCTGGGAGAGGGATTCAGTGTGGGATACTGTCCTGGGACAAAGATTCGGTGTGGGATACTGTCCTAGGACAGGGACTCGGTGTTGGATACTGTCCTGGGACAAGGATTCGGTGTGGGATACTGTCCTGGAAGAGGGAATCAGTGTGGGATACTGTCCTGGGAGAGGGATTCAGTCTGGGATACTGTCCTGGGACAGAGATTCAGTGTGGAATACTATCCTAGGACAGGGATTCGGTGTGGTATACTGTCCTGGGAGAGGGATTCAGTGTGGAATACTGTCCTTGGAGAAGGATTCAGTGCGGGATACTGACCTGGAGAAGGATTCAGTGTGGGATATTGTCCTGGGACAGGGATTCGGTGCGGGATACTGTCCTGGGAGAGGGATTGAGTGTGAGATTATGACCTGGGAGAGGGACTATGTGTGGGATACTGTCCTGGGACAGGGACTATCTGTGGGATACTGTCCGGGGACAGCGAGTCAGTGTGGGATACTGACACGGGAGAGGGGTTTGGTGTCGGATACTGTCGTGGGACAAAGATTCAGTGTGAGATTACGTCCTGGAAGAGGGATATGTGTGGGATTCTGTCCTGCGACAGGGATTCGGTATGGGATACTGTCCTGGCCAAGGATTTGGTTTGGGATACTGTCCTGGGAGAGGGACTATTTGTGGGATACTGTTCTGGGAGAGGGATTCAGTGTGGAATACTGTCCTGGAACAAAGATTCGGTGTGGGATACTGTCCTAGGACAGCGACTCAGTGTGGGATACTGTCCTGGGAGAGGGATTCAGTCTGGGATACTGTCCTGGGACAGAGATTCAGTGTGGAGTACTATCCTAGGACAGGGATTCGGTGTGGTATACTGTCCTGGGAGAGGGATTCAATGTGGGATACTGTCCTGGGAAAAGGATTTGGTCAGGGATACTGTCCTGGGAGAGAGATTCAGTGTGAGATTATGTCCTGGGTAAAGGACTATGTGTGGGCGACTGTCCTGGGACAGGGATTCAGTGTGGGATACTCTCCTGGGACAAGGATTTGGTCTGGGATACTGTCCTGGGAGAGGGACTATGTGTGGGATACTCTCCTGGGACAGGGATTCGGTGTGAGATACTGTCCTGGGACAGGGATTCAATGTGGAATATTGTCCTTGGACAGGGATTCACTGTGATATACTGTCCTGGGAGAGGGATTCGATATGGGATACTGTCCTGGGACAGGGATTCAGTGTGGGCTACTGACACGGGAGAGGGATTCGGTGTGGGATACTGTCCTGGGAGAGGGATTCAGTGTGGGATACTGTCCTGGGACAGGTACTCGGTGTGGGATACTGTCCTGGGAGAGGGACTATGTGTTGGATACTGTCCTGGGACAAGGATTTGGTGTGGGATACTGTCCTGGAAGAGGGAATCAGTGTGGGATACTGTCCTGGGACAGGGATTCAGTCTGGGATACTGTCCTGGGACAGAGATTCAGTGTGGAATACTATCCTAGGACAGGGATTCGGTGTGGTATACTGTCCTGGGAGAGGGATTCAATGTGGGATACTGTCCTGGGAAAAGGATTCAGTGTGGTATATTGTCCTGGGACAGGGATTCGATGCGGGATACTGACCTGGAAGACGGATTTGGTCAGGGATACTGTCCTGGGAGAGAGATTCAGTGTGAGATTATGTCCTGGGTAAAGGACGATGTGTGGGCTACTGTCCTGGGACAGGGATTCAGTGTGGGATACTCTCCTGGGACAAGGATTTGGTGTGGGATACTGTCCTGGGAGAGGGACTATGTGTGGGATACTCTCCTGGGACAGGGTTTTGGTGTGAGATACTGTCCTGGGACAGGGATTCAATGTGGAATATTGTCCTTGGACAGGGATTCATTGTGATATACTGTCCTGGGAGAGGGATTCGATATGGGATACTGTCCTGGGACAGGGATTCAGTGTGGGCTACTGACACGGGAGAGGGATTAGGTGTGGGATACTGTCCTGGGAGCGGGATTCGGTGTGGGATACTGTCCTGGGACAGGTACTCGGTGTGGGATACTGTCCTGGGAGAGGGACTATGTGTTGGATACTATCCTGGGAGAGGGATTCAGTGTGGGATACTGTCCTGGGACAGGGATTGGGTGTGAGATACTGTCCTGGGACAGGGATTCAATGTGGAATACTGTCCTGGGACAAGGAGTCAGTGTGGAACACTGTCCTGGGACAGGGATTCACTGTGGGATACTGTCCTGGGATAAGGATTCAGTGTGTGATATTGTCCTTGACAGGGATTCGGTGCGGGATACTGATCAGGGAGAGGGATTTGGTGTGGGATACTGTCCTGAGAGAGGGATTCAGTGTGAGATTATGTCCTGGGAGAGGGATATGTGTGGGATTCTGTCCTGGGACAGGGATTCGCTGTGGGATACTGTCCTGGGACAAGGATTTGGTGTGGGATACTGTCCTGGGGGAGGGACTATGTGTGGGATACTGTTCTGGGAGAGGGATTCAGTGTGGGATACTGTCCTGGGACAAAGATCCGGAGTGGGATACTGTCCTAGGACAGGGACTCAGTGTGGGATACTGTCCTGGGAGAGGGACTATCTGTGGGACACTGTCCTCGGAGTGGGATTTAGTGTGGTATACTGTCCTGGGCCAGGGATTGGGTGTGAGATACTGTCCTGGGACAGGGATTCAATGTGGAAAAATGCCCTGGGACAAGGATTCACTGTGGAACACTGTCCTGGGACAGGGATTTGATGTGGGATACTGTCCTGGGATAAGGATTCAGCGTGTGATATTGTCCTTGACAGGGATTCGGTGCAGGATACTGATCTGGGAGAGGGATTTGGTGTGGGATACTGTCCTGGGAGAAGCATTCAGTGTGAGATAACGTCCTGGAAGAGGGATATGTGTGGGATTCTGTCCTGGGAAAGGGATTCGGTATGGGATACTGTCCTGGGACAAGGATTTGGTGTGGGATACTGTCATGGGGGAAGGAATATGTGTGGGATACTGTTCTGGGAGAGGGATTCAGTGTGGGATACTGTCCTGGGACAAAGATTCGGTGTGGGATACTGTCCTAGGACAGGGACTCGGTGTTGGATACTGTCCTGGGACAAGGATTCAGTGTGGAATACTGTCCTGGAAGAGGGAATCAGTGTGGGATACTGTCCTGGGAGAGGGATTCAGTCTGGGATACTGTCCTGGGACAGAGATTCAGTGTGGAATACTATCCTAGGACAGGGATTCGGTGTGGTATACTGTCCTGGGAGAGGGATTCAATGTGGGATACTGTCCTGGGAAAAGGATTCAGTGTGGTATATTGTCCTGGGACAGGGATTCGATGCGGGATGCTGACCTGGGAGAGGGATTTGGTCAGGGATACTGTCCTGGGAGAGGGATTCAGTGGGAGATTATGTCCTGGGTAAAGGCCTATGTGTGGGCTACTGTCCTGGGACAGGGACTATCTGTGGGATACTGTCCTGGGATAGGGATTCAGTGTGGAAAACTGTCCTGGGACAGGGATTCAGTGTGGAATACTGTATTTGGACAGGGAATCGGTGTGGGATGCTGACATGGGATATTGATTCGGTGTGGGATACCGTCCCGGGAGAGGGATTCGTTGTGCTATACTGTCCTGGGAGAGGGATTCGGTGTGGGATAATATCCTGGGAGATGGATTCACTGTAGGATACTGTCCTGGGAGAGGGATTCGGTATGGGATACTGTCCTGGGAGAGGGACTTTGCATGGGATATAGTCCTGGGACATGGATTTGGACTGGGATATTGTCCTGGGAGAAGTATTCGCTGTGGGATACTGTACTGGGACAGCGAGTCAGTGTGGGATACTGTCCTGGGACAGGGACTATCTGTGAGATACTGTCCTGGGACAGGGGGTCGGTGTGGGATACTGTCCTCGGTAAGGATTCAGTGTGGGATACTGTCCTGGGAGAGGGAATCAGTGTGGGATACTGTCCTGGAAGTGGGAGTCAGTGTGGGATACTGTCCTAGGACAGGGACTCAGTGTGGGATACTGTCCTGGGACAGGGACTATCTGTGGGACACTGTCCTCGGAGTGGGATTTAGTGCGGTATACTCTCCTGGGCCAGGGATTGGATGTGAGATACTGTCCTGGGACGGCGATTCAGCGTGTGATATTGTCCTTGACAGGGATTCGGTACAGGATACTGATCTGGGAGAGGGATTTGGTGTGGGATACTGTCCTGGGAGAAGGATTCAGTGTGAGATTACGTCCTGGAAGAGGGATATGTGTGGGATTCTGTCCTGGGACAGGGATTCGGTATGGGATACTGTCCCGGGACAAGGATTTGGTGTGGGATACTGTCCTGGGAGAGGGATTCAGTGTGGGATACTGTCCTGGGACAAAGATTCGGTGTGGGATACTGTCCTAGGACAGGGACTCGGTGTTGGATACTGTCCTGAGACAAGGATTCGGTGTGGGATACTGTCCTGGAAGAAGGAATCAGTGTGGGATACTGTCCTGGGAGAGGGATTCAGTCTGGGATACTGTCCTGGGACAGAGATTCAGTGTGGAATACTATCCTAGGACAGGGATTCGGTGTGGTATACTGTCCTGGGAGAGGGATTCAATGTGGGATACTGTCCTGGGAAAAGGATTTTGTGTGGTATATTGTCCTGGGACAGGGATTCGATGCGGGATGCTGACCTGGGAGAGGGATTTGGTGTGGGATACTGTTTTGGGAGAGGGACTATGTGTGGGATACTGTCCTGGGAGAGGGAGTTGGTGTGGGATACCGTCCTGGGACAAAGATTCGGTGTGGGATATTGTCCTGGGAGATGGAATCAGTGTGGGCTTCTGTCCTGGGAGAGGGATTCAGTGTGGGATACTGTCCTAGGACAGGGACCCACAGTGGAATACTGTCCTGGGACAGGGATTCAGTGTGGGATGCTGACCTGGTAGAGGGATTGAATGTGAGATTATGTACTGGGAGAGGGTATATGTGTTGTATACTCTCCTGGAACAGGGAGACGGTGTGGGATGCTGTCCTGGGACAGGGATTCAGTGTGGGATACTGACACGGGAGAGGGATTTCGTGTGGGATACTGTCCTGGGACAAAGATTCGGTGTGGGATATTGTCCTGGGAGATGGAATCAGTGTGGGATACTGTCCTGGGACAGGTACTGGGTGTGGGATACTGTCCTGGGAGAGGGATTCAGTGTGGGATACTGTCCTGGGTCAGGGATTGGGTGTGAGATATTGTCCTGGGACAGGGATTCAATGTGGAATACTGTCCTGGGACAAGGAGTCAGTGTGGAACACTGTCTTGGGACAGGGATTCACTGTGGGATACTGTCCTGGGATAAGGATTCAGTGTGTGATATTGTCCTTGACAGGGATTCGGTGCGGGATACTGATCTGGGAGAGGGATTTGGTGTGGGATACTGTCCTGAGAGAGGGATTCAGTGTGAGATTATGTCCTGGGAGAGGGATATGTGTGGGATTCTGTCCTGGGACAGGGATTCGCTGTGGGATACTGTCCTGGGACAAGGATTTGGTGTGGGATACTGTCCTGGGGGAGGGATTCAGTGTGGAATACTGTCCTGGGACAAAGATTCGGTGTGGGATACTGTCCTAGGACATGGACTCAGTGTGTGATACTGTCCTGGGACAGGGACTATCTGTGGGACACTGTCCTCGGAGTGGGATTTAGTGTGGTATACTGTCCTGGGCCAGGGATTGGGTGTGAGATACTGTCCTGGAACAGGGATTCAATGTGGAATAATGCCCTGGGACAAGGATTCATTCTGGAACACTGTCCTGGGACAGGGATTCACTGTGGAACACTGTCCTGGGACAGGGATTTGATGTGGGATACCGTCCTGGGATAAGGATTCAGCGTGTGATATTGTCCTTGACAGGGATTCGGTGCAGGATACTGATCTGGGAGAGGGATTTGGTATGGGATACTGTCCTGGGAGAAGGATTCAGTGTGAGATTATGTTCTGGAAGAGGGATATGTGTGGGATTCTGTCCTGCGACAGGGATTCGGTATGGGATACTGTCCTGGGCCAAGGATTTGGTGTGGGATACTGTCCTGGGAGAGGGACTATGTGTGGGATACTGTTCTGGGAGAGGGATTCAGTGTGGAATATTGTCCTGGGACAAAGATTCGGTGTGGGATACTGTCCTAAGACAGGGACTCAGTGTGGGATACTGTCCTGGGAGAGGGATTCAGTCTGGGATACTGTCCTGGTACAGAGATTCAGTGTGGAATACTGACACGGGAGAGGGATTCGGTGTGGGAGACTGTCCTGGGAGAGGGATTCGGTGTGGGATGCTGTCCTGGGACAGGTACTCGGTGTGGTATACTGTCCTGGGAGAGGGACTACGTGTTGGATACTATCCTGGGAGAGGGATTCAGTGTGGGATACTGTCCTGGGACAAAGATTCGGTGTGGGATACTGTCCTAGGACAGGGACTCGGTGTGGGATACTGTCCTGGGACAGGTACTCGGTGTAGGATACTGTCCTGGGAGAGGGACTATGTGTTGGATACTATCCTAGGAGAGGGATTCAGTGTGGGATACTGTCCTGGGACAGGGATTGGGTGTGAGTTACTGTCCTGGGACAGAATTCAATGTGGAATACTGTCCTGGGACAAGGAGTCAGTGTGGAACACTGTCCTGGGACAGGGAATCCCTGTGAAACACTGTCCTGGGACAGGGATTCGATGTGGGATACTGTTCTGGGATAAGGATTCAGTGTGTGATATTGTCCTTGACAGGGATTCGGTGCGGGATACTGATCTGGGAGAGGGATTTGGTGTGGGATACTGTCCTGAGAGAGGGATTCAGTGTGAGATTATGTCCTGGGAGAGGGATGTGTGTGGGATTCTGTCCTGGGACAGGGATTCGTTGTGGGATACTGTCCTGGGACAAGGATTTGGTGTGGGATACTGTCCTGGGGGAGGGACAATGTGTGGGATACTGTTCTGGGAGAGGGATTCAGTGTGGGATACTGTCCTGGGACAAAGATTCGGTGTGGGATACTGTCCTAGGACAGGGACTCAGTGTGGGACACAGTCCTCGGAGTGGGATTTAGTGTGGTATACTGTCCTGGGCCAGGGATTGGGTGTGAGATACTGTCCTGGGACGGGGATTCAATGTGGAATAATGCCCTGGGACAAGGATTCATTGTGGAACACTGTCCTGGGACAGGGATTCACTGTGGAACACTGTCCTGGGACAGGGATTTGATGTGGGATACCGTCCTGGGATGAGGATTCAGCGTGTGATATTGTCCTTGGCAGGGATTCGGTGCAGGATACTGATCTGGGAGAGGGATTTAGTGTGGGATACTGCCCTGGGAGAAGGATTCAGTGTGAGATTAAATCCTGGAAGAGGGATATGTGTGGGATTCTGTCCTGGGACAGGGATTCGGTATGGGATACTGGCCTGGGACAAGGATTTGGTGTGGGATACTCTCCTGGGGGAGGGACTATGTGTGGGATTCTGTTCTGGGAGAGGGATTCAGTGTGGGGTACTGTCCTGGGACAAAGATTCGGTGTGGGATACTGTCCTAGGACAGGGAAACGGTGTTGGATACTGTCCTGGGACAAGGATTCGGTGTGGGATACTGTCCTGGAAGAGGGAATCAGTGTGGGATACTGTCCTGGGACAGGGATTCAGTCTGGGATACTGTCCTGGGACAGAGATTCAGTGTGGAATACTATCCTAGGACAGGGATTCGGTGCGGTATACTGTCCTGGGAGAGGGATTCAATGTGGGATACTGTCGTGGGAAAAGGATTCAGTGTGGTATATTGTCCTGGGACAGGGATTCGATGCGGGATGCTGACCTGGGAGAGGGATTTGGTGTGGGATACTGTCCTGGGAGAGGGACTATGTGTGGCATACTGTCCTGGGAGAGGGAGTTGGTGTGGGATACTGTCCTGGGACAAAGATTCGGTGTGGGATATTGTCCTGGGAGATGGAATCAGTGTGGGCTTCTGTCCTGGTAGAGGGATTCAGTGTGGGAAACTGTCCTAGGACAGGGACTCACAGTGGGATACTGTCCTGGGACAGGGATTCGGTATGGGATACTGTCCTGGGACAAGGATTTGGTGTGGGATACTGTCCTGGGGGAGGGACTATGTGTGGGATACTGTTCTGGGAGAGGGATTCAGTGTGGGATACTGTCCTGGGACAAAGATTCGGTGTGGGATACTTTCCTAGGACAGGGACTCAGTGTGGGATACTGTCCTGGGAGAGGGACTCAGTCTGGGATACTGTCCTGGGACAGAGATTCAGCGTGGAATACTATCCTAGGACAGGGATTCGGTGTGGTATATTGTCCCGGGACAGGGATTCGATGCGGGATGCTGACCTGGGAGAGGGATTTGGTGTGGGATACTGTCCTGGGAGAGGGACTATGTGTGGGATACTGTCCTGGGAGAGGGAGTTGGTGTGGGATACTGTCCTGGGACAAAGATTCGGTGTGGGATATTGTCCTGGGAGATGGAATCAGTGTGGGCTTCTGTCCTGGTAGAGGGATTCAGTGTGGGAAACTGTCCTAGGACAGGGACTCACAGTGGGATACTGTCCTGGTACAGGGATTCAGTGTGGGATGCTGACCTGGTAGAGGGATTGAATGTGAGATTATATACTGGGAGAGGCTATATGTGTTGTATACTCTCCTGGAACAGGGAGTCGGTGTGGGATGCAGTCCTGGGACAGGGATTCAGTGTGGGATACTGACACGGGAGAGGGATTTCGTGTGGGATACTGTCCTGGGACAAAGATTCGGTGTGGGATATTGTCCTGGGAGATGGAATCAGTGTGGGATACTGTCCTGGGAGAGGGACTATGTGTTGGATACTATACTGGGAGAGGGATTCAGTGTGGGATACTGTCCTGGGACAAAGATTCGGTGTGGGACACTGTCCTAGGACAGGGACTCAGTGTGGGATACTGTCCTGGGACAGGGACTATCTGTGGGACACTGTCCTCGGAGTGTTATTTAGTGTGGTATACTGTCCTGGGCCAGGGATTGGTTGTGAGATACTGTCCTGGGACAGGGATTCAATGTGGAATAATGCCCTGGGACAAGGATTCATTGTGGAACACTGTCCTGGGACAGGGATTCACTGTGGAACACTGTCCTGGGACAGGGATTTGATGTGGGATACCGTCCTGGGATAAGGATTCAGCGTGTGATATTGTCCTTGACAGGGATTCGGTGTAGGATACTGATCTGGGAGAGGGATTTGGTGTGGGATACTGTCCTGGGAGAAGGATTCAGTGTGAGATTAAGTCCTGGAAGAGGGATATGTGTGGCATTCTGTCCTGGGACAGGGATTCGGTGTGGGATACTGTCCTGGGAGAGGGATTCAGTGTGGGATACTGTCCTGGGACAAAGATTCGGTGTGGGATACTGTCCTAGGACAGGGACTCGGTGTTGGATACTGTCCTGGGACAAGGATTCGGTGTGGGATACTGTCCTGGAAGAGGGAATCAGTGTGGGATACTGTCCTGGGAGAGGGATTCAGTCTGGGATACTGTCCTGGGACAGAGATTCAGTGTGGAATACTATCCTAGGACAGGGATTCGGTGTGGTATACTGTCCTGGGAGAGGGATTCAGTGTGGAATACTGTCCTTGGAGAAGGATTCAGTGCGGGATACTGACCTGGAGAAGGATTCAGTGTGGGATATTGTCCTGGGACAGGGATTCGGTGCGGGATACTGTCCTGGGAGAGGGATTGAGTGTGAGATTATGACCTGGGAGAGGGACTATGTGTGGGATACTGTCCTGGGACAGGGACTATCTGTGGGATACTGTCCGGGGACAGCGAGTCAGTGTGGGATACTGACACGGGAGAGGGGTTTGGTGTCGGATACTGTCGTGGGACAAAGATTCAGTGTGAGATTACGTCCTGGAAGAGGGATATGTGTGGGATTCTGTCCTGCGACAGGGATTCGGTATGGGATACTGTCCTGGCCAAGGATTTGGTTTGGGATACTGTCCTGGGAGAGGGACTATTTGTGGGATACTGTTCTGGGAGAGGGATTCAGTGTGGAATACTGTCCTGGAACAAAGATTCGGTGTGGGATACTGTCCTAGGACAGCGACTCAGTGTGGGATACTGTCCTGGGAGAGGGATTCAGTCTGGGATACTGTCCTGGGACAGAGATTCAGTGTGGAGTACTATCCTAGGACAGGGATTCGGTGTGGTATACTGTCCTGGGAGAGGGATTCAATGTGGGATACTGTCCTGGGAAAAGGATTTGGTCAGGGATACTGTCCTGGGAGAGAGATTCAGTGTGAGATTATGTCCTGGGTAAAGGACTATGTGTGGGCGACTGTCCTGGGACAGGGATTCAGTGTGGGATACTCTCCTGGGACAAGGATTTGGTCTGGGATACTGTCCTGGGAGAGGGACTATGTGTGGGATACTCTCCTGGGACAGGGATTCGGTGTGAGATACTGTCCTGGGACAGGGATTCAATGTGGAATATTGTCCTTGGACAGGGATTCACTGTGATATACTGTCCTGGGAGAGGGATTCGATATGGGATACTGTCCTGGGACAGGGATTCAGTGTGGGCTACTGACACGGGAGAGGGATTCGGTGTGGGATACTGTCCTGGGAGAGGGATTCAGTGTGGGATACTGTCCTGGGACAGGTACTCGGTGTGGGATACTGTCCTGGGAGAGGGACTATGTGTTGGATACTGTCCTGGGACAAGGATTTGGTGTGGGATACTGTCCTGGAAGAGGGAATCAGTGTGGGATACTGTCCTGGGACAGGGATTCAGTCTGGGATACTGTCCTGGGACAGAGATTCAGTGTGGAATACTATCCTAGGACAGGGATTCGGTGTGGTATACTGTCCTGGGAGAGGGATTCAATGTGGGATACTGTCCTGGGAAAAGGATTCAGTGTGGTATATTGTCCTGGGACAGGGATTCGATGCGGGATACTGACCTGGGAGACGGATTTGGTCAGGGATACTGTCCTGGGAGAGAGATTCAGTGTGAGATTATGTCCTGGGTAAAGGACGATGTGTGGGCTACTGTCCTGGGACAGGGTTTTGGTGTGAGATACTGTCCTGGGACAGGGATTCAATGTGGAATATTGTCCTTGGACAGGGATTCATTGTGATATACTGTCCTGGGAGAGGGATTCGATATGGGATACTGTCCTGGGACAGGGATTCAGTGTGGGCTACTGACACGGGAGAGGGATTAGGTGTGGGATACTGTCCTGGGAGCGGGATTCGGTGTGGGATACTGTCCTGGGACAGGTACTCGGTGTGGGATACTGTCCTGGGAGAGGGACTATGTGTTGGATACTATCCTGGGAGAGGGATTCAGTGTGGGATACTGTCCTGGGACAGGGATTGGGTGTGAGATACTGTCCTGGGACAGGGATTCAATGTGGAATACTGTCCTGGGACAAGGAGTCAGTGTGGAACACTGTCCTGGGACAGGGATTCACTGTGGGATACTGTCCTGGGATAAGGATTCAGTGTGTGATATTGTCCTTGACAGGGATTCGGTGCGGGATACTGATCAGGGAGAGGGATTTGGTATGGGATACTGTCCTGAGAGAGGGATTCAGTGTGAGATTATGTCCTGGGAGAGGGATATGTGTGGGATTCTGTCCTGGGACAGGGATTCGCTGTGGGATACTGTCCTGGGACAAGGATTTGGTGTGGGATACTGTCCTGGGGGAGGGACTATGTGTGGGATACTGTTCTGGGAGAGGGATTCAGTGTGGGATACTGTCCTGGGACAAAGATTCGGTGTGGGATACTGTGCTAGGACAGGGACTCAGTGTGGGATACTGTCCTGGGACAGTGACTATCTGTGGGACACTGTCCTTGGAGTGGAATTTAGTGTGGTATACTGTCCTGGGCCAGGGATTGGGTGTGAGATAGTGTCCTGGGACAGGGATTCAATGTGGAATAATGCCCTGGGACAAGGATTCCTTGTGGAACACTGTCCTGGGACAGGGATTCACTGTGGAACACTGTCCTGGGACAGGGATTTGATGTGGGATACCGTCCTGGGATAAGGATTCAGCGTGTGATATTGTCCTTGACAGGGATTCGCTGCAGGATACTGATCTGGGAGAGGGATTTGGTATGGGATACTGTCCTGGGAGAAGGATTCAGTGTGAGATTATGTCCTGGAAGAGGGATATGTGTGGGATATAGTCCTGCGACAGGGATTCGGTATGGGATACTGTCCTGGGCCAATGATTTGGTGTGGGATACTGTCCTGGGAGAGGGACTATGTGTGGGATACTGTTCTGGGAGAGGGATTCAGTTTGGAATACTGTCCTGGGACAAAGATTCGGTGTGGGATACTGTCCTAGGACAGGGACTCAGTGTGGGATACTGTCCTGGGAGAGGGATTCAGTCTGGGATACTGTCCTGGGACAGAGATTCAGTGTGGAATACTATCCTAGGACAGGGATTCGGTGTGGTATACTGTCCTGGGAGAGGGATTCAATGTGGGATACTGTCCTGGGAAAAGGCTTCAGTGTGGTATATTGTCCTGGGACAGGGATTCGTTGCGGGATGCTGACCTGGGAGAGGGATTTGGTCAGGGATACTGTCCTGGAAGAGGGATTCAGTGTGAGATTATGTCCTGGGTAAAGGACTATGTGTGGGATACTGTCCTGGGAGAGGGACTATGTGTGGGATGCTCTCCTGCGACAGGGTTTCGGTGTGAGATACTGTCCTGGGACAGGGATTCAATGTGGAATATTGTCCTTGGACAGGGATTCATTGTGATATACTGTCCTGGGAGAGGGATTCGATATGGGATACTGTCCTGGGACAGGGATTCAGTGTGGGCTACTGACACGGGAGAGGGATTCGGTGTGGGATACTGTCCTGGGAGAGGGATGCGGTGTGGGATGCTGTCCTGGGACAGGTACTCAGTGTGGGATACTGTCCTGGGAGAGGGACTATGTGTTGGATACTATCCTGGGAGAGGGATTCAGTGTGGGATACTCTCCTGGGACAAAGATTCGGTGTGGGATACTGTCCTAGGACAGGGACTCGGTGTGGGATACTGTCCTGGGACAGGTACTCGGTGTGGGATACTGTCCTGGTAGAGGGACTTTGTGTTGGATACTATCCTGGGAGAGGGATTCAGTGTGGGATACTGTCCTGGGACAGGGATTGGGTGTGAGTTACTGTCCTGGGACAGGGATTCAATGTGGAATACTGTCCTGGGACAAGGAGTCAGTGTGGAACACTGTCCTGGGACAGGGATTCACTGTGGAACACTGTCCTGGGACAGGGATTCGATGTGGGATACTGTCCTGGGATAAGGATTCAGTGTGTGATATTGTCCTTGACAGGGATTCGGTGCGGGATACTGATCTGGGAGAGGGATTTGGTGTGGGATACTGTCCTGAGAGAGGGATTCAGTGTGAGATTATGTACTGGGAGAGGGATGTGTGTGGGATTCTGTCCTGGGACAGGGATTCGCTGTGGGATACTGTCCTGGGACAAGGATTTGGTGTGGGATACTGTCCTGGAGGAGGGACTATGTGTGGGATACTGTTCTGGGACAGGGATTCAGTGTGGGATACTGTCCTGGGACAAAGATTCGGTGTGGGATACTGTCCCACGACAGGGACTCAGTGTGGGATACTGTCCTGGGACAGGGACTATCTGTGGGACACTGTCCTCGGAGTGGGATTTAGTGTGGTATACTGTCCTGGGACAGGGATTGGGTGCGAGATACTGTCCTGGGACAGGGATTCAATGTGGAATAATGCCCTGGGACAAGGATTCACTGTGGAACACTGTCCTGGGACAGGGATTTGATGTGGGATACCGTCCTGGGATAAGGATTCAGCGTGTGATATTGTCCTTGACAGGGATTCGGTGCAGCCTACTGATCTGGGAGAGGGATTTAGTGTGGGATACTGTCCTGGGAGAAGGATTCAGTGTGAGATTAAGTCCTGGAAGAGGGATATGTGTGGGATTCTGTCCTGGGACAGGGATTCGGTATGGGATACTGTCCTGGGACAAGGATTTGGTGTGGGATACTGTCCTGGGGGAGGGACTATGTATGGGATTCTGTTCTGGGGGAGGGATTCAGTGTGGGATACTGTCCTGGGACAAAGATTCGGTGTGGGATACTGTCCTAGGACAGGGACTCGGTGTTGGATACTGTCCTGGGACAAGGATTCGGTGTGGGATACTGTCCTAGGACAGGGACTCAGTGTGGGATACTGTCCTGGGAGAGGGATTCAGTCTGGGATACTGTCCTGGGACAGAGATTCAGTGTGGAATACTATCCTAGGACAGGGATTCGGTGTGGTATACTGTCCTGGGAGAGGGATTCAATGTGGGACACTGTCCTGGGAAAAGGATTCAGTGTGGTATATTGTCCTGGGACAGGGATTCGATGCGGGATGCTGACCTGGGAGAGGGATTTGGTGTGGGATACTGTCCTGGGAGAGGGACTATGTGTGGGATACTGTCCTGGGAGAGGGAGTTGGTGTGGGATACTGTCCTGGGACAAAGATTCGGTGTTGTATATTGTCCTGGGAGATGGAATCAGTGTGGGCTTCTGTCCTGGGAGAGGGATTCTATGTGTGAGATACTGTCCTAGGACAGGGACTCACAGTGGGATACTGTCCTGGGACAGGGATTCAGTGTGGGATGCTGACCTGGTAGAGGGATTGAATGTGAGATTATATACTGGGAGAGGCTATATGTGTTGTATACTCTCCTGGAATAGGGAGTCGGTGTGGGATGCAGTCCTAGGACAGGGATTCAGTGTGGGATACTGACACGGGAGAGGGATTTCGTGTGGGATACTGTCCTGGGACAAAGATTCGGTGTGGGATATTGTCCTGGGAGATGGAATCAGTGTGGGATACTGTCCTGGGAGAGGGACTATGTGTTGGATACTATCCTGGGAGAGGGATTCAGTGTGGGATACTGTCCTGGGACAGGGATTGGGTGTGAGATACTGTCCTGGGACAGTGATTCAACGTGGAATACTGTCCTGGGACAAGGGGTCAGTGTGGAACACTGTCCTGGGACAGGGATTCGATGTGGGATACTGTCCTGGGATAAGGATTCAGTGTGTGATATTGTCCTTGACAGGGATTCGGTGCGGGATACAGATCTGGGAGAGGGATTTGGTGTGGGATACTGTCCTGAGAGAGGGATTCAGTGTGAGATTATGTCCTGGGAGAGGGATATGTGTGGGATTCTGTCCTGGGACAGGGATTCGCTGTGGGATACTGTCCTGGGACAGGGACTATCTGTGGGACACTGTCCTCGGAGTGGGATTTAGTGTGGTATACTGTCCTGGGCCAGGGATTTGGTGTGAGATACTGTCCTGGGACAGGGATTCAATGTGGAATAATGCCCTGGGACAAGGATTCATTGTGGAACACTGTCCTGGGACAGGGATTCACTGTGGAACACTGTCTTGGGACAGGGATTTGATGTGGGATACCGTCCTGGGATAAGGATTCAGCGTGTGATATTGCCCTTGACAGGGATTCGGTGCAGGATACTGATCTGGGAGAGGGATTGGGTGTGAGATACTGTCCTGGGACGGGGATTCAATGTGGAATAATGCCCTGGGACAAGGATTCATTGTGGAACACTGTCCTGGGACAGGGATTCACTGTGGAACACTGTCCTGGGTCAGGGATTTAATGTGGGATACCGTCCTGGGATAAGGATTCAGCGTGTGATATTGTCCTTGACAGGGATTCGGTGCAGGATACTGATCTGGGAGAGGGGTTTGGTGTGGGATACTGTCCTGGGAGAAGGATTCAGTGTGAGATTACGTCCTGGAAGAGGGATATGTGTGGGATTCTGTCCTGGGACAGGGATTCGGTATGGGATACTGTCCTGGGACAAGGATTTGGTGTGGGATACTGTCCTGGGGGAGGGACTATGTGTGGGATACTGTTCTGGGAGAGGGATTAAGTGTGGGATACTGTCCTGGGACAAGCATTCGGTGTGGGATACTTTCCTAGGACAGGGACTCAGTGTGGGATACTGTCCTGGGAGAGGGACTCAGTCTGGGATACTGTCCTGGGACAGAGATTCAGTGTGGAATACTATCCTAGGACAGGGATTCGGTGTGGTATACTGTCCTGGGAGAGGGATTCTGTGTGGGATACTGTCCTGGGAAAAGGATTCAGTGTGGTCTATTGTCCTGGGACTGGGATTCGGTGCGGGATGCTGACCTGGGAGAGGGGCTTGGTCAGGGATACTGTCCTGGAAGAGGGATTCAGTGTGAGATTATGTCCTGGGTAAAGGACTATGTGTGGGCTACTGTCCTGGGACAGGGATTCAGTGTGGGATACTCTCCTGGGACAAGGATTTGGTGTGGGATACTGTCCTGGGAGAGGGACTATGTGTGGGATACTGTCCTGGGACAGGGATTCAGTGTGGGATACTCTCCTGGGACAGGGTTTCGGTGTGAGATACTGTCCTGGGACAGCGATTCAATGTGGAATATTGTCCTTGGACAGGGATTCATTGTGATATACTGTCCTGGGAGAGGGATTCGATATGGGATACTGTCCTGGGACAGGGATTCAGTGTGGGCTACTGACACGGGAGAGGGATTCGGTGTGGGATACTGTCCTGGGAGAGGGATTTGGTGTGGGATACTGTCCTGGGACAGGTACTCGGTGTGGGATACTGTGTTGGGAGAGGGAATATGTGTTGGATACTATCCTGGGAGAGGGACTATCTGTGGGACACTGTCCTCGGAGTATGTCCTGGGAGAGGGATATGTGTGGGATTCTGTCCTGGGACAGGGATTCGCTGTGGGATACTGTCCTGGGACAAGGATTTGGTGTGGGATACTGTCCTGGGGGAGGGACTATGTGTGGGATACTGTTCTGGGAGAGGGATTCAGTGTGGGATACTGTCCTGGGACAAAGATTCGGTGTGGGATACTGTCCTAGGACAGGGACTCAGTGTGGGATACTGTCCTGGGACAGGGACTATCTGTGGGACACTGTCCTCGGAGTGGGATTTAGTGTGGTATACTGTCCTGGGCCAGGGATTGGGTGTGAGATACTGTCCTGGGACAGGGATTCAATGTGGAATAATGCCCTGGCACAAGGATTCATTGTGGAACACTGTCCTGGGACAGGGATTCACTGTGGAACATGTCCTGGGACAGGGATTTGATGTGGGATACCGTCCTGGGATAAGGATTCAGCGTGTGATATTGTCCTTGACAGGGATTCGGTGCAGGTTACTGATCTGGGATAGGGATTTGGTATGGGATACTGTCCTGGGAGAAGGATTCAGTGTGAGATTACGTCCTGGAAGAGGGATATGTGTGGGATTCTGTCCTGTGACAGGGATTCGGTATGGGATACTGTCCTGGGCCAAGGATTTGGTGTGGGATACTGTCCTGGGGGAGGGACTATGTGTGGGATACTGTTCTGGGAGAGGGATTCAGTGTGGAATACTGTCCTGGGACAAAGATTCGGTGTGGGATACTGTCCTAGGACAGGGACACAGTGTGGGATACTGTCCTGGGAGAGGGATTCAGTCTGGGATACTGTCCTGGGACAGAGATTCAGTGTGGAATACTATCCTAGGACAGGGATTCGGTGTGAGATACTGTCCTGGGACAGGGATTCAATTCGGAATATTGTCCTTGGACAGGGATTCATTGTGATATACTGTCCTGGGAGAGGGATTCGATATGGGATACTGTCCTGGGACAGGGATTCAGTGTGGGCTACTGACACGGGAGAGGGATTCGGTGTGGGATACTGTCCTGGGAGAGGGATGCGGTGTGGGATGCTGTCCTGGGACAGGTACTCAGTGTGGGATACTGTCCTGGGAGAGGGACTATGTGTTGGATACTATCCTGGGAGAGGGATTCAGTGTGGGATACTCTCCTGGGACAAAGATTCGGTGTGGGATACTGTCCTAGGACAGGGACTCTGTGTGGGATACTGTCCTGGGACAGGTACTCGGTGTGGGATACTGTCCTGGTAGAGGGATTCAGTGTGAGATTATCTCCTGGGTAAAGGAATATGTGTGGGCTACTGTCCTGGGACAGCGATTCAGTGTGGGATACTCTCCTGGGACAAGGAGTTGGTGTGGGATACTGTCCTGGGAGAGGGACTATGTGTGGGATACTCTCCTGCGACAGGGTTTCGGTGTGAGATACTGTCCTGGGACAGGGATTCAATTCGGAATATTGTCCTTGGACAGGGATTGATTGTGATATACTGTCCTGGGAGAGGGAATCGATATGGGATACGGTCCTGGGACAGGGATTCAGTGTGGGCTACTGACACGGGAGAGGGATTCGGTGTGGGATACTGTCCTGAGACAGGTACTCGGTGTGGGATACTGTCCTGGGAGAGGGACTATGTGTTGGATACTATCCTGGGAGATGGATTCAGTGTGGGATTCTGTCCTGGGACAAAGATTCGGTGTGGGATACTGTCCTGGAAGAGGGAATCAGTGTGGGATACTGTCCTGGGAGAGGGATTCAGTCTGGGATACTGTCCTGGGACAGAGATTCAGTGTGGAATACTATCCTAGGACAGGGATTCGGTGTGGTATACTGTCCTGGGAGAGGGATTCAATGTGGGATACTGTCCTGGGAAAAGGATTCAGTGTGGTATATTGTCCTGGGACAGGGATTCGATGCGGGATGCTGACCTGGGAGAGGGATTTGGTCAGGGATACTGTCCTGGGAGAGAGCTTCAGTGTGAGATTATGTCCTGGGTAAAGGACTATGTGTGGGCTACTGTCCTGGGACAGGGATTCAGTGAGGGATACTCTCCTGGGACAAGGATTTGGTGTGGGATACTGTCCTGGGACAGGGACAATGTGTGGGATACTCTCCTGGGACAGGGTTTCGGTGTGAGATACTGTCCTGGGACAGGGATTCAATGTGGAATATTGTCCTTGGACAGGGATTCATTGAGATAAACTGTCCTGGGAGAGGGATTCGATATGGGATACTGTCCTGGGACAGGGATTCAGTGTGGGCTACTGACACGGGAGAGGTATTCGGTGTGGGATACTGTCCTGGGAGAGGGATTCGGTGTGGGATGCTGTCCTGGGACAGGTACTCGGTGTGGAATACTGTCCTGGGAGAGGGACTATGTGTTGGATACTATCCTGGGAGAGGGATTCAGTGTGGGATACTGTCCTGGGACAGGGATTGCTTGTGAGATACTGTCCTGGGACAGGGATTCAATGTGGAATACTGTCCTGGGACAAGGAGTCAGTGTGGAACACTGTCCTGGGACAGGGATTCACTGTGGAACACTGTCCTGGGACAGGGATTCGATGTGGGATACTGTCCTGGGATAAGGATTCATTGTGTGATATTGTCCTTGACAGGGATTCGGTGCGGGATACTGTTCTGGGAGAGGGATTTGGTGTGGGATACTGTCCTGAGAGAGGGATTCAGTGTGAGATTATGTCCTGGGAGAGGGATGTGTGTGGGATTCTGTCCTGGGACAGGGATTCGCTGTGGGATACTGTCCTGGGACAAGTATTTGGTGTGGGATACTGTCCTGGGGGAGGGACTATGTGTGCGATACTGTTCTGGGAGAGGGATTCAGTGTGGGATACTGTCCTGGGACAAAGATTCGGTGTGGGATACTGTCCTAGGACAGGGACTCAGTGTGGGATACTGTCCTGGGACAGTGACTATCTGTGGGACACTGTCCTCGGAGTGGGATTTAGTGTGGTATACTGTCCTGGGAGAGGGACTATATGTGGGACACTGTCCTCGGAGTGGGATTTAGTGTGGTATACTGTCCTGGGCCAGGGATTGGGTGAGAGATACTGTCCTGGGATAGGAATTCAATGTGGAATAAGGCCCTGGGACAAGGATTCATTGTGGAACACTGTCCTGGGACAGGGATTCACTGTGGAACACTGACCTGCGACAGGGATTTGATGTGGGATACCGTCCTGGGATAAGGATTCAGCGTGTGATATTGTCCTTGACAGGATTCGGTGCAGGATACTGATCTGGGAGAGGGATTTCGTATGGGATACTGTCCTGGGAGAAGGATTCAGTGTGAAATTATGTCCTGGAAGAGGGATATGTGTGAGATTCTGTCCTGAGACAGGGATTCGGTATGGGATACTGTCCTGGGACAAAGATTCGGTGTGGGATACTGTCCTAGGACAGGGACTCAGTGTGGGATACTGTCCTGGGACAGGGACTATCTGTGGGACACTGTCCTCGGAGTGGGATTTAGTGTGGTATACTGTCCTGGGCCAGGGATTGGGTGTGAGATACTGTCCTGGGACAGGGATTCAATGTGGAATAATGCCCTGGGACAAGGATTCATTGTGGAACACTGTCCTGGGACAGGGATTCACTGTGGAACACTGTCCTGGGACAGGGATTTGATGTGGGATACCGTCCTGGGATAAGGATTCAGCGTGTGATATTGTCCTTGACAGGGATTCGGTGCAGGTTACTGATCTGGGATAGGGATTTGGTTTGGGATACTTTCCTGGGAGAAGGATTCAGTGTGAGATTACGTCCTGGGGGAGGGACTATGTGTGGGATACTGTTCTGGGAGAGGGATTCAGTGTGGAATACTGTCCTGGGACAAAGATTCGGTGTGGGATACTGTCCTAGGACAGGGACTCAGTGTGGGATACTGTCCTGGGAGAGGGATTCAGTCTGGGATACTGTCCTGGGACAGAGATTCAGTGTGGAATACTATCCTAGGACAGGGATTCGGTGTGGTATACTGTCCTGGGAGAGGGATTCAATGTGGGATACTGTCCTGGGAAAAGGATTCAGTGTGGTATATTGTCCTGGGACAGAGAATCGGTGAGGGATTTGGTCAGGGATACTGTCCTGGAAGAGGGATTCAGTGTGAGATTATCTCCTGGATAAAGGAATATGTGTGGGCTACTGTCCTGGGACAGCGATTCAGTGTGGGATACTCTCCTGGGACAAGGAGTTGGTGTGGGATACTGTCCTGGGAGAGGGACTATGTGTGGGATACTCTCCTGCGACAGGGTTTCGGTGTGAGATACTGTCCTGGGACAGGGATTCAATTCGGAATATTGTCCTTGGACAGGGATTGATTGTGATATACTGTCCTGGGAGAGGGATTCGATATGGGATACTGTCCTGGGACAGGGATTCAGTGTGGGCTACTGACACGGGAGAGGGATTCGGTGTGGGATACTGTCCTGGGAGAGGGACTCGGTGTGGGATGCTGTCCTGAGACAGGTATTCGGTGTGGGATACTGTCCTGGGAGAGGGACTATGTGTTGGATACTATCCTGGGAGATGGATTCAGTGTGGGATTCTGTCCTGGGACAAAGATTCGGTGTGGGATACTGTCCTGGAAGAGGGAATCAGTGTGGGATACTGTCCTGGGAGAGGGATTCAGTCTGGGATACTGTCCTGGGACAGAGATTCAGTGTGGAATACTATCCTAGGACAGGGATTCGGTGTGGTATACTGTCCTGGAGAGGGATTCAATGTGGGATACTGTACTGGGAAAAGGATTCAGTGTGGTATATTGTCCTGGGACAGGGATTCGATGCGGGATGCTGACCTGGGAGAGGGATTTGGTCAGGGATACTGTCCTGGGAGAGAGCTTCAGTGTGAGATTATGTCCTGGGTAAAGGACTATGTGTGGGATACTGTCCTGGGACAGGGACAATGTGTGGGATACTCTCCTGGGACAGGGTTTCAGTGTGAGATACTGTCCTGGGACAGGGATTCAATGTGGAATATTGTCCTTGGACAGGGATTCATTGTGATATACTGTCCTGGGAGAGGGATTCGATATGGGATACTGTCCTGGGACAGGGATTCAGTGTGGGCTACTGACACGGGAGAGGTATTCGGTGTGGGATACTGTCCTGGGAGAGGGATTCGGTGTGGGATGCTGTCCTGGGACAGGTACTCGGTGTGGAATACTGTCCTGGGAGAGGGACTATGTGTTGGATACTATCCTGGGAGAGGGATTCAGTGTGGGATACTGTCCTGGGACAGGGATTGCTTGTGAGATACTGTCCTGGGACAGGGATGCAATGTGGAATACTGTCCTGGGACAAGGAGTCAGTGTGGAACACTGTCCTGGGACAGGGATTCACTGTGGAACACTGTCCTGGGACAGGGATTCGATGTGGGATACTGTCCTGGGATAAGGATTCATTGTGTGATATTGTCCTTGACAGGGATTCGGTGCGGGATACTGTTCTGGGAGAGGGATTTGGTGTGGGATACTGTCCTGAGAGAGGGATTCAGTGTGAGATTATGTCCTGGGAGAGGGATGTGTGTGGGATTCTGTCCTGGGACAGGGATTCGCTGTGGGATACTGTCCTGGGACAAGTATTTGGTGTGGGATACTGTCCTGGGGGAGGGACTATGTGTGCGATACTGTTCTGGGAGAGGGATTCAGTGTGGGATACTGTCCTGGGACAAAGATTCGGTGTGGGATACTGTCCTAGGACAGGGACTCAGTGTGGGATACTGTCCTGGGACAGTGACTATCTGTGGGACACTGTCCTCGGAGTGGGATTTAGTGTGGTATACTGTCCTGGGAGAGGGACTATCTGTGGGACACTGTCCTCGGAGTGGGATTTAGTGTGGTATACTGTCCTGGGCCAGGGATTGGGTGTGAGATACTGTCCTGGGATAGGAATTCAATGTGGAATAAGGCCCTGGGACAAGGATTCATTGTGGAACACTGTCCTGGGACAGGGATTCACTGTGGAACACTGCCCTGCGACAGGGATTTGATGTGGGATACCGTCCTGGGATAAGGATTCAGCGTGTGATATTGTCCTTGACAGGATTCGGTGCAGGATACTGATCTGGGAGAGGGATTTGGTATGGGATACTGTCCTGGGAGAAGGATTCAGTGTGAAATTATGTCCTGGAAGAGTGATATGTGTGAGATTCTGTCCTGAGACAGGGATTCGGTATGGGATGCTGTCCTGGGACAAGGATTTGGTGTGGGATACTGTCCTGGGGGAGGGACTATGTGTGGGATACTGTCCTGGGACAGGGACCCGGTGTTGGATACTGTCCTGGGACAAGGATTTGGTGTGGGATACTGTCCTGGAAGAGGGAATCAGTGTGGGATACTGTCCTGGGAGAGGGATTCAGCCTGGGATACTGTCCTGGGACAGAGATTCAGTGTGGAATATTATCCTAGGACAGTGATTCGGTGTGGTATACTGTCCTGGGAGAGGGATTCAATGTGGGATACTGTCCTGGGAAAAGGATTCAGTGTTGTATATTGTCCTGGGACAGGGATTCAGTGCGGGATGCTGACCTGGGAGAGGGGCTTGGTCAGGGATACTGTCCTGGGAGTGAGATTCAGTGTGAGATTATGTCCTGGGTAAAGGACTATGTGTGGGCTACTGTCCTGGGACAGGGATTCAGTGTGGGATACTCTCCTGGGACAAGGATTTGGTGTGAGATACTGTCCTGGGACAGGGATTCAATGTGGAATATTGTCCTTGGACAGGGATTCATTGTGATATACTGTCCTGGGAGAGGGATTCGATATGGGATACTGTCCTGGGACAGGGATTCAGTGTGGGCTACTGACACAGGAGAGGGATTCGGTGTGGGATACTGTCCTGGGAGAGGGATTCGGTGTGGGATACAGTCCTGGGACAGGTACTCGGTGTGGGATACTGTCCTGGGAGAGGGACTATGTGTTGGATACTATCCTGGGAGAGGGATTCAGTGTGGGATAATGTCCTGGGACAGGGATTGGGTGTGAGATACTGTCCTGGGATAGGGATTCAATTATGAATACTGTCCTGGGACAAGGAGTCAGTGTGGAATACTGTCCTCGGACAGGGATTCACTGTGGAACACTGTCCTGGGACAGGGATTTGATGTGGGATACCGTCCTGGGATAAGGATTCAGCGTGTGATATTGTCCTTGACAGGGATGCGGTGCAGGATATTGATCTGGGAGAGGGATTTGGTATGGGATACTGTCCTGGGTGAAGGATTCAGTGTGAGATTATGTCCTGGAAGAGGGATATGTGTGGGATTCTGTCCTGCGACAGGGATTCGGTATGGGATACTGTCCTGGGCCAAGGATTTGGTGTGGGATACTGTCCTGGGAGAGGGACTATGTGTGAGATACTGTTCTGGGAGAGGGATTCAGTGTGGAATACTGTCCTGGGACAAAGATTCGGTGTGGGATACTGTCCTAGGACAGGGACTCAGTGTGGGATACTGTCCTGGGAGAGGGATTCAGTCTGGGATACTGTCCTGGGACAGAGATTCAGTGTGGAATACTATCCTAGGACAGGGATTCGGTGTGGTATACTGTTCTGGGAGAGGGATTCAATGTGGGATACTGTCCTGGGAAAAGGATTCAGTGTGGTATATTGTCCTGGGACAGGGATTCGGTGCGGGATGCTGACCTGGGAGAGGGATTTGGTCAGGGATACTGTCCTGGTAGAGGGATTCAGTGTGAGATTATGTCCTGGGTAAAGGACTATGTGTGGGCTACTGTCCTGGGACAGCGATTCAGTGTGGGATACTCTCCTGGGACAAGGATTTGGTGTGGGATACTGTCCTGGGAGAGGGACTATGTGTGGGATACTCTCCTGCGACAGGGTTTCGGTGTGAGACACTGTCCTGGGACAGGGATTCAATTCGGAATATTGTCCTTGGACAGGGATTCATTGTGATATACTGTCCTGGGAGAGGGATTCGATATGGGATACTGTCATGGGACAGGGATTCAGTGTGGGCTACTGACACGGGAGAGGGATTCGGTGTGGGATACTGTCCTGGGAGAAGGATTCGGTGTGGGATGCTGTCCTGGGACAGGTACTCGGTGTGGGATACTGTCCTGGGAGAGGAACTATGTGTTGGATACTATCCTGGGAGAGGGATTCAGTGTGGGATACTGTCCTGGGACAAAGATTCGGTGTGGGATACTGTCCTAGGACAGGCACTCGGTGTTGGATACTGTGCTGGGACAAGGATTTGGTGTGGGATAATGTCCTGGAAGAGGGAATCAGTGTGGGATACTGTCCTGGGAGAGGGATTCAGTCTGGGATACTGTCCTGGAGCAGAGATTCAGTGTGGAGTACTATCCTAGGACAGGGATTCGGTGTGGTATACTGTCCTGGGAGAGGGATTCAATGTGGGATACTGTCCTGGGAAAAGGATTCAGTGTGGTATATTGTCCTGGGACAGGGATTCGATGCGGGATGCTGACCTGGGAGAGGGATTTGGTCAGGGATACTGTCCTGGGAGAGAGATTCAGTGTGAGATTATGTCCTGGGTAAAGGACTATGTGTGGGCTACTGTCCTGGGACAGGGATTCAGTGTGGGATACTCTCCTGGGACAAGGATTTGGTGTGGGATACTGTCCTGGGAGAGGGACTATGTGTGGGATACTCTCCTGGGACAGGGTTTCGGTGTGAGATACTGTCCTGGGACAGGGATTCAATGTGGAATATTGTCCTTGGACAGGGAATCATTGTGATATACTGTCCTGGGAGAGGGATTCGATATGGGATACTGTCCTGGGACAGGGATACAGTGTGGGCTACTGACACGGGAGAGGGACTCGGTGTGGGATACTGTCCTGGGAGAGGGATTCGGTGTGGGATGCTGTCCTGGGACAGGTACTCGGTGTGGGATACTGTCCTGGGAGAGGGACTATGTGTTGGATACTATCCTGGGAAAGGGATTCAGTGTGGGATACTGTCCTGGGACAGGGATTGGGTGTGAGATACTGATCTGGGAGAGGGATTTGGTATGGGATACTGTCCTGGGAGAAGGATTCAGTGTGAAATTATGTCCTGGAAGAGGGATATGTGTGGGATTCTGTTCTGAGACAGGGATTCGGTATGGGATAATGTCCTGGGAGAAGGATTTGGTGTGGGATACTGTCCTGGGGGAGGGACTATGTGTGGGATACTGTCCTGGGACAGTGACTTGGTGTTGGATACTGTCCTGGGACAAGGATTTGGTGTAGGATACTGTCCTGGAAGAGGGAATCAGTGTGGGATACTGTCCTGGGAGAGGGATTCAGTCTGGGATACTGTCCTGGGACAGAGATTCAGTGTGGAATACTATCCTAGGACAGGGATTTGGTGTGGTATACTGTCCTGGGAGAGGGATTCAATGTGGGATACTGTCCTGGGAAAAGGATTCAGTGTTGTATATTGTCCTGGGACAGGGATTCGGTGCGGGATGCTGACCTGGGAGAGGGGCTTGGTCAGGGATACTGTCCTGGGAGAGAGATTCATTGTGAGATTATGTCCTGGGTAAAGGACTATGTTGGGGCTACTGTCCTGGGACAGGGATTCAGTGTGGGATACTCTCCTGGGACAAGGATTTGGTGTGGGATACTGTCCTGGGAGAGGGACTATGTGTGGGATACTCTCCTGGGACAGGGTTTCGGTGTGTTGGATACTATCCTGGGAGAGGGATTCAGTGTGGGATACTGTCCTGGGACAGGGATTGGGTGTGAGATACTGTCCTGGGACAGGGATTCAATGTGGAATACTGTCCTGGGACAGGGATTCACTGTGGAATACTGTCCTGGGACAGGGATTCGATGTGGGATACTGTCCTGGGATAAGGATTCAGTGTGTGATATTGTCCTTGACAGGGATTCGGTGCGGGATACTGATCTGGGAGAGGGATTTGGTGTGGGATACTGTCCTGAGAGAGGGATTCAGTGTGAGATTATGTCCTGGGAGAGGGATATGTGTGGGATTCTGTCCTGGGACAGGGATTCGCTGTGGGATACTGTCCTGGGACAAGTATTTGGTGTGGGATACTGTCCTGGGGGAGGGACTATGTGTGGGATACTGTTCTGGGAGAGGGATTCAGTGTGGGATACTGTCCTGGAACAAAGATTCGGTGTGGGATACTGTCCTAGGACAGGGACTCAGTGTGGGATACTGTCCTGGGAGAGGGCTTCAGTCCGGGATACTGTCCTGGGATAGAGATTCACTGTGGAATACTATCCTAGGACAGGGATTCAGTGTGGTATACTGTCCTGGGAGAGGGATTCATTGTGGGATACGGTCCTGGGAAAAGGATTCAGTGTTGTATATTGTCCTGGGACAGGGATTCGGTGCGGGATGCTGACCTGGGAGAGGGATTTGGTCAGGGATACTGTCCTGGAAGAGGGATTCAGTGTGAGATTATGTCCTGGGTAAAGGACTATGTGTGGGCTACTGTCCTGGGACAGGGATTCAGTGTGGGATACTCTCCTGGGATAAGGATTTGGTGTGGGATACTGTCCTGGGAGAGGGACTATGTGTGGGATACTCTCCTGGGACAGGGTTTCGGTGTGAGATACTGTCCTGGGACAGGGATTCAATGTGGAATATTGTCCTTGGACAGGGATTCATTGTGATATACTGTCCTGGGAGAGGGATTCGATATGGGATACTGTCCTGGGACAGGGATTCAGTGTGGGCTACTGACACGGGAGAGGGATTCGGTGTGGGATACTGTCCTGGGACAGGGATTCGGTGTGGGATGCTGTCCTGGGACAGGTACTCGGTGTGGGATACTGTCCTGGGAGAGGGACTATGTGTTGGATACTATCCTGGGAGAGGGATTCAGTGTGGTATACTGTCCTGGGACAAAGATTCGGTGTGGGATACTGTCCTAGGACAGGGACTCGGTGTTGGATACTGTCCTGGGATAAGGATTTGGTGTGGGATACTGTCCTGGAAGAGGAAATCAGTGTGGGATACTGTCCTGGGAGAGGGATTCAGTCTGGGATACTGTCCTGGGACAGAGATTCAGTGTGGAATACTATCCTAGGACAGGGATTCGGTGTGGTATACTGTCCTGGGAGAGGGATTCAATGTGGGATACTGTCCTGGGAAAAGGATTCAGTGTGGTATATTGTCCTGGGACAGGGATTCGATGCGGGATGCTGACCTGGGAGAGGGATTTGGTCAGGGACACTGTCCTGGGAGAGAGATTCAGTGTGAGATTATGTCCTGGGTAAAGGACTATGTGTGGGCTACTGTCCTGGGACAGGGATTCAGTGTGGGATACTCTCCTGGGATAAGGATTTGGTGTGGGATACTGTCCTGGGAGAGGGACTATGTGTGGGATACTCTCCTGGGACAGGGTTTCGGTGTGAGATACTGTCCTGGGACAGGGATTCAATGTGGAATATTGTCCTTGGACAGGGATTCATTGTGATATGCTGTCCTGGGAGAGGGATTCGATATGGGATACTGTCCTGGGACAGGGATTTAGTGTGGGCTACTGACACGGGAGAGGGATTCGGTGTGGGATACTGTCCTGGGAGAGGGATTCGGTGTGGGATGCTGTCCTGGGACAGGTACTCGGTGTGGGATACTGTCCTGGGAGAGGGACTATGTGTTGGATACTATCCTGGGAGAGGGATTCAGTGTGGGATACTGTCCTGGGACAGGGATTGGGTGTGAGATACTGTCCTGGGACAGGGATTCAATGTGGAATACTGTCCTGGGACAAGGAATCAGTGTGGAACACTGTCCTGGGACAGGGATTCGATGTGGGATACTGTCCTGGGATAAGGATTCAGTGTGTGATATTGTCCTTGACAGGGATTCGGTGCGGGATACTGATCTGGGAGAGGGATTTGGTGTAGGATACTGTCCTGAGAGAGGGATTCAGTGTGAGATAATGTCCTGAGAGAGGGATATGTGTGGGATACTGTCCTGGAACAAATATTCGGTGTGGGATACTGTCCTACGACAGGGACTCAGTGTGGGATGCTGTCCCGGGACAGGGACTATCTGTGGGACACTGTCCTCGGTGTGGGAATTAGTGTGGTATACTGTCCTGGGCCAGGGATTGGGTGTGAGATACTGTCCTGGGACAGGAATTCAATGTGGAATAAGGCCCTGGGACAAGGATTCATTGTGGAACACTGTCCTGGGACAGGGATTCACTGTGGAACACTGTCCTGCGACAGGGATTTGATGTGGGATACCGTCCTGGGATAAGGATTCAGCGTGTGATATTGTCCTTGACAGGGATTCGGTGCAGGATACTGATCTGGGAGAGGGATTTGGTATGGGATACTGTCCTGGGAGAAGGATTCAGTGTGAGATTATGTCCTGGAAGAGGGATATGTGTGGGATTCTGTCCTGGGACAGGGATTCGGTATGGGATACTGTCCTGGGACAAGGATTTGGTGTGGGATACTGTCCTGGAAGAGGGAATCAGTGTGGGATACTGTCCTGGGAGAGGGATTCAGTCTGGGATACTGTCCTGGGACAGAGATTCAGTGTTGAATACTATCCTAGGACAGGGATTCGGTGTGGTATACTGTCCTGGGAGAGGGATTCAATGTGGGATACTGTCCTGGGAAAAGGATTCAGTGTTGTATATTGTCCTGGGACAGGGATTCGATGCGGGATGCTGACCTGGGAGAGGGATTTGGTCAGGGATACTGTCCTGGGAGAGAGCTTCAGTGTGAGATTATGTCCTGGGTAAAGGACTATGTGTGGGATACTGTCCTGGGACAGGGACTATGTGTGGGATACTCTCCTGGGACAGGGTTTCAGTGTGAGATACTGTCCTGGGACAGGGATTCAATGTGGAATATTGTCCTTGGACAGGGATTCATTGTGATATACTGTCCTGGCAGAGGGTTTCGATATGGGATACTGTCCTGGGACAGGGATTCAGTGTGGGCTACTGACACGGGAGAAGTATTCGGTGTGGGATACTGTCCTGGGAGAGGGATTCGGTGTGGGATGCTGTCCTGGGACAGGTACTCGGTGTGGAATACTGTCCTGGGAGAGGGACTATGTGTTGGATACTATCCTGGGAGAGGGATTCAGTGTGGGATACTGTCCTGGGACAGGGATTGCTTGTGAGATACTGTCCTGGGACAGGGATGCAATGTGGAATACTGTCCTGGGACAAGGAGTCAGTGTGGAACACTGTCCTGGGACAGGGATTCACTGTGGAACACTGTCCTGGGACAGGGATTCGATGTGGGATACTGTCCTGGGATAAGGATTCATTGTGTGATATTGTCCTTGACAGGGATTCGGTGCGGGATACTGTTCTGGGAGAGGGATTTGGTGTGGGATACTGTCCTGAGAGAGGGATTCAGTGTGAGATTATGTCCTGGGAGAGGGATGTGTGTGGGATTCTGTCCTGGGACAGGGATTCGCTGTGGGATACTGTCCTGGGACAAGTATTTGGTGTGGGATACTGTCCTGGGGGAGGGACTATGTGTGCGATACTGTTCTGGGAGAGGGATTCAGTGTGGGATACTGTCCTGGGACAAAGATTCGGTGTGGGATACTGTCCTAGGACAGGGACTCAGTGTGGGATACTGTCCTGGGACAGTGACTATCTGTGGGACACTGTCCTCGGAGTGGGATTTAGTGTGGTATACTGTCCTGGGAGAGGGACTATCTGTGGGACACTGTCCTCGGAGTGGGATTTAGTGTGGTATACTGTCCTGGGCCAGGGATTGGGTGTGAGATACTGTCCTGGGATAGGAATTCAATGTGGAATAAGGCCCTGGGACAAGGATTCATTGTGGAACACTGTCCTGGGACAGGGATTCACTGTGGAACACTGCCCTGCGACAGGGATTTGATGTGGGATACCGTCCTGGGATAAGGATTCAGCGTGTGATATTGTCCTTGACAGGATTCGGTGCAGGATACTGATCTGGGAGAGGGATTTGGTATGGGATACTGTCCTGGGAGAAGGATTCAGTGTGAAATTATGTCCTGGAAGAGGGATATGTGTGAGATTCTGTCCTGAGACAGGGATTCGGTATGGGATGCTGTCCTGGGACAAGGATTTGGTGTGGGATACTGTCCTGGGGGAGGGACTATGTGTGGGCTACCGTCCTGGGACAGGGACTCGGTGTTGGATACTGTCCTGGGACAAGGATTTGGTGTGGGATACTGTCCTGGAAGAGGGAATCAGTGTGGGATACTGTCCTGGGAGAGGGATTCAGTCTGGGATACTGTCCTGGGACAGAGATTCAGTGTGGAATACTATCCTAGGACAGTGATTCGGTGTGGTATACTGTCCTGGGAGAGGGATTCAATGTGGGATACTGTCCTGGGAAAAGGATTCAGTGTTGTATATTGTCCTGGGACAGGGATTCAGTGCGGGATGCTGACCTGGGAGAGGGGCTTGGTCAGGGATACTGTCCTGGGAGTGAGATTCAGTGTGAGATTATGTCCTGGGTAAAGGACTATGTGTGGGCTACTGTCCTGGGACAGGGATTCAGTGTGGGATACTCTCCTGGGACAAGGATTTGGTGTGAGATACTGTCCTGGGACAGGGATTCAATGTGGAATATTGTCCTTGGACAGGGATTCATTGTGATATACTGTCCTGGGAGAGGGATTCGATATGGGATACTGTCCTGGGACAGGGATTCAGTGTGGGCTACTGACACAGGAGAGGGATTCGGTGTGGGATACTGTCCTGGGAGAGGGATTCGGTGTGGGATACAGTCCTGGGACAGGTACTCGGTGTGGGATACTGTCCTGGGAGAGGGACTATGTGTTGGATACTATCCTGGGAGAGGGATTCAGTGTGGGATAATGTCCTGGGACAGGGATTGGGTGTGAGATACTGTCCTGGGATAGGGATTCAATTATGAATACTGTCCTGGGACAAGGAGTCAGTGTGGACTACTGTCCTCGGACAGGGATTCACTGTGGAACACTGTCCTGGGACAGGGATTTGATGTGGGATACCGTCCTGGGATAAGGATTCAGCGTGTGATATTGTCCTTGACAGGGATGCGGTGCAGGATACTGATCTGGGAGAGGGATTTGGTATGGGATACTGTCCTGGGTGAAGGATTCAGTGTGAGATTATGTCCTGGAAGACGGATATGTGTGGGATTCTGTCCTGCGACAGGGATTCGGTATGGGATACTGTCCTGGGCCAAGGATTTGGTGTGGGATACTGTCCTGGGAGAGGGACTATGTGTGGGATACTGTTCTGGGAGAGGGATTCAGTGTGGAATACTGTCCTGGGACAAAGATTCGGTGTGGGATACTGTCCTAGGACAGGGACTCTGTGTGGGATACTGTCCTGGGAGAGGGATTCAGTCTGGGATACTGTCCTGGGACAGAGATTCAGTGTGGAATACTATCCTAGGACAGGGATTCGGTGTGGTATACTGTTCTGGGAGAGGGATTCAATATGGGATACTGTCCTGGGAAAAGGATTCAGTGTGGTATATTGTCCTGGGACAGGGATTCGGTGCGGGATGCTGACCTGGGAGAGGGATTTGGTCAGGGATACTGTCCTGGTAGAGGGATTCAGTGTGAGATTATGTCCTGGGTAAAGGACTATGTGTGGGCTACTGTCCTGGGACAGCGATTCAGTGTGGGATACTCTCCTGGGACAAGGATTTGGTGTGGGATACTGTCCTGGGAGAGGGACTATGTGTGGGATACTCTCCTGCGACAGGGTTTCGGTGTGAGACACTGTCCTGGGACAGGGATTCAATTCGGAATATTGTCCTTGGACAGGGATTCATTGTGATATACTGTCCTGGGAGAGGGATTCGATATGGGATACTGTCATGGGACAGGGATTCAGTGTGGGCTACTGACACGGGAGAGGGATTCGGTGTGGGATACTGTCCTGGGAGAAGGATTCGGTGTGGGATGCTGTCCTGGGACAGGTACTCGGTGTGGGATACTGTCCTGGGAGAGGAACTATGTGTTGGATACTATCCTGGGAGAGGGATTCAGTGTGGGATACTGTCCTGGGACAAAGATTCGGTGTGGGATACTGTCCTAGGACAGGCACTCGGTGTTGGATACTGTGCTGGGACAAGGATTTGGTGTGGGATAATGTCCTGGAAGAGGGAATCAGTGTGGGATACTGTCCTGGGAGAGGGATTCAGTCTGGGATACTGTCCTGGGAAAAGGATTCAGTGTGGTATATTGTCCTGGGACAGGGATTCGATGTGGTATACTGTCCTGGGAGAGGGATTTGGTCAGGGATACTGTCCTGGGAGAGAGATTCAGTGTGAGATTATGTCCTGGGTAAAGGACTATGTGTGGGCTACTGTCCTGGGACAGGGATTCAGTGTGGGATACTCTCCTGGGACAAGGATTTGGTGTGGGATACTGTCCTGGGAGAGGGACTATGTGTGGGATACTCTCCTGGGACAGGGTTTCGGTGTGAGATACTGTCCTGGGACAGGGATTCAATGTGGAATATTGTCCTTGGACAGGGAATCATTGTGATATACTGTCCTGGGAGAGGGATTCGATATGGGATACTGTCCTGGGACAGGGATACAGTGTGGGCTACTGACACGGGAGAGGGACTCGGTGTGGGATACTGTCCTGGGAGAGGGATTCGGTGTGGGATGCTGTCCTGGGACAGGTACTCGGTGTGGGATACTGTCCTGGGAGAGGGACTATGTGTTGGATACTATCCTGGGAGAGGGATTCAGTGTGGGATACTGTCCTGGGACAGGGATTGGGTGTGAGATACTGTCCTGGGACAGGGATTCAATGTGGAATACTGTCCTGGGACAAGGAGTCAGTGTGGAACACTGTCCTGGGACAGGGATTCACTGTGGAACACTGTCCTGGGACAGGGATTCGATGTGGGATACTGTCCTGGGATAAGGATTCAGTGTGTGATATTGTCCTTGACAGGGATTCGGTGTGGGATACTGATGTGGGAGAGGGATTTGGTGTGGGATACTGTCCTGAGAGAGGGATTCAGTGTGAGATTATGTCCTGTGAGAGGGATGTGTGTGGGATTCTGTCCTGGGACAGGGATTCGCTGTGGGATACTGTCCTGGGACAAGTATTTGGTGTGGGATACTGTCCTGGGGGAGGGACTATGTGTGGGATACTGTTCTGGGAGAGGGATTCAGTGTGGGATACTGTCCTGGGACAAAGATTCGGTGTGGGATACTGTCCTAGGACAGGGACTCAGTGTGGGATACTGTCCTGGGACAGTGACTATCTGTGGGACACTGTCCTCGGAGTGGGATTTAGTGTGGTATACTGTCCTGGGCCAGGGATTGGGTGTGAGATACTGTCCTGGGACAGGAATTCAATGTGGAATAAGGCCCTGGGACAAGGATTCATTGTGGAACACTGTCCTGGGACAGGGATTCACTGTGGAACACTGTCCTGGGACAGGGATTTGATGTGGGATACCGTCCTGGGATAAGGATTCAGCGGGTGATATTGTCCTTGACAGGATTCGGTGCAGGATACTGATCTGGGAGAGGGATTTGGTATGGGATACTGTCCTGGGAGAAGGATTCAGTGTGAAATTATGTCCTGGAAGAGGGATATGTGTGGGATTCTGTTCTGAGACAGGGATTCGGTATGGGATAATGTCCTGGGAGAAGGATTTGGTGTGGGATACTGTCCTGGGGGAGGGACTATGTGTGGGATACTGTCCTGGGACAGGGACTCAGTGTTGGATACTGTCCTGGGACAAGGATTTGGTGTAGGATACTGTCCTGGAAGAGGGAATCAGTGTGGGATACTGTCCTGGGAGAGGGATTCAGTCTGGGATACTGTCCTGGGACAGAGATTCAGTGTGGAATACTATCCTAGGACAGGGATTTGGTGTGGTATACTGTCCTGGGAGAGGGATTCAATGTGGGATACTGTCCTGGGAAAAGGATTCAGTGTTGTATATTGTCCTGGGACAGGGATTCGGTGCGGGATGCTGACCTGGGAGAGGGGCTTGGTCAGGGATACTGTCCTGGGAGAGAGATTCATTGTGAGATTATGTCCTGGGTAAAGGACTATGTTGGGGCTACTGTCCTGGGACAGGGATTCAGTGTGGGATACTCTCCTGGGACAAGGATTTGGTGTGGGATACTGTCCTGGGAGAGGGACTATGTGTGGGATACTCTCCTGGGACAGGGTTTCGGTGTGAGATACTGTCCTGGGACAGGGATTCAATGTGGAATATTGTCCTTGGACAGGGATTCATTGTGATATACTGTCCTGGGAGAGGGATTCGATATGGGATACTGTCCTGGGACAGGGATTCAGTGTGGGCTACTGACACGGGAGAGGGATTCAGTGTGGGATACTGTCCTGGGAGAGGGATTCGGTGTGGGATACAGTCCTGGGACAGGTATTCGGTGTGGGATACTGTCCTGGGAGAGGGACTATGTGTTGGATACTATCCTGGGAGAGGGATTCAGTGTGGGATACTGTCCTGGGACAGGGATTGGGTGTGAGATACTGTCCTGGGACAGGGATTCAATGTGGAATACTGTCCTGGGACAGGGATTCACTGTGGAATACTGTCCTGGGACAGGGATTCGATGTGGGATACTGTCCTGGGATAAGGATTCAGTGTGTGATATTGTCCTTGACAGGGATTCGGTGCGGGATACTGATCTGGGAGAGGGATTTGGTGTGGGATACTGTCCTGAGAGAGGGATTCAGTGTGAGATTATGTCCTGGGAGAGGGATATGTGTGGGATTCTGTCCTGGGACAGGGATTCGCTGTGGGATACTGTCCTGGGACAAGTATTTGGTGTGGGATACTGTCCTGGGGGAGGGACAATGTGTGGGATACTGTTCTGGGAGAGGGATTCAGTGTGGAATACTGTCCTGGAACAAAGATTCGGTGTGGGATACTGTCCTAGGACAGGGACTCAGTGTGGGATACTGTCCTGGGAGAGGGCTTCAGTCCGGGATACTGTCCTGGGATAGAGATTCACTGTGGAATACTATCCTGGGACAGGGATTCGGTGTGGTATACTGTCCTGGGAGAGGGATTCATTGTGGGATACGGTCCTGGGAAAAGGATTCAGTGCTGTATATTGTCCTGGGACAGGGATTCGGTGCGGGATGCTGACCTGGGAGAGGGATTTGGTCAGGGATACTGTCCTGGAAGAGGGATTCAGTGTGAGATTATGTCCTGGGTAAAGGACTATGTGTGGGCTACTGTCCTGGGACAGGGATTCAGTGTGGGATACTCTCCTTGGACAAGGATTTGGTGTGGGATACTGTCCTGGGAGAGGGACTATGTGTGGGATACTCTCCTGGGACAGGGTTTCGGTGTGAGATACTGTCCTGGGACAGGGATTCAATGTGGAATATTGTCCTTGGACAGGGATTCATTGTGATATACTGTCCTGGGAGAGGGATTCGATATGGGATACTGTCCTGGGACAGGGATTCAGTGTGGGCTACTGACACGGGAGAGGGATTCGGTGTGGGATACTGTCCTGGGACAGGGATTCGGTGTGGGATGCTGTCCTGGGACAGGTACTCGGTGTGGGATACTGTCCTGGGAGAGGGACTATGTGTTGGATACTATCCTGGGAGAGGGATTCAGTGTGGTATACTGTCCTGGGACAAAGATTCGGTGTGGGATACTGTCCTAGGACAGGGACTCGGTGTTGGATACTGTCCTGGGACAAGGATTTGGTGTGGGATACTGTCCTGGAAGAGGAAATCAGTGTGGGATACTGTCCTGGGAGAGGGATTCAGTCTGGGATACTGTCCTGGGACAGAGATTCAGTGTGGAATACTATCCTAGGACAGGGATTCGGTGTGGTATACTGTCCTGGGAGAGGGATTCAATGTGGGATACTGTCCTGGGAAAAGGATTCAGTGTGGTATATTGTCCTGGGACAGGGATTCGATGCGGGATGCTGACCTGGGAGAGGGATTTGGTCAGGGACACTGTCCTGGGAGAGAGATTCAGTGTGAGATTATGTCCTGGGTAAAGGACTATGTGTGGGCTACTGTCCTGGGACAGGGATTCAGTGTGGGATACTCTCCTGGGATAAGGATTTGGTGTGGGATACTGTCCTGGGAGAGGGACTATGTGTGGGATACTCTCCTGGGACAGGGTTTCGGTGTGAGATACTGTCCTGGGACAGGGATTCAATGTGGAATATTGTCCTTGGACAGGAATTCATTGTGATATGCTGTCCTGGGAGAGGGATTCGATATGGGATACTGTCCTGGGACAGGGATTCAGTGTGGGCTACTGACACGGGAGAGGGATTCGGTGTGGGATACTGTCCTGGGAGAGGGATTCGGTGTGGGATGCTGTCCTGGGACAGGTACTCAGTCCCTCTCCCAGGACAGTATTCCACATTGAATCCCTGTCCCAGGACAGTATCTCACACCCAATCCCTGTCCCAGGACAGTATCCCACACTGAATCCCTCTCCCAGGATAGTATCCAACACATAGTCCCTCTCCCAGGACAGTATCCCACACCATGTGTTGGATACTATCCTGGGAGAGGGATTCAGTGTGGGATACTGTCCTGGGACAGGGATTGGGTGTGAGATACTGTCCTGGGACAGGGATTCAATGTGGAATACTGTCCTGGGACAAGGAGTCAGTGTGGAACACTGTCCTGGGACAGGGATTCACTGTGGAACACTGTCCTGGGACAGGGATTCGATGTCGGATACTGTCCTGGGATAAGGATTCAGTGTGTGATATTGTCCTTGACAGGGAATCGGTGCGGGATACTGATCTGGGAGAGGGATTTGGTGTGGGATACTGTCCTGAGAGAGGGATCCAGTGTGAGATTATGTCCTGGGAGAGGGATGTGTGTGGGATTCTGTCCTGGGACAGGGATTCGCTGTGGGATACTGTCCTCGGACAAGTATTTGGTGTGGGATACTGTCCTGGGGGAGGGACTATGTGTGGGATACTGTTCTGGGAGAGGGATTCAGTGTGGGATACTGTCCTGGGACAAAGATTCGGTGTGGGATACTGTCCTAGGACAGGGACTCAGTGAGGGATCCTGTCCTGAGACAGGGAATATCTGTGGGACACTGTCCTCGGAGTGGGATTTAGTGTGGTATACTCTCCTGGGAGAGGGACTATCTGTGGGACACTCTCCTCGGAGTGGGATTTAGTGTGGTATACTGTCCTGGGCCAGGGATTGGGTGTGAGATACTGTCCTGGGATAGGAATTCAATGTGGAATAAGGCCCTGGGACAAGGATTCATTGTGGAACACTGTCCTGGGACAGGGATTCACTGTGGAACGCTGTCCTGCGACAGGGATTTGATGTGGGATGCCGTCCTGGGAAAAGGATTCAGCGTGTGATATTGTCCTTGACAGGATTTGGTGCAGCATACTGATCTGGGAGAGGGATTTGGTATGGGATACTGTCCTGGGAGAAGGATTCCGTGTGAAATTATGTCCTGGAAGAGGGATATGTGTGGGATTCTGTCCTGAGACAGGGATTCGGTATGGGATGCTGTCCTGGGACAAGGATTTGGTGTGGGATACTGTCCTGGGGGAGGGACTATGTGTGGGATACTGTCCTGGGACAGGGACTCGGTGTTGGATACTGTCCTGGGACAAGGATTTGGTGTGGGATACTGTCCTGGAAGAGGGAATCAGTGTGGGATACTGTCCTGGGAGAGGGATTCAATCTGGGATACTGTCCTGGGACAGAGATTCAGTGTGGAATACTATCCTAGGACAGGGATTCGGTGTGGTATACTGTCCTGGGAGAGGGATTCAATGTGGGATACTGTCCTGGGAAAAGGATTCAGTGTTGTATATTGTCCTGGGACAGGGATTCGTTGCGGGATGCTGACCTTGGAGAGGGGCTTGGTGAGGGATACTGTCCTGGGAGAGAGATTGAGTGTGAGATTATGTCCTGGGTAAAGGACTATGTGTGGGCTACTGTCCTGGGACAGGGATTCAGTGTGGGATACTCTCCTGGGACAAGGATTTGGTGTGGGATTCTGTCCTGGGAGAGGGTTTCGGTGTGAGATACTGTCCTGGGACAGGGATTCAATGTGGAATATTGTCCTTGGACAGGGATTCATTGTGATATACTGTCCTGGGAGAGGGATTCGATATGGGATACTGTCCTGGGACAGGGATTCAGTGTGGGCTACTGACACGGGAGAGGGATTCGGTGTGGGATACTGTCCTGGGACAGGGATTCGGTGTGGGATGCTGTCCTGGGACAGGTACTCGGTGTGGGATACTGTCCTGGGAGAGGGACTATGTGTTGGATACTATCCTGGGAGAGGGATTCAGTGTGGGATACTGTCCTGGGACAAAGATTCGGTGTGGGATACTGTCCTAGGACAGGGACTCAGTGAGGGATCCTGTCCTGAGACAGGGAATATCTGTGGGACACTGTCCTCGGAGTGGGATTTAGTGTGGTATACTCTCCTGGGAGAGGGACTATCTGTGGGACACTGTCCTCGGAGTGGGATTTAGTGTGGTATACTGTCCTGGGCCAGGGATTGGGTGTGAGATACTGTCCTGGGATAGGAATTCAATGTGGAATAAGGCCCTGGGACAAGGATTCATTGTGGAACACTGTCCTGGGACAGGGATTCACTGTGGAACGCTGTCCTGCGACAGGGATTTGATGTGGGATGCCGTCCTGGGAAAAGGATTCAGCGTGTGATATTGTCCTTGACAGGATTTGGTGCAGCATACTGATCTGGGAGAGGGATTTGGTATGGGATACTGTCCTGGGAGAAGGATTCCGTGTGAAATTATGTCCTGGAAGAGGGATATGTGTGGGATTCTGTCCTGAGACAGGGATTCGGTATGGGATGCTGTCCTGGGACAAGGATTTGGTGTGGGATACTGTCCTGGGGGAGGGACTATGTGTGGGATACTGTCCTGGGACAGGGACTCGGTGTTGGATACTGTCCTGGGACAAGGATTTAGTGTGGGATACTGTCCTGGAAGAGGGAATCAGTGTGGGATACTGTCCTGGGAGAGGGATTCAATCTGGGATACTGTCCTGGGACAGAGATTCAGTGTGGAATACTATCCTAGGACAGGGATTCGGTGTGGTATACTGTCCTGGGAGAGGGATTCAATGTGGGATACTGTCCTGGGAAAAGGATTCAGTGTTGTATATTGTCCTGGGACAGGGATTCGTTGCGGGATGCTGACCTTGGAGAGGGGCTTGGTGAGGGATACTGTCCTGGGAGAGAGATTGAGTGTGAGATTATGTCCTGGGTAAAGGACTATGTGTGGGCTACTGTCCTGGGACAGGGATTCAGTGTGGGATACTCTCCTGGGACAAGGATTTGGTGTGGGATTCTGTCCTGGGAGAGGGACTATGTGTGGGATTCTCTTCTGGGACAGGGTTTCGGTGTGAGATACTGTCCTGGGACAGGGATTCAATGTGGAATATTGTCCTTGGACAGGGATTCATTGTGATATACTGTCCTGGGAGAGGGATTTGATATGGGATACTGTCCTGGGACAGGGATTCAGTGTGGGCTACTGACACGGGAGAGGGATTCGGTGTGGGATACTGTCCTGGGACAGGGATTCGGTGTGGGATGCTGTCCTGGGACAGGTACTCGGTGTGGGATACTGTCCTGGGAGAGGGACTATGTGTTGGATACTATCCTGGGAGAGGGATTCAGTGTGGGATACTGTCCTGGGACAAAGATTCGGTGTGGGATACTGTCCTAGGACAGGGACTCAGTGAGGGATCCTGTCCTGAGACAGGGAATATCTGTGGGACACTGTCCTCGGAGTGGGATTTAGTGTGGTATACTCTCCTGGGAGAGGGACTATCTGTGGGACACTGTCCTCGGAGTGGGATTTAGTGTGGTATACTGTCCTGGGCCAGGGATTGGGTGTGAGATACTGTCCTGGGATAGGAATTCAATGTGGAATAAGGCCCTGGGACAAGGATTCATTGTGGAACACTGTCCTGGGACAGGGATTCACTGTGGAACGCTGTCCTGCGACAGGGATTTGATGTGGGATGCCGTCCTGGGAAAAGGATTCAGCGTGTGATATTGTCCTTGACAGGATTTGGTGCAGCATACTGATCTGGGAGAGGGATTTGGTATGGGATACTGTCCTGGGAGAAGGATTCCGTGTGAAATTATGTCCTGGAAGAGGGATATGTGTGGGATTCTGTCCTGAGACAGGGATTCGGTATGGGATGCTGTCCTGGGACAAGGATTTGGTGTGGGATACTGTCCTGGGGGAGGGACTATGTGTGGGATACTGTCCTGGGACAGGGACTCGGTGTTGGATACTGTCCTGGGACAAGGATTTGGTGTGGGATACTGTCCTGGAAGAGGGAATCAGTGTGGGATACTGTCCTGGGAGAGGGATTCAATCTGGGATACTGTCCTGGGACAGAGATTCAGTGTGGAATACTATCCTAGGACAGGGATTCGGTGTGGTATACTGTCCTGGGAGAGGGATTCAATGTGGGATACTGTCCTGGGAAAAGGATTCAGTGTTGTATATTGTCCTGGGACAGGGATTCGTTGCGGGATGCTGACCTTGGAGAGGGGCTTGGTGAGGGATACTGTCCTGGGAGAGAGATTGAGTGTGAGATTATGTCCTGGGTAAAGGACTATGTGTGGGCTACTGTCCTGGGACAGGGATTCAGTGTGGGATACTCTCCTGGGACAAGGATTTGGTGTGGGCTTCTGTCCTGGGAGAGGGACTATGTGTGGGATTCTCTCCTGGGACAGGGTTTCGGTGTGAGATACTGTCCTGGGACAGGGATTCAATGTGGAATATTGTCCTTGGACAGGGATTCATTGTGATATACTGTCCTGGGAGAGGGATTCGATATGGGATACTGTCCTGGGACAGGGATTCAGTGTGGGCTACTGACACGGGAGAGGGATTCGGTGTGGGATACTGTCCTGGGACAGGGATTCGGTGTGGAATGCTGTCCTGGGACAGGTACTCGGTGTGGGATACTGTCCTGGGAGAGGGACTATGTGTTGGATACTATCCTGGGAGAGGGATTCAGTGTGGGATACTGTCCTGGGACAAAGATTCGGTGTGGGATACTGTCCTAGGACAGGGACTCAGTGAGGGATCCTGTCCTGAGACAGGGAATATCTGTGGGACACTGTCCTCGGAGTGGGATTTAGTGTGGTATACTCTCCTGGGAGAGGGACTATCTGTGGGACACTGTCCTCGGAGTGGGATTTAGTGTGGTATACTGTCCTGGGCCAGGGATTGGGTGTGAGATACTGTCCTGGGATAGGAATTCAATGTGGAATAAGGCCCTGGGACAAGGATTCATTGTGGAACACTGTCCTGGGACAGGGATTCACTGTGGAACGCTGTCCTGCGACAGGGATTTGATGTGGGATGCCGTCCTGGGAAAAGGATTCAGCGTGTGATATTGTCCTTGACAGGATTTGGTGCAGCATACTGATCTGGGAGAGGGATTTGGTATGGGATACTGTCCTGGGAGAAGGATTCCGTGTGAAATTATGTCCTGGAAGAGGGATATGTGTGGGATTCTGTCCTGAGACAGGGATTCGGTATGGGATGCTGTCCTGGGACAAGGATTTGGTGTGGGATACTGTCCTGGGGGAGGGACTATGTGTGGGATACTGTCCTGGGACAGGGACTCGGTGTTGGATACTGTCCTGGGACAAGGATTTGGTGTGGGATACTGTCCTGGAAGAGGGAATCAGTGTGGGATACTGTCCTGGGAGAGGGATTCAATCTGGGATACTGTCCTGGGACAGAGATTCAGTGTGGAATACTATCCTAGGACAGGGATTCGGTGTGGTATACTGTCCTGGGAGAGGGATTCAATGTGGGATACTGTCCTGGGAAAAGGATTCAGTGTTGTATATTGTCCTGGGACAGGGATTCGTTGCGGGATGCTGACCTTGGAGAGGGGCTTGGTGAGGGATACTGTCCTGGGAGAGAGATTGAGTGTGAGATTATGTCCTGGGTAAAGGACTATGTGTGGGCTACTGTCCTGGGACAGGGATTCAGTGTGGGATACTCTCCTGGGACAAGGATTTGGTGTGGGCTTCTGTCCTGGGAGAGGGACTATGTGTGGGATTCTCTCCTGGGACAGGGTTTCGGTGTGAGATACTGTCCTGGGACAGGGATTCAATGTGGAATATTGTCCTTGGACAGGGATTCATTGTGATATACTGTCCTGGGAGAGGGATTCGATATGGGATACTGTCCTGGGACAGGGATTCAGTGTGGGCTACTGACACGGGAGAGGGATTCGGTGTGGGATACTGTCCTGGGACAGGGATTCGGTGTGGAATGCTGTCCTGGGACAGGTACTCGGTGTGGGATACTGTCCTGGGAGAGGGACTATGTGTTGGATACTATCCTGGGAGAGGGATTCAGTGTGGGATACTGTCCTGGGACAAAGATTCGGTGTGGGATACTGTCCTAGGACAGGGACTCGGTGTTGGATACTGTCCTGGGACAAGGATTTGGTGTGGGATACTGTCCTGGAAGAGGAAATCAGTGTGGGATACTGTCCTGGGAGAGGGATTCAGTCTGGGATACTGTCCTGGGACAGAGATTCAGTGTGGAATACTATCCTAGGACAGGGATTCGGTGTGGTATACTGTCCTGGGAGAGGGATTCAATGTGGGATACTGTCCTGGGAAAAGGATTCAGTGTGGTATATTGTCCTGGGACAGGGATTCGATGCGGGATGCTGACCTGGGACAGGGATTTGGTCAGGGACACTGTCCTGGGAGAGAGATTCAGTGTGAGATTATGTCCTGGGTAAAGGACTATGTGTGGGCTACTGTCCTGGGACAGGGATTCAGTGTGGGATACTCTCCTGGGATAAGGATTTGGTGTGGGATACTGTCCTGGGAGAGGGACTATGTGTGGGATACTCTCCTGGGACAGGGTTTCGGTGTGAGATACTGTCCTGGGACAGGGATTCAATGTGGAATATTGTCCTTGGACAGGGATTCATTGTGATATACTGTCCTGGGAGAGGGATTCGATATGGGATACTGTCCTGGGACAGGGATTCAGTGTGGGCTACTGACACGGGAGAGGGATTCGGTGTGGGATACTGTCCTGGGAGAGGGATTCGGTGTGGGATGCTGTCCTGGGACAGGTACTCGGTGTGGGATACTGTCCTGGGAGAGGGACTATGTGTTGGATATTATCCTGGGAGAGGGATTCAGTGTGGGATACTGTCCTGGGACAGGGATTGGGTGTGAGATACTGTCCTGGGACAGGGATTCAATGTGGAATACTGTCCTGGGACAAGGAATCAGTGTGGAACACTGTCCTGGGACAGGGATTCACTGTGGAACACTGTCCTGGGACAGGGATTCGATGTCGGATACTGTCCTGGGATAAGGATTCAGTGTGTGATATTGTCCTTGACAGGGATTCGGTGCGGGATACTGATCTGGGAGAGGGATTTGGTGTGGGATACTGTCCTGAGAGAGGGATTCAGTGTGAGATAATGTCCTGAGAGAGGGATATGTGTGGGATTCTGTCCTGGAACAGGGATTCGCTGTGGGATACTGTCCTGGGACAAGGATTTGGTGTGGGATACTGTCCTGGGGGAGGGACTATGTGTGGGATACTGTTCTGGGAGAGGGATTCAGTGTGGGATACTGTCCTGGAACATTTATTCGGTGTGGGATACTGTCCTACGACAGGGACTCAGTGTGGGATGCTGTCCTGGGACAGGGACTATCTGTGGGACACTGTCCTCGGTGTGGGAATTAGTGTGGTATACTGTCCTGGGCCAGGGATTGGGTGTGAGATACTGTCCTGGGACAGGAATTCAATGTGGAATAAGGCCCTGGGACAAGGATTCATTGTGGAACACTGTCCTGGGACAGGGATTCACTGTGGAACACTGTCCTGCGACAGGGATTTGATGTGGGATACCGTCCTGGGATAAGGATTCAGCGTGTGATATTGTCCTTGACAGGGATTCGGTGCAGGATACTGATCTGGGAGAGGGATTTGGTATGGGATACTGTCCTGGGAGAAGGATTCAGTGTGAGATTATGTCCTGGAAGAGGGATATGTGTGGGATTCTGTCCTGGGACAGGGATTCGGTATGGGATACTGTCCTGGGACAAGGATTTGGTGTGGGATACTGTCCTGGAAGAGGGAATCAGTGTGGGATACTGTCCTGGGAGAGGGATTCAGTCTGGGATACTGTCCTGGGACAGAGATTCAGTGTTGAATACTATCCTAGGACAGGGATTCGGTGTGGTATACTGTCCTGGGAGAGGGATTCAATGTGGGATACTGTCCTGGGAAAAGGATTCAGTGTTGTATATTGTCCTGGGACAGGGATTCGGTGCGGGATGCTGACCTGGGAGAGGGGCTTGGTAAGGGATACTGTCCTGGAAGAGGGATTCAGTGTGAGATTATTTCCTGGGTAAAGGACTATGTGTGGGCTACTGTCCTGGGACAGGGATTCAGTGTGGGATACTCTCCTGGGAGAGGGACTATGTGTGGGATACTCTCCTGGGACAGGGTTTCGCTGTGAGATACTGTCCTGGGACAGGGATTCAATGTGGAATATTGTCCTTGGACAGGGATTCATTGTGATATACTGTCCTGGGAGAGGGATTCGATATGGGATACTGTCCTGGGACAGGGATTCAGTGTGGGCTACTGACACGGGAGAGGGATTCGGTGTGGGATACAGTCCTGGGAGAGGGATTCGGTGTGGGATACTGTCCTGGGACAGGTACTCGGTGTGGGATACTGTCCTGGGAGAGGGACTATGTGTTGGATAATATCCTGGGAGAGCGATTCAGTGTGGGATACTGTTCTGGGACAGGGATTGGGTGTGAGATACTGTCCTGGGACAGGGATTCAATGTGGAATACTGTCCTGGGACAAGGAGTCAGGTTGGAACACTGTCCTGGGACAGGGATTCACTGTGGAACACTGTCCTGGGACAGGGATTCGATGTGGGATACTGTCCTGGGATAAGGATTCAGTGTGTGATATTGTCCTTGACAGGGATTCGGTGTGGGATACTGATGTGGGAGAGGGATTTGGTGTGGGATACTGTCCTGAGAGAGGGATTCAGTGTGAGATTATGTCCTGTGAGAGGGATGTGTGTGGGTTTCTGTCCTGGGACAGGGATTCGCTGTGGGATACTGTCCTGGGACAAGTATTTGGTGTGGGATACTGTCCTGGGGGAGGGACTATGTGTGGGATACTGTTCTGGGAGAGGGATTCAGTGTGGGATACTGTCCTGGGACAAAGATTCGGTGTGGGATACTGTCCTAGGACAGGGACTCAGTGTGGGATACTGTCCTGGGACAGTGACTATCTGTGGGACACTGTCCTCGGAGTGGGATTTAGTGTGGTATACTGTCCTGGGAGAGGGACTATCTGTGGGACACTGTCCTCGGAGTGGGATTTAGTGTGGTATACTGTCCTAGGACAGGGATTGGGTGTGAGATACTGTCCTGGGACAGGAATTCAATGTGGAATAAGGCCCTGGGACAAGGATTCATTGTGGAACACTGTCCTGGGACAGGGATTCACTGTGGAACACTGTCCTGCGACAGGGATTTGATGTGGGATACCGTCCTGGGATAAGGATTCAGCGTGTGATATTGTCCTTGACAGGGATTCGGTGCAGGATACTGATCTGGGAGAGGGATTTGGTATGGGATACTGTCCTGAGAGAGGGATTCAGTGTGAGCTTATGTCCTGGGAGAGGGATGTGTGTGGGATTCTGTCCTGGGACAGGGATTCGCTGTGGGATACTGTCCTGGGACAAGTATTTGGTGTGGGATACTGTCCTGGGGGAGGGATTCAGTGTGGAATACTGTCCTGGGACAAAGATTCGGTGTGGGATACTGTTCTAGGACAGGGACTCAGTGTGGGATACTGTCCTGGGAGAGGGATTCAGTCTGGGATACTGTCCTGGGACAGAGATTCAGTGTGGAATACTATCCTAGGACAGGGATTCGGTGTGGTATACTGTCCTGGGAGAGGGATTCAATGTGGGATACTGTCCTGGGAAAAGGATTCAGTGTTGTATATTGTCCTGGGACAGGGATTCGGTGCGGGATGCTGACCTGGGAGAGGGGCTTGGTCAGGGATACTGTCCTGGGAGAGGGATTCAGTGTGGGATACTTTCCTGGGAAAAGGATTCAGTGTGGTATATTGTCCTGGGACAGGGATTCGGTGCGGGATGCTGACCTGGGAGAGGGATTTGGTCAGGGATACTGTCCTGGAAGAAGGATTCAGTGTGAGATTATGTCCTGGATAAAGGACTATGTGTGGGCTACTGTCCTGGGACAGGGATTCAGTGTGGGATACTCTCCTGGGACAAGGATTTGGTGTGGGATACTGTCCTGGGAGAGGGACTATGTGTGGGATACTCTCCTGGGACAGGGTTTCGGTGTGAGATACTGTCCTGGGACAGGGATTCAATGTGGAATATTGTCCTTGGACAGGGTTTCATTGTGATATACTGTCCTGGGAGAGGGATTCGATATGGGATACTGTCCTGGGACAGGGATTCAGTGTGGGCTACTGACACGGGAGAGGGATTCGGTGTGGGATACTGTCCTGGGAGAGGGATTCGGTGTGGGATACTGTCCTGGGACAGGTACTCGGTGTGGGATACTGTCCTGGGAGAGGGACTATGTGTTGGATACTATCCTGGGAGAGTGATTCAGTGTGGGATACTGTCCTGGGACAGGGATTGGGTGTGAGATACTGTCCTGGGACAGGGATTCAATGTGGAATACTGTCCTGGGACAAGGAGTCAGTGTGGAACACTCTCCTGGGACAGGGATTCACTTTGGAACACTGTCCTGCGACAGGGATTTGATATGTGTGGGATTCTGTCCTGGGACAGGGATTCGCTGTGGGATACTGTCCTGGGACAAGGATTTGGTGTGGGATACTGTCCTGGGAGAGGGACTATGTGTGGGATACTCTCCTGGGACAGGGTTTCGGTGTGAGATACTGTCCTGGGACAGGGATTCAATGTGGAATATTGTCCTTGGACAGGGTTTCATTGTGATATACTGTCCTGGGAGAGGGATTCGATATGGGATACTGTCCTGGGACAGGGATTCAGTGTGGGCTACTGACACGGGAGAGGGATTCGGTGTGGGATACTGTCCTGGGACAGGGATTCGGTGTGGGATGCTGTCCTGGGACAGGTACTCGGTGTGGGATACTGTCCTGGGAGAGGGACTATGTGTTGGATACTATCCTGGGAGAGGGATTCAGTGTGGGATACTGTCCTGGGACAAAGATTCGGTGTGGGATACTGTCCTAGGACAGGGACTCAGTGAGGGATCCTGTCCTGAGACAGGGAATATCTGTGGGACACTGTCCTCGGAGTGGGATTTAGTGTGGTATACTCTCCTGGGAGAGGGACTATCTGTGGGACACTGTCCTCGGAGTGGGATTTAGTGTGGTATACTGTCCTGGGCCAGGGATTGGGTGTGAGATACTGTCCTGGGATAGGAATTCAATGTGGAATAAGGCCCTGGGACAAGGATTCATTGTGGAACACTGTCCTGGGACAGGGATTCACTGTGGAACGCTGTCCTGCGACAGGGATTTGATGTGGGATGCCGTCCTGGGAAAAGGATTCAGCGTGTGATATTGTCCTTGACAGGATTTGGTGCAGCATACTGATCTGGGAGAGGGATTTGGTATGGGATACTGTCCTGGGAGAAGGATTCCGTGTGAAATTATGTCCTGGAAGAGGGATATGTGTGGGATTCTGTCCTGAGACAGGGATTCGGTATGGGATGCTGTCCTGGGACAAGGATTTGGTGTGGGATACTGTCCTGGGGGAGGGACTATGTGTGGGATACTGTCCTGGGACAGGGACTCGGTGTTGGATACTGTCCTGGGACAAGGATTTGGTGTGGGATACTGTCCTGGAAGAGGGAATCAGTGTGGGATACTGTCCTGGGAGAGGGATTCAATCTGGGATACTGTCCTGGGACAGAGATTCAGTGTGGAATACTATCCTAGGACAGGGATTCGGTGTGGTATACTGTCCTGGGAGAGGGATTCAATGTGGGATACTGTCCTGGGAAAAGGATTCAGTGTTGTATATTGTCCTGGGACAGGGATTCGTTGCGGGATGCTGACCTTGGAGAGGGGCTTGGTGAGGGATACTGTCCTGGGAGAGAGATTGAGTGTGAGATTATGTCCTGGGTAAAGGACTATGTGTGGGCTACTGTCCTGGGACAGGGATTCAGTGTGGGATACTCTCCTGGGACAAGGATTTGGTGTGGGCTTCTGTCCTGGGAGAGGGACTATGTGTGGGATTCTCTCCTGGGACAGGGTTTCGGTGTGAGATACTGTCCTGGGACAGGGATTCAATGTGGAATATTGTCCTTGGACAGGGATTCATTGTGATATACTGTCCTGGGAGAGGGATTCGATATGGGATACTGTCCTGGGACAGGGATTCAGTGTGGGCTACTGACACGGGAGAGGGATTCGGTGTGGGATACTGTCCTGGGACAGGGATTCGGTGTGGAATGCTGTCCTGGGACAGGTACTCGGTGTGGGATACTGTCCTGGGAGAGGGACTATGTGTTGGATACTATCCTGGGAGAGGGATTCAGTGTGGGATACTGTCCTGGGACAAAGATTCGGTGTGGGATACTGTCCTAGGACAGGGACTCAGTGAGGGATCCTGTCCTGAGACAGGGAATATCTGTGGGACACTGTCCTCGGAGTGGGATTTAGTGTGGTATACTCTCCTGGGAGAGGGACTATCTGTGGGACACTGTCCTCGGAGTGGGATTTAGTGTGGTATACTGTCCTGGGCCAGGGATTGGGTGTGAGATACTGTCCTGGGATAGGAATTCAATGTGGAATAAGGCCCTGGGACAAGGATTCATTGTGGAACACTGTCCTGGGACAGGGATTCACTGTGGAACGCTGTCCTGCGACAGGGATTTGATGTGGGATGCCGTCCTGGGAAAAGGATTCAGCGTGTGATATTGTCCTTGACAGGATTTGGTGCAGCATACTGATCTGGGAGAGGGATTTGGTATGGGATACTGTCCTGGGAGAAGGATTCCGTGTGAAATTATGTCCTGGAAGAGGGATATGTGTGGGATTCTGTCCTGAGACAGGGATTCGGTATGGGATGCTGTCCTGGGACAAGGATTTGGTGTGGGATACTGTCCTGGGGGAGGGACTATGTGTGGGATACTGTCCTGGGACAGGGACTCGGTGTTGGATACTGTCCTGGGACAAGGATTTGGTGTGGGATACTGTCCTGGAAGAGGGAATCAGTGTGGGATACTGTCCTGGGAGAGGGATTCAATCTGGGATACTGTCCTGGGACAGAGATTCAGTGTGGAATACTATCCTAGGACAGGGATTCGGTGTGGTATACTGTCCTGGGAGAGGGATTCAATGTGGGATACTGTCCTGGGAAAAGGATTCAGTGTTGTATATTGTCCTGGGACAGGGATTCGTTGCGGGATGCTGACCTTGGAGAGGGGCTTGGTGAGGGATACTGTCCTGGGAGAGAGATTGAGTGTGAGATTATGTCCTGGGTAAAGGACTATGTGTGGGCTACTGTCCTGGGACAGGGATTCAGTGTGGGATACTCTCCTGGGACAAGGATTTGGTGTGGGCTTCTGTCCTGGGAGAGGGACTATGTGTGGGATTCTCTCCTGGGACAGGGTTTCGGTGTGAGATACTGTCCTGGGACAGGGATTCAATGTGGAATATTGTCCTTGGACAGGGATTCATTGTGATATACTGTCCTGGGAGAGGGATTCGATATGGGATACTGTCCTGGGACAGGGATTCAGTGTGGGCTACTGACACGGGAGAGGGATTCGGTGTGGGATACTGTCCTGGGACAGGGATTCGGTGTGGAATGCTGTCCTGGGACAGGTACTCGGTGTGGGATACTGTCCTGGGAGAGGGACTATGTGTTGGATACTATCCTGGGAGAGGGATTCAGTGTGGGATACTGTCCTGGGACAAAGATTCGGTGTGGGATACTGTCCTAGGACAGGGACTCGGTGTTGGATACTGTCCTGGGACAAGGATTTGGTGTGGGATACTGTCCTGGAAGAGGAAATCAGTGTGGGATACTGTCCTGGGAGAGGGATTCAGTCTGGGATACTGTCCTGGGACAGAGATTCAGTGTGGAATACTATCCTAGGACAGGGATTCGGTGTGGTATACTGTCCTGGGAGAGGGATTCAATGTGGGATACTGTCCTGGGAAAAGGATTCAGTGTGGTATATTGTCCTGGGACAGGGATTCGATGCGGGATGCTGACCTGGGACAGGGATTTGGTCAGGGACACTGTCCTGGGAGAGAGATTCAGTGTGAGATTATGTCCTGGGTAAAGGACTATGTGTGGGCTACTGTCCTGGGACAGGGATTCAGTGTGGGATACTCTCCTGGCATAAGGATTTGGTGTGGGATACTGTCCTGGGAGAGGGACTATGTGTGGGATACTCTCCTGGGACAGGGTTTCGGTGTGAGATACTGTCCTGGGACAGGGATTCAATGTGGAATATTGTCCTTGGACAGGGATTCATTGTGATATACTGTCCTGGGAGAGGGATTCGATATGGGATACTGTCCTGGGACAGGGATTCAGTGTGGGCTACTGACACGGGAGAGGGATTCGGTGTGGGATACTGTCCTGGGAGAGGGATTAGGTGTGGGATGCTGTCCTGGGACAGGTACTCGGTGTGGGATACTGTCCTGGGAGAGGGACTATGTGTTGGATATTATCCTGGGAGAGGGATTCAGTGTGGGATACTGTCCTGGGACAGGGATTGGGTGTGAGATACTGTCCTGGGACAGGGATTCAATGTGGAATACTGTCCTGGGACAAGGAATCAGTGTGGAACACTGTCCTGGGACAGGGATTCACTGTGGAACACTGTCCTGGGACAGGGATTCGATGTCGGATACTGTCCTGGGATAAGGATTCAGTGTGTGATATTGTCCTTGACAGGGATTCGGTGCGGGATACTGATCTGGGAGAGGGATTTGGTGTGGGATACTGTCCTGAGAGAGGGATTCAGTGTGAGATAATGTCCTGAGAGAGGGATATGTGTGGGATTCTGTCCTGGAACAGGGATTCGCTGTGGGATACTGTCCTGGGACAAGGATTTGGTGTGGGATACTGTCCTGGGGGAGGGACTATGTGTGGGATACTGTTCTGGGAGAGGGATTCAGTGTGGGATACTGTCCTGGAACAAATATTCGGTGTGGGATACTGTCCTACGACAGGGACTCAGTGTGGGATGCTGTCCTGGGACAGGGACTATCTGTGGGACACTGTCCTCGGTGTGGGAATTAGTGTGGTATACTGTCCTGGGCCAGGGATTGGGTGTGAGATACTGTCCTGGGACAGGAATTCAATGTGGAATAAGGCCCTGGGACAAGGATTCATTGTGGAACACTGTCCTGGGACAGGGATTCACTGTGGAACACTGTCCTGCGACAGGGATTTGATGTGGGATACCGTCCTGGGATAAGGATTCAGCGTGTGATATTGTCCTTGACAGGGATTCGGTGCAGGATACTGATCTGGGAGAGGGATTTGGTATGGGATACTGTCCTGGGAGAAGGATTCAGTGTGAGATTATGTCCTGGAAGAGGGATATGTGTGGGATTCTGTCCTGGGACAGGGATTCGGTATGGGATACTGTCCTGGGACAAGGATTTGGTGTGGGATACTGTCCTGGAAGAGGGAATCAGTGTGGGATACTGTCCTGGGAGAGGGATTCAGTCTGGGATACTGTCCTGGGACAGAGATTCAGTGTTGAATACTATCCTAGGACAGGGATTCGGTGTGGTATACTGTCCTGGGAGAGGGATTCAATGTGGGATACTGTCCTGGGAAAAGGATTCAGTGTTGTATATTGTCCTGGGACAGGGATTCGGTGCGGGATGCTGACCTGGGAGAGGGGCTTGGTAAGGGATACTGTCCTGGAAGAGGGATTCAGTGTGAGATTATTTCCTGGGTAAAGGACTATGTGTGGGCTACTGTCCTGGGACAGGGATTCAGTGTGGGATACTCTCCTGGGAGAGGGACTATGTGTGGGATACTCTCCTGGGACAGGGTTTCGCTGTGAGATACTGTCCTGGGACAGGGATTCAATGTGGAATATTGTCCTTGGACAGGGATTCATTGTGATATACTGTCCTGGGAGAGGGATTCGATATGGGATACTGTCCTGGGACAGGGATTCAGTGTGGGCTACTGACACGGGAGAGGGATTCGGTGTGGGATACAGTCCTGGGAGAGGGATTCGGTGTGGGATACTGTCCTGGGACAGGTACTCGGTGTGGGATACTGTCCTGGGAGAGGGACTATGTGTTGGATAATATCCTGGGAGAGCGATTCAGTGTGGGATACTGTTCTGGGACAGGGATTGGGTGTGAGATACTGTCCTGGGACAGGGATTCAATGTGGAATACTGTCCTGGGACAAGGAGTCAGGTTGGAACACTGTCCTGGGACAGGGATTCACTGTGGAACACTGTCCTGGGACAGGGATTCGATGTGGGATACTGTCCTGGGATAAGGATTCAGTGTGTGATATTGTCCTTGACAGGGATTCGGTGTGGGATACTGATGTGGGAGAGGGATTTGGTGTGGGATACTGTCCTGAGAGAGGGATTCAGTGTGAGATTATGTCCTGTGAGAGGGATGTGTGTGGGTTTCTGTCCTGGGACAGGGATTCGCTGTGGGATACTGTCCTGGGACAAGTATTTGGTGTGGGATACTGTCCTGGGGGAGGGACTATGTGTGGGATACTGTTCTGGGAGAGGGATTCAGTGTGGGATACTGTCCTGGGACAAAGATTCGGTGTGGGATACTGTCCTAGGACAGGGACTCAGTGTGGGATACTGTCCTGGGACAGTGACTATCTGTGGGACACTGTCCTCGGAGTGGGATTTAGTGTGGTATACTGTCCTGGGAGAGGGACTATCTGTGGGACACTGTCCTCGGAGTGGGATTTAGTGTGGTATACTGTCCTAGGACAGGGATTGGGTGTGAGATACTGTCCTGGGACAGGAATTCAATGTGGAATAAGGCCCTGGGACAAGGATTCATTGTGGAACACTGTCCTGGGACAGGGATTCACTGTGGAACACTGTCCTGCGACAGGGATTTGATGTGGGATACCGTCCTGGGATAAGGATTCAGCGTGTGATATTGTCCTTGACAGGGATTCGGTGCAGGATACTGATCTGGGAGAGGGATTTGGTATGGGATACTGTCCTGAGAGAGGGATTCAGTGTGAGCTTATGTCCTGGGAGAGGGATGTGTGTGGGATTCTGTCCTGGGACAGGGATTCGCTGTGGGATACTGTCCTGGGACAAGTATTTGGTGTGGGATACTGTCCTGGGGGAGGGATTCAGTGTGGAATACTGTCCTGGGACAAAGATTCGGTGTGGGATACTGTTCTAGGACAGGGACTCAGTGTGGGATACTGTCCTGGGAGAGGGATTCAGTCTGGGATACTGTCCTGGGACAGAGATTCAGTGTGGAATACTATCCTAGGACAGGGATTCGGTGTGGTATACTGTCCTGGGAGAGGGATTCAATGTGGGATACTGTCCTGGGAAAAGGATTCAGTGTTGTATATTGTCCTGGGACAGGGATTCGGTGCGGGATGCTGACCTGGGAGAGGGGCTTGGTCAGGGATACTGTCCTGGGAGAGGGATTCAGTGTGGGATACTTTCCTGGGAAAAGGATTCAGTGTGGTATATTGTCCTGGGACAGGGATTCGGTGCGGGATGCTGACCTGGGAGAGGGATTTGGTCAGGGATACTGTCCTGGAAGAAGGATTCAGTGTGAGATTATGTCCTGGATAAAGGACTATGTGTGGGCTACTGTCCTGGGACAGGGATTCAGTGTGGGATACTCTCCTGGGACAAGGATTTGGTGTGGGATACTGTCCTGGGAGAGGGACTATGTGTGGGATACTCTCCTGGGACAGGGTTTCGGTGTGAGATACTGTCCTGGGACAGGGATTCAATGTGGAATATTGTCCTTGGACAGGGTTTCATTGTGATATACTGTCCTGGGAGAGGGATTCGATATGGGATACTGTCCTGGGACAGGGATTCAGTGTGGGCTACTGACACGGGAGAGGGATTCGGTGTGGGATACTGTCCTGGGAGAGGGATTCGGTGTGGGATACTGTCCTGGGACAGGTACTCGGTGTGGGATACTGTCCTGGGAGAGGGACTATGTGTTGGATACTATCCTGGGAGAGTGATTCAGTGTGGGATACTGTCCTGGGACAGGGATTGGGTGTGAGATACTGTCCTGGGACAGGGATTCAATGTGGAATACTGTCCTGGGACAAGGAGTCAGTGTGGAACACTCTCCTGGGACAGGGATTCACTTTGGAACACTGTCCTGCGACAGGGATTTGATATGTGTGGGATTCTGTCCTGGGACAGGGATTCGCTGTGGGATACTGTCCTGGGACAAGGATATGGTGTGGGATACTGTCCTGGGGGAGGGACTATGTGTGGGATACTGTTCCGGGAGAGGGATTCAGTGCGGGACACTGTCCTAAGACATGGACTCAGTGTGGTATACTGTCCTGGGCCAGGGATTGGGTGTGAGATACTGTCCTGGGACAGGGAGTCAATGTGGAATAAGGCCCTGGGACAAGGATTCATTGTGGAACACTGTCCTGGGACAGGGATTCACTGTGTAACACTGTCCTGGGACAGGGATTTGATGTGGGATACCGTCCTGGGATAAGGATTCAGCGTGCGATATTGTCCTTGACAGGGATTCGGTGCAGGATACTGATCTGGGAGAGGGATTTGGTGTGGGATACTGTCCTGGGAGAAGGATTCAGTGTGAGATTATGTCCTGGAAGAGGGATATGTGTGGGATTCTGTCCTGGGACAGGGATTCGGTATGGGATACTGTCCTGGGACAAGGATTTGGTGTGGGATACTGTCCTGGGGGAGGGACTATGTGTGGGATAGTGTCCTGGGACAGGGACTCAGTGTTGGATACTGTCCTGGGACAAAGATTTGGTGTGCGATACTGTCCTGGAAGAGGGAATCAGTGTGGGATACTGTCCAGAGAGAGGGATTCAGTCTGGGATACTGTCCTGGGACAGAGATTCAGTGTGGAATACTATCCTAGGACAGGGATTCGGTGTGGTATACTGTCCTGAGAGAGGGATTCAGTGTGAGATTATGTCCTGGGAAAGGGATATGTGTGGGATTCTGTCCTGGGACAGGGATTCGCTGTGGGATACTGTCCTGGGACAAGGATTTGGTGTGGGATACTGTCCTGGGGGAGGGACTATGTGTGGGATACTGTTCTGGGAGAGGGATTCAGTGTGGGATACTGTCCTGGAACAAAGATTCGGTGTGGGATACTGTCCTAGGACAGGGACTCAGTGTGGGATACTGTCCTGGGACAGGGACTATCTGTGGGACACTGTCCTCGGAGTGGGATTTAGTGTGGTTTTCTGTCCTGGGAAAGGGACTATCTGTGGGACACTGTCCTCGGAGTGGGATTTAGTGTGGTATACTGTCCTGGGCCAGGGATTGGGTGTGAGATACTGTCCTGGGACAGGAATTCAATGTGGAATAAGGCCCTGGGACAAGGATTCATTGTGGAACACTGTCCTGGGACAGGGCTTCACTGTGGAACACTGTCCTGCGACAGGGATTTGATGTGGGATACCGTCCTGGGATAAGGATTCAGCGTGTGATATTGTCCTTGACAGGGATTCGGTGCAGGATACTGATCTGGGAGAGGGATTTGGTATGGGATACTGTCCTGGGAGAAGGATTCAGTGTGAGATTATGTCCTGGAAGAGGGATATGTGTGGGATTCTGTCCTGGGACAGGGATTTGGTATGGGATACTGTCCTGGGACAAGGATTTGGTGTGGGATACTGTCCTGGGGGAGGGACTATGTGTGGGATACTGTCCTGGGACAGGGACTCGGTGTTGGATACTGTCCTGGGACAAGGATGTGGTGTGGGATACTGTCCTGGAAGAGGGAATCAGTGTGGGATACTGTCCTGGGAGAGGGATTCAGTCTGGGATACTGTCCTGGGACAGAGATTCAGTGTGGAATACTATCCTAGGACAGGGATTCGATGTGGTATACTGTCCTGGGAGAGGGATTCAATGTGGGATACTGTCCTGGGAAAAGGATTCAGTGTTGTATATTGTCCTGGGACAGGGATTCGGTGCGGGATGCTGACCTGGGAGAGGGGCTTGGTCAGGGATACTGTCCTGGAAGAGGGATTCAGTGTGAGATTATGTCCTGGGTAAAGGACTATGTGTGGGCTACTGTCCTGGGACAGGGATTCAGTGTGGGTTACTCTCATGGGACAAGGATTTGGTGTGGGATACTGTCCTGGGAGAGGGACTATGTGTGGGATACTCTCCTGGGACAGGGTTTCGGTGTGGGATACTGTCCTGGGACAGGGATTCAATGTGGAATATTGTCCTTGGACAGGGATTCATTGTGATATACTGTCCTGGGAGAGGGATTCGATATGGGATACCGTCCTGGGACAGGGATTCAGTGTGGGCTACTGACACGGGAGAGGGATTCGGTGTGGGATACTGTCCTGGGACAGGTACTCGGTGTGGGATACTGTCCTGGGAGAGGGTCTATGTGTTGGATACTATCCTGGGAGAGGGATTCAGTGTGGGATACTGTCCTGGGACAGGGATTGGGTGTGAGATACTGTCCTGGGACAGGGATTCAATGTGGAATACTGTCCTGGGACAAGGAGTCAGTGTGGAACACTGTCCTGGGACAGGGATTCGATGTGGGATACTGTCCTGGGATAAGGATTCAGTGTGTGATATTGTCCTTGACAGGGATTAGGTGCGGGATACTGTTCTGGGAGAGGGATTTGGTGTGGGATACTGTCCTGAGAGAGGGATTCAGTGTGAGATTATGTCCTGGGAGAGGGATGTGTGTGGGATTCTGTCCTGGGACAGGGATTCGCTGTGGGATACTGTCCTGGGACAAGTATTTGGTGTGGGATACTGTCCTGGGGGAGGGACTATGTGTGGGATACTGTTCTGGGAGAGGGAATCAGTGTGGGATACTGTCCTGGAACAAAGATTCGGTGTGGAATACTGTCCTAGGACAGGGACTCAGTGTGGGATACTGTCCTGGGAGAGGGATTCAGTCTGGGATACTGTCCTGGGACAGAGATTCAGTGTGGAATACTATCCTAGGACAGGGATTTGGTGTGGGATACTGTCCTGGAAGAGGGAATCAGTGTGGGATACTGTCCTGGGAGAGGGATTCAGTCTGAGATACTGTCCTGGGACAGAGATTCAGTGTGGAATACTATCCTAGGACAGGGATTCGGTGTGGTATACTGTCCTGGGAGAGGGATTCAATGTGGGATACTGTCCTGGGAAAAGGATTCAGTGTTGTATATTGTCCTGGGACAGGGATTCGGTGCGGGATGCTGACCTGGGAGAGGGGCTTGGTCAGGGATACTGTCCTGGGAGAGGGATTCAGTGTGAGATTATGTCCTGGGTAAAGGACTATGTGTGGGCTACTGTCCTGGGACAGGGATTCAATGTGGAATATTGTCCTTGGACAGGGTTTCATTGTGATATACTGTCCTGGCAGAGGGATTCGATATGGGATACTGTCCTGGGACGGGATTCAGTGTGGGCTATTGACACGGGAGAGGGATTCGGTGTGGGATACTGTCCTGGGTGAGGGATTCGGTGTGGGATACTGTCCTGGGACAGGTACTCGGTGTGGGATACTGTCCTGGGAGAGGGACTATGTGTTGGATACTATCCTGGGAGAGGGATTCAGTGTGGGATACTGTCCTGGGACAGGGATTGGGTGTGAGATACTGTCCTGGGACAGGGATTCAATGTGGAATACTGTCCTGGGACAAGGAGTCAGTGTGGAACACTGTCCTGGGACAGGGATTCACTGTGGAACACTGTCCTGGGACAGGGATTCGATGTGGGATACTGTCCTGGGATAAGGATTCAGTGTGTGATATTGTCCTTGACAGGGATTCGGTGCAGGATACTGATCTGGGAGAGGGATTTGGTATGGGATACTGTCCTGGGAGAAGGATTTCAGTGTGAGATTATGTCCTGGAAGAGGGATATGTGTGGGATTCTGTCCTGGGACAGGGATTCGCTATGGGATACTGTCCTGGGACAAGGATTTGGTGTGGGATACTGTCCTGGAAGAGGGAATCAGTGTGGGATACTGTCCTGGGAGAGGGATTCAGTCTGGGATACTGTCCTGGGACAGAGATTCAGTGTGGAATACTATCCTAGGACAGGGATTCGGTGTGGTATACTGTCCTGGGAGAGGGATTCAATGTGGGATACTGTCCTGGGAAAAGGATTCAGTGTTGTATATTGTCCTGGGACAGGGATTCGGTGCGGGATGCTGACCTGGGAGAGGGGCTTGGTCAGGGATACTGTCCTGGGAGAGGGATTCAGTGTGAGATTATGTCCTGGGTAAAGGACTATGTGTGGGCTACTGTCCTGGGACAGGGATTCAGTGTGGGATACTCTCCTGGGACAAGGATTTGGTGTGGGATACTGTCCTGGGAGAGGGACTATGTGTGGGATACTCTCCTGGGACAGGGTTTCGGTGTGGGATACTGTCCTGGGACAGGGATTCAATGTGGAATATTGTCCTTGGACAGGGATTCATTGTGATATACTGTCCTGGGAGAGGGATTCGATATGGGATACCGTCCTGGGACAGGGATTCAGTGTGGGCTACTGACACGGGACAGGTACTCGGTGTGGGATACTGTCCTGGGAGAGGGACTATGTGTTGGATACTATCCTGGGAGAGGGATTCAGTGTGGGATACTGTCCTGGGACAGGGATTGGGTGTGAGATACTGTCCTGGGACAGGGATTCAATGTGGAATACTGTCCTGGGACAAGGAGTCAGTGTGGAACACTGTCCTGGGACAGGGATTCGATGTGGGATACTGTCCTGGGATAAGGATTCAGTGTGTGATATTGTCCTTGACAGGGATTAGGTGCGGGATACTGTTCTGGGAGAGGGATTTGGTGTGGGATTCTGTCCTGAGAGAGGGATTCAGTGTGAGATTATGTCCTGGGAGAGGGATGTGTGTGGGATTCTGTCCTGGGACAGGGATTCGCTGTGGGATACTGTCCTGGGACAAGTATTTGGTGTGGGATACTGTCCTGGGGGAGGGACTATGTGTGGGATACTGTCCTGGGAGAGGGATTCAGTCTGGGATACTGTCCTGGGACAGAGATTCAGTGTGGAATACTATCCTAGGACAGGGATTCGGTGTGGTATACTGTCCTGGGAGAGGGATTCAATGTGGGATACTGTCCTGGGAAAAGGAGTCAGTGTGGTATATTGTCCTGGGACAGGGATTCGGTGCGGGATGCTGACCTGGGAGAGGGATTTGGTCAGGGATACTGTCCTGGAAGAGGGATTCAGTGTGAGATTATGTCCTGGGTAAAGGACTATGTGTGGGCTACTGTCCTGGGACAGGGATTCAGTGTGGGATACTCTCCTGGGACAAGGATTTGGTGTGGGATACTGTCCTGGGAGAGGGACTATGTGTGGGATACTCTCCTGGGACAGGGTTTCGGTGTGAGATACTGTCCTGGGACAGGGATTCAATGTGGAATATTGTCCTTGGACAGGGATTCATTGTGATATACTGTCCTGGGTGGGGGTTTCGATATGGGATACTGTCCTGGGACAGGGATTCAGTGTGGGCTACTGACACGGGAGAGGGATTCGGTGTGGGATACTGTCCTGGGAGAGGGATTCGGTGTGGGATACTGTCCTGGGACAGGTACTCGGTGTGGGATACTGTCCTGGGAGAGGGACTATGTGTTGGATACTATCCTGGGAGAGGGATTCAGTGTGGGATACTGTCCTGGGACAGGGATTGGTTGTGAGATACTGTCCTGGGACAGGGATTCAATGTGGAATACTGTCCTGGGACAAGGAGTCAGTGTGGAACACTGTCCTCGGACAGGGATTCACTGTGGAACACTGTCCTGGGACAGGGATTCAATGTGGGATACTGTCCTGGGATAAGGATTCAGTGTGTGATATTGTCCTTGACAGGGATTCGGTGCGGGATACTGATCTGGGAGAGGGATTGGGTGTGGGATACTGTCCTGAGAGAGGGATTCAGTGTGAGATTATGTCCTGGGAGAGGGATATGTGTGGGATTCTGTCCTGGGACAGGGATTCGCTGTGGGATACTGTCCTGGGACAAGGATTTGGTGTGGGATACTGTCCTGGGTGAGGGACTATGTGTGGGATACTGTTCTGGGAGAGGGATTCAGTGTGGGATACTGTCCTAGGACATGGACTCAGTGTGGGATACTGTCCTGGGACAGGGACTATCTGTGGGACACTGTCCTCAGAGTGGGATTTAGTGTGGTATACTGTCCTGGGCCAGGGATTGGGTGTGAGATACTGTCCTGGGACAGGAATTCAATGTGGAATAAGGCCCTGGGACAAGGATTCATTGTGGAACACTGTCCTGGGACAGGGATTCACTGTGGAACACTGTCCTGGGACAGGGATTTGATGTGGGATACCGTCCTGGGATAAGGATTCAGCGTGCGATATTGTCCTTGACAGGGATTCGGTGCAGGATACTGATCTGGGAGAGGGATTTGGTGTGGGATACTGTCCTGGGAGAAGGATTCAGTGTGAGATTATGTCCTGGAAGAGGGATATGTGTGGGATTCTGTCCTGGGACAGGGATTCGGTATGGGATACTGTCCTGGGACAAGGATTTGGTGTGGGATACTGTCCTGGGGGAGGGACTATCTGTGGGATACTGTCCTGGGACAGGGACTCGGTGTTGGATACTGTCCTGGGACAAAGATTTGGTGTGGGATACTGTCCTGGAAGAGGGAATCAGTGTGGGATACTGTCCTGAGAGAGGGATTCAGTCTGGGATACTGTCCTGGGACAGAGATTCAGTGTGGAATACTATCCTAGGACAGGGATTCGGTGTGGTATACTGTCCTGGGAGAGGGATTCAATGTGGGATACTGTCCTGGGAAAAGGAATCAGTGTGGTATATTGTCCTGGGACAGGGATTCGGTGCGGGATGCTGACCTGGGAGAGGGATTTGTTCAGGGATACTGTCCTGGAAGAGGGATTCAGTGTGAGATTATGTCCTGGGTAAAGGACTATGTGTGGGCTACTGTCCTGGGACAGGGATTCAGTGTGGGATACTCTCCTGGGACAAGGCTGTGGTGTGGGATGCTGTCCTGGGAGAGGGACTATGTGTGATATACTGTCCTGGGAGAGGGATTCGATATGGGATACTGTCCTGGGACAGGGATTCAGTGTGGGCTACTGACACGGGAGATGGATTCGGTGTGGGATACTGTCCTGGGAGAGGGATTCGGTGTGGGATACTGTCCTGGGACAGGTACTCGGTGTGGGATACTGTCCTGGGAGAGGGACTATGTGTTGGATACTATCCTGGGAGAGGGATTCAGTGTGGGATACTGTCCTGGGACAGGGATTGGGTGTGAGATACTGTCCTGGGACAGGGAGTCAATGTGGAATACTGTCCTGGGACAAGGAGTCAGTGTGGAACACTGTCCTGGGACAGGGATTCACTGTGGAACACTGTCCTGGGACAGGGATTCAATGTGGGATACTGTCCTGGGATAAGGATTCAGTGTGTGATATTGTCCTTGACAGGGATTCGGTGCAGGATACTGATCTGGGAGCGGGATTTGGTGTGGGATACTGTCCTAAGAGAGGGATTCAGTGTGAGATTATGTCCTGGGAGAGGGATATGTGTGGGATACTGTTCTGGGAGAGGGATTCATTGTGGGATACTGTCCTAGGACAGGGACTATCTGTGGGACACTGTCCTCGGAGTGGGATTTAGTGTGGTACACTGTCCTGGGCCAGGGATTGGGTGTGAGATACTGTCCTGGGACAAGGATTCAGTGTGGAACACTGTCCTGGGACAGGGATTCACTGTGGAACACTGTCCTGGGAGAGGGATTTGATGTGGGATACCGTCCTGGGATAAGGATTCAGCGTGTGATATTGTCCTTGACAGGGATTTGGTGCAGGATACTGATCTGGGAGATGGATTTGGTGTGGGATACTGTCCTGGGAGAAGGATTCAGTGTGAGATTATGTCCTGGAAGAGGGATATGTGTGGGATTCTGTCCTGCGACAGGGATTCGGTATGGGATACTGTCCTGGGACAAGGATTTGGTGTGGGATACTGTCCTGGGGGAGGGACTATGGATGGGATACTGTCCTGGGACAGGGACTCGATGTTGGATACTGTCCTGGGACAAGGATTCGGTGTGGGATACTGTCCTGGAAGAGGGAATCAGTGTGGGATACTGTCCTGGGAGTGGGATTCAGTCTGGGATACTGTCCTGGGACAGAGATTCAGTGTGGAATACTATCCTAGGACAGGGATTTAGTGTGGTATACTGTCCTGGGAGAGGGATTCAATGTGGGATACTGTCCTGGGAAAAGGATTCAGTGTGCTATATTGTCCTGGGACAGGGATTCGGCGCGGGATGCTGACCTGGGAGAGGGGCTTGGTCAGGGATACTGTCCTGGAAGAGGGATTCAGTGTGAGATTATGTCCTGGGTAAAGGACTATGTGTGGGCTACTGTCCTGGGACAGGGATTCAGTGTGGGATACTCTCCTGGGACAAGGATTTGGTGTGGGATACTGTCCTGGGAGAGGGACTATGTGTGGGATACTCTCCTGGGACAGGGTTTCGGTGTGAGATACTGTCCTGGGACAGGGATTCAATGTGGAATATTGTCCTTGGACAGGGATTCATTGTGATATACTGTCCTGGGTGGGGGTTTCGATATGGGATACTGTCCTGGGACAGGGATTCAGTGTGGGCTACTGACACGGGAGAGGGATTCGGTGTGGGATACTGTCCTGGGAGAGGGATTCGGTGTGGGATACTGTCCTGGGACAGGTACTCGGTGTGGGATACTGTCCTGGGAGAGGGACTATGTGTTGGATACTATCCTGGGAGAGGGATTCAGTGTGGGATACTGTCCTGGGACAGGGATTGGTTGTGAGATACTGTCCTGGGACAGGGATTCAATGTGGAATACTGTCCTGGGACAAGGAGTCAGTGTGGAACACTGTCCTCGGACAGGGATTCACTGTGGAACACTGTCCTGGGACAGGGATTCAATGTGGGATACTGTCCTGGGATAAGGATTCAGTGTGTGATATTGTCCTTGACAGGGATTCGGTGCGGGATACTGATCTGGGAGAGGGATTTGGTGTGGGATACTGTCCTGAGAGAGGGATTCAGTGTGAGATTATGTCCTGGGAGAGGGATATGTGTGGGATTCTGTCCTGGGACAGGGATTCGGTATGGGATACTGTCCTGGGACAAGGATTTGGTGTGGGATACTGTCCTGGGTGAGGGACTATGTGTGGGATACTGTTCTGGGAGAGGGATTCAGTGTGGGATACTGTCCTAGGACAGGGACTCAGTGTGGGATACTGTCCTGGGACAGGGACTATCTGTGGGACACTGTCCTCGGAGTGGGATTTAGTGTGGTATACTGTCCTGGGCCAGGGATTGGGTGTGAGATACTGTCCTGGGACAGGAATTCAATGTGGAATAAGGCCCTGGGACAAGGATTCATTGTGGAACACTGTCCTGGGACAGGGATTCACTGTGGAACACTGTCCTGGGACAGGGATTTGATGTGGGATACCGTCCTGGGATAAGGGTTCAGCGTGCGATATTGTCCTTGACAGGGATTCGGTGCAGGATACTGATCTGGGAGAGGGATTTGGTGTGGGATACTGTCCTGGAAGAGGGAATCAGTGTGAGATTATGTCCTGGAAGAGGGATATGTGTGGGATACTGTCCTGGGACAGAGATTCGGTATGGGATACTGTCCTGGGACAGGGATTCGGTGTGGTATACTGTCCTGGGGGAGGGACTATCTGTGGGATACTGTCCTGGGACAGGGACTCGGTGTTGGATACTGTCCTGGGACAAAGATTTGGTGTGGGATACTGTCCTGGAAGAGGGAATCAGTGTGGGATACTGTCCTGAGAGAGGGATTCAGTCTGGGATACTGTCCTGGGACAGAGATTCAGTGTGGAATACTATCCTAGGACAGGGATTCGGTGTGGTATACTGTCCTGGGAGAGGGATTCAATGTGGGATACTGTCCTGGGAAAAGGAATCAGTGTGGTATATTGTCCTGGGACAGGGATTCGGTGCGGGATGCTGACCTGGGAGAGGGATTTGGTCAGGGATACTGTCCTGGAAGAGGGATTCAGTGTGAGATTATGTCCTGGGTAAAGGACTATGTGTGGGCTACTGTCCTGGGACAGGGATTCAGTGTGGGATACTCTCCTGGGACAAGGATGTGGTGTGGGATGCTGTCCTGGGAGAGGGACTATGTGTGATATACTGTCCTGGGAGAGGGATTCGATATGGGATACTGTCCTGGGACAGGGATTCAGTGTGGGCTACTGACACGGGAGATGGATTCGGTGTGGGATACTGTCCTGGGAGAGGGATTCGGTGTGGGTTACCGTCCTGGGACAGGTACTCGGTGTGGGATACTGTCCTGGGAGAGGGACTATGTGTTGGATACTATCCTGGGAGAGGGATTCAGTGTGGGATACTGTCCTGGGACAGGGATTGGGTGTGAGATACTGTCCTGGGACAGGGATTCAATGTGGAATACTGTCCTGGGACAAGGAGTCAGTGTGGAACACTGTCCTGGGACAGGGATTCACTGTGGAACACTGTCCTGGGACAGGGATTCAATGTGGGATACTGTCCTGGGATAAGGATTCAGTGTGTGATATTGTCCTTGACAGGGATTCGGTGCAGGATACTGATCTGGGAGCGGGATTTGGTGTGGGATACTGTCCTAAGAGAGGGATTCAGTGTGAGATTATGTCCTGGGAGAGGGATATGTGTGGGATACTGTTCTGGGAGAGGGATTCATTGTGGGATACTGTCCTAGGACAGGGACTATCTGTGGGACACTGTCCTCGGAGTGGGATTTAGTGTGGTACACTGTCCTGGGCCAGGGATTGGGTGTGAGATACTGTCCTGGGACAAGGATTCATTGTGGAACACTGTCCTGGGACAGGGATTCACTGTGGAACACTGTCCTGGGAGAGGGATTTGATGTGGGATACCGTCCTGGGATAAGGATTCAGCGTGTGATATTGTCCTTGACAGGGATTTGGTGCAGGATACTGATCTGGGAGATGGATTTGGTGTGGGATACTGTCCTGGGAGAAGGATTCAGTGTGAGATTATGTCCTGGAAGAGGGATATGTGTGGGATTCTGTCCTGCGACAGGGATTCGGTATGGGATACTGTCCTGGGACAGGGACTCGATGTTGGATACTGTCCTGGGACAAGGATTCGGTGTGGGATACTGTCCTGGAAGAGGGAATCAGTGTGGGATACTGTCCTGGGAGTGGGATTCAGTCTGGGATACTGTCCTGGGACAGAGATTCAGTGTGGAATACTATCCTAGGACAGGGATTTAGTGTGGTATACTGTCCTGGGAGAGGGATTCAATGTGGGATACTGTCCTGGGAAAAGGATTCAGTGTGCTATATTGTCCTGGGACAGGGATTCGGCGCGGGATGCTGACCTGGGAGAGGGATTTGGTCAGGGATACTGTCCTGGAAGAGGGATTCAGTGTGAGATTATGTCCTGGGTAAAGGACTATGTGTGGGCTACTGTCCTGGGACAGGGATTCAGTGTGGGATACTCTCCTGGGACAAGGATTTGGTGTGGGATACTGTCCTGGGAGAGGGACTATGTGTGGGATACTCTCCTGGGACAGGGTTTCGGTGTGAGATACTGTCCTGGGACAGGGATTCAATGTGGAATATTGTCCTTGGACAGGGATTCATTGTGATATACTGTCCTGGGAGAGGGATTCGATATGGGATACTGTCCTGGGACAGGGATTCAGTGTGGGCTACTGACACGGGAGAGGGATTCGGTGCGGGATACTGATCTGGGAGAGGGATTTGGTGTGGGATACTGTCCTGAGAGAGGGATTCAGTGTGAGATTATGTCCTGGGAGAGGGATATGTGTGGGATTCTGTCCTGGGACAGGGATTCGCTGTGGGATACTGTCCTGGGACAAGGATTTGGTGTGGGATACTGTCCTGGGGGAGGGACTATGTGTGGGATACTGTTCTGGGAGAGGGATTCAGTGTAGGATACTGTCCTGGGACATGGACTTTGTGTGGGATACCTTCCTGGGATTGGGATTTGTTCTGCTATACTGTCCTGGGATAGGGATTTGGTGTGAGAAACTTATGCAACCATTTTGACAAATGGAGTCTGCCTACTGCACTGTCAGTTTGCTGTTGAGATCAGCTGATGCCGTCGAACCTGTAGCACGTTCCTGTGAGAACCCATAGAAAATGGCCAATAGTGGGGGTTTTTACATGATCATGTCCTTGGCAGTAAAATCAGCACACCACCATCACTGAATCATTCACACATTTAGAAATACAAGATCTGTAAGAATACATAATTCAGTTACAAAAATATAATCATTCCTTCCAAAAATATACCGGTGAAAATGTTCTCTGAGGTTAAATTGGAGAGGCAGGTGAACCAAGACTTGCGTGATGGGTGGGTGGAGTTCAGAAGAAGCAGGGAATAGGGTTGGTGGGGGGGGGGGGGGGGGGGGGGGGGGGGGGGTGGTGGGCTGGGGGGCGGAGGTGTTGGGGGTGGGGGGTGCAGGTATAGAGGGGCTGGGGGAGGGTGGGTGAAATGAGAGGGCGTGTGGAGTGAGTGAAACGAGGGGCGTAGGTGAGCAGGTAGATGAAGCAGGTAGATGACGGGGGAAAAGGGGTTGTAGGGGAAGCTGGGTGGGGGCTAGGTGGGTGCGGATGAAGTGATGGAGCCAGGGGTTGTGCTGCTGAAGCTGCCTCACGTGCTGATGCCTAGTTTGTGTCGTTAAATGGTGACCCTGCTGTCCTGAGGTTTTGTAGAGTGCAGCGAATGCTTGGTCTCCTCCCACAGGCAGACTGTGGACAGCTGATGTTTGAGGGTTTCCACCAATGAGTTCCGTTTGCCGCTCTTCTGCATCTTACTCTCAGAGTCACTGTGTTGCATTTCCCGGGACTTCTTGTTAGATATCCGCCCCAGTCCCTCTGTACATCCCACCGTGCTGGGATCAGCCAGCTGCCTCTCACTCACCGGTGCCCGGCTGCTGGGGTGGATCGTCGCTGTTCTCCCACTCAGCCCTTTGAGCAGTGATGGTCTGCGTGCTTTTACTGAGAGTTTTTGTAGTGTCTTGTCTCTCTTGCAGTTTGCTGTGTTACTGGTGCTTTGTAACATTGGTAGGTGGGGCTTGGGAGGAGATGGGACCTTGGAGAGCCCCCCTTGAATATTGGTCACACCTCTGTCAAGGGAACACATTTTCTCTGTGACTATTCCACACTGAAAGCAGCCTGCGTTTTCTGATCAGAACTACTTTAATACCATGGAAACACTGTTAAAATGTGGATTGCAAAATCTAGGCATTAGATTGGACATTATTATTATGATGATGAATAATCATTCTATTTTCTAGAACCCTGCCTAACTGAGTGATCCCTGAGCACCCATCCACTACCTTCCCCTCATCTGATAGCAGGTATCTCAGCCCAGAGCACTAAAGGAACCTGGGTCTCTCCTTTACCCAGCTCAGTGTCTCCAGGATGAAAGTTTTTGGAACTGGCCCTCCTTGCAGGAGGTGTGAGGGCGAAGCCACTCCACGTGAAACTAATTGTCTATTCTCAAAGAAAATGTCTGGAATCAATACTGACAACGGGCAGGGAATTGATTCAGAGATAGCAGACTGTGAGAATAATGTGGATGGACTCCAATCAGATGTGGCCAGTGTTGCCTGACAGGGATCAGGGACTGAAGCTTCTCACTAAACTCATACAGACAAAGCAATAGAGGGCTCTGTTTACCCAGGCTTGTGGATCATAGAATGGTTACAGCACAGGAGGCCATTCCACCTGTCATGTCTGTGCTGGCCCTCTACTGGAGCAATTCACCTAGTGCCACTCCTCTGCCTTTTCCCTGTGGTCCTGCATATTTTTCCTTTCCAGATAATGATCCAATTCCTGTTTGAATGCCTCCATCGGCCCTGCCTCCACCACACTCGCAGACTGTGTATTTCAGAATCTAACCACTGGCTGTGTGAAACAGTTTCTCCTCATTTCGATATTACTTCTTTTTCCAATTACTTTCAACCTGTAATCCCTTGTTAAATGATATCAAGTTAGCGGGTTCAGTAAGATGTCTAGCTGGGATCAAAAAAGTGGCTAAGGGTCAGATTGAGTGACTGGGCAAAACTGGCAGATGGAGTTTAATGTGGGCAAGTGTGAGGGCATTCACTTTGTACCCAAGAAAGATAGATTCAAGTACTCTTTGAATGTTAGGAACTGCAGAAGAGCAGAGAGATTTAGGGATCCAAGTAAAACTGATTCTAGTTTCAGGCTAAAAAAATAATGTATGAGGCTGCTGGATTGTTGGCTTTCTCTCGAGAGTTCAAGTTATATTCCAGCTCCTTCGATCCACTTCAGGAGTATTGGGTTCAGTTTTGAGCACTGCACCTCAGGAAGGATATATTAGTCTTTGAGGGGGTGCAGGGCAGATTCACCAGAACGACACAGGGTTAAACTCTGAGATCACATTGCTCGCAGATGGTAGGTTCGTACTCCCTTGTTTAGAAGATTAAAGGGTGATCTAATCAAAGTATGATTTGATAGTGTGGAGAGAGAGAAAGAATTGCGTGTGGTGGGGACTCCACAATAAGGAGGCAGATCCTTAGCTTTGGAGCTAAGCTATTCGAAGGTGATGTCAGGAAGCACATCTTCACACCATGCATGACATCCCTTCCCCAAAGTGTTGTTACAGCTGTGGGATAATTGAAAATTTCAAAACTGACATTGATAGGTTTTTGTTGGGTAAGGATATTAAGTCTTACGGTTCCAAGGAGACTAGAATGAGTTAAGATATAGACCAACTGTGATCTAATTGGATAGTGGAACAAAAATAGAAAATACTGTAAAAACTCAGCAGGTCGATCAACATCTGTGAAGAGAAAGACAGAGTTGACGTTTCGAGTCCGTATGATTCTTCTTCAGGGCTGTTTGGACTCGAAATGTTAACTCTATCTTTCTCTCCACAAATGTTGATCGACCTGCTGAGTTTGTCCAGCATTTTCTATTTTTGTTTCAGTTTTCCGGCATCCACAGTACTTTGCTTTTAATTGAACAGTGAAACAGGTTCAAGAGGCTGAATGGCCTCCTCCTGATCCCAATCACGCCTGCAAGATGTAACTCTATTCAGTGCATCCTCCCTCCCACTCCCCATCTGATTTATGATCCAGAAGTCTTTGACAGAACTAGGGGCTCAGGTGATTGAGCTGTGCCTTGGCATGTCTCAGGGCAGGGCCAGATAACCCTTGCCTACCCAGTTTGCCCTCCCACAGACACCAGCTGCCAGTGCAGGCAGCTTCTCTCTTCTAAAATCAAGCAGTATCAACTTCATAAAGCCACTTACCCCTTCTGCTCCAACACAGTGTCCATGCTGACCAGTGAGGCTGTTGCCATGGCCAGCAGGCCCACAGGCCTTTCCCTTCTTCCACTGGCATCCTGTACCCTGGATCTGCTGCGACTGTGGGTGTGCTGTGATCTTTTGAGCGATTTGCTTATGTCAGAAGATGTTGAGAGATTTTTTCTGTACACAAAGGATTAACCAAGTTTATTCAAATAAAATTCTGGAACTGAGGAGATGCCAAGGGCCAGAAGTCCTGCCTCAGGCCTGATGAAGCACACTTGATCAAGTTGTTTCTCTGGGTTCTCTGAGTGACTGCCCAGTCATATAAAACTATGTGCACAATGGTGTGTTTCAGAAGCTGAGACTCCTTCTGTTAAAGATAGGTTCATCCTCAAGGGTGTGACAATGTGCAAGCTGTGCTGAAGGGAAAGGCCTTGCAGGCCTCACAGATAGCTCAGGCCAGTGACCTGTCCCTGGCTGCTGCTTGCAGAGATGCTCCCAGGCCTCACAGAGGAACAAGGACACTGACCTCTGGAGAGAAAGTCCTAACCCTCTTTTTGATGACCATTTCTCAACTGACCCCCAACCCTCCTCCTACCACCAAGTCACCAAGGCGACATGCAGGCCTGACTCAGGCTCTGGGGTCTGGTATTCAGGGGTTGGGGGAGAGGTGAAAATAGATTAGCAGGAGGGAAGGTTCCTGCATCCACTTCCTCTCAGGTGCTGAGATTTTGCTGTTACTCAAAAGTTTAAAATTTGCCTTTACTGCATATGTCAGCTTAGCCTGTGGTTCATTCACCATTTTAGGCAGTGTGGGAGCTTGCAGTTGCTCTCTACCCTCTGAGTGGTTGGTTGGGGGTGGGGGTAGGGGGCTGCATTAATGTATGAAATTTCTTCCTTACAAATTACTGGCCCATCCCAAATAGATTAGCACATGTAACAATTAAAACCCAGGCAAATCACGCCAGCCCCTGGACCCAAACTCACACAGGATGGGATCCCTGGAGCCCCATTCTCAGATAGCGATGGGATTCCCACACCCCCAAACTAACACAGGTGCAGGATTCCCAGAACCTTAGCCCCTCAGAGACAGGATTCCGGACCCCTGTTCTTACACAGAGATGGGATTCCCAGACCCCCAGTCTCACACAGAGATGGGATTCCCAGACCTCCAGCCTCACACAGAGACAGGATTCCCAGACCCCCAGTCTCACACAGAGACGGGATTCCCAGACCTCCAGCCTCACACAGGGATGGGATTCCCAGACCCCCAGTCTCACACAGAGACGGGATTCCCAGACGCCCGTTCTCAAACATGGATAGGAATCCCAGAACCCCAGGTCCTCACACAGGGACAGGATTCCCGGACCCTGAGTCTCACACGGAGACAGGATTCCCGGATCCCCAGTCTCACACAGGTACGGGATTCCCGGACCCCCAGCCTCACACAGGGACGGGATTCCTGGACCCCCAGTCTCACAAAGGGAGGGGATTCCCTGACCCCCAGTCTCACAAAGGGACAGAGTTCCTGGACCCCTAGCCACACAGGAAGGGTGATGAATTCAATTCTGCTCATTTTACACATTTGGCCAAAGCTAAACTGATCACCATTGTTTGGGAAACACTTTGAGATAGTTCTGGGTGAGGAGACTGAAGTGTGTGCTCGGGGCAACCAAGGAGGCTGCAGCAAAGGATCTCTGGCAGTAACAGGTGCTTCCCCCACCCCAGTCATAGCCTGGAAGATTCTGGACTGAGAGAATGGCCAGGTAGGGAATGGAATGTTATGTTTCTTCCTGGCCTGTTAACTTACCTCAATGATACGTCTGTCACCATATACATTTTCTGTGTCTCATTGCTGTCTGCGAGTACAGTTCTCTCTCCAAATTGGAGATAATCGCCAGCTTAACAAAAAAATATATTCACTAGTGAGATTTTAAAAATAAAACAACATCTGATCACTGATCAATAACTGGAAAAATAACCTCAATATGATCAACTTGTATTTAAAAAGTATCTTGCTTAAAAAGTGCCAGAGATTCACAAGGAGCATCATAAAGTTAAATTTGTCACTGGACCACTGAAAGACACTTGGACAGGTGGCCGAAACCTTGGTCAAAGAGTTGAGTTTGAAGGAGCAATTGAAACGAGAAAAGGGAGATGGAGAAACAAAGAGGTGTAGGGAGGGAATTTCAGAGCTTTGGCCTAGCCAGCTGAAAGCATGGCCACCAACGCTTAAGAGAGCAAAGTTAGACGAGTACTCAAAACTGGGAGGGTGGTGGGGCTGGAGGAGATGACAGAGATAGGGAGGGATTTGAAAACAAGGATGTGAATTTTGTAGTCACAGTACAGCTTGATGGGGTACCGATGTAAGTCAGCAAGCACGAGGTGAAGGGGAAGGGGATTTGCTGTGAGTTACCAGTCAGCTGAACTTTCGATAATCTCAGGTTTGCAGAAATAGAATGTGGGAGAGCAGAGTGAACAGTCTGAGTGACCTCAGACTGTTCCAGGGAGAGCGATATATTTGGTACCTAAGGAATGGAGTTTCTGACAAGGTCCAAAGACAATGGCTTCAGCTGTCTCAGTATTAAATTAGTGGAAATTTCTGCTCATCCAGTACTGGAAGCTGGACAAACAATCTGACAATTTAACCACAGTGGAGCAGGTGAGAGGTGGTGGTGAGATTGAGCTGCGTGTCGTCAGCATGTACATGTGAAAACTAACACTGCCTTCAGATGACGTCATATGTAGATGAGAAATAGGAAGGAGTGATCCCTGGGAGGCACCAATGATAATAGTGCAGCAATGGGAAGAGAGGCTATTGCAGGTGCATTCTCTGGCTATGATTAAAGAGTAAGAATGAAACCAGGTGAGAGCAGTCCCACCTAGCTGGACAATGGTGGAGAGGTGGAGGAGAATGGTGTGGTCAGCCATGTCAAAGGCTACAGACAGGTCGCAAAGGACGAGGAGGGAAAGGTTACCTTTGTCACAGTCAGGTGGGATCTCATTTGTGCCATTGATAAGAGCCATGATGGCACTGTGGCAGAAACCTGATATAAAGGGTCCAACATTGGAGCTCCAGGAACAAGGGGAATGGATGTGGGGGACAAGAACACATTCAATGACCTTGGAGGAAAGGAAGGCTGAAGATACAACAATGGTTTAAAAGAGCAGAGGGTTCATGGATATGGATTAATTGAGGAGAGAGGTGATCACAGCAGATTTAAAAGGAGACAGGAACAACACCTGAAGAGAGGGAACCATTTAGGATATTGGATAACATGTGTACCTTGGATGCAAGTGAGATGACATGAACGTCGGGCCAATAAAAGGAAAAACAAATCCCTAATCAGATCACTGATTAATAACTGAAAACAAATCCCTAATCAGATCACTAATCGATAACTGAAAACAAATCCCTAATCAGATCACTGATCAATAACTGAAAACAAATCCCTCATCAGATCATTGATCAATAACTGAAAACAAATCCCTCATCAGATCATTGATCAATAACTGAAAACAAATCCCCAATCAGATCATTGATCAATAACTGAAAACAAATCCCTAATCAGATCATTGATCGATAACTGAAAACAAATCCCTCATCAGATCATTGATCAATAACTGAAAACAACTCTCTAATCAGTTCACTGATCAATAACTGAAAAAAAAACAAATCTCTATTCAGATCATTGGTCAATAACTGAAAAAAATCCCTAATCAGATCACAGGTCAATAACTGAAAAAAGAAATCCCTAATCAGATCACAGATCAATAACTGAAATCAAATCCCGAATCAGATCACTGATCAATAACTGAAAAAAGAAATCCCTAATCAGATAACTGATCAATAACTGAAAACAAATTCCTAATCAGATCATTGATCAATAACTGAAAACAACTCTCTAATCAGTTCACTGACCAATAACTGAAAGCAAATCTCTAATCAGATCACAGATGAATAACTGAAAAAAATCCCTAATCAGATTACTGATTGATAACTGAAAACAAATCTCTAATCAGATCACTGATCAATAACTGAAAAAAAAGAAAATCTTAATCAGGTCACTGATGAATAACTGGATGAAAGTTAAATTCTGTCATTTGTGTGTGGATTTGGCTGCCAGCAGGTGCTGCACTCTGTTCCAGCTGAACATTCATCCAAGCGCTCTCTCCTGCCGCCTGCCACTACCATCTGCCGGCTCTGAGCCATAGGTGCTGCATCGCCTGCAGCTACCTAGCTGTAATGGTCAGCCAGGTAAAATAAGCTGTTGTAGGTTCACACACTCTTCCAGACATTAACATGCTCTAAGCTCCCAAATCTCTGATTGCCCCAGTCCCACAGCCCCTTATCTTTCATCTACTTAATTCGGCCAGTCTCAGTTACAGTACCTGAGTCTGCAGATGAGTCAGGCTTAGATTGTACTTCAATCGTCTGGAGTGGTGTAAATGCATCAGCAGCTGGATTTGGGATTTCAAGTAGTCTTGCACCCCAAGGTTCTCCCAGATGAGGAGTTGCAGATCTGTAGGTGAGGCGGCTGTTTGTTTTCAGAGTCTTGGAGTCTGATGCTAGCCACGTGCTCCGAGGCCTGCTCAGGCAGAGAGCCATGGTTACAATGAACACGAGAAATAGGAGTAGACCACATGGCCCATCAAGCCTGTTCCACCATTCAATCTGATCATGGTTGATCTTGAACTTCAACTCCATCTACCAGCCCACTCCCCATATCCCCCCAATTCCCTGATAGAGCAAAAATCTGTCCATCCCAGCCCTAAATGTATTCAACAATGGGGCATCCACAACCCTCTGGGGTAGAGAATTCCAAAGATTCACAACCCTTTAAGTGAAGAAATTTCTCCTCATCTCAGTCCTAAGTGATTGTTCCCTTATCCTAAAAGTGTGTCCTTGTGATTTAGATTCCCCGACCAACTAAAACAATCTTTCAGTGTCCACCGTATCAAGCCCCTTCAGAATCTTGAGATCACCTCTCATTATACTAAACTCCAGAGAATGTAAACCCAATTTTCTCAGCCTCTCATCATAGGACAACCCCCTCATCCCAGGGGCCAGTTTAGTGAACCTTCGCTGTATCACCTCCAATGCAAGAATATCCTTTCTTAAATATGGAGACTAAAACTGCACACAGTATTCCAGATGCGGTCTCACCAAGACCCTGTGAAATGTAGCAAAACGTTTTTATTCTTTACACCAATCCCCTTACGATAAAGGCCAACATGCCATTTGCCTTCCTAATTGCTTGCTAAATTTCTGCATTCCTTGTACAAGCACACCCAGTTCTCTTTGAATATCAGCTGGTTGAGGGAGTTGGGACAGGTAGAGCTGGATAGAGGGCCAGTGATAGGTGGAGGCAAAGAAGAGATTGCCAAAGATGTCATAGACAAAAGGACAAAGGGGTATTGACGGTGGTGATATTAGCAATGGAATGTACTAATGGTGACATGAAGGGTAGAAAGCAAGACGAGCAAGTGATAGATAGCCCTAGTGGGGGTGGGGTAGGGGGAAGGAATCAAAATGGGCTAAAAGGTGGAGATTGGCATCTGTTCTGATGATGTCAGTTTCCAAACCAGTTCCTCTGACATGTCTTCCTTCTTCCTTAACCGAGGTTTTCCACCCACGGTGGTTGACAGGGCCCTCAACCATGTTCGGCCCATCTCCCACGCATCCGCCCTCACACCTTCCTCTCCCTCCCAGAACCATGATAGGGTCCCCCTTGTTCTCTCTTTTCACCCCACCAGCCTCCGCATTCAAAGGATCATCCTCCGCCATTTCCGCCAACTCCAGCAGATGCCACCACCAAACACATCTTCCCTTCACCCCCCCCCACCGTCAGCATTCCGTAGGGACCGTTCCCTCCGGGACACCGTGGTTCATTCCTCCATCACCCCCTACACCTCGGCTCCCGCCCATGGCACCTTCAATGCAACCGCAGCAGGTGCAACACCTGCCCCTTTACTTCCCCCCTCCTCACAGTCCAAAGGCCCAAACACTCCTTTCAAGTGAAGCAGCATTTCACTTGCACTTCCCTCAATTTAATCTACTGCATTCACTGCTCCCAATGTGGTCTCCTCTGCATTGGAGACACCAAACACAGACTGGGTGACCGCTTTGCGAAACGTCTGCACGCATGACCGGACCTCCCTGTCGCTTGCTATTTCAACACTCCACCCTGCTCTCATGCTCACATGTCCGTCCTTAGCCTGCTGCAATGTTCCAATGATGCTCAACGCAAACTGGAGGAACAGCACCTCATCTTCCGATTAGGCACTTTGCAGCCTTCCGGACTTAACATTGAGTCCAACAACTTCAGATCATTATCCTCCTCCATCCCCACCCCCTTTCCGTTCCCCCCTTTTCCAATAATTTATATATTTTTGCGATATATATTTTTTTATATATATATTTTTCTGTTCCCACCTATTTCTATTATTTTTAAATGTATTTCCATTCATTGTTTTATCTCCACCTTTTAGCCCATTTCGACCCCTTCCCCTATCCCACCACCACTAGGGCCATCTGTTACTTACTTGTCCTGCTTTCTACCCTTAATGTCACCATTAGCACATTCTTTAGCTGATATCACCACTGTCGATACCCCTTTGTCCTTTTGTCTATGATATCTTTGGCAATCTCTTCTTTGCCTCCACCTATCATTGGCCCCCTATCCAGCTCTACCTGTCCCACCCCCCTCAACCAGCTTATATTTCATCTCATTTCTATTTTTCCTTAGTTCTGATGAAGAGTCATTCGGATTTGAAACATTAACTGTATTCCTCTCCGCAGATGCTGTCAGACCTGCTGAATTTTTCCAGCTACTTTTGTTTTTGTTTCAGATTTCCAACATCCGCAGTATTTTGCTTTTATCTCTTTAATCAACACTTTCAAGTTTCTCATCTTTAAAAAATATTCTGCTTTTTTATTCATACAACAAAAGTGAATAACTTCAAACTTCCCTACATTATACCCTATCTGTCATCGACTTCCCCACACACTTACGCTGTCTACATCTCTTTGCAGCCTCTCAATGTCCTCCACACAGCTTACATTCCCACCGAGCTTTGAATCATCAGCAAAATCCATGACACTCCAGTCAGTGTCTACCCCCGGGACGGACAGTCAGCGTCTACTCCCTGGGACAGGGCAGTCTGCGTCTAGCCCTAGGACAGGACAGTCAGTGTCTATCCCCTAGGACAGGACAGTCAATGCCTACCCCCAGGGACAGGGCAGTCTGTGTTTATCCCCTTGGACAGGACAGTCTGTGTCTACCCCCTGGGACAGGACAGCCAGTGTCTACTCCCTGGGACAGGACAATCAATGCCTACCCCCGGGACAGGACAGTCTGTGTCTACCCACTGAGGCAGGACAGTCTGTGTCTACCCCCTTGGACAGGACACTCGATGTCTACTCCCTGGGAGAGGACAGTCTATGTCTACTCCCTGGGACAGGACAGTCAGTTTCTACTTCCTGGGACATCTCATTTCCACAGGAACCACTGCCCCTTATTCCTGGGATGTATCCAAATGCATCCAGTAAGAACTGGCCTAATTAATAATGTTTCAACCTCTGAGCTCAAGTGTGAGATGGTAAATAACCTTCTTTATTTAAAACTTACTAAAAGCTTGCTGCCGGGACTGTTTAAATTGGAACAATCACTCAGAGAGCAGAAAAACACATTCTTTTTACATACAAATATACTGATCACGGGCAATCAAAAAGGACACTTAAATTTTGTCCATCTCAGTTACTTTACTCAATTGCTTTGAATGTAGACCTTTAAGTTTAGAAGACAAGTTAGCTTTTTGAAGTTATATGCCTGAATCTGATTCCATTAAGCAAGCTCTCTTTCATCTTCTGTTTGTCTCTGAGCTGGTTTGTGTTCCAGAAACAGGCCATTGGCTCCACTGGTCTCTGCTAGTATTTCTGCTGCATATGTACCTCCTGCCACTACTCTTCATATCATCATATCAACATATCCTTCTCGCTCATTGGTGCCTTTCAGGAGAACTTTTCCATCTTCTCTCATGTGCCTGTCTAACTTCCCTTTGGGTGCATTTATTCACCTCAACTACTCCTTGAGGCAATGGGTTCCACATTCCTACCAGTCTTCTGAATTCACTTTTGGATTTATTAATGACTCTCTTATATTAATGGTTCCTAGTTTCAGATTTCTCACAAATGGAAACATTAAAATGGGCACCATTTTAACTCACTTAAAATGTATTCATGTGGATAGAGTTAAAATCAGGCCCATTGTCTCTACACCTGCCCTATAGATCCCCTTCATAATTTGAAAGACCACTGCCAGGTACATGTGTATGGCATCCACAAGTGGACAAAATGCACAATGCAATTTTCAAAACACTACAGAGAGATTAGAGCCTGGATTGCGCAAGAGGACAGAATTGGAGGAACACAGGTATTTCAGAGTTGCAAGGCTTGAGGGAGTTATGGGGTGGGGGGTGGGTAGAAGGCAGGGGAGCACAAGTTTATAGAGGAATTTGATATCAAGGGTAAGAATGTACACAAACACAGTAAATGTACTGCACACAGATACCTACCGTTGGGAAGTTACTACAGTTGTGGAGGAAGAACATGCCAAGGACAAGCCACCTGAGGAAGGAAGAGAGGTTACAAATCATTGACATCTCTGTGTGTGATGATGGAAGAATATTCTGCACTTTTACTTGGTTCCCTTTAGGGGTCAGAGAACCTTAATCTAGATTTGTTTTTCTCCAAAGATTAAATAGTTGTGTAGAGTCCATGGTAGGGGCAGGGGTATATGGTCTCTGGAAGGAGATCAAATAGATGGGTAGTGATTCTTGAACAACTTTATTTACACTTCCCCAGCTTCATTGCAACGCAAACTGGAGGAACAGCACCTCATCTTCCGACTGGCACTTTGCAGCCTTCTGGACTTAATGAGTTCAACAATTTCAAATCATGAACTCTCTTCTCCATCCCCAACCCCTTTTCGATCTCCCTTTTTCCAATAATTTATAATTTAAAAAAAAAAATTTTCTTTTCCCACCTTTTAAAAATGTATTTTGATCTATTGTTTTATTTCCACCTTTTAGCCCATTCCGATCCCTTCCCCCCACTCCACCCCCCCTAGGACCATCTGCCACTAGCTTGTCCTGCTTGCTACCCTTCATGTCCCCATTAGCACATTCCTTAGATAATATCACTACTGTCAACACCCCTTTGTTCTTTTGTCTATGACATCTTTAGCAATCTCTTCTTTGGCTCCACCTATCACTGGCCCTCTATCCAGCTTTACCTGTCCTAACCCCCTCTACCAGCTTATATCTCACCTCATTTCTATATTCCCTCAGTTCTGATAAAGAGTCATACAGACTCGAAACATTAACTGTATTCCTCTCCGCAGATGCTGTCAGACCTCTGAGTTTTTCCAGGTATTTTTGTTTTTGTTCAGATTTCCAGCGTCTGCAGTGTTTTGCTTTTATCTTTTTTTTCTTCTTCCTTCCCACTTATCTATCTAATTAACCTCTCTGGCTTCTCTCTCTTTCTGTCTGGATATCTCCTTCCATTTCTATTCACTTCACTCTGCTCTCTCAAAATCTCTGACTGTGTCAACCCTGAAATTTACTGATTACCAACCCCACTTAGCGGTTGGGACTGTGACATTGGTTGATTTACTTTAACCAAAGACCCTGGTTCACTTTGCTCTACCAGCGGGTTCTGTGATTCCGGCAAACATTCAGTTTATTCATGACTTTCACTTTCCTTCTGACTTTCACTTTGGATTGGAGGAGGAATTTGGATGATAGGAGGTTTCTCATGCTCTCCCTTTGACAGATTTCATCTTTCAAGCAAGTGATCTAAATGAAACTGAAGGAGTCCCTCTCTAATCTTCACTAGATATGTGAATGTATCTGGTCTCTTTACAACAACTCCAATCACATACTTCTCCTTATCATCTGAGTGATTTTTCACCATAACCTGCTGGCCAGCACTGAACTCTCTAAGTTTTATGCCTGGTGTATCGTGACTCATCTTGTCTCACTTGTCTCTTACTTTGCTGTTGACGCCAGATTTTAACAAACTCAACCTTGTCCTTGGGGCGTGTTTAAACACTAACATGTAAGGTGAGCAAAAACAAAAACAGAATTACCTGGAAAAACTCAGCAGGTCTGGCAGCATCGGCGGAGAAGAAAAGAGTTGACGTTTCGAGTCCTCATGACCCTTCGACAGAAGTTCTGTCGAAGGGTCATGAGGACTCGAAACGTCAACTCTTTTCTTCTCCGCCGATGCTGCCAGACCTGCTGAGTTTTTCCAGGTAATTCTGTTTTTGTTTTTGTTTTGGATTTCCAGCATCCGCAGTTTTTTTGTTTTTATTTATGTAAGGTGAGCAACCTGTTGTAGACTGTAAGTTATTCTGTAAGAGAACAAAAAGAGAGCCTGTCTCGAAGAGAAACATGGAAATTACTGCCTAGCTGTCACCTGACAAATACTTCTGCAAAGATTTATTTTGCAATCTGTATACTTCTTTCTGTAACAAAACAAAAACCTGGAAAAACAAAACAAGAATTACCTGGAAAACTCAGCAGGTCTGGCAGCATCGGCGGAGAAGAAAAGAGTTGACGTTTCGAGTCCTCATGACCCTTCAACACAACTGATTTTTCTTACAAGGAGAGGGGTGAAATATAAGCAGGTTTAAGGTGGGGGGGAGAAGTGGAGGGTGGGGGGAGGTGTTTGTAAGGATAATTAGTCGTCTCAATTTCTCTGCTCCTCTTACCCATTCTAATCTCTCTCTCTTTGAACTTATTGCTCTCCGTTCTCTCAGGTCCAACCCTGACATTGTCATCAAACCCGCTGACAAGGGTGGTGCTGTGGTTGTCTGGTGCACTGACCTCTACCTCACGGAGGCTGAGCGTCAACTCGCAGACACTTCCTCCTACCTCTCCATGGACCATGACCCCATCACTGAACATCAAGCCATTGTTTCCAGCACTGTCACTAACCTCATCTCCTCTGGGGATCTTCCTCCCACAGCTTCCAACCTCGGACGGCCCGCTTCTACCTCCTACCCAAAATCCACAAACAGAACTCTCCCGGTAGACCGATCGTGTCAGCTTGCTCCTGCCCCATGGAACTCATTTCTCGTTCTCTCTCCCCTTGTCCAGTCCCTTCCCACCTACATCCGTGATTCCTCCGACACCTTACGTCACATCAACAATTTCCAGTTCCCTGGCCCCAACCGCTTCCTCTTCACCATGGACGTCCAATCCCTCTACACCTCCATCCCCCACCAGGATGGTCTGAGGGTCCTTAGCTTCTTCCTTGAACAGAGGCCCGAACAATCCCCATCCACCACTACTCTCCTCCGTCTGGCTGAACTTGTTCTCACACTGAACAATTTCTCCTTCAACTCCTCTCACTTCCTCCAAATAAAAGGTGTGGCTATGGGTACCCGCATGGGCCCCAGCTATGCCTGTCTCTTTATGGGGTATGTGGAACATTCCCTGTTCCAGTCCTACTCCGGCCCCCTTCCACAACTCTTTCTCCGGTACATCGATGATTACTTCGGTGCTGCTTCATGCTCTCGTCAGGACTTGAAAAAATTTATTAATTTTGCTTCCAATCTCCACCCCTCCATCATTTTCACGTGGTCCATCTCTGACACTTCCCTTCCCTTCCTTGATCTCTCTGTCTCAATCTCTGGTGATAGACTGTCCACCAATATCCATTACAAGCCTACCGACTCCCACAGCTACCTCGACTACAGCTCCTCACACCCTGCTTCCTGTAAGGACTCCATCCCATTCTCTCAGTTCCTTCGCCTCCGTCGCATCTGTTCTGATGATGTTACCTTCAAAAACAGTTCCTCTGACATGTCCTCCTTCTTCCTTAACCGAGGTTTTCCACCCACGGTCGTTGACAGGGCCCTCAACCGTGTCCGGTCCATCTCCCGCACATCCGCCCTCACGCCTTCTCCTCCCTCCCAGAAACATGATAGGGTCCCCCTTGTCCTCACTTATGACCCCACCAGCCTCTGCATTCAAAGGATCATCCTCCGCCATTTCCACCAAATCCAGCATGATGCCACCACCAAACACATCTTCCCTTCACCCGCCCCGGCAGCATTCCGTAGGGATCGTTCCCTCCGGGACACCCTGGTCCACTCCTCCATCACCCCCTACTCATCAGCCCCCACCTATGGCACCTCCCCATGCCCACGCAAAAGATGTACCACCTGCCCCTTCACTTCCTTTCTCCTCACCATCCAAGGGCCCAAACACTCCTTTCAAGTGAAGCAGCATTTCACTTGCATTTCCCCCAACTTAGTCTACTGCATTCGTTGCTCCCAATGCGGTCTCCTCTACATTGGAGAGACCAAACGTAAACTGGGCGACCGCTTTGCAGAACACCTGCGGTTTGTCCGCAAGAATGACCCAAACCTCCCTGTCAGTTGCCATTTTAACACTCCACCCTGCTCTCTTGCCCACATGTCTGTCCTTGGCTTGCTGCATTGTTCCAGTGAAGCCCAACGCAAACTGGAGGATCAGCACCTCATCTTCCAACTAGGCACTTTACAGCCTTCCGGACTGAATATTGAATTCAACAACTTTAGGTCTTGAGCTCCCTCCTCCATCCCCACCCCCTTTCTGTTTCTTTCCCCTTCCTTTTGTTTTTTCCAATAATTTATATAGATTTTTCTTTTCCCAACTATTTCCATTATTTTTAAATCTTTTATGGCCCCCCACCCCCACTAGAGCTATACCTTGAGTGCCCTACCATCCATTCTTAATTAGCACATTTGTTTAGATAATATCACCAACTTCAACACCTCTGTGTTCTTTTGTTCTTTTGTCTGTGACATCTTTTGATTATCTGCTCCTATCACTGCTTGCTTGTCCCTACAACGACACGCCCCCCTCCATTTCTCCCCCCGCCACCCGCACCCCCACCCCCACCTTAAACCAGCTTATATTTCACCCCTCTCCTTGTAAAGAAAAATCAGTTCTGTTGAAGGGTCATGAGGACTCGAAACGTCAACTCTTTTCTTCTCCGCCGACGCTGCCAGACCTGCTGAGTTTTTCCAGTAATTCTGTTTTCATTTGATTTGGATTTCAAGCATCCGCAGTTTTTTGTTTTTTTTTCCCTTCTTTCTGTAGCTGGGTGATATGGTGGGATTAGAGTGTTATATGTCTCCATTCTTATTCAGAAATATTTCAAACTATTCTGACATAAACTGTGGACCATTATCTGTCACCAACGCTTCTGGAAACCCATAAATTGCAAACCAACTTCCCAAAATCTCAATAGTATTGGCACTTGGTATTTGGCGTGGGCTTAACATTTATTCACTGGGTTTAGCTATCGACCAAAACAAAGCACAGTCTTTCCCTTTCACTTCAAAGAAATCGACATGTACTTGTTCCACAGTTTTCTTGTGTTTGACCATGGGATGAAAGGAATCTTGGTTGGATCATTTCTCTTTCTGAGACCCACTCCGCAACTTTTCACCAACTCTTCAATATCTCTATCTACCTTTGGATACCAGACATAGCTTCTTGCTATGCTTTCATATGGACTATCCCTGTGTGCTCCTATAAAATTCCTCTAACAGTCTCTCTCTAAACCTTGGCAGAACAATGACTCAAATTCCATTGGAGACAGCCTTGTTCATATCTACATGTGAAGTACTCCTGCAATTTCTCATCTTCACACACTATAGGGCAGCCAGTCATGACATAGTTGAGCACTTTACTAACCACCACATCACTGTGAATTTCTTCACTAATTTCTGTGGCAGACACTAGCATGTGATTTGTAAATGTAAAGTAATTCACAAGTAACGTAGTGGCTAGAAAGGAATCATCCTTCATGGGAAATCTCAAAACACCTGTATTAGCAGGATCTGCTGATTTATGATATTAAATATCATACTGATGGTTCATTTGATCATTTGATCCTCTTTGCTGAAAGACCACTTTGTGCTCTCTTAGCACTTTCTCAATGACAGACGTACACTACTGACCCACACTGTAAATAGCTCGGCCCAGATTAACCATATCTTCTTAAACCAATTCTTTCCCATTAGGGAGATCTTGTTTCTTTCTAGACTTTGAGATTTCTGGTATTCTCAAATGATAAAATTAACCATCAGTATGGTATTCAATATTGTAAATCAGCAAATCATGCTAACGCAGATGCAACTGTATCAACGCTGAAAGTTAGTTGTGAATCTCAGACTTTCATTTCCACTATGAGCTTTGGAATTTTATCTCAGCCTGACCACTCTCACATTCCTGCTGCTGTTTCTGTTGCTCTCTGACTGAGTACAACCCCTGATCTTCCTACTTGATAACATTAACTTCTGTTTTCTACCGTATGCACATTTGAGGACCTGGAGCTTTACTGTTTCATCTTCCCCTGCATGTTCTCTGGATATGACCAACTTTCCCACAGGGATAGCACTTAGACTGCAAACGGGGGTCATTTAAATGGTTGGTGGCTACCATGGCAATGGTAACATCTACATTTCTGATGACTCTGAGACTGTGATCTTGTCTACCGACATCAGGATCTCACTGAAATCCTGTGGACCTCCCCTGCTGACTCAGGAAAAGTATTCTTTTGCAATTTGCAACTACTTCTCTCTGCCATTCCCATGGCAGTGGCTTCATCGCAGACCTCCTTAGGCACCACCTCAAAATCCCCCAAGTCTAGAAACTAGTAAAAGTGGTCAACAGCTGGACCAGTAAAAGTGTGCTGAACTAGTTTTGTAACCCCCAAAATGGAACGCCAGTAGTGCTGGTTTTGGACAATTTTGAACTGGTCTGGAACCTGCAGTTTCTCACATCAATGGAGCAAAGTTGAACTGAGTAAAAGCTGATCAATATTGTCACAAAGTGACTCCAGGAGTAAGGAATACAGCCAATGCTAATTTACTGCTGTTTACTGAGCAGAAGTCTCCAAATTGCTGCTTTACTCGTCCAAGACGCCATAGCAAGGGAGAGGTAAAAACACCTTCACATGGAGCCAGGGGAACTTAATAGCTGGAAGCAAAATGATAAAATAATGCTAACACTGGAAATATGAAACATACGAGACAGGAGTGAGGCCGATTAGGGACCAAAAAGGGGATTTACATATGGGGCATGGCTGAGGTATTAAATGAATACTTAAGGAAGAAGATGCTGCACAGGTCATGGTGAAAGGGGAGTTGGTTCGGACACTAGAAGAGTTTAACTTTGATCAGGAGGAAGTATTGGATAGGTTGTCTGTACTTAAAGTTGATAAGGCACCAGGACCGGATGAGATGCATCCAAGGATACTGAGGAAAGTGAGAGTGGAAAATGCAGAGGCACTGACCATAATCTTTTAGTCTTCCTTAGACTCAGGGGTGGTCCCAGAGGACTGGAGAATTGCAAACATTACACCCCTATTCTCAAAAAGGTACAAAGGTAAACCCAGCAACTGCAGGCTGGTCAGTTTAACCTTGGTGGTGGGGAAACTTCTAGAAACAATAATTCAGGACAAAAGTAATAGTCACTTGGACAAATGTGGGTTAATTAAGGAAAGCCAGCATGGGTTCCTTAAGGGAAAATGGTGTTTAACTAACTTGCTAGAGTTTTTTTGAAGAGGTAACAGAGAGGGGTGATGAGTGTAATGCTGTTGATGTGGTTTACATAGACCTCCAAAAAGCATTTGATACAGTGCCACACAACAGACCTGTGAGCAAAGTTAAAGTTCATGGAATAAAAGTGACAGTACCAACATTGATACAGAATGGCTGAGTGACAGGAAACAGTGGTTCTCTGGATGTTTTTCAGGCTGGAGGAAGGTTTGTAGTGGAATTCCTCAGGGCTCAGTGTTGGGACCGTTGCTTTTCCTGATATATATTAATGATCTAGACCTTAGTATACAGGACACAATTTCAAAATTTGGGAATGACATGAAACTCAGAAGCATTGTGAATTATGAGGGGGATAGGGTTGAACTTCAAAAGGGCATAGACAAGATGGTGGAATGGGTGGGCAAGTGGCAGATAAATGTAGAGAAATGTGAAATGATTCATTTTTGGATGATGAACATGGAGAGACACTGAAATAAAGGGTACAACTCTAAAGGGGATGCAGGAGCAGAGGGACCCGGGTGTACATGTGCATAAATTATTGAAGGTGGCAGGACTGGTTGAGAGAGTGTTTAATAAGGCATACAGTATCTTAGGCTTTATTAATAGGGGCATAGAGTACAAGAGCAAGGAGGTTATGTTGAACTTGTATAAGACACTAGTTAGACCTTAGCTGGAGTATTGCGTCCAGTTCTGGGCACCACACTTTATGAACAATGTGAAGGCATCAGAGAGGATTCAGAATAGATTCAGGAGAATGGTTTCAGGATGAGGAAATTCAGTTTTATAGATAGATTGGAGAATTTCGGATTGTTTCCTTGGGGGAGATGAGGCCGAGAGGAGATGTAATAGAGGTATTCAAAATCATGAGGAACCTGGCTGAGTAGATAGGGAGAGACTGTTCCCATTGATGGAAGGATGGAGAGCCACAGGGTACAGATTTAAGGTAATTGGCAAAAGAAGCAAAAATGACAGGAGAAAAAACTGTTTCACAGTGAGTGGTTTGGAATGCCCACATCCCATGAAAGAACAAAGAAAAAAAATTGGCACTAAGTGAATTGCTCAATTGGAGAGCCAATACAGGCATGAAGGGCTGAATTGCTTTCTCCTGCACGGCAACAAGTCTGTGACTCACTGTGTCAATGGCTGGAAACAGTCATGTCAGGTAGCATCTGTGAAAGAGCATTGATTATTCTGTTAATGTTTCAGGTGTGAGGCCTTTCCTCAGCACTGTAAGTCTGTAGAGAGCTGAAAAGTCATTTCCTCCTCCACAGATTATGCTGACTATTTCCAGCGGTAGCTAGAATAGCCGAATCCCAAGTTTAACAGTGTATTCAATCAATGGTCTAGGTTTCCCCAACAATTCCTTGTTGGGATGATAAGTGACACTTTGCTTTTAAGATGTTGCACTGCTTGTTTATTTCACTGGATGTTCAGAGTAGTTGGGTCATTGGAACCATTTTGATTGTGAGAATTGGGGAGAGAACAAGAAAGGGTTAACTCAAAGGCAGGAAATCCTGAAAGGATGAGGCAAAAATTGGATGAAAATTTATTGGTCAAAATTTTGTATGTTGAAATATTGTTGAAGAAGAGTCTATTAGAATTTGTATTGATTTTACTCAAAACTTTGTATCTCAAGACAGGCAGGAAGCAGAGAAGGATTCTGAAGGCACATTACTTAATACCTGAAACTTTGGCTTATTGAGAAAAAGAAAACTTCAATAAATGCACCAATAAATAAATAAACAATTCAGCAAGTTCCTTCCGGTGACAACATGTTTAAGCACACTCAGCTGAGTCATGGCCTTAAACCGAAGAAGGAAGAGACCTAGACATAGAAGGAAGGAAAGGTAAGTGGCACATGAAGAGACAAGCAACTATGCCAGAGTGAGACAGAGACTGAGTGAGAAGCAAATTAGGTTCACTCGGTAAGCTCTGGTAAATCCTTTTCAGGTATTATCTATAGATTAAGAATCAAGGTCTGACATAGTACTAACCCTCAAATAAGTGAGGTTAGCTTGGAAAATAGAAAACTGCCTGGAGTAGCAGCTATTTGTCAGTCGCCTGAAAGCAATTGTTCAAGTCGTGTTAATTACTATAGCAGGAAGCTAAACTAGCTAGTGACTCATCAGAGGGTTGACAAAAGACACGGGCTTTTCAGTAAGGAGTGCACAAGTAGACAGGCAACTATGCTGGAGTGAGATGGACACGGAGTGAGGAGCTAATTTGGTTCACATGGGAATTTGGTGCATAGGGTTGTCATGAAAGTGTAATAATTCTCATAATATTATTGTGATTTATTGTAAAAGTAGGTTAACAGTGGAGTTTGGATTGTGTGTGTGTGCATGTGCGCATCTTAATTGAATGGGTGACAGCTGGTCTGGAGGCTTTGGCTCAACAAAAGAAGTTAGGTTTGAAATATGAAATATGTAAACATGGCTGAAGTTTTAGAATGTGAGGTGAGGAGAATTTGCATTTGTAGATAAACCAGAGTAGTTTGAATTTCAAAGAGATGGTATGATATTACACTTAGCCAAAGAAGCTAGGCCAAGCAGTGTGTTTATTTTTCCTGAAGGTTACTGATAGTATTAGCACCATGAATAGATTTATATTATAAGAAAGGCAAAGTTCCAAAGACACATGAGAACAATGGAATTTGCATTAAAAGGGAGAAACATGTACAAAGGAGAAGAGGCTATGTGTCAGAGAGGAAGGCATTGTGAGATCTACCAAAAGGGTGAAAGGTCTCCAGTAGTTGTGTATTAAGCTGCTGTCTATAAAAACTGAAATTGTGAAAAGCCACTTTCAATCCTACTGTCCAGGGTGCTGTGCTGACTTGCCTGGATCTGTTTAAATCTATTTTTTAACTGTTGCCTTTAAGAGGGTGTAACTGAAAGCCACATTAATTAGGGGTTTTAGGAGTTATAGTAATAATTTGTAGACCTATGTATGTGATTGAAATCTTTTCTTTTGTTAATAAATGTTTAATTTAGTTTTGTAAAATAATCTTGAGAGTCTTGGTGGACCTTTTACTACTGAATTCATGGCACGCATCTCAAAATAAAATACAAATTGCAAAATCGCTATGACCATGCGATCAAGTTTCTCTCATGGATTTGATCTGCCTGGTACATGTCATCTGCCGTGTGATAACAGGGAAAAGAGGTATGGTATACGTAGGCAACTGCGTAATTAAATTAAGTTAACTAAATAACATAAGTAAAAATGGCAGGATAGGTGATATGTTGCAGCTGTGGAACATGGATGCTTTTGGAAGCCAAGGCGATCCATGATAAACAAGTCTGCGGAAAGTGTAAAAAGCTAGAGGAATTCCAGATCAGGATTATTGATCTGGAGGCCGAACTGCAGACACTGCGCAATATAAGGGAGGGGGAAAAATACTTGGACACTTTGTTCCAGAAGACAGACATGCCTCTTAGAATAGGGTCATCTGTTTTGGACAGCAGTGAAGGACAGGATGATGTGACTGTGAGTGAGGCAAATATTGGGACCGAGTAGAGAATAGTGGAGGAGCCTCAGACTTTGCAATTATCAAACAGGTTTGAGGTGCTCACAACCTATGTGGATGAAAGCGGGGTCTGCAAGGTGGATGAACAAGCTGACAATGGCAACATGGTACAGGAAGCCATTCAAGCAATGAGAGTAAACAGGAATATTGTGGTAGTAGGGGACAGTATAGTGAGGGGGATTGAGACTGTTCTCTGTAGCAAAGAGCAAGAGTCCAGAAGCTTGTGATGCCTGCCCAGTGCCAGAATTCAGACATCTGCTCAGGGCTGGAGAGAAGTTTACAGTGGGAGGGGAAGGATCCAGTTGTCGTGGTCCATGTAGGTATTAATGACATAGGCAGGACAAAGAAGGAGGTTCTTCATTGTCAGTATGAGGAGCTAGGTACCAAATTAAGCAGAACCTCAAAGGTAATAATCTCTGGCAGGGGGTGGGGGGGGGGGGGGGGTGCGTGGTGTTGGTGGTGGGGGGGGAGGTGAGTGATCAAGCTTGGCTAGAGGGAGCAAATCCAGGGGTAGAGTTAAGGCAGGAGAGCAAAGTAGAAATATTGAAAATGAGGGTCAGAATGGCATTAAGGGAAAGAAGGGAAAAAACCTAAGAATACATCAACAGCCGAGACTAGATTTTTCAAAGTTAACAAAAAGATAGAACTAAAGGCTCTGTATCTGAATGAATGTAGCATTCATAATAAAGTAAATGAATTGATAGCGCACATTGAAGTAAATAAATATGATCTGATCGCTATTACGGAGACATGGCTGCAGGATGACAAGGATTGGTTCCTGAATATTGAGGGGTATATGACATTCAAGAAGAATAGGAAGCTAGGTAAAGGTGGAGGGGTAGCACTGTTAATTAAAGATGGCACTGGTACAATAGTTAGACGTGACCTTGGTTCAGGAGATCAGGATGTAGAATTGGTTTGGTTGGAGATGATGAATAGGAGGGAAAGAAGTCACTAGTGGGAATGGTCCACAGCCTCCGTAACAGTAACCACAATGTAGGACAAAGTATACAAGAAGAAATATTATGTGTTTGTGATAAAGGGACAGCAATCATCATGGGTGATGTTAATCTACATATAAACTGGAAAAATCAGATTGGCAGTAGTAGCCTGGATGAGGAGTTGATAGAATTCTTTCGAGACAGTTTCTTGGAACAGCATGTTTTGGGACCAACCAGAGAGCAGGTTATATTAGACCTGGTGTTGTGCAATGTGACAGGATTAATTACTGACCTCAGAGTAAAGGCACCCCTTGGTGGCAGCGACCACAATATGATTGAATTTTACATCCAGTTTGATGGAGAAAAGAGTCTAAGGGTCTAAGAGTAAAAAGGTCTAAGACTAACATTTTAAACTTAAATAAGGGCAACTATGTGGGCATGAAAGTTGAGCTAGCTGAAGTGAACTGGAATACTAGTTAAGGGGATAGATCAATAGAGAGGCAGTGGCAGACGTTTAAGGGGATATTTCAGAATACTCAGAATAAGCATATTCCTACTATAAAGAAAAATTCTAGGGAGAGGACCCACCATCCGTGGTTAACTAAAGAAGCTAGGGAAAAAGCATATAACTGCGCAAAGTTGAGTGGCAGGTCAGATGATTGGTCAGAATATAAAAACGGCAGATAATGACTAAAAGGTTAATCAGGAGAAAGAAATTAGAGTAGGAGAGGAAGCTAGCTAGAAATTTAAAAATGCAGAGCAAGAGTTTCTACAGGTATTTAAAAAGGAAAAGAGTAAGTAAATTGAGTATTGGTCCTCTAGAGAGTGACAGTGGGGAGTTAATTGTAGATAATAAGGAAAAAGTGGATGAAATGAACAAGTATTTTGCTTCTATCTTTACTATAGAGGATACAAAAACATTCCAGCAATAGCTGTAAATCAGGAGGTGGAAGGGAGAGGGGAACTTGGTGAAATTATAATCACCAGGGAAACAGTATTGAGTAACTGATGGAATTGCAGGCTGACAAGTCTCCGGGTCTTGATGGACCTCATCCTAGGGTCTTAAAAGAGGTGGCTAATGAGGTAGTAAATACATTGGTGTTAATTTTCCAAAATTTCATAGATCCCATCTGAAAGGTTCTATCAGACCAGAATTTAGCAAATATTCAAAAAGGGAGAGAGGCAGAAAACAAGAAACCATAGGCCAGTTAGCTTGATGTCTGTCATGGGGAAGATGTTAGAATCGATCATTAAGATGATTAAAGTTGGGCACTTCGAAAAACTCAAGGTAATAGGAAAGAGTCAGCATGGTTTTGTGAAAAGGAAATCATGTTTAACCAATTTATTGGAGTTTTTTGTGCGGTGGATAAAGGGGAACCTGTAGATGTACTGTACTTGGATTTCCAGGAAGCATTTGATAAGTTGCCACATCAAAGGTTATTGTGGAAAATGTAAACTCATGGTGTTGGGGGTAATATATTAGCGTGGATAGAAGATTGGCTGGCTGGCAGAAAACAGAGTATACATAAATAGGTGTTTTTCTGATTGGCAGGATGGGATGAGTGGAGTCCCACTGGAGTCTGTGCTGGCGCCTCAACTTTTTACAGTTTATATCAATGCCTTAGATGAGGGGAGTGACGGCATGGTGGCTATATTTACAGATGACACAAAGATAGGTAGGAAAGTACATTGTGAAGAGGACATGAGGAAGTTGCAGATGGGTATAGGTAGGTTGAGTGAGCAGATCCATCTGGCAGATGGATTACAATGTGGAAAAATGTGAAGTTATTCACTTTGGCAGGAAAAATAAAAAAGCAGAGTATAACTTAAATGGAGAATGATTGCAGAATTCTGAGGTGCAGAGGAATCTAGGTGTTCTAGTACATGAGTCACAAAAAGTTTGTATGCAGGTACAGCCAGTAATTAAGAAGGCTAATGGAATCCTATCCTTTATTACGAGAGGGATTGAACATAAAAGTAAGGATGTTATGCTTCAGCTATACAGGGTATTGGTGAGACCACACCTCGAATACTGTGTGCAGTTTTGGTCTCTTTAGTTAAGGAAGGATGTAAATGCATTGGAGGCAGTTCTGAGGAGGGTTAATAGTGATACCTGGAATGAATAGGTTGTGTTATAAGGAAAGGTTGGATAGACTGGGCTTGTTTCTGTGCTGTACCTGTCCTGGGAGTGTTTGATGGGGACAGTGCAGAGGGAGCTTTACTTTGTATCTAACCCCATGCTGTACCTGTCCTGGGAGTGTTTGATGGGACAGTAGCAGAGGGAGCTTTACTCTGTATCTAACTCCAGTGCTGTACCTGTCCTGGGAGTGCTGATTTCTGACACTGGGTGCCTGGGCTGAAATCTATTCCATTCTCCAACAGCAGCTCAATGAGCATGAAATTTCCCCAAAGATAAGAAGCCATCCATTGCATGGGATGACTGGAGAGACCACCCCTCCACCACCCCTCCCACCCATGCCTCACCATCAGTCTGAGTTAATGAATTAACAAGAGTTCCTGCAGTATTGGACCCTCCACCTTAATGCTGGGCTTTCACCCAGAAACCATACCATATTTCTGTCCTGGAACTGATATCAGCCCCCAGCGATACGTCATCACCTCAAACCATGTTGCCTGGAAATGAACAAACAGACATCAAAGGGTGGTTGAGAACAACATCCTTTATCATCGAAAGAAGCAGTTACATTGATATAGAGCCATGAACAATCTCAGCAGCCTCAGGATTATTGAAAGCACTTTACAGCTGTGAGTATACTTCTAATGTGCAGTCCCTGTTATAGGAAACACAGCAAGCGCTATGCACAAAGCTAACTCCCACTAACAGCAAGGAGAAAATATCCAAATTATCTCTTTGTAATCATATTGCTTGAGGGTTAGGTGGTGGTCAAGTGACGGTGGAAATTGTACAGGCCCTGGCCAAAACCTCCCAAACCACCTGTGATCCAGGGCTGGTGCCAGAGGACTAGAGAATTGCAAGTGTTACACCGTTGTTTAATAATCAACTACTGGCCAGTTAGTTTAACCTGGGTGGTGGGAAAGTTTAGAGATGATAATCTGGGGCAAAATTGACAGTTACTTGGGCAAATGAGAGTTAAGCAAAACCAGCACAGACTTAAGAGCTTATCAAGTTTAACTAACTTGCTCGAATCTTTTGATGAGGTAACAAAGTTGACATGGTGTACCTTAACTTCCAAAAGGCATGTGATCAAGTCCCACACAACAGATGTGAGCAAAGTTAGAGCTCTGGACTAAATGGGACAGTAGTAACATGGATATGAAGTTGCTGAATGAGAGGAAACAGTAGTGGTTAACAGGTGTTTTTAAGAGTGGAGGGAGGTTTATAGTGGGGATCACCAGGAGTTGGTGTCTTCCCAAAATTGTAAAGAACATATCTTTTTATTTTCTGTTGGACTGTGGACTAAAATAACAATGGCTGCAGAAAGACATATCCATTGGAATAGGGTGAGAGATATATACAATGTTGCAGTCCTGGAACAGTGTGCCATGAAAGACAGGATGGTGCTGGAAATGAGTCATGAACCAAAGGAGTTGCCTGAAAACAGCATTTTAATTGGCTCCTGGCCAAGTGGCCAGGAATTTATGTGAGGGCAGTGCATCAGAATAGCTCCTACCCTGAAAGGAAAAAGACTTAAGACCTCTTTCTCCTGTGTGTGGAAGATTCCAGTAATTCTACAATATTAGCTAGGTGACTTTTTCTCCTCCCATCTCTATAACCTGCTCTCTCTCTGAAAACCCCTGTCAAGAGGCAAAGGGGAAAATCACTGTTAGAGACATAGAAAGGCAAGTGCTCATCCAGTGAACTAAATAATGAAAGTGCTGGAGACCACCTCGAGTCATCAACAAGAACTGAAAGGAATTTAGAAGACATTGATCAAAATCAACCTATCGAATCCTGTACTCTGGAATTGGTGCTATTGAACTGTTTTATCTCACCCATAAAATCCATGATTTTGTGTATCTTATTCTTGTATTTTTGTGTGTATAGGGATTTAAGAATGGGTAGAGTTTAGGTTATAGAGTTAGAAATTAGCAGTTCATATTTCTTTCTTTTGCCACTAGTTAATGACAGTTTGTTCAATAAACGGTTATTTGCTTATTAAGTTTACAAACCTGTTGCTCGAATTCTGTTAACCTAAATTAAACAGCTAGGTAGAATTTGGGTAATCTGGTGGTTTGGTCAAACTTTCTCATTTGTCGGGGAACAGTGGGGCTTGACATTACAGTGCACTATCCCCAGTGAGTCGTGACAATATATATTGATAACCAAGACTTATGTTTACACAGGGCACAATTTCAAAATTTGTAGATGACACAAAACTTGGATATGTAAACTGTGAAGAGGATAGTGCAGAACTTTAAAAAGACATAGACAGGTTGGTGGGATGGGCAGACAAAGTGGCAGATGAAGTTTGAAGAGAAGTGTGAAGTGATTCATTTTGGTAGGAAGAATGCTGAGAGACAATATGAAATAAAGGGTGTCATTCTAAAGAGGCTGCAGGAGCAGAGGGACCAAGGTGTATATGTGTGTAAATCATTGAAGGGTGCAGGAAAAGTTGAGAGCGTGGTTAATAAAGCATATGGGATCCTTGGCTTTAGAGTATGAAAGCAAGAGAGTTATGGTTTGGCCTCAGCTGGAGTATTGTGTCCAGTTGTGGACACTGTACCTTAGGAAATATGTGAAGCCATTAGAGAAGGTACAGAAAAAATTGCAGAGAATAATTCCAGGGATGAGGAACTTCAATTCAGCAGATAGATTAGAGAAGTTGGGACTGTTTTTCTTGGTGAAGAGAAAGTTGAGAGTGACTTGACAGAGGTATTCAAATCATTAGGGGTCTGGACAGAGTAGGTAGGTAGAAACTGTTCCCATTGCTGGGAGGATCAAGGGCTATAGAACATTGATTTAACTTGATTGGTAAAGGAGCAAAGCTGACATGAGCAAAGGCTTTTTAATACAGCGCAGCTCTCCCTCAGTACTCACCCTCCGACAGCGCAGCCCACCCTCAGTACTGACCCTCCGACAGTGCAGCACTCCCTCAGTACTGGCCCTCCGGCAGCGCAGCACTCCCTCAGTACTGACCTTCTGACAGCACAGCACTCCCTCAATACTGACCCCTTGACAGTGCAGCCCTCCCTCAGTACTGCATTGGCGATTAAGCCTAGAGGCTGTGCTCCAGACCCTGGCATGTGCCCTGAACCCGTGACCGTCTCGGAGGCCAGAGTGATCCCACAGAACCAGGCCTGACACCTGTCATCCTTAAGGATTATGCGAAGCAGTACACCGGTCAGTGGACAGAGGTTGCTGAATATTTGGTTAAAAAAAATAGGATATGGGAAGTTTTGTGTTGAACACAGAGGTGACAGATTGTGAAGGTGTTCCACAGAGGAGGCTGAAGGCTCTCCTGCCAGTGCTGTGGAGGAAGATTTAATTAGAGTCCAGTATGAGCTGATGAATCGGTTCAGGGTTGTTGCAGGGGTCGGTAAACAGGGACACGGAAGGAATTCAAGATGAGCAGGAAGTTTTTAAGCTGGTTATTTTCTGGAGGGTGTCTCAAACTGATACCAGCTGAGGGGACACTGATGGCAGAGTGAGGAGCTGGAGATGGACTGCAGTCTTCCCATTGGGAGAGATGGGACCATGTGAAAAAGAGGACGGATCACTGAAGAGCATTCCATGGTCAAGAACAACATTTAGTCATTGACTCGACTGGATTATCACACACAGCTTTCCATCCTCGGTCATGTCACTCATCTCCTTTCTCCTGTCTATCCTCCATCCCCTCCTTCCTCCTGCACACTCTTTCCCCTGTCCCCCCTCCTCCGGCCACTTCCTCCTGCCTCTCCTTCCCCCTCCCTGTTATTCCTGACAATGGAGAGAGTGGTGTCCAGTGTGATGGAGTGGGCAGAAGTGGCAAAAGTTAGAGAGGAGAGTTGGTCAGCTCCTGGTCAAGAGAATCAATTATCCTAACAGTGAACAAGCAGCTCAGAGGGAGCAGCCGAATGATCAGGAAAGGAACTGGAGGAGAGAGTCGAAGGTGCAACAGTCACCCTGCAGCCCACTCCCCATCCACAGGGGGGGGGCGGGAGTCACCTTGCAGCCCACTCCCCATCCACAGGGGGGCGGGAGTCACCTTGCAGCCCACTCCCCATCCACAGGGGGGCGGGGTCACCCTGCAGCCCACTCCCCATCCACAGGGGGGTGGAGTCACCCTGCAGCCCACTCCCCATCCACAGGGGGCTGGAGTCACCCTGCAGCCCACTCCCCATCCACAGGGGGGCGGGGGTCACCCTGCAGCCCACTCCCCATCCACAGGGGGGCGGGGGTCACCCTGCAGCCCACTCCCCATCCACAGGGGGGCGGGGGTCACCCTGCAGCCCACTCCCCATCCACAGGGGGGTGGGAGTCACCCTGCAGCCCACTCCCCATCCACAGGGGGGGGCGGGGGTCACCCTGCAGCCCACTCCCCATCCACAGTGGGGCGGGGGTCACCCTGCAGCCCACTCCCCATCCACAGGGGGGTGGAGTCACCCTGCAGCCCACTCCCCATCCACAGGGGGGTGGAGTCACCCTGCAGCCCACTCCCCATCCACAGGGTGGGGGGGTGAGGTCACCCTGCAGCCCACTCCCTATCCACAGGGTGGGGGGGGAGTGAGGTCACCCTGCAGCCCACTCCCCATCCACAGGGTGGGGGGGGAGTGAGGTCACCCTGCAGCCCACTCCCCATCCACAGGGTGGGGGGGGGGTGAGGTCACCCTGCAGCCCACTCCCCATCCACAGGGGGGTGAGGTCACCCTGCAGCCCACTCCCCATCCACAGGGGGGTGGAGTCACCCTGCAGCCCACTCCCCATCCACAGGGGGGTGGAGTCACCCTGCAGCCCACTCCCCATCCACAGGGGGGCGGGAGTCACCCTGCAGCCCACTCCCCGTCCACAGGGGGGGGTGGGGGTCACCTTGCAGCCCACTCCCCATCCACGGGGGGGCGGGGGTCACCCTGCAGCCCACTCCCCATCCACAGGGGAGTGGAGTCACCCTGCAGCCCACTCCCCATCCACGGGGGGGCGGGGGTCACCCTGCAGCCCACTCCCCATCCACAGGGGAGTGGAGTCACCCTGCAGCCCACTCCCCATCCACAGGGGAGCGGGGGTCACCCTGCAGCCCACTCCCCATCCACAGGGGAGCGGGGGTCACCCTGCAGCCCATTCCCCATCCACAGGGGAGCGGGGGTCACCCTGCAGCCCATTCCCCATCCACAGGGGAGCGGGGGTCACCCTGCAGCCCACTCCCTATCCACAGGGGGGCGGGGGTCATCCTGCAGCCCACTCCCTATCCACAGCGGGGTGAGGTCACCCTGCAGCCGACTCCCTATCCACAGGTATGGGATTGGGTTTAGGAATGGGAATGGGTATGGGAATGGGATTGGGTGTTTGTATGTTACAACAGGGAGCAGCAGATTGGAGATCTTCACCTTTTGCTTTGTGTATTTGGTGCAGATGATTGAGAGTGCATTGATGGGCTGAGGTATCCAGCGTTGAGCTGCTGGGATCTGTTCCCTGTGTGTGTGTTGTAGCTGGATCCCAGGAAAGCAACATCAGGACAGAGAAATGATGTGTTAGCAAATCAGGAAGCTACCAAATTGTCACATGTCTAGCAGAAGACATAAATCAGCCATAACCCCTTCCACCATCACCTCACACTGAAATTCTACATTGACCACCCATCCCTATAAACCACGTTCCCCCTCCCGCTCCAGACCCCATCCCCCCGCCGCTTCCAGAGCCCCTCCTGCCTCACTCCCAGGCCCCCTCCACCCTGCTCCCAGAGCCCGTCCCCCGTCCCCCCCCCCCGGTGCTTCCAGAACCCATCCTGCCCCCTCCCCCCAGCTCCCAGACCCCCTCCTGCCCCAGTCCCAGACCTCTCCCCCCGCACCCTCATCTCCCAGACCCCCTTCCCCACAATTCCCAGACCCCTCCCCAAATTCCATACTTCCCCTACTGCTTCCAGTGAGCTCATTTCCTCAATGAAGCCCATCACCTTCTTCCCCCATTCCCAAGCAGCAGCCAGTAACTCCCCAATTCTCCTCTCACTCCCTCCTCACTGGCATTGATAATCCCCCCTTTGCTGCCTTCAGTATTGCCCCCTCCATCCCCAGAAATACCCGAGTTGTGTTGAACTCTGAATCCAACACCGACTGAAGTGATCCCCTTCTACCTCTGGCACCTAGGTAGGTTCTGGTAACAGCCACTGTGGTGGTAGACTGGCACATTGAACGAGGGGTGCGGAGGGCAATGCTCAGCAGATTGTTAAATCCCAGGTCTCTCACTGTTCTTAGTGTCTGTTCCCCACAGTCTATCATCCTCCAGCAGCACCTGGCCTCCCAGCCCCCACCCGTCGCATCTGTTCCAATGATGCTACATTCAAAAACAGTTCCTCTGACATGTCCTCCTTCTTCCTTAACCGAGGTTTTCCACCCACGGTCGTTGACAGGGCCCTCAACCGTGTCCGGCCCAGCTCCCGCGCATCCGCCCTCACTCCTTCTCCTCCCTCCCAGAAACATGATAGGGTCCCCCTTGTCCTCACTTATCACCCCACCAGCCTCCGCATTCAAAGGATCATCCTCCGCCATTTCCGCCAACTCCAGCATGATGCCACCACCAAACACATCTTCCCTTCACCCCCCTTATCGGCATTCCGTAGGGATCGCTCACTCCGGGACACCCTGGTCCACTCCTCCATCACCCCCTACTCCTCAACCCCCTCCTATGGCACAACCCCATGCCCACGCAAAAGATGCAACACCTGCCCCTTCACTTCCTCTCTCCTCACCGTCCAAGGACCCAAACACTCCTTTCAAGTGAAGCAGCATTTCACTTGCATTTCCCCCAACTTAGTCTCCTGCATTCGTTGCTCCCAATGTGGTCTCCTCTACATTGGAGAGACCAAACGTAAGCTGGGCGACCGCTTTGCAGAACACCTGCGGTCTGTCCGCAAGAATGACCCAAACCTCCCTGTCGCTTGCCATTTTAACACTCCACCCTGCTCTCTTGCCCACATGTCTGTCCTTGGCTTGCTGCATTGTTCCAGTGAAGCCCAACGCAAACTGGAGGAACAACACCTCATCTTCCGACTAGGGACTTTACAGCCTTCCGGACTGAATATTGAATTCAACAACTTTAGGTCGTGAGCTCCCTCCCCCATCCCCACCCCCTTTCTGTTTCCCCCCTTTTTTTTTCCAATAAATTATAAAGATTTTCCTTTTCCCACCTATTTCCATTATTAAAAAAAAAACCCACTAGAGCTATACCTTGAGTGCCCTACCATCCATTCTTAATTAGCACATTCGTTTAGATAATATCACCAACTTTAACTTTAACACCTATGTGTTCTATTGTACTAAAAACAAAAAAACTGCGGATGCTGAAAATCCAAAACAAAAACAGAATTACCTGGAAAAACTCAGCAGGTCTGGCAGCATCGGCGGAGAAGAAAAGAGTTGACGTTTCGAGTCCTCATGACCCTTCGACAGAACTTGCGTTCGAGTCCAAGAAAGAGTTGAAATATAAAACAAAAACAGAATTACCTGGAAAAACTCAGCAGGTCTGGCAGCATCGGCGGAGAAGAAAAGAGTTGACGTTTCGAGTCCTCATGACCCTTCGACAGAACTTGAGTTCGAGTCCAGGAAAGAGCTGAAATATAAGCTGGTTTAAGGTGTGTGTGTGGGGGGCGGAGAGATAGAGAGACAGAGAGGTGGAGGGGGTTGGTGTGGTTGTAGCGACAAACAAGCAGTGATAGAAGCAGAATATCAAAAGATGTCAACAACAATAGTACAATAGAACACATAGGTGTTAAAGATAAAGTTGGTGATATTATCTAAACGAATGTGCTAATTAAGAATGGATGGTAGGGCACTCAAGGTATAGCTCTAGTGGTTTTTTTTTTTTATTTTATATAATGGAAATAGGTGGGAAAAGGAAAATCTTTATAATTTATTGGGAAAAAAAAGGAGAAGGGGGAAACAGAAAGGGGGTGGGGATGGGGGAGGGGACTCACGACCTAAAGTTGTTGAATTCAATATTCAGTCCGGAAGGCTGTAAAGTCCCTAGTCGGAAGATGAGGTGTTGTTCCTCCAGTTTGCGTTGGGCTTCACTGGAACAATGCAGCAAGCCAAGGACAGACATGTGGGCAAGAGAGCAGGGTGGAGTGTTAAAATGGCAAGCGACAGGGAGGTTTGGGTCATTCTTGCGGACAGACCGCAGGTGTTCTGCAAAGCGGTCGCCCAGTTTACGTTTGGTCTCTCCAATGTAGAGGAGACCACATTGGGAGCAACGAATGCAGTAGACTAAGTTGGGGGAAATGCAAGTGAAATGCTGCTTCACTTGAAAGGAGTGTTTGGGTCCTTGGACGGTGAGGAGAGAGGAAGTGAAGGGGCAGGTGTTGCATCTTTTGCGTGGGCAAGGGGTTGTGCCATAGGAGGGGGTTGAGGAGTAGGGGGTGATGGAGGAGTGGACCAGGGTGTCCCGGAGGGAGCGATCCCTACGGAATGCCGATAAGGGGGGTGAAGGGAAGATGTGTTTGGTAGTGGCATCATGCTGGAGTTGGCGGAAATGGCGGAGGATGATCCTTTGAATGCGGAGGCTGGTGGGGTGATAAGTGAGGACAAGGGGGACCCTATCATGTTTCTGGGAGGGAGGAGAAGGAGTGAGGGCGGATGCGCGGGAGATGGGCCGGACACGGTTGAGGGCCCTGTCAACGACCGTGGGTGGAAAACCTCGGTTAAGGAAGAAGGAGGACATGTCAGAGGAACTGTTTTTGAATGTAGCATCATCGGAACAGATGCGACGGAGGCGAAGGAACTGAGAGAATGGGATGGAGTCCTTACAGGAAGTGGGGTGTGAGGAGCTGTAGTCGAGATAGCTGTGGGTGTCGGTGGGTTTGTAATGGATATTGGTGGACAGTCTATCACCAGAGATTGAGACAGAGAGGTCAAGGAAGGGAAGGGAAGTGTCAGAGATGGACCACGTGAAAATGATGGAGGGGTGGAGATTGGAAGCAAAATTAATAAATTTTTCCAAGTCCTGACGAGAGCATGAAGCAGCACCGAAATAATCATCGATGTACCGGAGAAAGAGTTGTGGAAGGGGGCCGGAGTAGGACTGCAACAAGGAATGTTCCACATACCCCATAAAGAGACAGGCATAGCTGGGGCCCATGCGGGTACCCATAGCCACACCTTTTATTTGGAGGAAGTGAGAGGAGTTGAAGGAGAAATTGTTCAGCGTGAGAACAAGTTCAGCCAGACGGAGGAGAGTAGTGGTGGATGGGGATTGTTCGGGCCTCTGTTCGAGGAAGAAGCTAAGGGCCCTCAGACCATCCTGGTGGGGGATGGAGGTGTAGAGGGATTGGACGTCCATGGTGAAGAGGAAGCGGTAGGGGCCAGGGAACTGGAAATTGTTGATGTGACGTAAGGTGTCAGAGGAATCACGGATGTAGGTGGGAAGGGACTGGACAAGGGGAGAGAGAAGGGAGTCAAGATAACGAGAAATGAGTTCTGTGGGGCAGGAGCAAGCTGAGACGATCGGTCTACCGGGGCAGTTCTGTTTGTGGATTTTGGGTAGGAGATAGAAGCGGGCCGTCCGAGGTTGGGCAACTATCAGGTTGGAAGCTGTGGGAGGGAGATCCCCAGAGGAGATGAGGTCAGTGACAGTCCTGGAAACAATGGCTTGATGTTCAGTGGTGGGGTCATGGTCCAGGGAGAGGTAGGAGGAAGTGTCTGCGAGTTGACGCTCAGCCTCCGCGTGGTAGAGGTCAGTGCGCCAGACAACAACAGCACCACCCTTGTCAGCGGGTTTGATGACAATGTCAGGGTTGGACCTGAGAGAATGGAGTGCAGTAAGTTCAGAGAGAGACAGGTTAGAATGGGTGAGAGGAGCAGAGAAATTGAGACGACTAATGTCGCGCCGACAGTTCTCAATGAAAAGATCGAGAGAAGGTAAGAATCCAGAGGGAGGGGTCCAGGTGGAGGGAGAATATTGAAGATGGGTAAAAGGATCCGTTGAACTGGGAGAGGACACCAGAACACCTGCGGTCTGTCCGCAAGAATGACCCAAACCTCCCTGTCGCTTGCCATTTTAACACATGGATTTCAGTTGAAATATAAGCTGGTTTAAGGTGTGTGTGTGGGGGGGCGGAGAGATAGAGAGACAAAGAGGTGGAGCGGGGGGGCGGGGGTGTGGTTGTAGGGAAAAACAAGCAGTGATAGAAGCAGCTCATCAAAAGATGTCAACGACAATAGTACAATAGAACACATAGGTGTTAAAATTAAAGTTGGTGATATTATCTAAACGAATGTGCTAATTAAGAATGGATGGTAGGGCACTCAAGGTATAGCTCTAGTGGGGTTTTTTTTTATTTATATAATGGAAATAGGTGGGAAAAGGAAAATCTTTATAATTTATTGGGAAAAAAAAAAGGGAAGGGGGAAACAGAAAGGGGGTGGGGATGGGGGAGGGAGCTTACGACCTAAAGTTGTTGAATTCAATATTCAGTCCGGAAGGCTGTAAAGTCCCTAGTCGGAAGATGAGGTGTTGTTCCTCCAGTTTGCGTTGGGCTTCACTGGAACAATGCAGCAAGCCAAGGACAGACATGTGGGCAAGAGAGCAGGGTGGAGTGTTGAAATGGCAAGCGACAGGGAGGTTTGGGTCATTCTTGCGGACAGACCGCAGGTGTTCTGCAAAGCGGTCGCCCAGTTTACGTTTGGTCTCTCCAATGTAGAGGAGACCACATTGGGAGCAACGAATGCAGTAGACTAAGTTGGGGGAAATGCAAGTGAAATGCTGCTTCACTTGAAAGGAGTGTTTGGGTCCTTGGACGGTGAGGAGAGAGGAAGTGAAGGGGCAGGTGTTGCATCTTTTGCGTGGGCATGGGGTGGTGCCATAGGAGGGGGTTGAGGAGTAGGGGGTGATGGAGGAGTGGACCAGGGTGTCCCGGAGGGAGCGATCCCTACGGAATGCCGATAAGGGGGGTGAAGGGAAGATGCGTTTGGTGGTGGCATCATGCTGGAGTTGGCGGAAATGGCGGAGGATGATCCTTTGAATGCGGAGGCTGGTGGGGTGATAAGTGAGGACAAGGGGGACCCTATCATGTTTCTGGGAGGGAGGAGAAGGCGTGAGGGCGGATGCGCGGGAGATGGGCCAGACATGGACCCAAACACTCCTTTCAAGTGAAGCAGCATTTCACTTGCATTTCCCCCAACTTAGTCTACTGCATTCGTTGCTCCCAATGTGGTCTCCTCTACATTGGAGAGACCAAACGTAAACTGGGCGACCGCTTTGCAGAACACCTGCGGTCTGTCCGCAAGAATGACCCAAACCTCCCTGTCGCTTGCCATTTCAACACTCCACCCTGCTCTCTTGCCCACATGTCTGTCCTTGGCTTGCTGCATTGTTCCAGTGAAGCCCAACGCAAACTGGAGGAACAACACCTCATCTTCCGACTAGGGACTTTACAGCCTTCCGGACTGAATATTGAATTCAACAACTTTAGGTCGTAAGCTCCCTCCCCCATCCCCACCCCCTTTCTGTTTCCCCCTTCCCTTTTTTTTTTCCCAATAAATTATAAAGATTTTCCTTTTCCCACCTATTTCCATTATATAAATAAAAAAAAACCCCACTAGAGCTATACCTTGAGTGCCCTACCATCCATTCTTAATTAGCACATTCGTTTAGATAATATCACCAACTTTAATTTTAACACCTATGTGTTCTATTGTACTATTGTCGTTGACATCTTTTGATGAGCTGCTTCTATCACTGCTTGTTTTTCCCTACAACCACACCCCCGCCCCCCCCGCTCCACCTCTTTGTCTCTCTATCTCTCCGCCCCCCCACACACACACCTTAAACCAGCTTATATTTCAACTCTTTCTTGGACTCGAACGCAAGTTCTGTCGAAGGGTCATGAGGACTCGAAACGTCAACTCTTTTCTTCTCCGCCGATGCTGCCAGACCTGCTGAGTTTTTCCAGGTAATTCTGTTTTTGTTTTGGATTTTCAGCATCCGCAGTTTTTTTGTTTTTATCTCTGTGTTTAATTGACTGCCACTGCTCTTCAAGAAATGCCTACCTCCTTGAAGAAGTTCTGTTCCTCTCTGCGACAAGATTTCCGTATCTCTCTGTTGTCTTGCTCACCTTCCTTGCTTTCCATTTCCCTCCTAGTGTTTGACAAGGTGTTTACTAAAACCCGCTTTCACAGCCATATCTCCCTTCTCAGTGACTGTCTCCGTCTCCGACTTACCCCACGTGGATTTCAACTGAAATTCCACCCCTCATGTTTCGAACCCACCCAGGATTACAGGTATCTCCGGGACATAAAACGTTTCTCGGACTGCTGTTCCCGTCACATTCTGAAATCCACACTCAGTACCATGCGCCGCCATATGAACACACTCGACCTCTCCCTCCAGCAGCACCGCCGTACCCTTTTTCAAAGCTGCGCGTGCCCCCAGTTTCATTTTATCCTTCGGCTCATCCGACGCCTCAACAAGAAACTTTTTCTCTTTCTCTCAAGTGCTAAGGAACGCAAGCTGCAACAACTCATTGACACCAACACCCATCTAGGACCCTCCACCCCTGCCTGTTCCTCCGTCCCCACCCTTTCTTCCAATCCCAACCCCAGCCGTGTATTCACTATACCCCCTGACCTTCCCCTCTCCGATGCTGAACGTTCAGTGCTCAGCAAAGGACTTAGTTTCATACCCTTACGCCCTCACCTCAATGAATTTCGGGCTCGGCATGATGCTGAACTCTTCTTCCGCCGTCTTCGTCTCCGGGCTCACTTCTTTGGGCAGGAGTCCTCTCCCAGTTCAACGGATCCTTTTACCCATCTCCAATATTCTCCCTCCACCTGGACCCCTCCCTCTGGATTCTTACCTTCTCTTGATCTTTTCATTGAGAACTTTCGGCGCGACATTAGTCGTCTCAATTTCTCTGCTCCTCTCACCCATTCTAACCTGTCTCTCTCTGAACTTACTGCACTCCATTCTCTCAGGTCCAACCCTGACATTGTCATCAAACCCGCTGACAAGGGTGGTGCTGTTGTTGTCTGGCGCACTGACCTCTACCTCGCGGAGGCTGAGCGTCAACTCGCAGACACTTCCTCCTACCTCTCCCTGGACCATGACCCCACCACTGAACATCAAGCCATTGTTTCCAGGACTGTCACTGACCTCATCTCCTCTGGGGATCTCCCTCCCACAGCTTCCAACCTGATAGTCTCCCAACCTCGGACGGCCCGCTTCTATCTCCTACCCAAAATCCACAAACAGAACTGCCCCGGTAGACCGATCGTCTCAGCTTGTTCCTGCCCCACAGAACTCATTTCTCGTTATCTTGACTCCCTTCTCTTTCCCCTTGTCCAGTCCCTTCCCACCTACATCCGTGATTCCTCTGACACCTTACGTCACATCAACGATTTCCAGTTCCCTGGCCCCAACCGCTTCCTCTTCACCATGGACGTCCAATCCCTCTACACCTCCATCCCCCACCAGGATGGTCTGAGGGCCCTTAGCTTCTTCCTCGAACAGAGGCCCGAACAATCCCCATCCACCACTACTCTCCTCCGTCTGGCTGAACTTGTTCTCACACTGAACAACTTCTCCTTCAACTCCTCTCACTTCCTCCAAATAAAAGGTGTGGCTATGGGTACCTGCATGGGCCCCAGCTATGCCTGTCTCTTTATGGGGTATGTGGAACATTCCTTGTTGCAGTCCTACTCCGGCCCCCTTCCACAACTCTTTCTCCGGTACATCGATGATTACTTCGGTGCCGCTTCATGCTCTCGTCAGGACTTGGAAAAATTTATTAATTTTGCTTCCAATCTCCACCCCTCCATCATTTTCACGTGGTCCATCTCTGACACTTCCCTTCCCTTCCTTGACCTCTCTGTCTCAATCTCTGGTGATAGACTGTCCACCAATATCCATTACAAACCCACCGACTCCCACAGCTATCTCGACTACAGCTCCTCACACCCCGCTTCCTGTAAGGACTCCATCCCATTCTCTCAGTTCCTTCGCCTCCGTCGCATCTGTTCCGATGATGCTACATTCAAAAACAGTTCCTCTGACATGTCCTCCTTCTTCCTTAACCGAGGTTTTCCACCCACGGTCGTTGACAGGGCCCTCAACCGTGTCCGGCCCATCTCCCGCGCATCCGCCCTCACGCCTTCTCCTCCCTCCCAGAAACATGATAGGGTCCCCCTTGTCCTCACTTATCACCCCACCAGCCTCCGCATTCAAAGGATCATCCTCCGCCATTTCCGCCAACTCCAGCATGATGCCACCACCAAACGCATCTTCCCTTCACCCCCCTTATCGGCATTCCGTAGGGATCGCTCCCTCCGGGACACCCTGGTCCACTCCTCCATCACCCCCTACTCCTCAACCCCCTCCTATGGCACCACCCCATGCCCACGCAAAAGATGCAACACCTGCCCCTTCACTTCCTCTCTCCTCACCGTCCAAGGACCTAAACACTCCTTTCAAGTGAAGCAGCATTTCACTTGCATTTCCCCCAACTTAGTCTACTGCATTCGTTGCTCCCAATGTGGTCTCCTCTACATTGGAGAGACCAAACGTAAACTGGGCGACCGCTTTGCAGAACACCTGCGGTCTGTCCGCAAGAATGACCCAAACCTCCCTGTCGCTTGCCATTTCAACACTCCACCCTGCTCTCTTGCCCACATGTCTGTCCTTGGCTTGCTGCATTGTTCCAGTGAAGCCCAACGCAAACTGGAGGAACAACACCTCATCTTCCGACTAGGGACTTTACAGCCTTCCGGACTGAATATTGAATTCAACAACTTTAGGTCGTAAGCTCCCTCCCCCATCCCCACCCCCTTTCTGTTTCCCCCTTCCCTTTTTTTTTTTCCCAATAAATTATAAAGATTTTCCTTTTCCCACCTATTTCCATTATATAAATAAAAAAAAAACCCCACTAGAGCTATACCTTGAGTGCCCTACCATCCATTCTTAATTAGCACATTCGTTTAGATAATATCACCAACTTTAATTTTAACACCTATGTGTTCTATTGTACTATTGTCGTTGACATCTTTTGATGAGCTGCTTCTATCACTGCTTGTTTTTCCCTACAACCACACCCCCGCCCCCCCGCTCCACCTCTTTGTCTCTTTATCTCTCCGCCCCCCCACACACACACCTTAAACCAGCTTATATTTCAACTCTTTCTTGGACTCGAACGCAAGTTCTGTCGAAGGGTCATGAGGACTCGAAACGTCAACTCTTTTCTTCTCCGCCGATGCTGCCAGACCTGCTGAGTTTTTCCAGGTAATTCTGTTTTTGTTTTGTTCTATTGTACTACTGTCGTTAACATCTTTTGATGATCTGCTTCTATCACTGCTTGTTTGTCCCTACAACCACACCAACCCCCTCCACCTCTCTGTCTCTCTATCTCTCCGCCCCCCACACACACACCTTAAACCAGCTTATATTTCAACTCTTTCTTGGACTCGAACTCAAGTTCTGTCGAAGGGTCATGAGGACTCAAAACGTCAACTCTTTTCTTCTCCGCCGATGCTGCCAGACCTGCTGAGTTTTTCCAGGTAATTCTGTTTTTGTTTTGGATTTCCAGCATCCGCAGTTTTTTTGTTTTTATCCCACCCAAACCTTAATCTTCATTAGTCAAGGGAACTTAAACCCAGTCAATGACATTTGGCCTGATTAGGGGTGAAGGGGAGGGGGTGGGGAGCTAGGGCCAAGAGGCCAGTGTCAGTCAGAGGTAGGGACATGACCACAGGCAGCAGGAGCCAGAGACATAACTGATGTGATATCAATGGCTGCCATCCCCTTGAGGTGCCCACCCCACTGGCCCCTATGTACTGCCTCGGGCCATCAGCTGCTGTGAAACCAGCCCCTGCCCCTGTATTTGGGGCCCCCGTACAACTTGACCTCTTCTGGTGACCAGGACTGCCCTGGGTTCTGAGACTCACATTGTAGCTCCATCATGAGCAACTATGTGCACGAGTTTGCTCACTCAGGCATTGCTATGTATGTGGGGTACTTTGCTGCCCCCTGTCCTGTTGGTATATGGGGAGACGGGGCAGAGATCAGACCCACATTGTGATTAACTTCAGAGTCCAGTGACTGTCACAGGTAGGCGTGTACTCACTGCAGATGCTCCTCGTACCTTTCCCAACTTCTGTTTCTGGCCGGGTTTGTTGGAGTTTCCTTGGATTTGGCTTCGTTCAATTCCTTTCTCACTTGGACCCTGCGCAGCAAAGAGAGAGAGAGATAGACACATACGGAGAGACAGAGAGAGAGAAGCAGAAAGAGAGAGAGATACACACATCCTGAGTAAATGGGAAAGGCCAAACAGCAGGACAGGCGGAGAGAATGAAGGTGCTTCGGGGTCCACTGAGCAGAAGCAGCGGAGATCAGACAAAGCGTTTGGCAGATTATCCATTCAAAACATCACTCGCCCCCACCCCCCACATAACCTCACTCGCACTCGCCCCCCCCACATAACCTCATTCGCACTCCCCCCACATAACCTCACTCGCACTCGTCCCCCCACATAACCTCATTTGCACTCCCCCCACATAACCTCACTCGCACTCGCCCCCCCCCCACATAACCTCATTCGCACTCCCCCCACATAACCTCACTTGCACTCCCCCCACTCACCCCCTCTCCCCCCCCTACATAACCTCCACCTCCTCCCCAACCCCCCCATCCCGCAGTCATTCTATATGTCACAGTCTCTACCGCCATGCCAGCTATTTGCACAGATTGTCGTGCCCCTGGCTTGATGCTGACTCACCGTCTGATGCCTGGTCTGAGCTGGCAGTGATGGCGCATTCAGGAGCTGATGTTGACGCAGTCTGTTTCTTTCCTTTCTTGTCCGCAGCCGTTTCTTCTTCAGTCGTGACTGAGCAGTGGAAGCAGAGTAGAGATGAAGTAGTCAATGTGGGATCCAGCTGGTTGGCGCTGGACTGGGCCTGCAGCTCCCTGCCAGTCTTGCTCTCACAATGTGCTAGGACACTGGACTTTCTGCAGAGGGGCTGATTCACCCAAACCCTACTTTGTAAGATTCTGATCATCCTCTCGAGGACAGTACAACAACAACCCTCCCCTAGGCCGGTCCAAAGTTACATTTACACAGGCACTCTCAGAAACACATGGCATCCCAAGGCACTTTCCAGCCAATTAAATACTTTAAGAGCAGTCACTGTTGTGGTGTAGAAAACACACCACCCAATTTGTGCACAGCAAGATCCCACAAAGAGCAAAGAGTTCATGGCCAGATATCTTTGTGGTGATGCTGACTGAGAGATACATATTGGCCAGGGGCACTTCCCCACTCGTCTTCCAATAGTATCCAGGAATCTTTTTATACTCAAATACATCAGCATCAAGCTGGGGAAAGCGGGTGTGTGGAAATGCTGTAGTGTGTTAACTAGCTATTAAGAACAAGAGGGGGCCATTCAGCCCCTCAGGCCTGTGCTACCATTCAATTAGATCATGGCTGATATGTCTTCACTACACTTAGCTGTCTTAGCATCATACCCATCACTACCTTAACTCAACAAACATTCAGAAACTTCTTGAAAATTGTCACTGATCCCAGCATCCATAGCCTTTTGGGGCAGAAGGTTCCAAATTTTCATGACCTTTTGTGTGAATTCCTGAATGGCCCTGCTTGAACTTTAATACTCTGTCCTCTTGTTCTGGACAGCCCCATCAGAGGAGGTAGTTTCTCTCTAACTACCCTAATAATTTTCTTGTAACATTTTAAACACTGGGATCTGATCACTCCTCAGTATTCTATTTTCACCAGACCCAGTGAAGGCACTGCCCATGAGAGAGCTACCCCTAACTCCAGGCCAAGTGCTGAACATCCTAAATTGTCCAGAATGATCCCAAAACTTGAAGAGGGAGACGTGGAAGCATTTTTCATTTCATCTGAGAACATAGTAAAGCTAATGAAAGGTCGGCAGAAAGCTGGACTCTACTGTTGCAAAATAGGTTAACAGGCAAGGCACACAAAGTTTGTACCATGCTGTCTCATGAAATTTCAGCTATATATGAAATGACTAAGAAAGCTATCCTCAATGCTTACGAATTAGTTCCAGAAGCGTACCATCAGAAATTCCTTATCCTCCAACAATAGCACCAACATAATTACACCGAGTTTGAAAGGACCAAGAAACTTGCTTTTGACTGCTGGATACAGGCACTTAAAATCAATACCACCTATAAAAGCTTCAGACAGATAATTCTCAAGGAGTTCAGAAGCTCAGTCCCTATCAGGGTGTCGAAAGGTAGACATGCAGCCCTTCTGACAGATGATGGGTTAGCCCACAGACCCCTGATTCAAAGTAAACTGGGGTCTGGTAACAGACAAGAGAGAAATAGAAGGGAAATAGACGAAGACAAGACTGGCTGGAAAGAAAAGGGGAATGATGAAGAAATGCAGAACAATTCCCAACTTATAAAAGAAAGAGCCCAGACGGGAAATGGGTAGGAAACTGCCCTGTGTGTTTTCAATATGGAAAACTAGGATACTTAAAAGAAAATTGTTGGCATGCAAAGAGACCCACGGAGTCCCACCGCTAAACTGGTATCCATGAACATGAACGTGGTCAGCTTGTGTTCAGGAACGGCCAGAGTAACTAGCGGGTGTGTGTATTTAAGGGGAAGATTACACCTAACTGGTTAAAAGAGCCAGAAACGAGATCAGCATTCTCCGACGCTGGCTGCTTGCAAATTTAAGAGATTAAAGAATTCTCACCCAATAGCAGGATAAATTCCAGTGTATTAATCAGGAGACTCACAGGAGAGGGTCTGGAGAGGTGCCACTGGGAAGAACTTACTTGCAGAGTGAGCTCATCGCAGCACTAGTAACAATAAGCATGATGTCAAGCTTGCCTGTGCAAGGGGTAGATATTTTACAGGCTGGGGGGGTAATACCTCCAAAAAGGGCAAGGGCAGTCCCGTGAGGCTGGAAAGACTGGAGGAAGCCACAGAGTTCTGCAGGGGTGCAGAAAACGGAGAAAGGTTCAGAAATGTTCACAGAACCCGTGAGGGTATAAGTGGCTAAGGAAGAGCCAATTGAGTCAGAAGAGGTCAGGACTAGGCCAGCAGTGTTTGAAAGAAACAGGAGTGAACCTGTTGAATTAAAAGGAGCCAAAATCAGGCCAACAGTGTTAGGAAGGGATAGGGTAGAACCAGAGGTAGTAACAAAGGCTGAGGCCAGGCCAGTAGAGTTTTTAAAAAGGTCAAGGAGGGACTTGTGGAGTTTAGAACAGACAAAGGGAGTAACCCAGAAATCATTTTGGCAGAGACTTTCTTTTCAGATTTAAATAGAGAATCTCAAGCAGGCAAGGAGGTAGTGAGGAAGATGCCCCATTTAGTTGAATAGTCACAGGTAAGTACAGCAGGAGATGAACAGCCACCTGGAGGCAGTAGTGTTCCAGAGGACATGGGACAGGGTAGGGGAAAACCCATTCCCCAGACAAAGGAGAAAGGGAAGGGAACATAGCCCAAAATGGACACCACTTGTGGATACCAGAAGAGGTATACCAGGGAAAACCATTGGGAGTTATCCACTGGTAAATCAAAGGAACAAGCTCAATTTTAAAACTCAACAACCCCAGCAGTGTAGAGACCAAATTCACTACAGGTGAGGTGCAGGAAGCGAGTCCAGGTGGGAGCTTAAAATCAAGTTAACAACCCACTGACTTCCTCAATTTGTCAAAGTGCCTGGAGTTTTAAAAGTGCAAACAGCCCAGCCCTACAGTCAGGAAGATTTGCAGAGGAAGAAGAGTTTTGCTCAGTCACCTGTGGGCGGAGGCAACTGGAGCTATGGTTTTTTCCTATCCCCACAGGGGGCCAAAGGCAATCTGGCTGTTATCAGAGATTTGGGGCTAAATCCAACCATTGGTTTTCATCGGGAAAACAGTTAGACAATTCCTAATCAGAATGTAAACAAGGGAACACGCACTGGGTTCTGAAACAATACTATCCTTTATAACTGACCCCGAAAGAACAAAAAGCATTCAGAACCCCAATGCAAGACTAATCTTCGCCAATAAAGATATGTTTTTAACTACCACCTGAAAGGAACAAGCAATATGAAGGGCGGCCAGTGGTGTGGTGGCTAGGTCACTGGACCAGCAATCCAGAGCTCATGCTATGGGGACACAGGTTTGGATCTGGTGGGAGACTCACCCCAGTAATGGTGACCATGAAACTATCACTGATTGTTGTAAAAAGCTATCTGGTTCTAATGCCCCTATAGGGAAGGAAATCTGCATCTGGCTGACATGTGTCTCCAAACCAACAGCAATGTGGTTGACTCTAAATGGCCTAGCAAGCCACTTATTTCAACAAACACTGAGCTTGCCATGGGAAAATTAAAACAAAAAGTTAACGGAAGTTCTGTCCTCACCAACCTTCTCTGTGAGACTCATTAAATGTGCCGGTGGCCCATCCGACTCTGAACTGTCTGATCCACTGGTGCTGGTCAAAAAAAGTGAAAGAAATGTGAATAAAGCTCACAATAAGAGGGGAACAATTTCACAGAGACCATTCTCCAGTCATCCCCATTTATCCAGTTGCTCTCACACAGACAAATGATCACAATCAGCTAAACTGCAGCATAGCACAACCCCTCACACATCCCAGCTACTGTACATAGACCCTGCCATAAGTACACCATCCACGGTACACACCCACCTGCCCTGTACACTGACACATGGGAATAACTGTGATGTTAAGTCTGATAGCCACCCTGAGGCCTCGGTAACTGTGTTCAGATTTGATTCTTCTCCAACCCCAGCCCATTTATCAGCCTGGAATATTGTGCAGTCTACTGACGGGGTTATTCTGAGGAAAAGGGAGCTCTCGAAAGATTAGGACAATTAGGGGTGAGAAATAAATGCTGAGCTTGTCAATGATGCTCACATTCAATGAATAGAAAATCATTATTGACTCCATTGATATCCACTTCCTCACACAGAGACAAGTGACAATGTTTATAACAGCAGTAGGTTCCTGTCTGATCCTCATCAACAGCAGATCATCTCCTCAGGACAGATGGTCTTTTTGGAATCTTGACTCATTTACATTGTGTGTAGTTTGTCCAGGAGTGAAACAGAGAGCTCTGTCACTACACTCTGTCGTAGCTCACATTGGGCACTCTCTCCGACTTTAACAGGTGATAGAATAATTATTTCTTCCTTAACCGAGGTTTCTCCCCCACGGTGGTTGACAGGGCCCTCAACTGTGTCCAACCCATCTCCCGCCCCTCTGCCCTTACACCTTCCTCTCCCTCCCAGAACCATGATAGGGTCCCCCTTGTTCTCTCTTTTCACCCCACCAGCCTCTGCATTCAAAGGATCATCCTCTGCCATTTCCGCCAACTCCAGCAAGATGACATTACCAAACACATCTCCCCCCCACCCCACAAAACCATCAGCATTCCTTAGGGACCGTTCCCTCTGGGACACCCTGGTCCACTCCCCTATCACCCCCAACTCCTCATCCCTCTCCCACAGCATTTTACCATGCAATCGCAGAAGGTGCAACACCTGCCCCTTTACCTCCTCCTCACTGTCCAAGGGCCCAAACACTTCTTTCAGGTGAAGCAGCGCTTCACTTGCACTTCGCTCAATTTAGTCTACTGCATTCACTGTTCCCAATGCGGTCTCCTCTACACTGGAGAGACCAAACGCAGACTGGGTGACCGCTTTGCAGAACACCTTCAGTCTGTCCACAAGCATGAACCAGACCTTCCTGTCGCTTGCCATTTCAACACACCATCCTGCCCTCATGCCTACATGTCCGTCCTTGGCCTGCTGCAATGTTCCAGTGAAGCTCAACGCAAACTGGAGGAACAGCACCTCCTCTTCCGAATAGGCACTTTGCAGCCTTCCGGACTTAATGTTGAGTTCAACAACTTCAGACCATGAACTCTCTCCTCTATCCTCACCCCCTTTTTTTATTCCCTTTTCTCAATATTCATTTTTATTTTTATTTTTCATCCACTTACTTTTATTTATATTTATTTTTATTCATTGTTTTATCTCCACCTTTTATTCTATTTTCGATCTTTTTCCCATCACCATCCCCTCCCCCACCCCACTGGGACCATCTGTCGCTTGTTCATGTTATTCTTTCCAGAGTGTTTACCCTTGTCCTACTATTATCACATTCTGCTTTCTTACCTTTATGCCACTATCAGCACTTCCTTTAGCCAGTACCACAACCATTAACACTCCTTTTGCCCTTTTGTTCATGACATCTTTGTCAATCTCTCCTTTGTCTCCACCTGTTGTTGGCTTTCTATCCAGCTTCTATCCACCCCCTTACAGTATAAATTTCATCACATTTTTACTTCTCTTTAACTCTGAAGAAGAGTCATACAGACTCAAAATGTTAACTCTGGTTCTCTCTCCACAGATGCTGTTAGACCTTCTCTGTTTTTCCAGCATCTTCTGTTTTTGTTATGGAATAATTATTGTCAGCTGCCAGGCACATTTATTAAACAGTGAACAGAAAAATGAACAGAGTTGGTCTACTACAGACTTACACCAATTACAGGCTTAATTATATTTCATTGGAAGACAAAGTAAAAAAAAAGTCTAACAACTATAAACTGGATTGGACAGGACCTTTTTTTAATGGTTGTCTAATTCTCAGGAGCCATGGATCTCTCTCTGATAGCTTCTGACAGACTACCCAAGACAAGTCGGGGAATACTTTGTTAAAAATGGCCAAGACAAATACATTTAAATTTGTACCTTTCAAACTTAAAGAGTGCTCAATCAAACATGTCTAACTGAAAATCCATTGTGGATACCTCACACAATACCCTTGGGTCTACAATGTATCAGAGGCACCCAATTTACACAAATGCAAATTGTTAGACCATCAAGTACATTGTATTTAGGTTCATGTGCTAAAGATAAATCAACCTGTTGATTTAATTAATATTAATAGAATGTACACAAAAGTTATACATCTATATATTTACGAGTAGAATAGCCCTCAGGTTTGCCTTGAATTAATCTGCCTAAGCAAGATCTTAGCACTGAAAACCAAGGAGTTACTGAAAATTAGCTTGTTTGTATGGTACAGCTAGATGGACAGTGTCAGGTGACTTGCTCTAACTCTATAAATATTGTCATGTGATTTTTTTAACTGTCATGTGCTACTACAGTATTGAATGGCAAAGTCCCACCATAAACATTTCATCCTCACTGGGTCACAAGCTTTGTGATAAGACATTTTTGCATGGTGAGAAACATTCCCCCTTAACAATAGCTGAAATGTAGGCATTTTGAGGATGGTTTGCTGGTGGCTATATTCTGAGTCAGTTTGAGTTTCAAAATGGCATCCTTGATGCATGCACACTTTGATGTGAAGTGCCATCTTGAGAAAGGAGTTAGCACTCGCACACTGAACATCCACCAGAAAGATGCAGAGCAGGGAGTTGTTGATTTGACACCAGTGTTCGTGTTTTGGAGCTCTGTCCTCTCTTAACCTCACACAGCTGTACACAATGATAAGCAGCAAGGAGGATTCCTCTCACCCTCCCTCCAATCCCATTTAAAGGAGTCATCAAAATACAGATTAGCATGGCAGGTGCTGCAGGAGTTTTTGTTGACTTCAGGACTTTTGTAGAGACCAGTTGCTCCCAGGTGTATGAGTAGACCTTCCTCTGAGAATTGAGCATGACTGGGAGAATGAACAGAGGCCAAAGAGAGTAGGGCATACTGCTGGAAGAGGGAGGAGGAGGAGGTAAATGGCTCTCAGCCATTTAAGGAGCAATTCACTTACCTGAACCTCAGGATGATCAGTGTGAGAGACATCTACACTTCCTAAGGAGGTTCTCAGTGAAATCTGCTGACTGTAGCAGCCACAGCTGCAACCTCAGGCCAGGATTAGGAATACATTTGAGGCTCTGGAAGTGAGCATGGTGATGAACTTTTTTACATCTCCCAGCTCACAGTTTGTAGCTGCATAAGGGAGATCACTGGGGCTCTCCATCCACAGAGAGACAGCTGCTTTCACTCCTGCCAGAGCAAACCCAGCAGCTCAAGCACAAGATGTTGTCAGGAGTGCTGGCTTCTCCATGATGCAAGATGCCATTGAATGCATGCATATGTTTTGCATTAGCTGCATGTCAACTCTGCCATGTACCTGAATTGCAAGGTGTGACCATACACAGAAAAACATGCAGGTCAGTCACTGTGTCCTGGTAGCAGTCATGATGTGGCAGCTCTCTGTGCCAGCTGTATTTGTACCAACATGACAAACCAAAAGGTGGCAGCCTTCCCAATACACCACACATTTCATCGTGTACACCCAGCAGCTTTCTTCTATAGGCTGGTACATCAAAGTCCTCATCTGTGTCCTCTGCACCAGTGTGTCAAAGTGTCCTCCGGAGAGTCTCACTTGCCTTGTCCTTGCCTCGGTTCATCGCATTTGTGCCCAGGGTCTCATTATATGCAGATCCCACCTCTGTGCTATACTTAAAATATGTACAGTGTCATTATCGGAGCTGTTGGCTGGCAGTCCAAAATGAGGTGATGGAATGTCATTCTCATCGCTTTCCTCTTGGTCTTCTTCAACTGCCTGACCATGTTGTCATTCTTGGCTTTGAAAGGAAAAAGAGACAGGTTGTTATGAGCGGAGTGAGGTGGGGGGAGTAAGAGGTGCATGCTTACATGATCTGCAGCTTGTATATCAGAAGCGAGTGTGGGATGAGGGGCAGTGAGATATGAGGAAGAGGATTAAGTACAAAGACACCATCATCTTCAATGGTTTCATCCCCACCGCTGAGCACCATAATGGCTGGCACACTTTTCTGCATAGTGGTTAGAAAATGTTTAAAGTGAGCCTGCACCTCTTAAAGGGGAGCTGTTCAGATCATTCTGAATATTGTGCTGTCTAACAATAAACAGCAGTTTACCATGGGGAGAGTGAGCTTCCAGATTCTCAGATGCTGCACTGAAGGTTTGGTGAAGGAGGTGGAAAGGACGAGAGTTCTCCGGTATCCACGAGGGGTAAAGGTACATTGGGACTTGCCCCTCCCAGTTAGTTGCTGCTGTCTCTGGTCATGTGCCAGCTTTTGCTGCAAGCAATCATGCCTGTCATGCATGGTGATGTTGATGAGGTCGTTGTGGGTCAATAAGTGGAAGTACGTGAACGATGTGAGATGAGGCTATGAGACTTCCAACAGTGCTCAGTGTGTCATGATCCCCATTTTGAGAATACTCTCCAATACTGACCAAGCCAGATACTTGTTAGGATCTGGCTTGATAGACCATAATCATTTCAAGAATAGAATGTGCAGAAGAACCAAGGGTAAGGAAATAAGTGGCAGGACTCCAAGATTAAATTGAAACACCAAAGAAATTATTACTGTACAAACTTGAGCAAAACAAACACAAGCAATAGCGATTAAACAGTGCACTGAGCAAATAAGATAATTATTCTCAACACTATGAGCTTCTACTTAAACTTAATCCAATAGACATAGTGCCCAGCTTAACCTTTTAACTGTGTCTTTCACCCTGATAGGCTTTTACTCATACACTGGGAGATCGTTCCTGATTCCGCTGGGTCTGGCTGCATGGGTCACAGCTCAGGTCTGTGGAATATCCACATCATACGACCTCCTGGTCCAAGTAACGGTATCACTGATGGTCACACGCTATGACCCACCAGACACACATAGACACTCCCTTGGCGTCTATTCTGCAGCTGGACTTCTCCCTTTATAGAGCAAACTGATCCTACCCAATTCTCTAGAACTCCCTCTTTTCCTCTTTAAACATACAGAACTGAGTTCTCTGGTTAAACGCAATGGACTGGATGTCTGCATCCTACAGGTCAGTTTCCTTTACACTTACATATTTTCTAAAAACAAACAAAACCCTCCAGCTTTCCTTTTAGAGCACAGCTCCACCCTAAGCAATTTTCTCCATGGCAACCTCAATGCTTTCCTGCTTCTAAAAGCCTCACAGCTGGGTCAAAGTTCAAGCATGGCTTGTAAACACACACAGACACACTAAACCAAACTGAAAGTAACCAATCCCCCATTCACCTTAAACTGAAACCAAAACTCTACATTCTTTACCCTTAAAATTACCCACAATAGAGACGGTTGTAACAAGTGTGTGAGGGTGAGATGAATCTTTTTAGAGATTGTTGGTAGATGAGTGTTGGGGTTGTGGTGAAACTCATGGTGCAGTTGGTAGAATACAGCACTTAAAGATGCATTCACTGACCTTGGACATTCTTGTCAGATCATTAAATTTCTTTCTGCACTGCATTAGGAGGAGATGGTGGTGTAGTGGTAATGTCACTGGACTAGTAACCCAGAGGCCCAAGAATATGCTCTGGCAACACAAGTCCAAATCCTGCCATGGCAGTGGGTGGAATTTAAATTCAATTAATAAATCTGGAATTTAGAAAGCGACCATGAAACTATCATCAAATTATTGTAAAATAACACTAATGTCCTTTAGGGAAGGAGAGCTGTCATTCATACCTGGTCTGGCCTGCATGGGACTCCAGATCCACAACCATATGGTTGACTCTTAACTGCCCTCTGCAATGGCCTAGCAAACCACTCAGTGCAAGGGCAATCTAGATCTACTCTCTCCCATGTTTACTGTTACACAACTTAATATTCAGAATGATCTCAGCACCTCCAACAGACATTGCACCTCCCCTTTAAGAGGGCAAGTTACCTTTAAGTAATTTGAGCTAGTAGTGATATTGGTGCCCCTGTTAATGTGTGTAGTGAACGAACAGTCTGGTTAGTGCTGATTACACACAGATATAATGAGGAGGCAGTTATTATACACTATCCTACACAGCTGCAAAAGGAGGCTGCAGTCTCCACACAGGCGGAGTGTTGCAGCTTTCCTTAGTCCCCCTCAGGTAGAGATAGCAGAGCCCACCAGTGTGTGTGTGTGTGTGTACATGTCAGAGCACAGAATCAGGCTTCCCTGTGCCAGCTCCTGCAGTCCAATACAAAAACAGAATTACCTGGAAAAACTCAGCAGGTCTGGCAGCATCTTCTCCGCCGATGCTGCCAGACCTGCTGAGTTTTTCCAGGTAATTCTGTTTTTGTTTTGGATTTCCAGCATCCACAGTTTTTTTGTTTTTTTTCCCTGCAGTCCAATACTCTGCTATCATTCACTCCTACATGGTGAATAGAGACCTGGGTGAGGTGTCCACGTACAAGGCCCATCAAACTGCCAATCGTTGTTTGAATTAACAGTGCCCAGTGCAGTGCAGCACTCCAGCCACTTGGCCATTTGGAACATGTATTGATGGGAGGCTGCCTTTCAAAAAATAAAACAAGATCATCCTGGTATTCTTGCCTGGTAAACCCCCTCATCTTGCTGCCCCACCTCAGCCCTCCCCCCACTCCTGGCCCTCACCCAATGCTGTGAAAGAACCCAGTGCTGCAAAAGGAGGCAGCAGTCCTTTCATAGCTACTGGTACCTGACAGCCCAGCCTTGACACTCCTGATACAACACCAGCCACGTTCCTGGAGCATCAGATAATTATGTTAATGAACTAACAACAGATTATTCAGAGGGGGCAATCCTTAAGTGAGCAGGTTCATGGAGTGTCTGCATAGGGTAAACACTGGTGCTGGGGAGGGGGCTGTATTATTGATCCCACGGACATATAATATCCACAGTCTGCCCAAAATTGAACTGAACAGCTCACTCTCAGATACCAAGCTAAAGTAGCTGGGTTTTCGCTAATACCAATAGGTACCAGGATAGAAAGCCAGTAACATCGCACATCACACGCAGGGTTGTTATATTGGGTATTGCTGAAAAGAGAGACACGGCATCAAAACTTTTTATCTTGCACTCCTCAGGACAGATGCAAGAACGCCAAATTTCAAAGGGAGAGGGGGCAATAATTTATACTGCATTAGAAAAGGGTGCAGATTGATTAGGAAGTTGCGTCTGATTGGTTGAGGCATTGCCATGGGAGAATGCACCAGAGAACTATTGTCTTACACTTTTGTTTAATTCAAGAAAGATGCAGTGCCTGGACATGTTCCTTTTGCCTGCAGAGGACAGGTTCCTGAATATGAATATACGTAACTTCTTGCAAGCATAAGTGAGCCACATTGCAAACTCAACTCAAAACCTTCAATTGGTTATTAGTTTATTTTTTGGGATTGTTCAGCAAGGGCTGTTCAATCGCGGAATCACACCTAACATTAGACATTATGTTCTGAGCTGTTCACACTCATGAATGGACCTAAAGCTCCCACTTTTGGACCTGAAAAGTGCCCAGTCTACCTCAAATTGCCCTGGAAGGGTTAGGTATCTCAAAAAAATGTGCAACAGATAAAGCTAGTTGTTCCATGCTGCTACTGTGGAATAGCACCACAAGTGGTGTTTACCACTAGCAGGGTGCTGCCGTCAAACCAAAAAGACATTCTACCACGCAATGAGTAATGTGGCATATGAATATCAGTGCCGGTGTGATTCCAGGTACATATGCTGTACATCCCAATGATTGGTGGATCATACCAAACAGCACATCCCTTCAGCTGTTTGCAACTGACAAAGTGCTGACTGCCCTCAACCAGCCTGTGCTTGCAAAACTCAAGTTCTGTACTACCAAGGGACTATATTGTTATATTATTCCAAAATGATTTAGAAACTATTTTATCATGCCTAGTATACATGTCCATCCAGAGTGCCAATCACTCTCCACTGAATGACAGTCAATTTACCAATGCAGCAACATATCTTTCCGTAGCTCATAGTGACATCTAGGAAAATACGCTCAATGTAATTTCCAGTATTTGTGTAAAAAGTGTGACTATTTCAAAGTTCTGAGAACCACAAAGAATAACATGGTGGCAGTAGGTATTTGTGAGTAAAATCCAAGCATTATAAATGAAATAAATGCTGTATTAGATTGAGAAAAATCAGCCTGAATTAGTGCTAGAGAAAGAAAAATACTGAGTGATGGTGCAAAAATGAATTGGCGGGACTGTAGCAATCCTTTTCTCCAGCTCATGCTGAATTGGGAAGCTGATGGTGTCATAGAGGTATTTGAAAAGTTGAAACAAAAGTGCAGATTGACCAAAATGATTTCCAAAGTTCACTAGTGAAGAGGAGTGGGTCAGCTACATCCTTTCTATGGGCAGGAGAGAAAGGGTTAAATTGGTTTAGAAGCTGGGACTGAATGAGGATGACAATAAAAACACAGACATAATTTGAGAAATTAAGCGCATATCTGCAGCCAACCTCAAATCATTGAATCCACTAATATGAATTTCAGAGCCTGAGGCAGGAATCAGATGAGTCTGTTGACAATTTCCTAATGAGACTGTGAAATATAGCCAGCAAGTGTAAATTCAAGGCAACAGATGAAGGGTTGGTGGATCAGATCATTTGGGGCCCTGAACACCCTGATGTACAAAAGGCTCTGATTGGAAAAGACAAGCTCACAATGTTGCAGGCTGTGGACACTGCAAAGCACATGAAGCCGCAAGTAGGCAGATGAAGGCACTGACTACCCAAGGGGGAGAAGGTGATGTAGCAGTAATGTCACTGGAATAGTAATCCAGACACTGAGGCTAATGGTCTGGCGACATGGGCTCAAATTCCACCACAGCAGTTGATGGAATTTAAATTCAACTAATTAATAAATCTGGAATTAAAAGCTAGTCTCAGTAAAATAGTGGATGCATTGGTGGTCATCTTCCAAGATTCTATAGACTCTGGAACAGTTCCTACAGTTTGGAGGGTAGCTAATGTAACCCCACTATTTAAAAAGGGAGGCAGAGAGAAAACTGGGAATTATAGACCAGTCAGCCTGACGTCGGTAGTGGAAAAATTTCTAGAGTCCATTATAAAAGATTTAATAGCTGAGCACTTGAAAAACAGTGGCAGAATCGGACAGAGTCAGCATGGATTTACAAAAGGGAAATCATGCTTGACAAATCTACTGGAATTTTTTGAGAATGTAACGAGTAGAGTTGATGAGGGGAAGCCAGTGGATGTAGTTTATTTGGACTTTCAGAAGGCTTTCGACAAAGTCCCACATAAAAGATTAGCGTTTAAAATTAAAACACATGGGATTGGGGGTAGTGTATTGAGTTGGATAGAAAACTGGTTGGCAGTCAGGAAACAAAGAGTAGGAATAAACAGGTCTTTTTCCGAATGGCAGGCAGTGATTGGTGGGGTACCGCAGGGATTGGTGTTGGGACCCAAGCTATTCACAATATATATTAATGATCATGATGAGGGAATTAAATGTAATATCTCCAAATTTGCAAATGACACAAAGTTGGGTGGGAGAGTGAGCTTTGAGGAAGGTGCAGAGACGTTTCAGTGTGATTTGGACAAGCTGAGTGAGTGGGCAAATGCATGGCAAATGCAATATAATGTGGATAAATGAGAGGCTAACCACTTTGGTAGCAAAAATAGGAAGGCAGATTATTATCTGAATGGGTATAAATTGAGAGAGGGGAATGTGCAACGAGACCCAGGTGTCTTCATACACCAGTTGTTGAAGATAAGCATGCAGGTGCAGCAGGCGGTAAGAAAGCAAATGGTATGTTGGCCTTCATTGCCAGAGGATTTGAGTACAGGAACAGGGATGTGTTGCTGCAATTATACAGGACCTTGGTGAGACCACACTTGGAATATTGTGTGCAGTTTTGGTCTCCTTATCTGAGGAAGGATGTTCTTGCTCTAGAGGGAGTGCAGCGAAGGTTTACCAGACTGATCCCTGGGATGGCGGGACTGACATATGAGGAGAGATTGAGTTGGTTAAGATTATATTCGCTGGAGTTCAGAAGAATGAGGGGGGTTCTCATAGAAACCTATAAAATTCTAACAGGACTAGACAGGGTAGATACAGGAAGGATGTTCCTGATGGTGGGGGAGTCCAGAACCAGGGGTCACAGTCTGATGATATGGGGTAGACCATTTAGGACTGAGATGAGGAGAAATTTCTTTGCCCAGAGAGAGGTAAGCCTGTGGAATTCGCTACCACAGAAAGTAGTTGAGGCCAAAACATCGTATGTTTTCAAGAAGGAGTTAGATATAGCTCTTGGGGCGAAAGGGATCAAAGGATATGGGGAGAAAGCGGGAGCAGGATATTGAGCTGGATGATCAGCCATGATCATAATGAGTGGTGGAGCAGGCTCGAAGGGCCGAATGGCATACTCCTGCTCCTAGTTTCTACGTATATGTGAAACTATCATCGATTGTCATAAAAATCCGTCTCATTCACTGATGCCCTTTCGGGAAGGAAACCTGCCATCCTTACCCGGTCTGGCCCACGTCACGTGACAAAAATGTGGTTGACTCTTAACTGTACCCTTAAATGGCCAAACAGGGCAATTAGGGATAAGCAAAAAATGCCGGCCTTGCCAGCGATGACCACATCTGGAAAAGCATAAACAAAAAGAAAAGTAGTAAAACAGCAATGAAAGAACACACACCACGCAGAGAGGAAGGTGTGCAGGAACTGTGGATGAGCACATGAGTTCACAGACAGAAGGAAAAGTCCTGTATATGGATCAAACTCTAGAGCTTGTGGAAAGTCCAATCACTGGGGAAAGGTGTGCAGAACAAGGAAGGAAAATGATAAAGTAGTTACCAGAGACAGAGTAACAGGGTGAATGAGAAAGAAAAGAAATCAAAACACCCAGAGCCTGGAAGTTGACGATGAGTTTGAGAACAGAATAGAGACAGGACCCATACAACTGCATGGAATGGGCTGGATGTGAGAATTCCCAGAGGACAGAAATTCACACAAACCATTCGGAACAGGAAGAGGGAGAGAGATAACCAGAAATCTGAAACTGAAGCACAGATTAACAGTGACCCGCTCAGAAGATCTTTCCTGAAAATGTGAATGAAAATGGTTACCCACAGAGAGATGCTCTGAGACCGAGCAAGGTCAGGCTGATGGCAGACAGCGGAGCTGAGATTCAACAGCTCGCAACAACCCAAATCTGAGGAAAACACAAAGGAAAAGATGTTAACTGTACATTCTACTTCACTGAAACAGTTGAGCAGTTACAAAGAGCTGAAGCTGGTCTCAGATGAGTGACACTGTGGGCTGAAGGTAGTACACCCACTGAAAAGCACCCTCCAATCAGAAGAAGGGAAGACCTGGTCCAGATGTATCCAGAGTGTTTTCTTGAGATGATTGGATGTTTTGAAGCATCACATCACCATTGGTCCAGAGAAAAAACCCGTGATTCATCCCCACATAAAATACCAACAGAGCTGAAAGAAAAGGATGAAAGAGAGGTCCAAGGAATGAAAGGAAATTAATTGCCAGAGTCACAGAGCCTACCGAATGGCTCCTTGGCTCGATCCAGTAAATTCCATTGTGGTGAGAGAGAAGGCAAATTGTCAACTACAAATTTGACTGGATCCCAAAGATCTTAATCAATCCATAAAAAGGGATCACTACCTCATTCCAACACTGAAGGAGATCACACCAGCACTGCCAGTTTTTGGTCAGCTTAATGCCAGAAATGGCTACTGGAATGTAAAACCTGATGAGAAATTTTTACTGTTGACAACATTCAACACACCTTTTGGACAGTATAAATTTTAGCATCTACCTTTTGGCCTTAAAGTGAGATGGGATATGCTCCAGCAGAAAGTAGATGAGACATACAGGGGATGCTAAGGAGCAGACAACATAGTAGATGATATCCAGGTCGATAGTGTAGGTGTAAAACATCATGACCACCATCTACATGAAGCCATGAAGAGAACAAGGAAAGCTGGGGTCAAGTTAAACACAGACAGGTGCATAGTGAAGGTGACAGAATATCAGTTCTTCAGAATAGTGTATACACCTGACAGAGTCAAGCTGAGTCAGAGCTCTCTCTGAGATTGAATCTCCAAAAGATCTGAGAAGTGTCCTTGGCTTGATCCAATACATTAGTTCTTTCATACTCACATGTCAGAACACACAGCTATGAGGCTGAGATAAGATGTTGAGTACCAATGGTCAGAGTCATGAGAGGAGTTTCAGCAAACTCAAAGAAGTAGTCTGCAAGGAGACAAGTTTATCAGATTATAACAGAGAGAAAGCTTCTCCAAAAGGACTGGGAACAGGCCTGGTAAAGGAGGGAATACCAATAACATTCACATCCAAAGCTCTAACCTTACTTGAAACCAGATATGCCAACAAAGAGAGAGAGCTCTTTGGCAGTCTTGTATGGATGTGAGAAATCTGTTACATATCTCTATGGGCGGAGGTTTTCAGTGGAGAGTGATGATCGTCTACTGGAGCAGATCTACAAAGAAAATCTGTATAAAGCACTAGCAAGACTACAGAGGCTACTCTTGAAACTTCAAACTTCACTCTGAAATATAAGCCAGGAAGAGAAATGGTGCTAGCAGATACCCTCCTCTAACGCAGTCTCTCAGGATCGAGGGTGATTTGTTTCCACTTGATTCGATGGGTTCAGAGGTGGCTGATAAGTCTAACGTGTGACCTGCAGACTCTGCCCCAATTGGTTTGGGTAGAGGTGGTGTTTGGAGGTGAGTGCACTCTCTCTGACATGTCAACTTCACCTCTGCCTGTTCCCAATGTAGTCTTTTTTTCCAAACCTTTCCAAATGAGCCTTCTCCATGTTGGTTGGTCACAAGGCAGAAACATAGGAAATAGAGCAGGAGTAGACCATTCAGCTCATCGAGCCTTTTCCACCATTCAACCTCAACACCACTCTCCCACACTATCCCCATATCCCTTGATGTCATTGGTATCTAGAAATCTATCGATTTCTGTCCTAAACATTCTCAATAATTGAACCTCCACAGCCCTCTCTGGGGTAGAGAATTCCAAAGATTTCCCATCCTCTAAGTGGAGAAATTCCTCCTCATCTCAGTCTGAAATGGCATAATCCTTATTCCAAGACTGTATTCCCTAGTTCTCAACTCATCAGCCAGGGGGAACATCCTATCCACATACGAACAAGGAGCAGGAGAAGGCCATTTGGCTCCTTGAGCCTGCTCCGCCATTTAATAAAGTCATGGTTGATCTGATAACCTGGGGCAGAATTTTCTGCCTGTTGGACAGGCGGAGTGGGAGCAGGCATGGACCAATCACCATCCGCGATTGGGTCCATGCCGCCATTTTATGTGGACGGGCCAATTAAGGCCAATCCAATGTGAATTGCAACTCCTGAGGACAGCGGGATTGGGTGGGCAGCAGTGAGTCTGCAATGAGTGCTGGGCCCAGTGGCGACCTGGCGGCCTGTTTTAAAAAGCTGCTGTAGCCTTTCTAAGCATGCGAACCATGGCCAGTGGAAGAGCTTCCCAGAGCTCTGCTGGTGAGCAGGCCAGGCTGCAGTGTAGGGTGGGGGGGGGGGGGTGCGGGGAGGGGGGCGGGGTGCACTGTACCACTCGTTTTTCTGACAATTGCCTTGCTGCCCTCCTCGAAGGAGGTGGTGAGCTCCCGCGATGTGGTGCGTCACACCTGGGTCCAGTGTCGCAAGCACTTCAATGATCTGTTGCACTCAGGAAGGGTGAGTACCATGTTGGCATTTGTCATTTAACCCAGCAGGTAGGCTTTCCCCCCGGCGCCCGCCGGTGGGAATTAGAACATCGGCTAATGTCCTGGGGCACAGCAGTGAGTGAACTTCACAGTCGCTGGAGGAGCTGGCAGAGACAGAGAGTGCCCATGGTGCCAGCAGTCGGAGGGGACCAGGCACATGCTCAGTTGGTGCCTGATGATGTGCCTCTGGAGTCGTCCATGGCGCGGCAGGGACAGGAAATGCGGCCGGGTGTGCGGGAGCATCCAGTGGAGATACATGAGGCTATGCTTGGCTTGGTGTCCGTGGTGGAGGAGTCTACACGGACAATCGCCGATGCAACGAGCCTCATGGCTGAGCGCCATGCGTCTTCCATGGAGAGAGTGGTGACTCTCGTGGAGAGGCTCCTCCAGGAGACCCATCAGGGCTTCCAGGGGATGCACTCTGACCAGCAAGCCCTCACATCAGCATTGACCTCAGCTGGTCAGTGCCAGTGTGGGAGATGGTCTGGGCACCAAGTTTCCCAGCTCAGTGCCCATTCATCCACAGTGAGCAGGGAGGTCTGAAGCGACCTGACGTCAGTGCAGCAGCTGCCTGTTGTATCTGCGAGCTCCTCTTACAGCGTTCTGGATGAGGGCAGCAGCTCCTCCACCCCTCTGCCAGTGATCGTTGCATCCAATGAGGCTGCGACGACTGGGGAGATGCCAGCTGTGGAACCATAGAACCATAGAAAAGTTATAGCACAGAAGGAGACCATTCGGCCCATCTTGTCCATGCCAGCCCGAGGACACCCAGGTGCCCTTTCTAATCCCACCTTTCTACACCCTGCAGCTTTCAATACTTAAGGTGCAGATCCAGGTACTTTTTAAAAGAGTTTAGAGTTTCTGCCTCTAAAACCAACTTGGGCAGCGAATTCCAGACACCCACTACCCTCCGCATAAAAACGTTCTTCCTCTTGTCCCCCCTTCATCTTCTGCCACTTATCTTGAATCCATGTCCCCTAGTTCTAGAATTTTCCATCAAAGGAAACAATTTTATCCTGTCCACTCTATCTATTCCCCTCATAATTTTGTACACCTCAATTAATTCACCTCTCAGCCTTCTTTGTTCTAAGGAAAATAACCCCAACCTATCCAATCTCTCCTCGTAGCTACACTTTTCTAACCTCCTTGTAAACCTCCTCTGTACTCTCTCCAGAGCTATTACATCCTTCCTGTAATGTGGTGACCAGAACTGCACACAATACTCCAGTTGTGGCCTTACCAGTGTTTTATACAATTCCAACATTATATCCTTACTTTTATATTCTATACCTCTGCCAATGAAGGAGGGCATTTCATATGCCTTCTTTACAACCTTGTCTACTTGAACTGCTGCCTGTGTACTTGTTTGTATACTTCATCTACCCTCTTAGTATATTCCCATTTAGTGTGTAATCCCTGTAACTGTTTGACCTCCCTAAATGTATGACTTCACGCTTCTTTATGTTAAAATCCATCTGCCACTTTACCGCCCACTCCACCAACCCATCTATATCGTTTTGGAGATTATGGCCATCCTCTACACTACTTGGCCAATCTTCGTGTCATCTGCAAACTTCCCAATTGTGCTCCCCACGTTCACCTTCAAATCGTTAATATATAACACAAACAGCAAGGGTCCCAACACCGAGCCCTTCGGAACACTACTTGAGACAACTTTCCATTTGCAAGGGCATCCATTGACCATTTCCCTTTGTTTCCTGTTACAAAGCCAACCTTTTATCCAGCTCGCCACATTACCCTGAATCCCATGGACTTTTACTTTCCTGACCAATCTGCCATGTGGGACCTTGTCAAATACCTTGCTAAAATCCATGTACACAACATCCACTGCACTACCTTCATCAACCCTTCTTGTCAGTTCCTCAAAGAATTCAATCAAATTTGTGAGGCAAGACCTTCCTTTAACAAATCCATGCTGACCATCCCTGACTAGTCCGTGCCTTTCCACATGACAGTTAATCCTATGTCTCAGGATTGATTTTACTAATTTGCTCACTACTGATGTAAGACTAACTGGCCTATAATTGTTTGGCATATCCTTTGATCACTTATTAAACAATGGAACCACTTTTGCATTTCTCCAGTCCTCTGGTACCTCCCCTGTATCTAGTGAAGATTGGAAAATCATCCTCAGAGCATCTGCTATCTCCTCCCTGACTTCCTTCAGCAGCCTCGGAAACAATCCATCTGGCCCCAGTGACTTATCAACTTTCAAGGATTTCAACCCTTCGAGTACTTCCTCTCTCTTTATGATTATTCCGTCCAATATCTTGCAGTGTTCCTCCTGGACTACTATATCTATATCCTCCCTTTCCTTTGTAAACACTGAGACAAATTATTCATTCAAAACCCTTCCCATAGCCTCTGCATCTACACACAAGTTTCCATCTTCATCTCTGATAGGTCCCACTTTTTCCTTAACTAACCTTTCAGCATTAATGTATTGGTAAAACATCTTTGGGTTATCTTTAACTTTACTTGCTAATCTTTTTTCATGCTCTCCCTTTGATTTCCTTATTTCCTTTTTTACTTCGTCCCTGCACTTCCTATATTCGTCTAGGCTATCTGCAGTGCTTAGTTCTTTGTGCTTATCGTATGCTTTCTTTTTCTGTTTGATCTTCCCCTGTATTCCTCTAGACAACCAGGGAGGTCTAGATTTGGCAGTACCACTCTTATTTTTATAGGGACATGTCTACTTTGCACAATTAGGATCTTGCTTTTTAGTGCTTTCCACTGGTTTTCCACTGTTTTATCCTCCAGCAGTGCTGTCCAGTCCACCTCAACCAAGTCCCTTCTCATTTTTGCAAAATTTGCCTTCCCCCAGTTCGAGACTTTTACTCCTGCCTTATCTCTGTTCTTTTCCATGTAATGCCAAATCTAGCTGAATTGTGATCACTGTCCCTAATATGGTTGCCAACTGTCACTTCACCCACTCGCCCTTCTTCATTTCCCAAGACACGGTCTAGAATTGCATCTCCTCTCATTGAGTTTGTCACTAATTGGTTGAAAAAATGTTCCTGGACACACTGCATGAATTTTTCTCCCTCAGTGCCCCTCATATTGTTTGAATCCCAGTTGATATTAGGATAGTTGAAGTCTCCTACTATTATTGCCCTCTTGCAAGCATAAAAGTGCCTACATATTTGTTCTTCTATCTCCCTTTCACTATTTGGGGGTCTGTAGTATACTCCCAGTAGTGTGACTGCCCCTTTTTTATTTCTAAGCTCAAATCCATAAAACCTCAGTTGTTGACCCATTTAGTATATCATCCCTTCTCACAACTGGAATTGATTCTTTAATCAGTAGTGCTACCCCACCCCTCCTTTTTTATCTCCTACTCTAACGTGTCTGAAGACTCTAGAACCAGGGATATTTAGCTGCCAGTTTTGTCCCTCCTTTAGCCAGGTCTCTGTTATAGCAATGACATCCTGTGTCTACCTGTGCCCTTAACTCATCTACCTTGTTTGTAATACTCCTTGCATTGAAGTATAAACAGTTTAACCCCGTCAATTTCCCTTGCTGGACACTTTGTAAACCTTGCTTCTCATGTAACTCTGTCTATCACAGCGTCCCTAGCTAATGTTCTACTTCCATTTTTCTGATCTAAATCTGATCTATCTGATCCTACTGCGGGGATCCCATCCCCCTGCCACATTAGTTTAAATACTCCCCAACAGAACGAGCAAAAGCCCCCGCAAGGACACTGGTCCCAGCTCTGCCTGGTTTGTACAGGTCCCACCTTCCCCAGAACCGGTCCCAGTGCCTCAAGAATCTAAATCCCTCCCGGCTACACCATCTCTCCAGCCACGTGTTCATTTGGTCTATCCTCTTATTCCTGCTCTCGCTAGCATTTGGAACTGGGAGTAACCCTGAGATTACTACATTTGAGGCCCTGCATTTTAATTTATCTCTTAACTTCCCGTATTGAGCTTGTAGGTCCTCATCCCTTAGTTTACCTATGTCGTTGGTACCAATGTGTCCCATGACCACTGGCTGCTTACCTTCCCTCCCCAGAATGTCCTGCAGCTGCTCCGTGACATCCTGGACCCTGGCACCAGGGAGGCAACATACCATCCTTGATTCACATTTGCGGCCACAGAAGCGTCGTTCTGTGCCCCTAACTATTGAATCCCCTATCACCATAGCCCTGCCACTTGTTTTCCTCCCACCCCCCCCGAGCAGCAGAGCCACCCACGGTGCCATGAATTTGGCTGTTGCTGTTTTCCCCTGAGAGGTCACCCCCTCCAACAGTATCCAAAGCGGTATATCTGTTAGAGAGGGGGATGACCACAGGGGACTCCTGCACTACCTTTCTGAGTCTTTTACTGTTCCTGATGGTCACCCATTCCCTTTCTGCCTGTGTAATCTTCACCTGTGGTGTGACCACCTCACTAAACATAACTTGCTCAGCATTGTGGATGCTCCACAATGAGTCTATCCGCAGCTCCAGCTCCGAAATCTGGTTAGCTAGAAGCTGCATTTGGACACACCTTCTGCACACATGATCACTAGGGACACTGGAAGTGTCCCTAATTTCCCACATTCTGCAAGAGGAGCATATCACGGGTCTGAGGTCTCCTGCTATGACTTCCCTCTTGATTAAGCTAGTTACTCCCTTAAAAAATACGTTAGCTCGGGGCCTTATTTATGTTAGCTAGGAACCTTGTTTTCTTGACTAATTATACTTGTACAGTAGTACTCTATACTTTTTTTTAGCTCTTACCTCAGTATTAAGCAATGAATAACTTTAATAGATTGAAAAAAACTCAGCAGGATTTAATCACCAATCAGCTGCTTTTTTAAAAATCCACTTTCAGAAGACCTCACAGGTCTGGTGCATTCCTGAAGATACTGCCTCTCCCTCTCTCTCTGTGGTTTTTTGGTTGAGGAGGCAGGAGGGATGGAAACACTACAGCAATGTAATGTTTGGGGCTATTTCATTCTTTGGCGGTGGGTCCTCCTCGATCCCCTTCTGAGCTGCGGTGACTGCGCTGACTTCTCTCAAAATGCTTCTCAGTCACTTCTCACTACCGCCCTCTGTTGGGTGGAACTGGCAGCTCCCTCCCAGGCATGGCCAGTACAGGCTCCACAGGCCAGACGACATCTGCCAAGGCCATTGAGGCTAACAGGACAGCAGAGTGAGCAGGCTGTCTCAGATGTCACTTCAAACGATGGGTCAGCACCAAGACAGAGCACCTGAAAATGAAAACAAAAGCACTTTAGGCACCCTGCGGGCTTATCAATGGTGCTTTTGTGTTGGCCCGCAATGCGGTCTTTATGAGTTGGTGTGATTTTTAACACTTTTTTCATTTTGTTTTCTTAAGTTCCTTTGGTTGTAATATTAAATTCAGATATGTCACCATGGCTGAAGGTGCCTCTTTTCCTCTGCATGTGGATGGTTTCCAATAATGTTCTGAGTGATTTGTGGGACATTCAGCTTTATTAACAAGGACCTTAGATAATGTTCCTATCCAGGTAGATTTTGCACTTAGCTATCGAGTATGGAGCCTACAGCCCAGGCTTGTCCTGGAGGCCCATCTGTGGTGTGCTCGCTGAAGGTTTGTTGGATTAAAGCATACCGGGTGTCCCTGCCTTCCTAGAGTATGCCCGGGTCAGCGTCTACCCACTCAGCATTTCCCTGTGCGCGCTCATCCTCGGACTCACTACTGGAGTCATCGTGTGCAGTTGCAGCCACTGCGTTTACATCTTCATCATCATCGTCCACAGCATACCCCCCTTTCCAGCGCAAGATTGTGCAGAGTGCAGCATGTAACCACTATCACTGAGACACAATCTGAGGGATACTGGAGAGCGCCCCTGAGTGGTCCAGGCTTCGGAAATGCATCTTGAGAAGACCAATGGCTCTCTCCACCACAGCCCTTGTGGTCCCATGGCTCCTATTGTAGCGCTGCTCAGCTTCTGTTCTTGGATGGCGGAGAGGCGTCATGAGCCACCTTCTGAGGGGATAACCCTTGTCACCCAGCAGCCAACCATCCGGCCAAGCCGGAGCACTGAACAGCCCTGGCACCTGGGAGTGTCTGAGGATGTAGGCATGGTGGGGGCTGCCTGGGTACCTTGCACGCACTTGTAGAATCAGCATCCTGTGATCACACACTATCTTCACGTTCATGGAGTGGAAGCCCTTCCTGTTGAAGGCACCGGGCTCACCAGCTGGCACCTTGATGGCCACATGTATGCAGTCGATTGCACCCTGGACGCGGGGGAAGCCAGCAATCACCGCGAAGCCTCTGGCTCGTTCTGTCTGGCTGGCCTGGTCCCAGTGGAAGTGGATGAAAGTCAATGCCCATCTGAACAAAGCGACTGTAACCTGCTTGACACAAGTGTGGACAGCTGATTGGGAGACGCAAAGATCACCCATTGAGCCCTGGAAGGAGCTGGAGGCATAGAAGTTGAGGGCAGCTGTGACCTTTAGAGTCACTGGCATGGGGTGTCCACCCACACAGTTAGCGGAGATCTCAGGCCCAATCATCTGACAGATATAGTTGACTGTCTCCCTTGACAGTCGGACCCTCCTTCAGCACTGCACCTCAGACATTTTAAGGTAGCTGCTTTGCCACCTGTATACCCTGGCGGCAGGATAGTGGCATCTTCTGCGGCCCCTTCCGCCTTGGACTACATCTTGGCCCAGCGCCCCTTGTGCCTGCGCCTGTCCTCCCAAAGCTGGCTCCCCTGGAGGCTGAAAGTGCACTCCTGGCCTCCTCCTCTTCTAGCCCTCCCTTCCTCCTCAGGGGAGGTGCCTTCAGTGGACAGTTCAGCTCCCATACCCAGGCTAATGGAAGGCTTCCTAAAACATGCAGGCCCAAAAAAGATTCCTCACTGCAGAGTGCTGACCTAAAGGTTGTGTGTCCAGTCCAAGCAGCTGGTATGCATATTGAAGTATTGCAGATCACACAGGCAAGGGTCAGTAACTTTAAAACATCAATATTTGACAAAGCACACTCGTGACTCCAGTGAGCCCTCTTATCCTGCCCGTGGATGAGGTTAATACAAATGTGTCCTGCCCGTTGCGCCTGTGCACCGACCCAGAGATTGCACGGGCGCCGAAAACTCGCCGTCAATTGGTGCCTCAAGGGCTTTAAGTGGCTGGTTAATTAATGACGGGCGAGCATCAGAGATCAACGCACGCCTGCCCAACAAAATATCACGATGGCGCGCGGTGATGTCGGGAAGCTCACCCAATGTCACCAGGCATCATTTTACGTGTTGGTGTGCAGGTCCTGCCTCTGCAAACCAACGGGAAAATTCTGGCCCTGAAATCTGCACCCTGCCTACCTGCAATAACCTATCACCCCCTTGCTTAGCAAGAATTTATCCACCTCTGCCTTAAACATATTCAAAGACTGTCTTCCTGAAAAGGTAGTGGAAGCAGAGTTCCAAGGACTCTCAACCCTCTCAGAGACAACATTTCACCTCATCTCCATTCTAAATGGGTGACCCTTTATTTTTAAACAGTGACCCCTAGTTCTAGATTCTCCCACAAGAGGAAACATCCTTTCCTGCCCTGTCCACCCTGTCAAGGCCCCCTCAGGACCTTATACATTTCAATCAAGTCGCCTCTTATTCTTCTAAACTCCAGCGGATACAAGCCTAACCTGTCCAACATTTCCTCATAAGGCAACCTGCCCATTCCAGGTATTAGTCTGGTAAACCTTTTCTGAGCTGCTTCCAATGCACTTATACCCTCCTTAAATAAGTGACCAGTACTGTACACAGTACTCCAGATATGGTCTCACTAGTACTCTGTATAACTGAAGCATAACCTCCCTATTTTACATTCAATTCCCCTCACAATAAATGATAACATTCTATTAGCTTTTCTAATTACTTGCTGTATCTGCATACTAGTTTTTTGCGATTCATGTACTAAGACACCCAGATCCCTCTCCATCTTAGGACTCTGCAACCTCTCATCATTTAGATGTTATGCTTCTCTTTTATTCTTCCTGCCAAAATGGACAATTTCGCATTTTCCCACATTGTACTCTGTTTGCCAGATCTTTGCCCGCTCATTTAAACTAACTTTGTTCCTTTGTAGCCTCCTTACACCTTCTTCACAACTTACTTTCTTACCTATCCTTATGTCATCAGCACATTTGGAAACCATCCCATCCATCATCCAAGTCATTTATATAAATTGTAAATAGTTGAGATCCCAGCACTGATCCCTATGGCACACTACTTGCCAACCTGAAAAAGACCCATTTATGGCTACTTTCTGCTTCCTGTTAGCCAGCTAATCTTCTATCCATGCCAATATGTTACCCACTACACCATAAGCTTTTATTTTCTGCAATAATCTTTGATGTGGCACTTTATCAAATGCCTTCTGGAAATCTAAGTACTGGTTCCCCTTTATCCACAGCACTTGTTACTACCTCAAAGAACTCCAGTAAGTTAGTTAAACATGATTTCCCTTTCACAAAACCATGTTGACTCTGCCTGATTACCTTGAACTTATCCAATGTCCTGCCATTGCTTCTTTAATAATAACTTCTAACATTTTCCCTATGACAGATGTTAAGCTAACTGGCCTGTAGTTTTCCACTTTCTATCTCCCTCCCTTTTTGAATAATGGAGTTACATTTGCTATCTTCCAATCTTATGGAACCTTCCCCGAATCTAGGGAGTTTTGGAAAATTAAGACTATCTCACTAGCCACTTCTTTTAAGACCCTTGAATGAAGTCCATCAGGACCCAGGCACTTGTCAGCCCACAGCTCCAACAAATTACTCAGTACCATTTCTCTGATGATTGTAATTTTCCTGAGTTCCTCCCTCCCTTCCATTTCCTGATTTATAGCTGCTTCTGGGATGTTCCTTGTATCCTCTATAGTGGAGACTGATGTAAAATACCTGTTTAATTCATCTGCCATTTCTTTGTTTTCCATTATCAATTCTCCAGATTCACTGTCTATAGAGCCAATGCTCACTTTGTTAACCTGTTCCTTTTTAAAATATTTATAGAAACTCTTACTATCTGTTTTTAGGTTTCTGGCTAGCTTTCTCTCGTACTCTAATTTTTCCTTCCTTATTAATCTTTTAGTAATTCTTTGCTGTTCTTTATATTCTGTCCAATCTTCTGGCCTTCCACCGATCTTTGCATAATTATATGTTTTTTTTCTTTAAGTTTGATACTATCTCTAACCTTTCTAGTTAATCACGGATGGCGTGTCTGTCCCTTGGACTTCTTCTTACTTGTTGGAATGTATCTATTCTGTGCATTCTGAAATATCCCCTTAAGTACTTGCCACTGCATCTCTATTGACCTATCCCTCAACCTAATTGGCCAGTTCACTTTAGTCAGCTCTGCTTTCATGCCCTTATTTAAGTTTAAAAACATTGTCTCAGACCCACTCCTCTCTCCCTCAAACTGAATGTAAAATTCAATCATATTATGGTCACTGCTACCTAGGGGTGCCATTAATCCCATCTCATTGCACAATACCAGGTCAATTATAGCCTACTCCCTGGTTGGCTCCAGAACATGCTGTTCTCAAAAACTATCCTGGAAACATTCTATGCACTCCTCATCAAGACTACCTTTGCCCATCTGACTTTTCCAGTCTATGTCTAGTTTAAAATCTCCCATGATTATCGCTGTGCCTTTCTGACAAACTCCCATTACTTCTTCCTTTATGCTCAACCCTACCATGTGGTCATTGTTAGGGGGCCTGTGCACAACTCCCACAAGTAACTTCTTGCCTTTGCCATTTCTCATCTCTACCTAGCCCATTTCCACATCCTGCATTCCTGAACTTAGGTCACCCCTCTCTACTGCAATAATGTCATCATTTACTAACAGAGCCACACCTCCAACTTTTCCTCACTTCCTGTCCTCCCTAAATGTTCTGTACCCTTCAATATTCAGGTTCCAATCCATGTCCTCCTGCAGCCATCTCTCTGTAATGGCTTTCAAATCATATTTATTAATTTCTATGTGCACATCCAACCTGTGAGAATTTATAAGTTTCAATGAGGTCATCTCTCGTTCTTCTAAAATCTTGAGAGCACATGCCCAGTTTCCACAATCTCTCAAAAACAATGGCGCCTAACAGGGACTCCCTAGAGTTGGCAGGGATGATTGACCTCTTTGGGGATGCTTGGATGACATCCCTACAGTGTTTCCGCTATCCTCCTGGGAATCTCCTGCTGGGACCGAGTTCTATCTCATGCGTCATCACATGAGGAACACCAACATCACCAACAAGCAGTGCACGATCAACATCATTAACAACTGACCCAACCTCAGCAACATCAAGCATAACCCCCACAATACCAGGAGCAATATGTACAATACCTGTGCAGCATGCTAACTTATCAGTGAGAGCAATTAATACTAAATTCGGGAGATAGAGGGTCAACATTTTACCACCTGTGCAATACCATGCATAATGTTTGTTGAGGAAAGAAAAGCTAAAAAAGAGCCCTAAAGTGTTCAAAATTACACACTTCATTATAAAAGATGATTGCAACTTTTCTTTAGTTTACACGTATAAAAATCAATGATTGAAATGTTATGTTGATATAAAGAGGCTTTTTTTAAAAAGAAAGATTTAGGCACTATATTGTCATGCATAGGTATACATGTCAATCCAGAGTGCCACATCACTCACTATCACCCTATAGTCAGTTTACCGAAGCAACAATGTATTGTTCCGTAGCACATGGTGAGATCTGGTAAAATACACTCAATGTCAGCTCCAATATTTGTATCTGAAAGTGCGATTATTTCAAACTTTTGGGAACTACGAGGCATAACAATTGTGCCATTTTCTTTGTCAAACTCAGCACTGTACGCTTTTTAATCTCTACTTGTACCTGGACTCCAAGTCTGACATAGACAGGTCGCTCAGTGTCACGTCTGAATCATACTCACGGCCCAGCTTTTCTAATCGTAGATGAAGCTCCTTCTGCAGAGCTGTACGTACTTCCAGCAGACACTGCTCAAACTGAACAGGTAGGTGAGTAGGAGAGAGAAGAAAACAAGGAGACAAAACCACAGTTGTGTGTATGAATAAGCATGTCACAAATGCACGCTTTGTACATGTTACATGCTCCTACATGTACATTCTGGGTGCATGTCCTATATACCTGCATACGTCCAGGGTGTTGGATGCATGTTAAATGTGTTTGCACCTGTCACACACACCTGCTTACAAAGAAAGGGTGCAGCTTACACACATTTGCACAAGGCCACATACACCTGAATGTCGCATGTGTGTTGGTACGAGTCTCATTAATCAGTGTGGGCTGTGTGACACATGTTAAATGGTCATGCCAGGAGTCATATTTCAAAGCAGGTGGGTTCAGCATTCCAGTAAAAGCATCCCGGACTGTCTGCCCTTTGTCCAAAGTGGGAGGAGTTTGACATACAAACCCTGTTGTATTTGAAGCAGCCATTCAGAGGGGTGTGGAATGAAAGCCTAAACTACTTACCTTTGAGCAGTCAGGATCACAGAAATCAAGCAGTGTGTCACAGAAATGATAACCCAGTGATTTCAGGTCTTCTGTGCTGAAGTGGGTAGCCCGGCGGTGCCCTGTTAAATGAGAACAATTCACAGCATTCAGTAAAATGGCACAGCCCAGGTTAGTTCCAGTCAGCTGCCTTCACACATGCCCGTTAATACAGCTCAGCTCAAACCTAAACAAAGAGGACTCACTCTTCTCCATGTCCAAACCAGTCTGGTGGAGTGTGTTTCCAATCCTGAAAGGAGATCCTCTGTGGCCCCTCAGACAGAGATGAACACTAGAAATTGGGCTCAGTCATCTTCATAGTAAAGGGACCTCTAGGCAACCGTGATCATAACAAAATAGAATTTCACATTCAGTTTGAGGGTGAGAAGTGTGGATCGAAGACTAGTGCCTTAAGTTTAAATTAGGTTTTACATGAGTATGAAGACAGAGTTGGCTAAAGTGAACTGGGAAAATAGGTTAAAACATAAGATGGTAGAGAAACAGTGCAAGCACTTCAGGAAACATTTGATAACTCTGAACATAATATATTATATTAAGATAGAGAGAATCTGTGAAGGATGCAGCATCCGTGGCTAACTAAGGAAGTTAAGGGTAGTATCAAATTGAAAGGAAAAGCATTCAATAGTTGAGGAGATTGGTGGTAAGTCAGAAGATTGGACAGATTTTAGAAACCTGCAAAGAATGACTAAAAAAGAAATGAGGGAGGGAGAAATGAAAGTATGGAGCAAAGCTAGCTAGAAATACAAAAACGGATAGTGCGTTTCTACAAGTATATAAACAGGAAAAAGAGTAAGTAAAGTGAATGTTGGTCCCTTAGAGGATGAGTCCAGGGAATTAACAATAGAAAACAATGAAATGACAGAAGCCTTGAACAGGTACTTTGGGTAGGATTTTCCAGCTCCGTCTGATCCCACCAAAATTCAATGGACTTTTGGCTGGGGCGCTGCATCCCCCGCAGCAAGTACCCACCACGGTAGGGCTGGAAATTTTTAAAACATTTATTCATGGGATGTGGGCTTCGCTGGCTGGGCCAGCATTTATTGCCCTTGAGAAGGTGGTGGTGAGCTGCCTTCTTGAACCGCTGTAGTCCGTGTGGTGTAGGTACACCCACGGTGCTGTTAGGAAGGGAGTTCCAGGGTTTTGACCCAGTGACAGTAAAGGAACGGTGATATATTTCCAAGTCAGGATGGTGAGTGACTTGGAGGGGAACTTCCAGGTGGTGGTGTTCCCATCTACCTGCTGCCCTCGTCCTTCTAGATGGGAGTGGTTGTGGATTTGGAAGGTGCTGTCTAAGGAGGCTTGTAGCTTGTAGATGGTGCACACTGCTGCTACTGTACGTCGGTGGTGGAGAGAGTGAATGTTTGTGGATGAGGTGCTAATCAAGTGGGCTGCTTTGTCTTGGATGGTGTCAAGCTTCTTGAGTGTTGTGGGAGCTGCACTCATCCAGACAAGTGGAGAGTATTCCATCACACTCCTGACTTGTGTCTTGTAGATGGTGGACAGGCTTTGGGGAGTCAGGAGTTGAGTTACTCACCACAGGATCCCCTGTCCCTGACCTGCTCTTGTAGCCACAGTATTTGTATGGCTAGTCCAGTTCAGTTTCTGGTCAATGGTAACCCCCAGGTTGTTGATAGTGGGCGATTCAGTGATGGTAATGCCATTGAATGTAAAGAGACAATGGTTAGATTCTCTCTTGTTGGAGATGGTCATTACCTGGCACTTGTGTGGCACATATGTTATTTGTCATTTGTCAGCCCAAGCCTGGATATTGTCCAGGTCTTTCTGCATTTGGACATGGGCTGCTTCAGTATCTGAGGAGTTGCGAATGGTGCTGAACATTGTGCAATCATCAGCAAACATCCCCACTTCTGGCCTTATACGGGAGGAAGGTCATTGATGAAGCAGCTGAAGATGGTTAGGTCGAGGACACTACCCTGAGGAACTCCTGCAGTGATGTCCTGGAGCTGGGATGACTGACCTCCAACAGCCACAACCATCTCCCTTTGTGCTAGGTATGACTCCAACTGGAGAGTTTCCCCTCTGATTCCCATTGACTCCAGTTTTGCTAGGGCTCCTTGATGCCAAACTTGGTTAAGTGCTGCCTTGATGTCAAGGGCAGTCAATCTCACCTCACATCGGGAGTTTAGCTCTTTTGTCCATGTTTGAACAAAGGCTGTAATGAGGTCAGGAGCTGAGTGGCCCTGGTGTAACCCAAACTGAGAGTCAGTGAGCAGGTTATTGCTAAGCAAGTGCTGCTTGATAGCACTGTTGATGACCCCATCCATTACTTTACTGATGATCAAGAGTAGACTGATGGGGTGGTAATTGGCCGGGTTGGATTTGTCCTGCTTTCTGTGTACAGGACATACCTGGGCAATTTTCCACATAGCCGGGTAGATGTCAGTGTTGGAGCTGTACTGGGAGAGCTTGGCTAGGGGTGTGGTAAATTCCGGATCACAGGTTTTCAGTACTATTGACAGTGTGTCTGTCTTCACTGTAGGCAACACAAAAAACAGCCCTCAGATACTCGAAAATCAAGAGGTGAATAGGAGGGAGGAACTTAAAACAATCACCATCACGAGGGAAAAGATACTGGGAAAACGATTAAACCTAAAAGCTGTCAGTCCCCAGGATCAGACGACCTGCATCCTAGAGTCTTAAAAGAAATGGCTGCAGAGATAGTAGATGCATTGGTTATAATCTTCCAAAATTCCCTCGATTCTGGAACGGGCCAAAATTGCTAATGTAATACCTTTATTCAAGAAAGAAGACAGAAAGCAGGAAACTACAGGGCAGTTAGTCTAATGCCTCAGCTAGGGAAAATGCTAGAATCCATTATGGAGGAGGTAAGAACGGGACATTTAGAAAACCGTAATGCAATCAGGCATTTCGTGAAAGTGAAATCATGTTTGACTAATTCATCACAGTCCTTGAGGAAATAACAAGCAAGGTAGATAAAGAGGAACCTGTGAATGTGCCGTACTTAGATTTCTAAAAGGCATTTGACCAGATGCCATATCAAAGGTTACTCCACAATATAAGAGCTCATGGTGTAGAGGGTAACATATTATCATGGATAGAGGCAGAGCTGTCCCTAGTGTACGGCAAATCAGGGCGACCACCACGGGCCCCATGCTTTGGGCGGCCCCCCACTCCAACATTATGGTGAGAGATGTAATACTATTCTGAATTAGTGAACATCTTTAAAGCAGGCAATTAACTCATAGCATCTGACCTGTAGGGTAAGTCAATCACATGTTGTGTTCATTCTCAGTCCCAGGCAATTTAAACCCTTTGTTTCTTATTTTATTTTTCTTCCAGTATGCATTCGCGTCTAACATTGGAAGATGGACTGTAATTCTTTTTTTAAAAGTTGAATTATTTATTGCATTGTTGTCTGTATTTTTAAGTGGAATGTGGAATGCAGTGAATGTCCTTACTCTGACATTCAGGCTGGAATTTTCCAACTTCACCTGCGGCGGGGTCAGTGAGCTTTTGAAATCTGCGTTCACTCCAACGGGACTGGAAGATCCCGCCAGTGTGAGGGGCTGGAAAATTCCAGCTTTAAAGTTTTCTCCAGTTGGGGTGTGGGGTGTGTTAGTAAAAATGTTCTAACGGAATGCCACAGAGATCACGGATTTCTCCTTAACAAAAGGAGAGCCAACAATAACATTCAGCCTTGGAAGCAAGGTGTAGTTTTATGTGCAACATGGTTACCACAGTCAATAGTGCAGTAGGTGCTGGTAACCAAGTGCTCAGGAGCTGGGACACTGCTGGTGCTCCTTTTCACACACACGCTCAGGGGCCCAGTCATCAGAGGAAACCTGTATAAAAATGTTACACAGTGTGATCTGCCCCAGGCCCTGCACCCCGCTATGGACGGCCTGGATAGAGGATTGGTTAGCGAACAGGGAGCAGGGATAAATGAGTCTTTTTCAGGTTGGTAAGCTGTAACCAGTAGAGTGCCACAGGGATCAGTGCTGGGCCCTCAACTATTTACAATTTGGATCAAGAGACCAAATGTATAGGAGCAAAATTTGCTAATGACACTAAGGCAGGTAGGAAAGTAAGTTGTCAAGCAGACATAAGGAAGGATTTAGATAGTTTAAGTGATTGGGCAAAAATTTGGCAGATGGAGTATAATTGTGAGAAAATGTGAACTTGTCCATTTTGGCTGGAAGAATAGAAAAGCAGTATACTGTTTGAATGCAGGGAGACTGCCATACTCTACGGTACAGAGGGATCTGGGTGTCCTGGTACATGAATCACAAAAAGCTGGTATCCAGGTACAGCAAGTGATTAGGAAGACAAATGGAATATTGTCATATATTGCAAGGGGAATCAAGTTTAAAGTAGGGATGCAGTTGCACAGGGTCGTAGTTAGACAGCATCTGGAGTACTGTGTACATTTTGGTCTCCTTACTTAAGAAAGGATATAACTGCATTAGAAGCAGTTTAGAGAAGGTTCACTCAACTGATTGCTGGGATGAGGGGGTTGCCTTAAGATGAAAGATTGGGCAGGCTGGACCTGTATCCATTGGAGTTTAGAAGAATGAGAGGATAAGGTTCTAAGGGGAGATGATAGGGTTGATGCTGAGAGGATGCTGGGGCTGACTAGAACTAGGGGACACAATTTAAAAAATAAGGGGTTTCCCATTGAAGATGGAGATGAGGAGGAATTTCTTCTCTCAGAAAGTCAACAGTCTTTAGAATTCTCTTCCTCAGACAGCAGTGGAGGCTGGGTCATTGGATATATTCAAGGCTGAGTTAGACAGATTTTTGGTCTACTAGGGAGTTGAGGGTTATGGGAGACAGACAGGAAAGTGGAGTTAAGGTCACAGTCAAATCAGCCATGATCTTATTGAATGGCAGAGCAGGCTTGAGGGGCCGAATGGCCTAATTCTGCTCCTAATTCATATGTTCTTGTCTGCTGCAAACAACTCCATTCCCCTGGTCAGTGACCATATACCTCTCCCTGGCAACTGTCTGACACTAAACCCGTCATGTTTGAGCCCATGGTGAGCTTCTGACTACATGTTCACACCTTCACTGAGATTGCCTCCTCGCACCTCCGTAGTATCGCCTGACTTCGCCCCTGCCTCACCTCATCTCCTGCTAAATCCCTGCTCCATGCCTTTGTTACCCTTAGACTTGACTGGCTTGTACCCACCATAAGCTGGAGATCCTCCAAATTCTGCTGATCATGTTCTAACTCATGCCAAGCCCTGTTCACCTGTCATTCCTGTGCTCACAGACTTAAATTGGCCCCTGGATCAACAATGCTTCAATTTTAAAATTTCCATTCTTATTTTCAAACTCCTCCCTGGTCTCGGCCCTCCCCATCCCTGTAATCTTCTCTAGCCCACTGGGCAGAGCAGCCAATCACAGATAGGGAGAGCGAAGCATTTAAAAGGAGGGTAGGAAGCAGTGCAGAAAAGCTGAGGCTAATACACAGGCTTGAGCCATACTCAAAGGGATAAAATATTATGTTTATATCTGGTAAGTTTAAATAGTCTAATAAATAGAGGCATTCAAAACTTTTAAAAGCGTTTCCGTACTTTGTGTAAGTTAGTGTGCAGAAAATAGAATTAAAAATATATTTAAATGATCTAGATGAAGAGATATGAGAGCAGGTTGTGTGTCTGGGCTGTATTATGTGGGGGTTTACGGAGAGTGAGATTGTCCTGAGTGAACACATCTGTAGATGTCTCCATCTTGGATCCCTCTGGCTCAGAGTCACTGAGCTCGAGTGTGAGTTGGAAACACTCCGACACATAAGGGAGGGGTAGAAATATCTGGACAGTTTGCTCCAGACTTCGTTCACACCTCGTATAGAGGTAAAGGTTCAGAACGGGGTTGGTGTGACTGACGAGATAGAGGATGAGGATCCACAGAAACTGATCCTATCCAGCAGGTACTGTTGAAGAGAAGGATACAGACTGTTGGAAGGACATCCAGAATGTTGGAGCAAGAGGCTGTGCAGAGAGGGAGGAAGAGGGCAAGTGTAACATGTAAATTGTAGGGGATTCAATATTTAGGGGATGGATAGTGTCCTTTGTAAGCAAAATCGAGAGTCCCACATAGTTTGTTATCTGCCTGGTGCCAGGATGAGAGACATGTGGAACCAGCTTAAAAGGATATTGGAGTGGGAGGGGGAGGATCCAGTTATTGTGATTCATATTGGGACCAACAGCATAGGGAAGAATAGACAAGAGGTTCTGTTTCAAGAGTACCAGGAACAAGGAGCTAAACTATAGGACAGGACTTCAAGGGTTGTAGTCCCTAGATTGCTACCTGAACCACATGTAAATTAGCCTAGGGATAAACAGATCAGGGAGGTAAACACATGGCTGAAGGGGTGATGTGAGAAGGAGGGCATCCATTCCATGGGACACTGGCACCTATATTGGGACAGGGAGGAACTGTAACATTGGGACCAGGCTATTAGTGGATTGGATAAATAGGGCAGTCACAAGGGCTTTCAAGCAGTAAAGAGAGTAAGGGGGTGCTCAGGTGGAAAAGTTAGTCTAGGTAATGGGTCACAAATAAACAGGAAGGACCATAGAGAAACAGTCAGAAATTGTGTTTTAGACAAACCAGGGTAAAGAGAAAACTAGATGATATAAAGTAACTAAACCAGGAGAGAGAAATAGGAAACCTGTGTGTAAAAGAACAGCGCGCACAGACAGGGTAGGGTATGTGACCTAAATTAACGTTCTTTACACAAACACATGGGTTACATGGAACCAATTGAATGAATTTCAGGCACGAATTCAACTTGGAGCATATGACATGGTAGTCATTACATTTTTTTTATTCATTCATGGGATGTGGTCTTCGCTGGCTGGGCCAGCATTTATTGCCCATCCCTATTTGCCCTTGCAAAGGTGGTGGTGAGCTGCCTTCTTGAACCGCTGCAGTCCGTGTAGGGTAGGCACACCCACAGTGCTGTTAGGAAGGGAGTTCCAGAATTTTGTCCCAGTGACAGTGAAGGAACGGCGATATATTTCCAAGTCAGGATGGTGTGTGACTTGGAGGGAAATTTCCAGGTGGTGGTGTTCCCATGTGTCTGCTGCCCTTGTCCTTCTAGATGTTAGCAGTTGTTGGTTTGGAATGTGCTGTCAAAGGAGACTTGGTGAGTTCCTGCAGTGCACCTTGTAGATGGTACATACTGCTGCTACTATGCGTCGGTGGTGGAGAGAGTGAAAGTGGTGCCAATCTACAGGCTGCTTTGTCCTGGATGGTGTCAAGCTTCTTGAGTGTGTGGGAGCCGCGCTCATCCAGGCAAGTGGAGAGTATTCCATCACACTCCTGACTTGTGCCTTGTAGATGGTGGGAAGGCTTTGGGGAGTCAGGAGATGAGTTACTCGCCGCAGGATTCCTAGCCTCTGACCTGCTTTTGTAGCCACAGTGTTTATGTGGCTAATCCAGTTCAGTTTCTGGTCAATGGTAACCCCCAGGATGTTGATAGTGGTGGATTCAGTGATGGTAATGCCATTGAATATCAAGGGGCGATGGTTGGATTCTCTCCTGTTGGAGATGATCATTGCCTGACACTTGTGTGGCATGAGTGTTACTTGCCACTTGTCAGCCCAAGCCTGGATATTGTCCAGGTCTTTCTGCATTTGGACATGGAATGCTTCAGTATCTGAGGAGTCGCAAATGGTGCTGAACATTGTGCAATCATCAGCGAACATCCCCACTTCTCACCTTATAATGGAAGGAAGGTCATTGATGAAGCAGCTGAAGATGGTTGGGCCTAGGACACTACTCTGAGGAACCCTTGCAGTGATGTCCTGGAGCTGAGATGACTGACCTCCAACAACTAGAACCATCTTCCTGTGTGGTAGGTATGACTCCAACCAGCGAAGAGTTTTCCCCTGATTCCCCCACTGACTCCAGTTTTGCTAGGGCTCCTTCTTGCCACAATGAAGCATGACTGCAAGATGATCAGGATGAGGAATTAAATCGACCAGGTTATGCTGGTGGATTCACCCATCATTTTGATGGATAAATGTTCAGTAAGGAGACCAATTGTTCACTGTCCAGGTCAGAGTTGTTTCATGATATGATGTTTGTTTATGTTTCACCTGGTGTCCAGCCAGGTGTAGTGACCTGGCAGGTGCAGAGGGCAGGCTGTGTTTAGGGTTGCTTCTCTTCCTCTTCCCAAAATTGGGGAGAGCAGTGCTGTACCTGAAAATGTCTGCTCTGTCGCTTTTGGAGGATACCAACTCCACATCTGTCCCACCTCTGGAGAGTGACCATCGCACTGAGGCCGCCTGTGTGCATGGGTTATAACTGAAATTATAAGGCCTATTAAAATGATGGGGAAATTGTAGAGGGGAGGTTTCAACTTAGTCTTTAAGGATGAAATCGCTTCAATGGTAGGAGAGGAGATAGTGAGAGGTAAGCAAGCAGTGGAGACTTTATGGGTAAAATTAAGGAATAGAAAAGGGTTTAAGACTGTCATGGGAGTTGCGTATAGGCTACTGTTTGAAACAGTGAAGTAGTAAATTCTGTAAATGCAGAGATTAGAAAAACATGTAGTAAAGGCAGTATGTTTTAATGGGGGATTTTAACTCTCATGTAGATTAAGATGAGTAGACATCTCAGAAAAGTAGTGAATATCTTGAATGTGTTTCGGATAGATTTCTGTGTTAATATGTCCTGGAACCAACAAGTGGACATGATATAGCAGATTTAGTAATGAGTAATGAATCAGGTTTAATTGTGAGCCTAACAATGGGTGGACATTTCTGGAACAATGATCAAAACATGATCGAGTCCAATGTAATATTTGAAAGAAAAAATGCAAAACAGCTAAGATTCAAGATTTAGGTAAAACTGATTAATGGAGTGAGGCAGAGGCTGTCCAGAGTAAACGGCACAAATCTCTTCATGGGTGAAATGACGGATGATCAGTGGGAGATGTTCAAAAAATAGTTTAATATAAAGCGAAACTAGATTATACTCCTAAAGGGCAACAGCAACGGATGACAAAACAGACAGTGAAAGCAACACAGAGAGGGAACACAAAAAGAAACCTGCAAGATGAACACAAACAACAGGAAATCTTTTATAATTACATTGGGAAAAACAGAAGCAATGTGTGCCCATGAATATTGCTCCACCAATGGTGGCTGTTCCTTCAGTTATCAAGACCCAATTTCTAGAATTCTCCTTTGAAACTGCTGTCTCTCACCTCCATTAAGATGCTTATTAAAACTGACTTATTTGACCAAGCATTTAGTCATCTCCTTACATATTTCAGTGTCAGTTTTTTCAGTTTTTTTGTTTGATAATACTCTTGTGCAGCACCTTGCGAGGTTCCTTACATGAAAGGCACTATAAATACAGGTTGTGGTTGTTCTAATTCTGTATGCAGGGCACACAACAAGTGGTACCAGCCTTCCCTGCTGAACAAGATGCGAATGAATGAGGATTGCCCACTTACCCAGAGTGGATCCTGCAAAGGTCGTTTCCATGGTATAACTGTGAGTAATTCCCAGCTTCCACATCACAATCCGACCTGTGCCCTCCTTTCCCCTTTGAACCTTGAACTTGCAGCTCTGGTAAGAGAACTATCATGAACAGGAGTTAGTGATCAGATCATTCACTTCACAACTCCTCCTGCTGCTGCTGCATTTCAGATATTTACATAAAAGTTTGGAGGTGGATCAGAGGAGGTTTACTAGATTGATACCTGGAATGAGCAGGTTGGTCTTATAAGGAAAGGTTGGACAGACTGGGCTTGTTTTCACTGGAGTTTAGAAGAGTGACGGGTGACTTGATTCAAGTTTTTAAAAATTCATTTACAGGATGTGGCCTTCGCTGGCTGGGCCAGCATTTATTGCCCATCCCTAGTTGCCCTTGAGAAGGTAGTGGTGAGCTGCCTTCTTGAACCGCTGCAGTCCATGTGGTGTAGGTACACCCACAGTGCTGTTAGGGAGGGAGTTCCACCATTTTAACCCAGTGACAGTGAAGGAACGGTGACATATTTCCAAGTCAGGATGGTGAGTGACTTGGAGGGTAACTTCCAGGTGATGGTGTTCCCATGTGTCTGCTGCCCTTGTCCTTCTAGATGAAAGTGGTCATGGATTTGGAAGATGCTGTCTAAGGGGACTTGGTGAATTCCTGTAGTGCATCTTGTAGATGGTACACACTGCTGCTACTGTGAGTCGGTGATCAAGAGAGTCAATGTTTGTGGAAGGGGTGCCAATCAAATGATTTGCTTTGTCCTGGATGGTGTCAAGCTTCTTGAGTGTTGTTGGAGCTGCACTCATCCAGGCAAGTGGAGATATTCCATCACACTCTTGACGTGTGCCTTGTAGATGGTGGATGGACTTTGGGGAGTCAGGAGGTGGGTTACTCACTGCAGGATTCCTGGCCTTTGACCTGCTCTTGTAGCCACAGTGTTTATATGGCTCGTCCAGTTCAGTTTCTGGTCAATGGTAACCCCCAAGATGTTGATAGTGGGCGATTCAGTGATGGTAATGCCATTGAATATCAAGAGACGATGGTTAGATTCTGTCGTGTTGGAGGTGGTCATTGTCTGGCGCTTGTGTAGTATGAATGTTACTTGCTTTTTGTCAGCCCAACCCTGGATATTGTCCAGGTCTTTCTGCATTTGGACATGGACTTCTTCAGTATCTGAGGAGTTACGAAAGGTGCTGAACATTGTGCAATCATCAGTGAACATCCCCACTTCTGACCTTATGGTGGAAGGAAGGTCATTGATGAAGCAGCTGAAGATGGTTGGGTCAAGGACACTGCCCTGAGGAGCTCCTGCAATGATGTCCTGGAGCTGAGAAGATTGACCTCCAACAACCATAACCATCTTCCTGTGTGCTAGGTATGACTCCAACCAGTGGAGAGTTTTCCCCCGATCCCTATTGAGTCCACTTTTGCGAGGGCTCCTTGATGCCACACTCAGTCAAATGAGGCTTTGATGTCAAGGGCAGTCAATCTCACCTCACCTGAGAGTTCAGCTCTTTTGTCCATGTTTGAACTAAGGCTGTAATGAGGTCAGGAGCTGAGTGGCTCCTGGCGGAAACCAAACTGGGCACCAGTGAGCAGGTTATTGCTAAGCAAGTGCTGCTTGAAAGCACAGTTTCTGACCCCTTCCATCACTTTACTGATGATCGTGAGCAGACTAATCGGGCGGTAATTGTTCGGGTTGGATTTGTCCTGCTTTCTGTGTACAGGATGTACCTGGGCAATTTTCCACATAGCCAGGTAGTTGCCACTATTGTAGCTATATTGGAACAGCTTGGCTGCGGTTGGGGGGTGGGGGGGGGGTGCGGTGGGGGGGTGGCGGCAAGGTCTGGGCCACAAGACTTCAGTACTACTGTCAGAATATTGTCAGGGCCCTTAGCCTTTGCAGTATCCAGTGCCTTCAGCTGTTTCTTGATATCACACGGAGTGAATCGAATTGGCTGAAGACTGGCATCTGTGATGCTGGGGACCTCCAGAGGAGGCTGAGATGGATCATCCACTTGGCACTTCTGGCTGAAGATTGTAGCAAATGCTTCAGCCTTATCTTTTGCACTGATGTGCTGGGCTCCTCCATCATTGAGGATGGGAATATTTGTGGAGCCTCCTCCTCCAGTGAGTTGTTTAATTGCCCACCACCATTCATGACTGGCTGTGGCAGGACTGCAGAGCTTAGATCTGATCCGTTGGTTGTGGAATCGCTTCGCTCTGTCTATCGCTTGCTGCTTATGTTATTTGGCACACAAGTAGCCCTGTGTTATAGCTTCATCAGGTTAACACCTCACTTTTAGGTATGCCTGGTGCTGCTCCTGGCATGCCCTCCTGTGCTCTTCAGTGAACCAGGGGTGATCCCCTGGCTTGATGGTAATGGTAGACTGGGGGATATGCTGGGCCATGAGATTACAGATTGTGTTTGAGTACAACTCTGCTGCTGATGGCCAACAGTGCCTCATGGTTGCCCAGGCTTGAGTTGCTTGATCTGTTCGAAATCTATCCCATTTGGTACAGTGGTAGTGCCACACAACACAATGGAGGATATCCTCATTGTGAAGGTGGGACTTCGTCTCCACAATGGCTTTGCAGTGATCACCTCTACCGATACTGTCATGGACAGATGCATCTGTGACACTATGTAAGATCCTGAATGGCCTTGACAAGATGTACATCGAAAGGATGTTTCCTCTTGTGGGTGAGTCCAGAACAAGGGGGCATCGTTTTAAAATTAGGGGACACCCTTTTAGGACAGAGAGAAGGAGAAAGTTTTTCTCTCAGAGGGTTGTGTGACTTTGGAACTCTGCCTCAGAAGGCGGTGGAGATGGGTCATTGAATATTTTTAAGACAGAGGTAGATAAATTCTTTTTAGGCAAGGGTATCAAAGGTTAACGGGGGTAGAAGGCAAATGTGGAATTTGAAACACAAACAGATTAGCCATGATCTTATTGAATGGTTGAGCTGGCTCGAGGGACCGAATGGCCTACTTCTGCTCCTATTTCGTGCATTCATTCTTATTCTCCCTCCTCCCCAGAAAAAAGTCAATAACAAAGTCATACAAAGTAAAACCAGTGTGCTATCACCAGTCAGTAGGAGGAATGGCCACAAGCGTCAGACTATCAGAGTAATGATGGGCCTGTATTGAGTGAGCAGTCAGCTGGGGCGTTCAGGAGTTTGATGGGAGAAGGGGTATATTTTCATTTTCCCGAGGCCAGTGCTCATTCTCAGTGTCACCATGCTCAGAGTGAAAACTCATAGCTACAACCAACCTCTATCCATCCATCACTCTCAATGAGAGTATCCTCCTCAATTAGCACACACACAGTAATAACTGGACACTCAGCCCAGCAGCACCCGTTCACCACACAACCCAATACACCCCACCCAGCGCCCGCTCACCGCACAACCCAATACACCCCACCCAGCGCCCGCTCACCGCACAACCCAATACATCCCACCCAGCGCCCGCTCACCGCACAACCCAATACACCCCACCCAGCGCCCGCTCACCGCACAACCCAATACATCCCACCCAGCGCCCGCTCACCGCACAACCCAATACACCCCACCCAGCGCCCGCTCACCGCACAACCCAATACATCCCACCCAGCGCCCGCTCACCACACAACCCAATACATCCCACCCAGCGCCCGCTCACCGCACAACCCAATACACCCCACCCAGCGCCCGCTCACCGCACAACCCAATACACCCCACCCAGCGCCCGCTCACCGCACAACCCAATACACCCCAACCAGCGCCCGCTCACCGCACAACCCAATACACCCCACCCAGCACCAGCTTGCTCCCACCACCCAATACACCCCACCCAGCATCCACGCACCCCCATTACCCAATTCACCGCACCCAGCACCCGCTCACCCCATCACACAATTCTCCCAACCCAGCACCTGCTCACCCTCTCACCCAATACACCCTACCTAGCACCTACTCACCCCCTCACTCAATAAATCCACCCAGCACCTGTTCACATCACCCAATACATCCCACCCAGCACCCGCTCACCGCACCACCCAATACACCTCACCAGCACCCACTCACACCATCACTCGCTCACCCCATCACCCAATACACCCCATCCAGCACCTGCTCAACCCCTCACCCAATACGCTGCCACCCAGCATCTGCTCACCCCACCAACCAATGCACCCTACCCAGCAACTGCTCACCCTGTCACCCAATGTGCCCCACCCAGCACCCACTCACCCCATCACCCAATACACCCCACCCAGCACCCACTCACACCCCCACCCAATATGCTGGCACCCAGCACCCGCTCACCCCACCACCCAAACACCCTTACCCACCAACCACTCACAAAATAGCCCCCACCTACCACTCCCTCGCCCCGTACACCCCCACCCACCACCCACTCACCCCGTACACCCCCACCTACCAACCACCATCCACCCCATAAAACCTCACCCTCCGCCCTCTCACCGCACATATCCTGACCCACCCAGCCCACCACCCACTCACTCTAAACCCTCCTCACTCCGTACCCCTTACTCATCCTGTATCCCATCCATACCTCGTTCTGCACCCTCCCCTCATCCAGCATCCCACCCATGCTGAACTCACCTCACTGATCCTGTGCAGCCCCACTCGCCCTGCACCCCCATCCCAACACAACCTCCAGCACAGACCACCCTCCCACCCCCAGCCCCAGTACACCCCAAACCCACAGTACAGACCACCCACACCCAGGACCCCACCTACACCACCACTTGCCCACCCATGCTCCCCCCCCACCCCCGCTCACATAGCCCCTAGCTGCTCCCCCTAACCCCACCCACACTCCCATTCACACCCATTGCCCTCCACCCCGATCACTCCTCACCCACTAGTACCTTGTCAGCTGCGTTCTTACTCATCATGAGTGGGAAGACCCTCTCACAGAATCTCTGTGATGACATCTCTTTATTGTGACAGCCGTACATGAACACATTGTTCTTCCTGCTGTGTCCATGGAAGTCACAGTAAATCAGCACCTCTCGCTCCTCCATTAACCTGCAGGGTCAACAAATGACACTCAGCTCAGCAGTTACCTACCACCCCGACCCCATTCACCTCCTTCCAACCCCATTGACTGCCTTCGACACAACCCCATTCACCTACTCCGGGCCCCATTCACCCCCACCCGACCCCATTCACCCCCACTCGACCCCACTCACCTCCCATCCGACCCCATTCACCCCCTACTTGACTCCATTCAACTCCTCCCATCCACATTCACCCCCCACCCGGCCCCATTCACCTCCTCCCATCCACATTCACCCCCACCCGGCCCCATTCACCTCCTCCCATCTACATTCACCCCCACCTGGCCCCATTCGCCTCCTCCTGACTCCATTCGTCCTCATCGTGACCCCATTTGCCCTCACCCTGACCCCATTCGCCCTCACCCAAGCTAATTCACCTCCTCCCGACCCCACTCACCTCCTCCAGATCCCATTCACCTCCTCCCGACCCCATTCACCTCGTTCCGACCCCATTCACCTCGTGCCGACCCCATTCACCTCCTCCCGACCCCATTCACCTCGTTCCGACCCCATTCACCTCCTCCCAGCTCCACACATCCACCAATCCCATTCACCCCTCCCGACCTCATTCACCCTCTCCCGACCCCATTCACCCCTGACCATTCACCCCAACCACATTTCATCTGCCCTCTCCCCAGTCACTCGCCCTCTCCCTGGTCACTCCTCCCCCCCCTCCAAACACTCTTCCCTCCCTTGATTCAGTCCTCACTCTCTCCATTCAACCTCTTTCCCTCTACTTGCACTCTTCATTCACTTCTCCTTCCGTCCATTCAGACCTCCCTCCATTCAATCACTCCTCCAACTCTCTTCCCTCTCTCCATGCTCTCCTCCCTCTCTTCATGCTCTCCTCCCTCTCTCCATTTACTCCACCCTCTCCCCGTGTGCCCCCCCTCGACTCCCCGGTTTTCCGCCCTCCCTTTGCTCGCTCCTCAATCTCTCCATTCGCTCCTCCCTCCCTTCAATCATTCCGTCAACTCTCCTCCCTCTCTCTATTCACTCCACCCTCTCTATTCTCACCCTCTGTTCACTTCTCTTGCCCTCTGTTCACTCCTCCCAACCTCCGTTCACTCCGCCCTCTCCCTGCGCACTCGGCCCTCTCCCCGTGTACCTCTTCCCCTCTCCACCCTCATTCCTGCACCTCTCTCTGCTCACCCATCCCGCTCTCTCCCTTCACCCCATCTCCCCCTCCCCCTCTCTCTGCCCTCACTCCTCCACCTCTCTGTTCACTGCACCAACTGTCCTCCTCCTCCCCATCCCCTCCCTCCTCATCCCGTCCTCCTCCCCCTCCCCTCCTCCTTCTCCCCAAATTCCCCTCTCCCTCTCTCCATTATGTCCTCTTCCTCTCTCCATTCAGTCCTCTTTCTATCCATTCTCTCCTCCCTCTCCTCATTCATTCCTCCTGTTGGGAAGATATAATAATTTTGACATGTTATTCAAAGTTATTAAAAAGTAGAGTATTAGTGGGGTTTGTGTCTATGGGTCTATCTATGGGTCTATGTCGGTGTGTGTGTACGATTTAATTGAATTAAAGGCAGCTTGTTTGGAGGCTTTGATGTAACAGCAGATAAGCTAGGTTTGAAATGTTAAGTAGGTAAACATAGATGTACAGGGAATATTTGCATTTTTAAATAAACCAGGCTAGATTGATTTCAAAGAGCAGGGTGAAATATTACACGTAGCCAGGAGGAGTTAAGAAATAGTGTGTTTATTTTCCCCGAAGATTACTGGTAAAATTGGTGCTATGAGAGATTATCAGAAAGGTAAAGTCCAAAGACACAGTGAAACAATGGGAGTTTGCATTCAAATGGGGAAATATGTGTAAAGGAGTGAAGGCTGTGTGTAAGGGTAGGCATTTTAAGATCTAAAACAAGTGTGAAAAGCCTCTAGCATCTAAGCTTCAAGCTGCTGTCTACAAAGAACTGAAGCTAAGAAAACTCACTTTGAATTTGACTGTTCAGTGTCTCGTGTTGCTTTGCCTGGGTCTTTTAAAATATATATGTCTTACTGTTGCCTTAACAAAAGTATAGCTGGGATTTAGAAGTTATCATTGTAGTATTTTTGTAGATCTATGTGTGTACTTAAATCATTTTTTCTATTAATAAAGACTTAATTTAGTTTTGTAAGAAACCTAGAAGGCTCAGTGGTCTTATTATTATTCAAGGCATGCATCTTGAAATTTGTATCAATTGCAAAACAGTTGTGGCAGTTATTTCAAGCTTCCCTTTGGGATTTGGGCAGGTCAGCAATTACCATCGGCTGTGCCATAATACCTCCCTCTCTCCATTGTCTCCTCCATTTCTCCATTCTCTCCTCCGTCTCTCCATTCCCCATTCGCTCCCCCTCTCCCCCTCTCTCCATTCTCTCCATCCCCCATTCGCTCCCCCTCTCTCCACTCTCTCCATTCCCCATTCGCTCCCCCCTCTCCCCATTCGCTCCCCCCTCTCCCCATTCGCTCCCCCCTCTCCCCATTCGCTCCCCCCTCTCCCCATTCGCTCCCCCCTCTCCCCATTCACTCCTCCCTCTCCCCATTCACTCCCCCTCTCTCCACTCTCTCCATTCCCCATTCTCTCCTCCCTCCCCCCATTCTCTCCTCCCTCTCCCCATTCACTCCTCCCTCTCCCCATTCACTCCCCCCTCTCTCCATTGAATCCACCCTCCCCCATTCACTCTGCCCCCTCCACATTGAATCTATCCTCCCCCATTTACTCCGATCACCATTAACTACTCCCTCCATTCACTTCTCCCACTCTTCCCTGTACTATCCCCATCAACAGTTCTGATGGTTTGAACTTCCAGGTTCTACAACTTGTAGTATCCATCAGTGAGCAATAGAGGGAGGGTTTGCCTTGGTTCAGATTGCCCAGTCTCTTCTCTCTTCATTCAGTCTCTTACCATTCAAATTGGGAAATTACTCACCTCTGCACCATGTTCCTGGTGTGGGAGTTATTCTGCGAACTAACACTCACCTCTCCACCATGTTCCTGGTGTGGGAGTTATTCTGGGAACTAACACTCACCTCTCCACCATGTTCCTGGTGTGAGAGTTACTCTGAGAGCTGACACTTGCTCTGCACCATGTTCCTGGTGTGGGAGTTACTCTGAGAACTGACAGTTGCTCTCCACCATGTTCCTGGTGTGGGAGTTACTCTGAGAGCTAACACTCACCTCTGCACCATGTTCCTGGTATGGGAGTTATTCTGGGAACTAACACTCACCTCTGCACCAAGTTCCTGGTGTGGGAGTTACTCTGGGAGCTGACACTCGCTCTGCACCAAGTTCCTGGTGTGGGAGTTACTCTGGGAGCTGGCACTTGCTCTCCACCATGTTCCTGGTGTGGCAGTTATTCTGTGAGCTGACACTCACCTCTGCACCATGTTCCTGGTGTGGGAGTTATTCAGGGAACTAACGCTCACCTCTGCACCATGTTCCTGGTGTGGGAGTTACTCTGGGAGCTGACACTCGCTCTGCACCATGTTCCTGGTGTGGGAGCTACTCTGGGAGCTGACAATCGCTCTGCACCGTGTTCCTGGTGTGGGAGTTACTCTGGGAGCTGACACTCGCTCTGCACCATGATCCTGGTGTAGGAGTTATTCTGGGAGCTGACAATTGCTCTGCACCATATTCCTGGTGTGGGAGTTACTCTGAGAGCTAACACGCACCTCTCCACCATGTTCCTGTTGTGGGAGTTACTCTGAGACCTAACACTCAACTCTGCACCATGTTCCTGGTGTGGGAGTTACTCTGGGACCTAACACTCAACTCTGCACCATGTTCCTGGTGTGGGAGTTACTCTGGGAGCTGACACTCACCTCTGCACCATGTTCCTGGTGTGGGAGTTACTCTGGGACCTAACACTCAACTCTGCACCATGTTCCTGGTGTGGGAGTTACTCTGAGACCTAACACTCAACTCTGCACCATGTTCCTGGTGTGGGAGTTACTCTGGGACCTAACACTCAACTCTGCACCATGTTCCTGGTGTGGGAGCTACTCTGAGAGCTAACACTCAACTCTGCACCATGTTCCTGGTGTGGGAGTTACACTGGGAGCTGACACTTGCTCTCCACCATGTTCCTGGTGCGGGAGTTACTCTGAGAGCTGACACTCACTCTGCACCATGTACCTGGTGTGGGAGTTACTCTGGGAGCTAACACTCAACTCTGCACCAAGTTCCTGGTGTGGGAGTTACTCTGGGACCTAACACTCAACTCTGCATCATGTTCCTGGTGTGGGAGTTACTCTGGGAGTTGACACTCGCTCTCCACCATGTTCCTGGTGTGAGAGTTACTCTGTGAGCTGACACTCAGCTCTGCACCATGTTCCTGGTGTGGGAGTTACTCTGGGAGCTAACACTCAACTCTGCACCATGTTCCCGGTGTGGGAGTTACTCTGGGAGCTGACACTTGCTCTCCACCATGTTCCTGGTGTGGGAGTTCCTCTGTGAGTTGATACTCACCTCTGCACCATGTTCCTGGTGTGCCAGACACAGGGAAAGGAATCCCTCAGCACGGTCCGGTAGTTTCGGTTCAGATCCTGGCCGCTTAGCGAGCAGCGGTAATTACCCGTAATGACACCGTCTGGATTCAGCATGGGCACCACTTTAAAGATGAACATGTCGCGCAGGAGCTGGGCATCATCAGAGCTGCCCAGGATGTGGTCCAAGAACCCTGTCATTACCCATGATCCATTTGTCTCTCCTGGGTGGACTCTGGCCGTCACCACCACTGCTTTCTTGGCAGCTCCGGTCTCCTGGCTCCTGGACGGGGAGGTGATGGTCAGTACGTGAACTATATTGCCAGCCAGACTGCGACACAACACCCGTAGCTTGCAGTACTGGGATTGGATGGGATCGTTGGCGATGGCTGCTAAGTAACGCTGCAGGTCGGAATAGGTGTATGGATAAGAGTGGGAAAAGTAGCAGGTGTCATTCCTGTGAGGGAACTGGAAGGCCCAGGTGAGTGAGTACAGGCTCCTGCTCTCCTGGCTGAGATTGTTCTTGTAGTAACAAATGTCTTTGCCCATGCGGTACCAGCCCACCTGTCTTTGCTGGGCCTCCAGCTCAGAATACAGCAATGGTTTCAGACCCTGATTATACAGGCTGTTGGACTTCATCAGGTTAACTATGGTAAAGCGGTAGGTGACCCCCGGCCTGGTGTTCTGCACCCGGAAGTAATACCACTGGGTGTGTTTGTCTGTGTAGAGGTCAGTGCGTAGAGTCAGCTCATACTCATAATTGCCTCTGGAACAGAGATACAGGCCATTAGAAAAGCGACCCACTTGCTGGGCAACCGATAGCCGCATTCTGCATCCCCCCCAACTTTCGCCCGGATCGTGTATCTCTCCTATGAGGGTTAAACAGCCTGATCCCAGGGAATGCAAACAAGGGAATGCAAATGATGCTGCCACACTTTGTGATGGATTAGAATGTCAGAGAACCCACAAGCCAGGTATAAAATCCCCATTTCCGATGACCCTTGATTGAATGAGTGGAGAATGGAACGAAGAGGAAAGCAGGAGCAGGAGATGTGATTGTAGTCCGCTTGACAGGATTGGCGGGGGGAGGGGACTCTTGGGCTCAAAGCAGGTTAAGGTGAGTGGAGAGATGGAGGGGGGTTGATATGGAGCAGGGTGCCGGGGGGTGATATAGACCGGGGTGCCAGTGGGGGGGTGATATGGAGCGGGATGACAGTGGATGATATGCAGGTGCGTGTCAGGGGGGTGATATGGAGGTGGCTGCCCGGCAGGTGATATGGAGGTGGGTGCCAGGTGGGTGATATTGAGGTGGGTGCCCGGTGGGTAATATGGAGCAGGGTGCCAGGTTGGTGATATGTATCAGGATGTCAGGGGGAGTATGGAGCAAGATTGAAATGAAGATATAATAATGTTCATAATATTATTGTGATTTATTGTAAAAGTGGCTTAATAGTGGTGTGTGTGTGTGTGTGTGTGTTTGTAATTGAATTGAAGGCAGCTGGTCTGGAAGCTTTGAGTTATCAAACAGAAGCTAGGTTTGAAATTTTAAATATGTAAACATGGAGAAAATTTTAGAGCATGAGGTTTAAGGAAAATTTGCATTTTTAGGTAATTAGATCAGTTTAAATTTCAAAGAGATGTTAGAATGTTATACTTAGTCAAAAGAAGCTAATCCAAACAGTGTGTTTATTTTTCCCAAAGGTTAATGATAAAATTAGTACTATGAAAGATTTATATTATGAGAAATGTAAAGTTCCAAAGACATATTGGAACAATGGAATTTGCATTAAAAAGGGAGAAACATGTATGAAGAAGATGAGACTGTGTGACAGAGAAGAAGGCATCCTAAGATCTAACACAAGTGTGAAAAGCCTCGAGCCTCTGTGCATCAAGTTGCTGTCTACAGGAACCCAAGCTGAGAAAACTCACTTTGAATTTTCCTATCCAGGGTATTGTGTTGCTTTGCCTGGATCTATTTAAATCTATTTGTTTTTTACTGTTGCCTTAACGGAGGTGTAACTAGAAGCCAGGTTAATTAGGGGTTTTAGGAGTTATTATAGTAGTAATTTGTAGACCCATGTATGTGCTTGAAATCTTTTCTTTTGTTAATAAATGTTTAATTCAGTTTTCTAAAAAACTCAGAAGTCATGGTGGTCTTATTAATTCTGACTTCAGGGCACGCTTCTTGAAAAACATACAAATTGCAAAACAGTTGTGACCGGGTGATCAAGTTTCCCTTGTGGATTTGATCTGCCTGGCACACATCATCTGTTTTGTCATAACAGAGTGTGAGGGGTGATATGGAAGGGGCTACCAGAGTGGGTGATATGCAGCAAGAATCCAGTGGGGGTGGTATGGAGCAGGATAACAGGGGTGTGTGATATGGATCAGTACAATGGGGGAGGGATGATATGGAACAGGATATGGATCTGGAGCTGGATAACTGAGGGCATTATATGGAGCAGGATAACAGGGGTGTGTGATATAGAGCAGGTTAATAGGGGTGTGCGATGGGGAGCAGGATAATAGGGGTGTGAGATATGGAGCTGGATACCAGGGGTTTGTGATATGGAGCAGGGTGCCGGGGAGTGTATGGAGCAGGAAACCAGGGGTATGTGATATGGAGCAGGATATCAGTGGTGTGTCATAAAGAGCTAGTTAACAAGGGTTTGTGACATGGAGCAGGATAAAAGGGAGTGATATGGGGCAGGATAACGAGGGGGGGTGGTGTGGTGATATGGAACAGGATAACAGAGAGGGTGATATGCGGCAGGATTACAGGGGTGTGTGACATGGAACAGGATACCAGGGTTGTGCGATGTGGCGCAGAGGACCAGAGTGGGTGATATGGAACAAGATAAAAAGGGTACACGATATGGGGCAGAGCAACAGGGTGTGGGTGATATGGAGCTGGGTAACAGGGATGTGTGACATGGAGCAGGATATTAGGGGTATGGAATATGGGGCAGGACACCAGGGGTGTGATATGGAGCAGACACCAGTGGAGGGAGATTTAGAGCAAGACACCAGTGATTGGTGGGGTGGGGGTATAGGTATAAATGGAGCAGGATATTGTCGGGGGGGGGGGGGGGCGCATTTGGAGCAGGATACCAGAGGTGTGATATGGATCAGAATATCAGAAGGGGTGATATGGAGCAGGTTGCCAGTGGGAGTGATATGGAGCATGATAAAAGAGGGGATGATATGGAACAGGATAACAGGGGTGTATGATATTGAATAGGATACCAGAGGGGATGTGATGTGGACCAGCATAACAGGGGTGTGTGATTTGGGGCAAGATAACAGCGGGTGGTGATTTGGAACAGGATACCGGAGGGGATGATATGGAAGGGGCTACCAGAGGGGGTGATATGCAGCAGGAATCCAGTGGGGGTGGTATGGAGCAGGATAACAGGGGTGTGTGATATGGATCAGTACAATGGGGGAGGGATGATATGGAACAGGATATGGATCTGGAGGTGGATAACTGAGGGCATTATATGGAGTAGGATAACAAGGGGTGTGCGATGGGGAGCAGAATAACAGGGGTGTGAGATATGGAGCTGGATACCAGGGGTTCGTGATATGGAGCAGGATACCAGTGGGGTGGATAAGGAGCATGATACCAGGGGTGTGTGATATGGAGCAGGATAACTGGGGTGTATGATTTAGAGTAGGATACCAGAGGGGGTGATATGGAGCAGGATACCAGTGCGGTTGATATGGAGTAGGATACCGGGGGGTTGATATGGGGCAGGATAACAGCGGTATATGAAATGCAGCAGGAGACCAGTGGGGGTGATATGGAGCAGGATAACAGGGATCTGTGGTATAGAGCAGGACAACAGGGATGTGTGATGTGGAGCAGGACAATGGGGAGGGTATGGAACAGGATACCAGACAGAGTGATCTGGAGCAGGGTAACAGAGGGCATGATATGAAGCAGGATAACAGGGGTGTGCCATATGATGCAGGATAACATAGGTGTGCAATATGGAGCAAGAGAACAGGGGTGTGTGCTTTGCAGCAGAATGGCAGGGGTGTGTGATGTGGAACAGGATACGAGGGGTGAGTGATATGGAGAAGGATACCGGAGTGTGTGATATGGAGCAGCATACAAGAGTGGGTGATATGCAGCGGGAAAACAGTGGCATGTGATATGGAACCGGATATCAGGGGTGTGTGATAAGGATAAGGGTAATGGGTGTGTGTGTTGTGGAGGAGGATACCAGAGGGAATGATATGGAGCAGAATACCTCGGGGGTGATGGGGAGCAGAATAACAGGGGTGTATTATATGGTGCAGGATAATAGGGGTGTACAATATAGAGCAGGATAACAGAGGTGGGAAAAATGGAGCAGGATAATATGGGTGTGTGATATGGAGCAGGATACCAGAGTGGTGATATGGAGCAGGATAATCGGGGTGTGTTATATAACTCAGGTTAATAGGGGTGTGTTATATGGCTCTGGATAACAGGGGTATGTGATATGGAGCTGGACAATGGGAGTGTGCGATATGGAGCAGGATAATAAGGGTGTGCTATATGGAACATGACACCAGAGCGGGGTGATATGGAGCCAGATAACAGAGGTGGGGGTGGGGGGTGGTGTTGCGGGTGGTGATATGGAACAGGATACTGGAGGGTGTCATATGGAGCAGGATAACATGGGTGTATGATACGGAGCAGGATAACAGGGGTGTGTGGTATATAGCAGGATACCAGATGGGGTGATATGGAGCAGGATACCAGAGGGGGTCTGATGTGGACCAGGATACCAGAGAGGATGTGATGTGGAGCAAGGTACCAGAGGAGGTGTGATGTGGAGCAGGATACAGAGGGGATTTGATGTGGAGCAGGATACCACTGGGAGTGATATGGAGCAGGATATCAGGGACTTGTGATATGGAGCAGGGTGCCAGAGGGGTTCTGATATAGAGCAGGGGACCAGGGGTGTGTGATATGGAGGAGGATATCAGAACGGGTGTGATATGGAGCAGGATAACAGGGGTGTCTGATAATGGAGCAGGACAATGGGGCAAGTGTAATATGGAACAGGATACCAGACAGGGTGACATGGAGCAGGATAATGGAGGGCGTCATATGGAGCAGGATAACAGGGGCATGTGATATGGAGCTTGATTCCAGAGGGTGTGATATGGAGCAGTCTAACAGGGTGTATGATATAGAGCAGGATAACTAGGGCTTGTGATATGGAGCAGGATAACAGGTGTGAGATATGAAGCAGGATACCAAAGGGGTTGATATGGAGCATGATTACACAGGTATATGATATGTAGCAGGATACCAGAGTGGGTGTCATATCAAGCAGGATACCAGGAGTGTGTTGCATGGAGGAGTATTCCAGAGAGGATGATATGCAGCAGGAAGCCAGGGGGTGATATGGAGCAGGATAACAGAGGTTTGTGTGTTATCGAGCAGGATATCAGTGGGGATGATATGGAGCAGGATAGCAGAGGTATGTGGTATGGAGCAGGACAACAGGGCTGTGTGATATGGAGCAGGACAATGCGGGAAGCGTGATATGGAACAGGATACCAGACAGGGTGACATGGAGCAGGATAACAGCGGGCGTTGTATGGAGTAGGATAACAGGGGCATGTGATATGGAGCTTGATTCCAGAGTGTGTGATATGGAGCAGGATAAAAAGGGTGTGTAATATGGAGCAGTATAATAGGGTATGTGATATAGAGCAGGATAATAGGGGCATGTGATATGGTGCAAGATAACATGGGTGTGCAACATGGAGCAGGATTACAGTGCTGTGCGATATGGGGCAGGATAACAGGGGTGTGCAATATGGAGCAGGATATCAGAGCATGTGATATGGAGGATAACAGGCGTATGTAATATGGAGCAGGACAACAGTGTGTGTGATATACAGCAGGATGACCAGGGTGTGTGATATGGAGCAGGATAACAGAGGGGGTGATATGGAGCAGGATAACAGGGATGTGAGATATGGAGGAGGATACCAGAAGGGGTGATATGGAGCAGGATAACAGAAGGGGTGATATGGTGCAGGATAACAGGGGTGTGTGATATAGAGCAGGATAACAGGGGTGTGCGAAATGGAGCAGGATAGTAGGGGTGTGCAATATGGAGCAGGATACTAGAGGGGGTTGATACGGAACCGGATAACGGGGGTAACTGGGTGATATGGAGCAGGATAACAGAGGGTGTCATATGGAGCAGGATAACAGGGGCATGTGATATGGTGCTTGATTCCAGAGGGTGCGATATGGAGCAGGATAAAAGGGATATGTGATATGGAGCAGGATAACTAGGGTGTGTGATATGGAGCAGGATAACAGGTGTGTGAGATATGAAGCAGGATACCAGAGGGGTTGATATGGAGCATGATATCATGGGTATATGATTTTTGCAGGATACCAGAGGGGGTGTCATATCAAGCAGGATACCAGAAGTGTGTTATATGGAGGAGTATACCAGAGAGGGTGATATGCAGCAGGAAACCAAGGGGTGATATGGAGCTGGATATCAGTGGGGATGATATGGAGCAGGATAGGAGAGGTATGTGGTATGGAGCAGGACAACAGGGCTGTGTGATATGGAGCAGGACAATGCGGGAAGTGTGATATGGAATAGGATACCAGACAGGGTGACATGGAGCAAGATAACAGTGGCGTTATATGGAGTAGGATAACAGAGGCATGTGACATGGAGCTTGATTCCAGAGTGTGTAATATGGAGCAGGACAAAAGGGGTATGTGATATGGAGTAGGATAACAGGGTGTATGATATGGAGCAGGATAACTAGGGTGTGTGATATGGAGCAGGATAGCATGGGTGTGCGACATGGAATAGGATTACAGTGCTGTGCGATATGGGGCAGGATAACAGGGGTGTGCAATATGGAGCAGGATATCAGAGAGTGTGATATGGAGGATAACAGGCGTATGTAATATGGAGCAGGATAACAGGGTGTGTAATATACAGCAGGATGACCGGGATGTGTGATATGGAGCAGGATATCAGAGGGGGTGATATGGAGCAGGATAATAGGGATGTGAGATCTGGAGGAGGATACCAGAAAGGGTGATATGGAGCAGGATAACAGAAGGGATGATATGGGGCAGAATAATAGGGGTGTGTGTGATATAGCCGGATACCAGAGGGTGTGATATGGAACAGGTTAATGGGAATATGTTATATGGGGCAGAATAACAGAGGGAGTGATATGGAGCAGGATAACAAAGGTATGTGATAATATGGAACAGGATAACGGAGGGGTTGATTTGGTGCAGGATAACAGAGGGGGTGCTATGCATCAGGATAACAGGCATATGTGATATCGAGCAGGATAATGGGCATGTGATATGGAGAAGAAGGACAGGGGTGTGTGATACGGAGCAGGGTACCACAGAGGGTATGATGTGGAGCAGGATACCAGTGGGGGTGATATGAGCAGGATACCAGTGGGGGCGATATGGAGCAGGATAACAGGGGTGTGTGATATGGAGTAGGATAACAGGGATATTTGATATGGAGCAGGATACCAGAGGGGGTGATATGGATTAGTATAAAAGGGGTGTATGATATGGAGCAGGATAACAGAGGGAGTGGCATGGAGCAGGATAACTGAGGTATGTGATAATATGGAATAGGATAACGGAGGGCGTGATTTGGTGCAGGATAACCAAGGGGGTGATATGCAGCAGGATAACAGGCAAATGTGATTTGGAGCAGGATACCAGGGGCATGTGATATACAGCAGGATAACTGGGGTAAGTGATGTGGAGCAGGTTAACAGGGGTGTGTTATATGGTGCAGGATAATAGGGATGTGCGATATAGAGCAGGATAACAGGGGTGGGCAAAATGGAGCAGGATAATATGGGTGTGTGATATGGAGCATGATATCAGAGCAGTAATATGGAGCAGGATAATAGGGGTGTGTTATATAGCTCAGGATAATAGGGATGTGTTATATGGCTCAGGATAACCAGGGCATGCGAGATGGAGCTGGATAACTGAAGTGTGCGATATGGAGCAAGATAAGAGGTGTGTGATATGGGGCAGGATAACAGGGGTGTATGATATGGAGCAGGATACCAGGGGTGTGTGATATGGAGCAAGTAACCAGGGGTGTGTGATATGCAGCAGGATAACTGGGGTAGGTGATATGGCGCAGGACAGCAGAGGCTGTGATTGGGGGCAGGATACCAGGCGTGTGTGATATGGAGTTGGATACCAGAGGGGGTGATATGGAGCAAGATAACAGGCGTATGTGATGCAGAGCAGCATAACAGGTGTGTGTGATATGAAGCAGGTTAACAGGGGTGTGCAACATGGAGCAAGATTACAGGGGTGTACGATGTGGAGCAGGATGATAGGGGATAATTGTGCAAAGATAGGAGTGATATGGAGCAGAATACCTGAATGAATGATATGGAGCAGGATAACAGGGGTGTATGATATGGAGCAGGATAAAAGGCATGTGCGACACGGGGGTGTTGATAATGGATTAGGAGACCAGTAGGGGTGACATGGAACAGGATAACAGGGGTGCGTGATATGGAGCAGGAGACCATCGAGGTTGATATGGAGCAGGCTAAAAGCAGTGTGTGATATGGAGCAGGATACCAGTGGGGTTGTTATGGAGCTGGATACCATGGGTATCTGATTTCGATCAGGATATTAGAGGTCGTGATATGGAGAAGGTTTCCAGAGGGGGTGATATGAAGTGGGATAACAAAGGGGGTGATATGGAGCAGGATATCAGGAATGTGTGATATGGAGCAGGATAACAGGGATGTGCGATGTGAAGCAGGATAATATGGGTGTGTGATATAGAGCAGGATAACAGGCGTGTGTGATATGGAGCAGGATAATTGGAGCTTGATAGAAAGGCATGGCGATAATCATGGTAGATTTTTATTTACCCAAAAACTGGAAGTGTCAGATGGGCAAAGATAGCCTAGTTGAGGAGCGCATTGATTGTTTCTGGGATAGTTTCTTAGAATAGCATATTCTGGAGCCAACCAGGGAGCAGGCTATACTGGACCTGGTATTGTGCAATGTGATGGGAGTATTTAATGACCTCATATTGAAGGCACCCCTAGGCAGCAGTGACGACAAAATGATTGAATTTTACATTCAGTATGAGGGAGAGAGGAGTGGGTCTGAGACTGTTTTTAAACTTATTAAGGGTAATTATGAAGGCTTGAAAGCTGAGCTGGCTAAAATTAATTGACAAATTAGGTTAAAGGATAGGTCAATGGAGATGCAGTGGCTAATACTTGAAAGCATATTTCAGAATGCAGAGAATAGATACATTCCAACGAATAAGAAGAAGTCCAAGGGACAGACACACCATCTGCGGTTAACTAGAAAGTTTAAAGCTAGTATCAAACTTGAAGAAAAATCATATCATTGTGCAAAGATAGTTGGAAGACCAGAAGATAAGGAACAGAAAAGAATGACTGAAAGATTAATAAGGAGGGAAAATTAGGTATGAGAGAAAGCTACCCAGAAATAAAAACAGATAGTAAGAGTTTTTATAAATATTTTAAAAAGGAAACGAGTTAACAAAATGAAAGTGAGTCTGGAGAATTGATAATAGAAAACAAGGAAATGGAAGATGAATCTTTGCAATAGAGGATACAAGTAACGTCCAAAAAGCAGCTATAGACCAGGGAATGGAAGTGGGGAAGGAAGTCAGGAAAATTACAATCACCAGAGAAGTGGTACTAAGTAAATTGTTGGAGCTGCGGGCTGACAAGTGCCCGGGTCCTAATGGACTTCATCCTAGGGTCTTTAAAGAAATGGCCAGTGTGATAATTGATGCATTGGTTTTAATTTTCCAAAACTGCCTAGATTCAGGGAAGATCCCATTAGATTGGAAGATTGCAAATGTAACTCCATTATTCAAAAAGGGGGGGAGACAGAAAGTGGGAAACTACAAGCCAGTTAGTTTAACATTTGTCACAGGGAAAGTGTTAGAAGCTATTATTAAAGAAGCTATAGCAGGGAATTTGGATAAGTTCAAGGTAATCAGGCAGAGTCAACATGGTTTTGTGAAAGGGAAATCATGTTTAACTTATTGGAGTTCTTTGAGGAAGTAACGTGTGCTGTGGATAAAGGGGAACCAGTGGATGTACTGTACTTAGATTTCCAGAAGGCATTTGATAAAGTGCCACATCAAAGGTTATTGCAGAAAATAAAAGCTCATGGTGTAGAGGGTAACATATTGGCATGGATAGAAGGTTGGCTGGCTAACAGAAAGTGGAGAGTAGGCATAAATGGGTCTTTATCAGGTTGGCAAGATGTATCAAGTGCTGGGACCTCAACTGTTCGCATTTTATATAAATGACTTGGATGAGAGGATGGATGTGATGGTTGCCAAATTTGCTGATGACACAAAGATAGGTAGGAAAGTAAGTTGTGAAGAGGACAAAAGGAGGCTATACAAACATATAGATAGGTTAAGTGAGTGGGCAACGATCTGGCAAGTGGAGTGCAATGTACGAAATTTTAAAATTGTCCATTTTGGCAGGAAGAATATAAGAAAAGCATATTATCTAAATGGTGAGAGATTGCAGAGCTTTGGGTGTCCTAGTGCATCAATCACAAAAGGCTAATATGCAGGTCGCTAGACATGTAATCCAGAGACCCAGGGTAATGCTCTGGGAACCCAGGTTCGAATCCCGCTATAGCAGATGGTGGAATTTGAATTCAATAAAAAGATCTGGGATTAAAAGTCCATGAAACCATTGTCGATAGTTGTAAAAACCCATGTGGTTCACTAATGTCCTTGAGGGAAAGAAGTCTCTCACCCTTACCTGGTCTGGCCTATGTGACTCTAGACCCCAAAGCAATGTGGTTGACTCTTAAATGCCCTCTGAAATGGCCCAGCAAGCCACTCAGTTGTGTCAAACTGCTACAAAGTTGCAAAAAAGGAATGAAACTGGAAGGACTACCCGGCATCGACCGAGGCTCCGGAAACGACAACAGTAATCACAGCCCTGTTGATCCTGAAACGTCCTCCTTACTAACATCTAGGGGCTAGTGCCAAAATTGGGAGAGCTGTCTCCCAGACTAGTCAAGCAACAACCTGATATAGTCATCCTCACGGAATCATACCTCAGAGATAATGTCCCAGACACCACCATCACCATCCCTGGGTATGTCCTGTCCGACTGGCAGGACAGACCCAGCAGAGGTGGCGGCACAGTGGTATACAGTCGGGAAGGAGTTGCCCTGGGAGTCCTCAAAATCAACTCCGGACCACATGATGTCTCATGGCATCAGGTCAAACATGGGCAAGGAAACCTCCTGCTGATTACTACTTACCGCCCTCCCTCAGCTGATGAATCAGTGCTCCTTCATGTCGAACACCACTTGGAGGAAGCACTGAGGATAGCAAGGGTGCAGAATGTACTCTGGGTGGACGACTTCAATGTCCATCCCAAGAGTGGCTCGGTAGCACCACTACTGACTGAGCTGGCTGAGTCCTAAAGGACATGGCTGCTAGAATGGGTCTGCGGCAGGTGGCAAGGGAACCAACAAGAGGGAAAAACATACTTGATCTCATCCTCACCAACCTGCCTGCCGCAGATGCATCTGTCCATACAGTATCGGTAGGAGCGACCACCGCACAGTAATTGTGGAGACGAAGTCCTGCCTTCACATTGAGGATACCCTCCATCATGTTGTGTGGCACTACCACCGTGCTAAACGGGATAGATTTCGAACAGATCTAGCAACTCAAGGCTGGGCCACCATGAGGTGCTGTGAGCCATCAGCAGCAGCAGAATTGAACTTGAACACAATCTATAACCTAATGGCCCGGCATATCCCCTCTCTACCATTACCATTACCAGGGGATCAACAATGATTCAATGAAGAGTGCAGGAGGGCATGCCAAGAGCAGCATCAGGCATACCTAAAAATGAGGTCAACCTGGTGAAGCTACAACACAGGACTGCGTGTCAAACAGCATAAGCAGCAAGTGATAGACAGAGCTAAGCGATTCCACAACCAACAGATCAGATCTAAGCTCTGCAGTCCTGCCACATCCAGTCATGAATGGTGATGGACAATTAAACAACTCACTGGAGGAGCAGGTACCACAAATATCCCCATCCTCAATGATGGAGGAGCCCAGCACATCAGTGCAAAAGATAAGGCTGAAACATTCGCAACAATCTTCAGCCAGAAGTGCCAAGTGGTCGATCCATCTCAGCCTCCTCCGGAGGCCCTCAGCATCACAGATGTCAGTCTCCAACCAACTAGATTCAGTCCATGTGATATCAAGAAACAACAGAAGGCACTAGATGCTGCAAAGGCTATTTGCCCTGACAATATTTCGGCAATAGTACTGAAGGCTTGTGCTCCAGAACTTGCCACGCTCCTAGCCAAGCTGTTCCAGTACAGTTACAACACTGGCATCTACCCAGCTATGTGGAAAATTGCCCAGGTGTGTCCTGTACACAAAAAGCAGGACAGATCCAACCCAGCCAATTACCACCCTGTCAGTCTACTCTCCATCATCAATAAAGTATTGGAAAGAGTCATTAGCAGTGCTATCAAGTGGCACTTGCTTAGCAATAACCTGCTCACTGACGTCCAGTTTGGATTTCTCCAGGGCCACTCAGCTCCTGACTTCATTACAGCCCTGGTTCAGACATGGACAGAAGAGCTGAACTCTCAAGGTGAGGTGAGATTGAATGCCCTTGACATCAAAGCCGCATTTGACCGAGTGTGGCATCAAGGAGCCCTAGCAAAACTGGAGTCAGTGGGAATCAGGGGAAAACTCTCCACTGATTGGAGTCATAGCTAGCACAAAGGAACATGGTTGTGGTTGTTGGAGGTCAATCATCTCAGCTCCAGGACATCACTGCAGGAGTTCCTCAGGGTAGTGTCCTACCATCTTCAGCTGCTTCATCAATGACCTTCGTTCCATCATAAGGTCAGAAGTGGGATGTTTACTGATGTTTGCACAATGTTCAGCACCATTTGTGAGTCCTCAGACACTGAAGCAGTCCATGTCCAAATGCAGAAAGACCTGGACAATATCCAGGCTTGGGCTGAAAAATGGCAAGTAACATGCACACCACACACGTCTCAGGCAATGACCTTCTCCAACAAGAGAGAATTCAACTTTCGCCCCTTGATGTTCAATGGCATTACCATCACTGAATTCCCCACTATCAACATCCTGGGGTTACCATTGACCAGAAACTGAGCTGGACTAGCCATATAAATACTGTGGCTACAAGAGCAGGTCAGAGGCTAGGAATCCTGCGACGAATAACTCACTTTCTGACTCCCCAAAGCCTGTTCACCATTTACAAGACACAAGTCAGGAGTGTGATGGAATACACTCCACTTGCCTGGATGAGTGCAGCTCCTACAACACCCAAGAACCTTGACACCATCCAGGACAAAGCAGTCCGCTTCATTGGCACCTCATCCACAAACATTCACACCCTCCACCGTCGACGCACAGTAGCAGCAGTGTGTCCCATCTACAATATGCACTGCAGGAATTCACAAAAGCTCCTTCGACAGCACCTTCGAAACCCACGACCACAACCGTCTAGAAGGACAAGGGCAGCAGATAGATGGGAACACCACCACCTGGAAGTTCCCCTCCAAGTCATTCACCATCCTGACTTGGAAATATATCGCTGTTCCTTCAGTGTCACTGGGTCAAAATCCTGGAACTCCCTCCCTAACAGCACTGTGGGTGTACCTATACCACATGGACTGCAGTGGTTCAAGAAGGCAGCTCACAATCACCTTCTCAAGGGCAACTAGGGATGGGCAATAAATGCTGGTTCAGCCAGCGAAGGCCACATCTCGCAAATGAATAAAAAAAAGCAAGTGATTAGGAAAATTAATAGTATGTTGTCATTTATTGTGAGGGTAATTTAAAAGTAGGGAGGTTATGCTTCAGTTTTACAGGGCATTGGTGATATCACATCTGCAGTACTCTGTACAGTAGTGGTCTCCTTATTTAAGGAAGGATGTAAATGCGTTGGGAGCAGTTCAGAGAAAGTTTACCAGACTAATACCAGGAAAGGTTGGACAGACTAGGCTTATATCCACTGGAGTTTAGAAGAGTACGAGGCAAATTGATTGAAACCTTTAAGATCCTGAGGGGCCTTGACAGGGTGGATATGGAGAGGATGTTTCCTCTTGTGGGAGAATCTAGAACTAGGTGTCATTGTTTAAAAATAAGCAGTCACCCATTTAAAACAGAGATGAGGTGAAATGCTTTCTCTCAGACGGTCAGAGGTTGAGAATCTTTGGAATTCTCTTCCTGAAAAGGTGGTGGAAGCAGAGTCTAAATATTTTTAAGGCAGAGATGGGTAGATTCTTGGTAAGCAAGGGGGGGATAGATTATCAGGTTGGTGGGATGGAGATTTTAGTTTACTATCAGAGCAGCCATGATCTTATTAAATTGCAGAGCAGGCTTGAGGGGCTGAATGGCCTACTCCAGCTCTTTGTTCGTATGATAAACAGGGGGTGTGTGATATGGAGCAGAGTACAGGGGGTGTGATATGGAGCAGAATACCAGGAGTGTGTGATCTGGAGCAGAATACCGGGGGGGTGTGATATGGAGCAGAATACAAGGGGTGTGTGATATGGAGCAGAATACCGGGAGTGTGTGATCTGGAGCAGAATACCGGGGGGTGTGATATGGAGCAGTATACAAACTATCCCCAAAACACAGAGTTGACACAAGGATTATACATACACTCTGATGACTTTTTGAAGGTTTCCGCTTTCAAATCTGGACTCGAAGATCAATGCGTTGCAATCTTTGCTATTCGCACCAATTGTGGCGAGATGTACAAGGCCTCGGCAACCACCAACACGGGAAGAGGTGAAGTAAGAACCTTTCCTGGCTGATAGATCACAAGGCCACCATCAGTCAATCCTGCATCATGACAATTGAAGGCATTCAGCAGTGATGGCAACAATAGGAAATGGGAGCAAAAACATGGAGTGGGGGCACTCAATCCCAAAAACACAGAATGGGGACACTCAATCCCAAAAACACAGAATGGGGGCACTCAATCCCAAAAACACAGAGTGGGAGCACTCAATCCCAAAAACACAGAGTGGGAGCACTCAGTCCCAAAAACAGCGAGTGGGGGCACTCAATCCCAAAAACACAGAGTGGGAGCACTCAGTCCCAAAAACAGCGAGTGGGGGCACTCAATCCCAAAAACACAGAGTGGGAGCACTCAATCCCAAAAACATGGAATGGTGGGGGGGTACTTAATCCCAAAAACAGGGAATGGGGGCACTCCATCCCAAAAAACAGGGAATGCGGCACTCAATCCCAAAAACAGCAAATGGGGGTTGGGTGGGGTGGTAGGGCGTACCCAATGTGAGATCAGTGATTTGAAGGATCTCATCCCGCTTTCAGGATAATCAGAGATTTTTCTCTCAGCTTCACCCAAAAAGGAAGTAGTCACCCTGAGATTAGGATATGGAGGGGTCCCTGGATCATGGGGTAAAATGCAGCAACAATAACAATAAACAAACATTGCAAGGAATTTCACAGTGGACTGATCAAACAAAAATGGACACAAAGGGAGATGTAACAGGCAGTTTGACCAAAAGCTTTGTCATAGAGGCAGGTTTAAACAGAGACAGGGAAGAGGGATTTATTGAGGGAATTCCACTCCAGAAGGCCTAAGCAGTTTACAGTAAGACCAGCTACCCAGGGGTGAAAAGAGGAGGGTCAACGAGAGGTCATGGTTAGAAGGATGGATAATTTTGGGGTGATGGGCAGTCAAGCTGCAGGTGCTTTCGAGGTAGGGAGGGGCGGGGCCATGAAGGGTTTTGTAAACAAGAATTTTAAATTGGCTATTGGTTCACCCCTTGTTACCAGTGTAAATTCGGGAACAAAATGGTAAAGAGCAAATGGGATCTGTTTCTGCTTGGGATTCAGGCATTGGAGCTTTGGATTACGGAAATGTGAATTTAAAAATTAGGAGCAGGGGTAGGCAGTGGAGGGTTGGAGAGAGGTGGTGAGGTAGAGCTGAGTGGATATGTGGAAACTGATCCCATGTTGTCAGATGGCTGCTACCTAGACGAGAAATAGGGGGTACCCGACGATTGGAAGCAGGTGAGAGCAGTCCCATCCAGCTCAACGATAGTGGAGAGGTGATGAAGGAGGATGGGAAGGCCAATCATGTCAAAGGCTGCAGAATGGTCAAGGAGGATGAGAATGTTTACACCTGTCATAGTCACCACGGGATGTCAACGGTCACTTTGATAAGAATGGTTTTTGTTCTGTGACAGTTGTAAAAACCACATTGGAGAGATTCATTCACAGAGATGGAGGAAAAGTTTAGTAGGCACCGACATACTCAAAGATTTTGGAAAAGAAAGGGAGCTTGGAGGCTGGGTAAAAACAGGTGTTTTTTAAGGGCGGGGGTGATTACACTGGGCCCACACCTTCAGATGTCAACAGCGGCAAACGTTGAGACATTTGCTGACATTGGGACCCTAGAAAGTTCTGACCCACACACACATGTGGTATTTTCCCAGGAAGTTTAAACTTGTGATGGGCAGCTTTGCACTGCTTGGGCCCCTCCGAAAATGTCCGATGCTCTTCCCAGTATAGGAGACTTGGGCCTATTCCAGTACTGTCCCAGGGTTAATTCCTGGTGTAGGTCAGTGAGTAACAGCAGACCGCTGCTCCTCTTTGCCGTTGTGGATTGCTGCTGCAGCTGGCTCTTCTGTCTGAGGTAGGGTGGGAATTATCTTCACAGTCAGTGATGATCGTCACAACATCACAGCTGACTGGAAAATCTGGGTCAATGGTTTTGAAAGCAAGGGGGACAGGACTTAATTAAGATGTATTGTTTACAATATCATCGAGTGGGGAGGGAAGGGGGTGGCATTGAACAAGGTGAGTTCAGAGGGGGGCATGAGGGGAGATAGATGAAAAGGTGCTATACTCCAAGATCAACATCAGGGAACTGGCGGGGGTGGGTCTCTCCCTGAAATTAGGGAGCTGGGTGGGGGGGCAGTGGAATCTGGCTCAAAAATTAGGGAACCAGGTGATGGGTCTCTCCCTGAGATTACTGTACAGGGGATGGGGTGGGGGGTTTCTTCTGAGATGAGGCAATCGGCTGGGGCGGGCATTGGGAGGTGGGTCTCTGCCTGGGATTAATGTATTAATTATAGTTTTGTGAAATGTTGAACTGTAGCTTTAAGAATACTCCTGTGCTGTAAGATCATATGATCTGTGTAAACAAATATGTTAGCAGCACGGGGAACCTCCACAGGAGAGCATTTCTTTAGTTATGGAGTTCGATGGATGCATGTAGTTGCTACTGTTGTCTTGTAAATAAAACCCAAATGTTTCCACGAAGAAAAGTTATCTGAAGATCAACTCTATAACAAATTGGGGACGAGGATAAATCAGATTCGGTGCTGTACCTCGCCCAGCAACTGTGAGTATCTAAGTTCGTTAAAAATAAATTTGTTAAAAATGCCACAGTTTGGCAGAATCAACCCTTTTGAACCGGCCACAGATGATTGGTCTCAATATATAGAACATCTTGCATTTTTCTTTCAAGCAAACAAAATCACGGTGGAAGAAAAGAGAGCAATCCTCCTGAGTATTTGTGGGAGCAAAACCTACAGTTTCATTTGAAGCTTGATGGCCCCCAGTGCCCCAGATTCTAAGGCTTTTAGTGAATTGGTAGACCTCATTAAGGAACATTTTCAACCTAAGCCCTCAGTCATAATGCAGAGTTCAGGTTAAATTCACGGAATAGAGCCCCGGGTAAGACAATCGCTACCTACATGAGGAAATTAAAGCATCTAATGTAAGAGAGGGATTTCAGTGATACCTTGAATGACATGCTCAGAGATTGTTTAGTATGTGACATGCAGGAAGACATTATTCAGCAAAGATTGCTGGCTGAAGTGAATCTTGATTTTAAGAAAGCAGTAGAAACAGTGCAGGCAATGGAAAGCGCTGTAAAGGATTCACATGCAATTCATGGGGCACAAAATGGCACCATGCTCCAAGTTGGGTGGAAACAGTCAACCGAAAGTGGCACAAGAAGCCAGGGCTCCGCCGCGAAGCAGGAAACAGCCCCCACTAACCGAAAAATTAGAGGAAGCAGTTTAGCAATAAAGGAGATTAAATTAAACTGGTCCAAAATCTTTCAGTGGGGACTGCCAGAGCTGCTAAAAAAAAATGACACCATCTTCAAGGATGAACAGGGAAAAATCCAAGTCCTACAGGCCAAGATTTACGTGGACTCAGAATCAACTCCTAGCTTCTTGAAAGCAAAGCCGGTGCCATACGCCCTGAGAGAGAAGGTTGACGCTGAGCTGAACCAGCTAGAGATGCTGGGTGTCATAAAAGCGGTTCAGTTCTTAGAGTGGACAGCACCCATAGACCCTATCCTTAAACCAGACCAGACTGCCTGGGTCTGTGGAGACTATAAACTAATAGTCAACAGAGCAGCCAAACTGGACAGGTACACTATTCCCAAAATTGAAGACCAATATGCCAATCTAGCAGGAGGGACAACGTGTAAAGTTTGACATGAGTCACACATATCAGCATTTGGAGCTGGACAACATCTCCTGGGAATTCGTAACCATAAACACCACAAAGGGTTATACCAATACACACACCTGCCCTTCGGCCTGTGCCATTTTTCAGGGGACGGTGGAGAGCTCACTACAAGGACTACCTCAGGTTGTGATCTACCTGGACGATGTACTGATAACTGGATTCACAGAAAAGAAACACTTGCCCAACCTAGAGGAAGTCCTGAAATGATTTTTAGAAGTAGGAGTGTACCTGAAGAAGGAAAAATGCACTTTTCAGGCAAATTAAGACACTTATTTCAGCCACTGGGTAGATGCCCAAGGGTTACACCCAGTTGAAGAGAAGGCTAAAGCAATAAGAGCAATAAGAGGTTAAAGCAACCAGCACTCAAGAACACCTCTGAATGTAAATCATTTTTAGGGATGATAAATTATTATGGGCGATTTCTACCAAATTTATCTATGGTCTGGCCCCTCTGCATGCACTGCTAAGAAAAAAACAACATTGGTTTTGGGAGGCACCCCAAAAAGAAGCCTTTATTAAATTAAAACAGCTTTACACTCTTCCAATTTGTTAGTGCATTATGACCAGACAAAGGAATTGGTACTAACCTGTGATCTGTCCCCTTATGGAGTGGGAGCATTACTCTCTCATAAAATGAACGACGGCACAGAGAGGCCGATAGGCAATGTATCCTGGATACTTACCACAGCTGAAAAAGGATATTCTGCGATCGAAAAGGAAAGTCTGATTATTATTTTTGGTGTAAATAAATTCCATCTAAACGTGCACGGGTGACATTTCAAAACAGTATCAGGCCACAAACTACTTTTGGGTCTGTTTAGCGTGGAAAAGGCTATACCTCCCATAGCCTCTCCAAGAATACAAAGATGGGCCCTAATTTTGGCAGCATATGAATACACCTTTGTACGTAGGCGAGGGATTCAAATAGCAAATGCCGATGCCCTAAGTCACTTGCCTCTGCAAGAGAACGACGACATGTCCCAGTTCCACAGGAACTTGTATTAGTGATGAATTTCCTACAATCCTCTCCAGCCTGTGCCAGACAGATAAGAAACTGGACGATTCATGATCCAGTCCTGCCTCAAGTGAGAGACCACATGTTACATGGTTGTTTCCAGGAACCAGTCTCTGATGAATTGAAGCAGTTCTTCAACTGAAGGCACGAGATGAGCAGTCAAGATGGTATTCTATTGTGGGGTGCAAGGGGTAGTAATTCCTGTACAAGGAAGGGAACCACTCTTAGTAGAGCTACACAGTGCCCATCCAGGGATCTCCCGAATAAAGACGATAGCATGAAGTTATCTTTGGTGGCTGGAGATGGATGGTGATACTGAGAACGCGGTAAAACACTGTGCAATGTCAACAGCTGCAAAAGTTGCTGGTGGCAGCCCCATTACACCCATGGGCATGGCTTGGTAGACCCTGGGTGCGATTGCACATAGATTACATTGCCCCCTTCCTTGGAACCATGTTTCAACTGATTATAGATGCTCATTCCAAGTGGTTAGACGTTTATGAGGTAAAGTTGCCAACGTCGGTGCTTTTATAGAAAATCTACGCCACAGCTTTGCCATCCACGGATTGCCAGAGGTAGTCGTCTTGGATAATGGTACTTCACTCATGAGCGCTGAATTCTAATGATTTATCAACCTCACTGATATCAACCACGTGAAGACTGCACTGTACCATCTGTCATCAAATGGACTGCTGGAAAGAGCAGTTCAAACTTTTAAGGCGAAAATGAAAAAGTTAACAGGTGACTCACTGGAGACCAAACTTGCTTGTTTGCTATTTCACTACAGAGCAACCACCACCCCTGCCACACTACAACAGGAGCAATACCTGCAGAGTTACTGATGAGTTGCCATCTTTGAACAAGACTAAACCTGATACTTCCCAATCTGGAGGGGAAGGTGGAGAAAAGTCAAGGGAACCAAAAAGTGACTCATGATTTGCATGGTCATGAGAGACAATTTACTGCTGGAGAAGCAGTATATGTAAGGAATATCGGTGGAGGACTGAAGTGGTTAGCTGGTAAAGTAAGTTCAGTGAACGGACCATTGTCATACCACGTGGAAGTGGAGGGCCAGATCACTGGTAATCATTTGGATCATTTGAGAAAAAGAGAGATACCCCAGCAAGATATTGTTCCAGCTGTAACCATTACTGAACCTGTGGTTCCTGTTGACGATGCTCAGCCAAGGACGTACAAGCCCGATGTATCGGTTGGAGTGGAAGACACTGAACTACATGCACCTAATGAGGTTCCTGATGTTAATGTGGTTCCAGAGAATGTGTTTCCTACAATGAATCTGAAGCCATGGAGCTGCGATGTTCCACACGGATCAGGAAACCACCTGAAAGACTGAACTTGTAATTTCATGACTTGTGTAAATATTGTAATGTCATGAGATAAATATTCTTGTAAATACAAAATGTACAGAAAAGTTAAAGGGGGAGGAATGTAGTAATTATAGTTTTGGGAAATGTTGGACTATGGTTTTAAGAATACGCCTGTGCTGTAAGATCACATGGTCTGTGTAAACCAATGTGTTAGCAATGCAGGAAACCTCTACAGAAGATACTTCTTTAGTTATGGAGTTTGATGCACATGTGTAGTTGCTGCTGTTGTCCTGTAAATAGAGGTAAATGTTTCCACTAAGAAAAGCTGTCTGAAGATCAACTCTATAACAATTAGGGAACAGGGGGTTGGAGAGATGGGTCTCTTCCTGAGATCAGCGAACTGGGGTGCAGGAGTGGGTCTATCACTGAGATTAGAGAACTCGGGGCTGGGTTTCTCCCTGCGATTAGTGACTGTGGGCCTCTCACTCTGGGATCCATCTTTGGGGTCTACAGCAGATTTGCTATGTCACTGGCACGTTCTCAGACACACCCACATTTTGTCAAACTTCAGAATCTCTTCCATCTAAATCGTTGGTATTCTAACTAAACACCAACTGGGAGCTGTTGAGAAATCTGCCAGGCAATGGGATTGCTGAGATTTTAAGTGAGTAAATGGAAAAAGGTCCTTCACAATCTCAAACACAAAACCCATCAGCTAGTGTGATCTGAAAGGTGGGCTGATCTGGGAACAAAAACAGAAAATGCTGGAAAAACTCAGCAGGTCTGACAGCATCTAGAACAAAGAAAAGTACAGCACAGAAACAGGCCCTTCAGCCCTCCAAGCCTGCGCCGATCATATTGCCTGTCAAACTAAAACATTTTGCACTTCCGGTGTCTGTATCCCTCTATTCCCATCCTATTCATGTATTTGTCAAGCTGCCTCTTAAACACCACTATCGTACCTGCTTCCACCACCTCCTCTGGCAGCGAATTCCAGACACTCACTATCCTCTGTGTAAAAAACTTGCCCTGCACAGCTCCTCTAAAGTTTTCTCCTCTCACCTTAAATCTATGTCCCCTAGTAATTGACTCTTCCACCCTGGGAAAAAGCTTCTGACTATCTACTCTGTCCATGCCACTCATAATTTTGTAAACTTCTATCAAGTCGCCCCTCAATCTCTGTCGCTCTAGTGAGAACAATCTGAGTTTCTCCAACCTCTCCTCATAGCTAATAACCTCCAGACCAGGCAGCATCCTGGTAAACCTCCTCTGCACCCTCTCCAACGCCTCCATATCCTTCTGGTAATATGGTGACCAGAATTGCATGCAATATTCCAAGTGTGGCCTAACCAAGGTTATATACAGCTGCAGGATGACTTCCCAGCATTTATAGTCAATACCCCTGCTGATGAAGGCAAGCATGCCATGTGTCTTCCTGACTACCTTATCCACCTGCGTTGCCACTTTCAGTGGCCTGTGGACCTGTACACCCAGATCCCTCTGCCTGCCAATGCACTTAAGGGTTCTGCCATTTACTTATAATTCCTAAACAAAAACAGAATTACCTGGAAAAACTCAGCAGATCTGGCAGCATCGGTGGAGAAGAAAAGAGTTGACGTTTCGAGTCCTCATGACCCTTCAACAGAACTAGGTGAATCCAAGGAGAGGGGTGAAATATAAGCTGGTTTAAGGTGGGGCGGGGGGGGGGGTAGGGTTGGGTGGGTGGAGAGAAGTGGGGGGGGTGTTGTTGTAGGGACAAGCAAGCAGTGATAGGAGCAGATAATCAAAAGATGTCACAGACAAAAGAACAAAAGAACACAGAGATGTTGAAGTTGGTGATATTATCTAAACGAATGTGCTAATTAAGAATGGATGGTAGGGCACTCAAGGTATAACTCTAGTGGGGGTGGGGGGGGACATAAAAGCTTTAAAAATAATGGAAATAGGTGGGAAAAGAAAAATCTATATCAATTATTGGAAAAAACAAAAGGAAGGGGGAAGAAACAGAAAGGGGGTGGGGATGGAGGAGGGAGTTCAAGACCTAAAGTTGTTGAATTCAATATTCAGTCCGGAAGGCTGTAAAGTGCCTAACCGTGTCCAGCCCATCTCCCGTGCATCCGCCCTCACGCCTTCTCCTCCCTCCCAGCAACATGATAGGGTCCCCCTTGTCCTCACTTATCACCCTACCAGCCTCCGCATTCAAAGGATCATCCTCTGCCATTTCCGCCAACTCCAACTTGATGCCACCACCAAACACATCTTCCCTTCACCCCCCCTCCCCCGGCAGCATTCCGTAGGGATCTTTCCCTCCGGGACACCCTGGTCCACTCCTCCATCACCCCCTACTCCTAAACCCCCACCTATGGCACCTCCCCATGCCCACGCAAAAGATGTAACACCTGCCCCTTCACTTCCTCTCTCCTCACCATCCAAGGGCCCAAACATCCTTTCAAGTGAAGCAGCATTTCACTTGCATTTCCCCCAACTTAGTCTACTGCATTCGTTGCTCCCAATGCGGTCTCCTCTACATTGGAGAGACCAAATGTAAACTGGGCGACCGCTTTGCAGAACACCTGCGGTCTGTCCGCAAGAATGACCCAAACCTCCCTATCGCTTGCCATTTTAACACTCCACCCTGCTCTCTTGCCCACATGTCTGTCTTCGGCTTGCTGAATTGTTCCAGTGAAGCCCAACGCAAACTGGAGGAACAGCACCTCATCTTCCGACTAGGCACTTTACAGCCTTCCGGACTGAATATTGAATTCAACAATTTTAGGTCTTGAACTCCCTCCTCCATCCCCACCCCCTTTCCGTTTCTTCCCCCTTCCTTTTGTTTTTTCCAATAATTTATATAGATTTTTCTTTTCCCACCTATTTCCATTATTTTTAAAGCTTTTATGTCCCCCCACCCCCACTAGAGCTATACCTTGAGTGCCCTACCATCCATTCTTAATTAGCACATTCGTTTAGATAATATCACCAACTTCAACACCTCTGTGTTCTTTTGTTCTTTTGTCTGTGACATCTTTTGATTATCTGCTCCTATCACTGCTTGCTTGTCCCCACAACCACACACCCCCTCCACTTCTCTCCCCCCAGCTACCCCCCACCCCACCTTAAACCAGCTTATATTTCACCCCTCTCCTTGGATTCACCTAGTTCTGTTGAAGGAGGACTCTCATGAGGACTCGAAACGTCAACTCTTTTCTTCTCCGCCGATGCTGCCAGACCTGCTGAGTTTTTCCAGGTAATTCTGTTTTTGTTTTGTATTTCCAGCATCTGCAGTTTTTTGTTTTTATTTATAATTCCTGCCTGTATTAGACCTTCCAAAATGCATTACCTCGCATTTGTCCGGATTAAACTCCATCTGCCATTTCTCCGCCCAAGTCTCCAACCGATCTATATCCCGTTGTATCCTTTGACAGTCCTCTTCACTATCTGCAACTCCTCCAACCTTAGTGTCATCTGCAAACTTACTAATTAGCCCAGTTACATTTTCCTCCAGATCATTTACGTATACTACAAACAGTAAAGGTCCCAGCACTGATCCCTGCGGAACACCACCAGTCATGTTTCAAGTCCATATGACACTTCTTCAGAGCTACTTCCGCTCTGAAGAAGAGTCATACAGACTCGAAACATTACCTCTGTCTTTGTCTCCACAGATGTTGTCAGACCCGCTGAGTTTTTCCAGCATTTTCTGTTTTTGTTTCAGATTTCCAGCATCCACAGTGTTTTGCTTTTATCTTGCCATTGATCTGGGAATGTCTGCCTCACGGATGGGAAGGAGTCAGGCAGCCACAGCAGCATCATAGTCCAAGACAGCCAGGGTGCTGATTGTGAGGAGGTGTCTTCAAACTGTCTGTCTACCTGGTTATTTATATGATTAGTACACAATGGGTTAAAACAGCTTTCAGATGAACAGGGATACTTAGTGTTGGTCTGGCCACCATGTTTATAATAACAAAGTGATTGGAAGAGCGTAAGAGGATCATATAACCATGGTAACAGAATGATCAGGAGAGTGCAGATGACCTAAGATGGCTGCCCGTTGTTATTCCTGATATTACTTTGAAGTATTTAGATTTCAAGGTAATGCTCATGAAATGCAGAAATCAAAGGTGCAATTGGTATAAAGTTTGGAGAAAACCATTGTACAATGTTCTGGGATGATATAGTATGATTGACCAGAATAGTCATGTTGGATTGTGCAATATGAGCTCATTAAAGCCCTGATTGCTGGTGGACTGTGTTGTTTAAAGGAACAAATTACACTAAGAAAGCCGTTCAACAGTGCTTACCTCCATCAATACAGAACACCATGTTCCTTCCATTCTCCCCGACACAGGTGGGCATGTACTCCTGCCGGCTGGGCTGGTATAGCTCCTCTGGCTCTGGGGGGGTCCATTCTGCAGATTAAAAGGAACAGCATTCAGGGACACCCGGGAGCAGAGCTGCAAAATAAAGCATAACTCATGGAAACACATCTGTAACATGATCCAAAAATCTGATGGGTGTGGATTACTCTGTCCATGCTTTTTCCACAGGGTTCAGACTCTGCCTCATTCTGTCCCTTCATCACGTCAGGAGCTTCTGCCAATCACTATCCAATCTGTCTCAAGCAGACCAAGCATTGGCTGAGCAAGAGCTACCAATCCTCTCGAGAAATAAAGACCCCTAGACCCCTGCTGCTTCCTGCACAGGGTGAACCTCTCTGCCTCTGCTTGGTCTTGAGCCGAAGCTCAGGCACCCCCTCCAGTCCCACATCAAAACTTTTTCCATCTCTGTATAACCAATCCCATTCTTCCTTGTTGTTGGAACTGCACACAGCCAGACAAGTGGGGAGTATTCCATCACACTGCGGACTTGTGCCTTGTGGCTAGGTGGACAGGCTTTGGGGAGTCAGGGGGTGGGTTACTCGTCACAAGACTCCTATCCTCTGACCTGCTCTTGTAGCCAAAGTATTTATATGGCGAGTCCAGTTCAATTTCTGGTCAATGGTAACTCCCAGGATGTTGATTGTGAGGGTGTCAGTGATGGTAATGCCATTGAATATCAAGGGGCGGTGGTTGGATTCTCTCTTGATGGTCATTGCCTGGCACTTGTGTGGCATGAATGTTACTTGCCACTTGTCAGCCCAAGCCTGGATATTGTCCAGGTCTTGCTGCATTTGGACATGGACTGCTTCAGTATCTGAGGAGTTGTGTATGGTGCTGAACATTGTGCAGTCATCAGTGAACATCCCCACTTCTGACCTTATGATGGAAGGAAGGTCATTGATGAAGCAGCTGAAGATGGTTAGGTCGAGGACACTACCCTGAGGAACTCCTGCAGTGATGTTCTGGAGTTAAGATGATTGACCTCCAACATCTTGTGTGCTAGGTATGACTCCAACCAGTGGAGAGTTCACCTCGCCCGACCCTGGATTCCCACTGACTCCGGTTGCCCCACAAGCACATTGGTTCCGACTCTGTTCAGGTGCAAACTGTCCGCCTGTACAGGTCTCTCTCTCTCCAAGGCTGGCCCAATGTTTCAGGAATCTAAAGCCGTCCCTCATGCACCATCTCTCTGGCCAGGCACTCACTGTGGAGACCAGGTAGGTCTATTGAGCCCTTCCCTAGAGAAACTGAGTATTTATGAACAAAGCAGTTTCCAGCTCACTCTGACCCCCAGAATTCTCTGCCATCCCTCACCATCCCTCTCTTCAGCTAAATGAAAAACTTCCTCAGAACCTAGCTCATTCCATTGGGGCCATCAGCCCTCAATTCTCCTTGCACCAGCTCAGGCTTTGGAATTCTTTGGTAGACAATTGTGGATATAAGATAAAAACAAAAATCTGCAGATGCTGGAAATCCAAAACAAAAATAAAAGTGACTAATACGGACTTGAAACGTTAACTGTATTCCTCACCGCAGATGCTGTCAGACCTGCTGAGTTTTCAAGGTATTTTTATTTCAGACCCACCCAACTCAATAACTGAATCCTAACACCTGAATCCTCTCTACATCCATCAATCAAATGGAAAAATCCTGTTGGAATTCAAGGCTCTGGTGTCACACATTTCTTTCCTCAACAGCTCAATTCTCTGAAAAGTCTATCCCAAACCAACACTGTGTTCTCGGAGCACTACCTTAGACTGCCGACAGCACACAGCCCGCACACACGCAATCACATCTACTCACAGCCCGCACACACGCAATCACATCTACACACTGCCCACACACCCAATCACATCTACACAATGCCCACACACACCCAATCACATCTACACAATGCCAACACACCCAATCACAACTACACAATGCCAACACACCCAAACACATCTACAAACTGCCCACACACCCAGCCACATCTACACACTGCCCCTAAACACACAATCACGTCGACACACTGCCCACACACAGCGAATGACATCTACACACTGCCCACACACACACGCAATCACATCTACACACTGCCAACACAACCAAACACATCTACACACTGCCCACACACCCAGTCACATCTACACATTGCCCCTACACACACAATCACATTGACACACAGCTGACACACACCCAATCACAAGTACATACTGCCCACACACCCAATCTCATCTACACACTGCCACATGTCAAATCACATGTACACTCTGCCAGTTCCCCCAATCACACCTTCACACTGCCCACACACCCAATTGCATCTACACACTGCCAACACATCCAAACATATCTACACACTGCCCACACACACCCAGTCACATCTACACATTGCCCCTACACACCCAATCACATCTACACACTGCCTGCACACCCAATCATATCTAAACACGCCCCACACACACCCAATTACATCTACACACTGCCCACACACACCCAATCATATCTACAGACTGCCCAAACACACCCAGTCAAATCTACACATTTCCCGCACACACCTAATCACATCTACACACTGCCCACACACCCAATCACATCTACACACTGCCCGCACAGACCCAGTAACATCTACACACAGCCCACACACCTACATATTGCCTGCACACCTAGTCACATCTACACACTGCCCACACACACACACAATCACATCTACACACTGCTCAAACACACTGAATTACATCTACACTCTGCCGGCTAACCCAATCACACCTACACACTGCCTGCACACCCAATCGTATCTACACACACCCCACACACGCCCAATCACATCTACATACTGCCCACACACCCAATCGCATCTACACATTGCCCATAGACACCCAATCATATCTACACACTGCTCACACACACCTAATCAAATCTACAGATGGCGCACAAAAACCCAATCACATACACACATAGCCCACACACACCCAATCACATCTACACACCGCCCACACACATGCAATCACATCTACACGCTGCCCACACACCCAATCATGTCTACAAACTGCCCACACACCCAAACACATCTACACACTGCCCACACACACCCAATGATATCTACACAATGCCCACACTCGCAATAACATCTACACACTGCACACACACCCAATCACATCTAAACACTGCCGGCATACCCAATCACATTGACACACCGTCCACATACACAATCATATCTACACGCTGCACACACACCCAATCACATGTACATGATGCTGGTACCCCCGATCACATCTCCACACTGCCCACACACCCAATTGCATCTACACACTTCCCACACACCTAGTCACATCTACACATTGCCCCTACACAAACAATCACATCGACACACAGCCGATACACACCCAATCACATCTACAAACTGCCCACACACGCAATCACATCTATACACTGCCCACACATCCAATCACATCCACACACAGTCCACACACACCCAATCACATCGAAATACTTCCCACACACTCCAAATCACACCTACACACTGCCCACTCACCCAATCACATCAAAACACTGCCTGCACACCCAATCACATCTACACACTGCCCGCACACACCCAATTACATCTACACACTGCCCAAACACACCCAAACAAATCTACACATTGCCCGCACACACCTAATCATATCTACACACTGCCCACACAGCCAATCACATCTACACACTGCCCACAACACTCAATCACATCTACACTCTGCCAGCTCAAACAATCACAGCAAAACACTGGCCGCACACCCAATCACATCTACACACTGCCTGCACACCCAATCAGATCTACACATCCCCACACACACGCAATCACATCTGCACACTGCCCATACATACCCAATCACATCGACACTCTGCTCACACACCCAATTGGACAGACACATTGCCCACACACCCAGTCAAATCTACACACTGCCCACAGACACCCAATCATATCTCCACACTGCTCACACACACTTAATCTCATCTACAGACTGCGCACACCACATCACATCTACACAGTACCCACAAACACCGAATCACATCTACACACAGCCAACACACACCCAATCACATCTACACACTGGCCACACACCCAATCACATCTACACACTGCCCACACACACCCAATCACGTCTACACACTGCCCAAACACATTTACACACTGCCCACACACACCCAATCATATCTACACACTGCACACACACCCAATCACATCTAAACACTGCCGGTACACCCAACCACATTGACACACTGTCCACACACACATAACCATATCTAAAAGCTGCAAACACACCCAATCACATCTACACACTGCCCACACACATTGACACACTGCTCACACACACCCAATCACAAGTACATACTGCCCACACACCCAATCACATCTACACACTGCCCAAACACACCGAATCACATCTACACTCTGCCGGCTCACCCAATCACACCGAAACACTGCTCGCACACCCAATCACATCTAAACACTGCCTGCACACTGAATCATATCTACACACTGCCCACAAACACCCAATCACATCTGCACACTGCCCAAACACCCAGTCATATCTATACATTGCACTTTCACACAGTCACATCGACACACTGCAGACAAACACCCAATCACATCTACACCCTGCCCTCTCACCCAATCACATCTACGCACTGCCACACAACCAATCACATCTAAACACTGCCCACACAAACCCAATCACATCTAAACACTGCCCACACACCCAATCACATCTACACACTGCCCCTATACGCACAATCACATCTACACACAGCCCACACACACACAATCACATCTAAACACTGCCCACACATACCCAAACACATCTACACACTGCCCGCACACTCAGTCACATCTTCACATTGCCCCTTCACACACAATCACATCAACACACTGCCGACAAACACCCAATCACATCTACACACTGCCCACACACACCCAATCACATCTACACACAGTCCACACGCACCCAATCACATCAAAACACAGCCTGCACACCCAATCACATCTACACATGGCCTGCACACCCAATCATTTCTCCACACTCCCCACACACACCAATCTGATCTACACAGTGCCCACAAACACCCAATCACATCTACATACAGCCCACACACACCCTATCACATGTACACACTGCGTGCACACACCCAATCACATCTACACTCCGCCCACAGTAACCGAATCACATCTACATGCTGCCCACACACCCAATCACATCTGCACACTGCCCACACACAACAAGTCACGTCCAGACACAGCTCACACACACCCGATCAGATCTAGACAGTGCCCACACAAAGCCAATCACATCTACATACAGCCACACACACCTAATCACATGTACACACAGCCTACACACACCCAATCACATCTACACACTGCACACACGCCCAATCACATCTACACACTGCCCACAAATCCAATCACATCTATACACTGCCCACACACCCAAACACATCTACCCACTGCCCACACACCCAAACACATCTACCCACTGCCCACACACAACATATCACATCTACAAAATGCCGACACACACCCAATCACATCTACCACTAGCTCACACACACCCAATCAGATCTACACAATGCCCGCAAACAACCAAGTACATCTGCATACAGCCCACACACACCCAATCACATGTACACACTGCCTGCACACACCCAATCATATCTACACACTGCCCACACATCCAATCACATCTACACATTGACGGCACAGACCCAGTCAGACCTAGTCATGGCCCGTACACAACCAGTCACTTCTAGACACTGCCAGCGCACACCCAATCACATGTACACACTGCCCACACAAAACAAATGACATCTACACACTGCCCACACATACCCAAACACATCTACACACTGCAGGCACACCCAATCACATTCAAACACTGTGCACACACACACAATCATATCTCCACGCTGCACACACACTCAATCACATCTACACATTGTCCGCACATCCAATCACATCTACACACTGCCCACAAACCCAAACACTTTGACACACTGCCCACACACACCCAATCACAAATACATACTGCCCACATACACCAAATCACATTTACACACTGCCCACACAAACCCAATCAGATCTATACAGTGCCCACACACAGCCAATCACATCTACACACTGCCTGCACACACCCAATCACTTCTCCACTTTGACCGCACACACCCAAACAGATCTACTCATGGCCCGCACACACCCAATCACTTCAACACACTGCCAATGCACACCCAATCACATCTACCACTAGCTCACACACACCCAATCAGATCTCCTCAGAGCGCACACACACCCAATCACTTCAACACACTGCCAGCGCACACCCAATCACATCTCCACACTGCCCACACACCCAATCGCATCTACACACTGCACACACACCCAATCACATCTACGCACTGCCCACACACACCAAATCACTCTACACCATGCCCAGACATACCCAATCACAACTACATTCAGCTCACACACACCCAATCAGATCTACACAGTGCCCACACATACCCAGTCACATCTACATACAGCCTGCACACACCCAATCACATGTATAAACTGCCTGCACACACCCAATCACATCTACCCACTGCCCACACACACCAAATCATATCTACACACTGCCAACAAACCCAATCACATCTACACACAGCCCACAAATCCAATCACATCTATACACTGCCCACACACCCAATCACATCTACCCACTGCCAACACACAACAAATCACATCTACAAAATGCTGACACACACCCAGTCAGATCTACACATTGCCCGCAAACACCCAATTATATCTACATACAGCACAAACACACCCAATCACTTCTGCACATTGACCGCACACACCCAAACAGATCTACTCATGGCCCGCACACACCCAATCACTTCAACACACTGCCAGCAAACACCCAATCACATCTACACACTTCCCAAACACTCAATCACATCAGCACACTGCCCACACACATGAAATCACATCTACACACTGCCCACACACACCCAAAGATATCTACAAAATGCCAACACACGAAATAACATCAACACACAGCCCACACATACCCAATCACATCTAAACACTGCAGGCACACCCTATCACGTTGAAACAATGTACACAAACACACAATCATATCTCCACGCTGCACTCACACCCAATTACATGTACACACTGCCCCCACACCCAAAAACATCTACACACTGCCCACAAACCCAATCACATCTACACACTGCCCACAAACCCAATCACATCTACACACTGCCCACAAACCCAATCACATCTACACACTGCCCACAAACCCAATCACATCTATACACTGCCCACACACAACAAATCACATCTACAAAATGCCGACACACACACAATCACATCTACCACTAGCTCACACACACCCAATCAGATCTACACATTGCTCGCAAACACCCAATTACATCTACATACAGCCCACACACACCCAATCACATGTACACACTGCCCGTACACACCCAATCAATTCAACACACTGCCAGCGCACACCCAATCACATCTTCTCGATGTTTGCTCAGACCCAATCAGACCTATTCATGGCCCGTATACAACCAATCACTTCTAGACACTGCCAGCACACACCCAATCACATGTACGCACTGCCCACACAAAACGAATGACATCTACACACTGCCCACAAACCCAAACACATTGACACACTGCCCTCACACAACCAATCACAAATACGTACTGCCCACACACACCAAATCACATCTACACACTGCCCACACATACCCAATCAGATCTATACAGTGCCCACACCCACCTAATCACATCTACACACTGCCTGCACACACCCAATCACTTCTCCACATTGACCGCACACACCCAATCAGATCTACTCATGGCCCGCACACACCCAATCACTTCAACACACTGCCATTGCACACCCAATCACATCAACCACTAGCTCACATACACCCAATCAGATCTCCTCAGAGCCCACACACACCCAATCACATGTACACACTGCCCGTACACACCCAATCAATTCTAGACACTGCCAGCACACACCCAATCACATCTTCACGTTGATCGCTCAGAACCAATCAGACCTATTCATGGCCCGTATACAAGCAATCACTTCTAGACACTGCCAGCACACACCCAATCACATGTACGCACTGCCCACACAAAACGAATGACATCTACACACTGCCCACACATACCCAAACAAACCTACACGCTGCCCATACACACCCAATCACATCTACACAATGCCAACACATGCATAACATCTACACAGTGCCAACACACACCCAATCACATCTAAACACTGCAGGCACACCCAATCACATTCAAACACTGTGCACACACACACAATCATATCTCCATGCTGCACACACACTCAATCACATCTACACATTGTCCGCACATCCAATCACATCTACCCACTGCCCACAAACCCAAACACATTGACACACTGCCCTCACACAACCAATCACAAATACATACTGCCCACACACACCAAATGACATCTACACACTGCCCACACATACCCAATCAGATCTATACAGTGCCCACACACACCCAATCACATCTACACACACCCAATCACTTCTCCACATTGACCGCACACACCCAGACAGATCTACTCATGGCCCGCACACACCCAATCACTTCAACACACTGCCAATGCACACCCAATCACATCTACCACTAGCAACACACACCCAATCAGATCTCCTCAGAGCCCACAAACACCCAATCACACCTACATACAGCCCACAATCTCCCAATCACATGTACACACTGCCTGCACACACCCAATCATATATACACACTGCCCACACACCCAATCGCATCTACACACTGCACACACACCCAATCACATCTACACACTGCCCACACACCAAATCACTTCTACACCCTGCCCAGACACACCCAATCACAACTACACACAGCTCACACACACCCAATCAGATCTACACAGTGCCCAAACACACCCAGTCACATATACATACAGCCCACACACACCCAATCACACCTACACACTCCCTGCACAAACCCAATCATAACTACACACTGCCCACGCACCCAATCACATCGACACATTGACCGCACACAACCATTCTGATCTAGTCATGGCCCGTACACACCCAATCATTTCTAGACACTGCCAGCACACACCCAATCACATCTTTACACGGCCCACACAACCAATTGCATCAACACAGTGCCCACACACACCCAATCACATCTAAACACACTGCAGGCACACCCAATCACATTGAAACACTGTGCACACACACACAATCATATCTCCACGCTGCACACACTCAATCACATCTACACCTTGTCCGCACATCCAATCACATCTACCCACTGCCCACAAACCCAAACACATTGACACACTGCCCTCACACAACCAATCACAAATACATACTGCCCACACACACCCAATCACATCTACACAATGCCAACACATGCAATAACATCTATACAGTGCCCACCCACACCCAATCACATCTACACACAGCCCACACATACCCAATCACATCTAAACACTGCAGGCACACCCAATCATGTTGAAACAATGTACACACACACACAATCATATCTCCACGCTGCACACACACCCAATCACATCTACACACTGCCCACAAACCCAAACACATTGACACACTGCCCACACACACCCAATCACAAATAAATACTGCCCACACACACCAAATCCATCTACACACTGCCCATACATACCCAATCAGATCTATACAGTGCCCACACATTCCCATTCTCATCTACACACTGCCTGCACACACCCAATCACTTCTCCACATTGACCGCACACACCCAAACAGATCTACTCATGGCCCGCACACACCGAATCACTTCAACACACTGCCAGCACACACCCAATCACATCTACACACTGCCCACACACCCAATCACATCTGCACACTGCCCACACACACCCAATCACATCTACACACTGCCCACACACACCCAATGATATCTACACACTGCCCACACATACCCAATCACATCTGCACACTTCCAGCACACACCCAATCACATCTACACAGTGCCTGCACACACTCATTCACATCTGCACACTGCTGACACACCCAATCACATCTACTCATTGCCAACACACCCCATCACATTGACACACTGCCCACACACACCCAATCACAAGTACATATTGCTCACACACCCAATCACATCTACACACTGCCCACACACCCATTCACATCTACACATTTCCCACACACCCAATCACATCTAGACACTGCCCACACACACCCAATGATATCTACACACTGCCCACACATACCCAATCACATCTGCACACTGCCAGCACACACCCAATCACATCTACACAGTGCCTGCACACACTCATTCACATCTGCACACTGCTGACACACCCAATCACATCTACTCATTGCCAACACACCCCATCACATTGACACACTGCCCACACACACCCAATCACAAGTACATATTGCTCACACACCCAATCACATCTACACCCTGCCCACACACCCAATCACATCTACACTCTGCCCACACACACCCAATCACATCTAGACACTGCCCACACACACCCAATGATATCTACACACTGCCCACACATACCCAATCACATCTGCACACTGCCAGCACACACCCAATCACATCTACACAGTGCCTGCACACACTCATTCACATCTGCACACTGCTGACACACCCAATCACATTTACTCATTGCCAACACACCCAATCACATTGACACACTGCCCACACACACCCAATCACAAGTACATATTGCTCACACACCCAATCACATCTACACACTGCCCACACACCCAATCACATCTACACATTTCCCATACACCCAATCACATCTAGACACTGCCCACACACACCCAATGATATCTACACACTGCCCACACATACCCAATCACATCTGCACACTGGCAGCACACACCCAATCACATCCACACAGTGCCTGCACACACTCATTCACATCTGCACACTGCTGACACACCCAATCACATCTACACACTGCCCACATAAACCCAATCACATTGACACACTGCCCACTCACACCCAATCACAAGTACATATTGCTCACACACCCAATCACATCTACACACTGACCACACACCCAATCACATCTACACATTGCCCACACACACAATCACATCTACACACTGCCCACACACACCCAATCACATCTGCACACTGCCCACACACCCAAGCACATGTACATACTGCTCACATACCCAATCACATCTGCACACTGCCCACACACACCCAATCACATCTACACACTGCCCACACACACCCAATGATATCTACACAGTGCCTGCACACACTCATTCACATCTGCACACTGCTGACACACCCAATCACATCTACTCACTGCCCACACACCCAATCACATCTACACACTTCCCACACACACAATCAGATCTACACACAACCCACACACCCAATCACATTGACACACTGCCCACACACACCCAATCACATCTACACACTGCCCACACACCCAATCACGTCTACACACTGTCCACACACCCAAACACATCTACACACTGCTCACACACCGAGTCACATCTACACACTACCCGCTTACCCAATCACATCTGCACCATGCCTACACACACCCAATCACATCTACACACTGCGCACACACAGCCAATCACATCTACACACTGCCCACACACAGCCAATCACATCTATACACTGCCCACACACACCCAATCACATCTACACATTGCCCATACCCACCCAGTCACATCTACACACTGCCCACATACACCCAATCACATCTACACAGTGCCTGCACACACTCATTCACATCTGCACACTGCTGACACACCCAATCACATCTACTCACTGCCCACACACCCAATCACATTGACACACCGCCCACCCACACCCAATCACAAGTACATATTGCTCACACACCCAATCACATCTACACACTGACCACACACCCAATCACATCTACACAATTCCCACACACACACAATCAGATCTACGCACTGCCCACACACCCAATCACATTGACACACTGCCCACACACACCCAATCACAAGTACATATTGTTCACACACCCAATCACATCTACACACTGCCCACACACCCAATCACATCTACACACTGCCCACACACCCAATCACATCTACACATTGCCCATACCCACCCAATCACATCTACACACTGCCCACATACACCCAATCACATCCACACAGTGTCTGCACACACTTATTCACATCTGCACACTGCTGACACACCCAATCGCATCTACACACTGCCCACACATCCAATCACATTGACACACTGCACACACACACCCAATCACAAGTACATATTGCTCACACACCCAATCACATCTACACACTGCCCACACACCCAATCACACTGACACACTGCCCACATACACACTCAATCATATGTACATACTGCTCACACACCCAAACACATCTGCACACTGCCTGCTCACCCAATCACATCAGCACACTGCCCACACACAGCCAATCACATCTACACACTGCCCACACACACCCAATCACATCTACATAATGCCCACACACACCCAATCACATCTACACACTGCCTGCGCACACCCAATCACAACTACACACTGCCGGCACACACCCAATCACATCTACACACTGCTGGCACATACCCAATCACATCTACTCACTGCCTGCACACACCCAATCGCATCGACACACTGCCCACATTAACCCAATCACATCTACACACTGCCCACACACCCAATCACATCTACACACTGCCCACACACCCAAACACATCTACACACTGCTCACACACCGAATCACATCTACACACTGCCCGCTTACCCAATCACATCTGCACCATGCCTACACACACCCAATCACATCTACACACTGCCCACACACAGCCAATCACATCTACACACTACCAGCACACACCTAATCACATCTACTCACTGCCTGCTCACACCCAATCGCATCGACACACTGCCCGCACACACACAATCACATCTGCACACTGCCCACACACCCAATCACATCTACACATTGCCCACACACCCAATCACATCTATACCCTGCCTGCACAGCCAATCACATCTACTCATTGCCAACACACACCATCATATTGACACACTGCCCACACACACCCAATCACAAGTACATATTGCTCACACACCCAATCACATCTACACACTGCCCACACACCCATTCACATCTACACATTTCCCACACACCCAATCACATCTAGACACTGCCCACACACACCCAATGATATCTACACACTGCCCACACATACCCAATCACATCTGCACACTGCCAGCACACACCCAATCACATCTACACAGTGCCTGCACACACTCATTCACATCTGCACACTGCTGACACACCCAATCACATCTACTCATTGCCAACACACCCCATCACATTGACACACTGCCCACACACACCCAATCACAAGTACATATTGCTCACACACCCAATCACATCTACACCCTGCCCACACACCCAATCACATCTACACTCTGCCCACACACACCCAATCACATCTAGACACTGCCCACACACACCCAATGATATCTACACACTGCCCACACATACCCAATCACATCTGCACACTGCCAGCACACACCCAATCACATCTACACAGTACCTGCACACACTCATTCACATCTGCACACTGCTGACACACCCAATCACATTTACTCATTGCCAACACACCCAATCACATTGACACACTGCCCACACACACCCAATCACAAGTACATATTGCTCACACACCCAATCACATCTACACACTGCCCATACACCCAATCACATCTACACATTTCCCATACACCCAATCACATCTAGACACTGCCCACACACACCCAATGATATCTACACACTGCCCACACATACCCAATCACATCTGCACACTGGCAGCACACACCCAATCACATCCACACAGTGCCTGCACACACTCATTCACATCTGCACACTGCTGACACACCCAATCACATCTACACACTGCCCACATAAACCCAATCACATTGACACACTGCCCACTCACACCCAATCACAAGTACATATTGCTCACACACCCAATCACATCTACACACTGACCACACACCCAATCACATCTACACATTGCCCACACACACAATCACATCTACACACTGCCCACACACACCCAATCACATCTGCACACTGCCCACACACCCAAGCACATGTACATACTGCTCACATACCCAATCACATCTGCACACTGCCCACACACACCCAATCACATCTACACACTGCCCACACACACCCAATGATATCTACACAGTGCCTGCACACACTCATTCACATCTGCACACTGCTGACACACCCAATCACATCTACTCACTGCCCACACACCCAATCACATCTACACACTTCCCACACACACAATCAGATCTACACACTGCCCACACACCCAATCACATTGACACACTGCCCACACACACCCAATCACATCTACACACTGCCCACACACCCAATCACGTCTACACACTGTCCACACACCCAAACACATCTACACACTGCTCACACACCGAGTCACATCTACACACTACCCGCTTACCCAATCACATCTGCACCATGCCTACACACACCCAATCACATCTACACACTGCGCACACACAGCCAATCACATCTATCCACTGCCCACACACACCCAATCACATCTACACATTGCCCATACCCACCCAGTCACATCTGCACACTGCCCACATACACCCAATCACATCTACACAGTGCCTGCACACACTCATTCACATCTGCACACTGCTGACACACCCAATCACATCTACTCACTGCCCACACACCCAATCACATTGACACACCGCCCACCCACACCCAATCACAAGTACATATTGCTCACACACCCAATCACATCTACACACTGACCACACACCCAATCACATCTACACAATTCCCACACACACACAATCAGATCTACGCACTGCCCACACACCCAATCACATTGACACACTGCCCACACACACCCAATCACAAGTACATATTGTTCACACACCCAATCACATCTACACACTGCCCACACACCCAATCACATCTACACACTGCCCACACACCCAATCACATCTACACATTGCCCATACCCACCCAATCACATCTACACACTGCCCACATACACCCAATCACATCCACACAGTGTCTGCACACACTTATTCACATCTGCACACTGCTGACACACCCAATCGCATCTACACACTGCCCACACATCCAATCACATTGACACACTGCACACACACACCCAATCACAAGTACATATTGCTCACACACCCAATCACATCTACACACTGCCCACACACCCAATCACACTGACACACTGCCCACATATACACTCAATCATATGTACATACTGCTCACACACCCAAACACATCTGCACACTGCCTGCTCACCCAATCACATCAGCACACTGCCCACACACAGCCAATCACATCTACACACTGCCCACACACACCCAATCACATCTACATACTGCCCACACACACCCAATCACATCTACACACTGCCTGCACACACCCAATCACAACTACACACTGCTGGCACACACCCAATCACATCTACACACTGCTGGCACACACCCAATCACATCTACTCACTGCCTGCACACACCCAATCGCATCGACACACTGCCCACATTAACCCAATCACATCTACACACTGCCCACACACCCAATCACATCTACACACTGCCCACACACCCAAACACATCTACACACTGCTCACACACCGAATCACATCTACACACTGCCCGCTTACCCAATCACATCTGCACCATGCCTACACACACCCAATCACATCTACACACTGCCCACACACAGCCAATCACATCTACACACTACCAGCACACACCTAATCACATCTACTCACTGCCTGCTCACACCCAATCGCATCGACACACTGCCCGCACACACACAATCACATCTGCACACTGCCCACACACCCAATCACATCTACACATTGCCCACACACCCAATCACATCTATACTCTGCCTGCACAGCCAATCACATCCACATGCTGCCCAGATACCCAATCACGCCATCCACACACACCCAATCACATCTACACATTATGCACACAAACCCAATCACATCTACACATTATCCACACACTGCCCACTCTGCACTCACATCATCTTTGTAGCATAAGGCTCTGTCGCATAAATTGTGAGGATGACTACAGTGTCCCCCACACGGTGATGTATGAGATCACATGACCAGCACCCAGGGTCAGTCCAGTGTTGGACAGAGCCATGTGTACCAGGAAGCATGGAGACAGCTCCTAGCTAGTACCCTTTACTGTATGTTTTTAAATCATTCTAAAAGACAACAATGGCTTACAGTTAACCTACATATGACCATGAAGAGTTCTTCAGCCCCACTGAACTGTAGCCAACACTCTACAATAGTCTTCACATATGCCCAAATAGCCATTCTTAAATCTATACATTACACTAACACCCAGGTTTGACAGACCACACTAGACTGGGTTGACTGGGGAATTGTGGGATCATATGTTAGGAGTTAACAGAAATGTCACCTGTGAAATCCTCTCTGCAAACCCATTATCTGAGAACTGGAGAACTCTGGGACTGGAATAAACTGGCAGAAACTTCCCAGACCAAATCTATCCCTTAAAGACAGAAACAACATCAAGCCAGCTCGGGCTTCACAATTCAGCTCCCAAACATAATACGAGCAAACTCTCCTGGCCTTACCAATATGGCGGATTTGTTCCTTGATGACTTCGCACTCTATTGGCCATCGTGGAGTTTGCTGTGGGCCACAGGTAGCAATAGCATAGAGACTGCGGGGTTCACGGAGACGGGGAATGTGCTTGCCAGCGTGATGTGCAAACACCACCTGTCTGGTCCTCAATAACTGGTGCTCATTTATGAAGGAATCTGAACAGTTCAAAGTAAAAGTCTTTTAACTGGCACAATCAAAAGGATTTTAATATTTCCAATGCTGATACATTCAGACAGAGCTAACAATGTCAAACATTAAAGTAAGTGTTCACATACTGATGGTGTGTGTATACAGACTAGTGGAGCCCTCATCTGTACATACACTGAAACACGTGATATCAGTCACAAACATAACGCTGCTCTGGCTCTGATGAATTCCCTGTACACAGTCTCCGCACTGCCACACACACTGAGACCTTCCCAACACTGACAAGCTCACTCCACCCTCATTTACATCCCCCCTCAACAACACCCCCTCCCCCCTCGCCGACACCCACGCCCCCCTTGCCGACAGCCCTCCCCCTTGCCGAAACACCCTCCCACCTCGCCGACACCCCCCTCGCAGAAATCCCTCCCAAATACCAACACCCATCCCCACTCACTGACACCCCTCCCTCCCACCGACACCCCTCCCCTCTCACCGACACCCACACCTCCCTCACCGACGCCCCTCTCCCCTCACCGATAGTCCCACCCTCACTCACAGTTAAATTTCTGGGCCTCTTCCTCTCCCTCAGTTGAGCTGCTGCTGTTGTGTTGAGAATTAGCTCGGTTCTGGTTTGACTCCAGGCCTCTCTCCTGCTGCCAGTTTTGGACATTCATCAGTTCGGAATTGGAGCCAGTGCGATCTGGGCCCAACACAAACAGTGAACCTCTTTCAGTCTGCAACCTCCAACACTGGGGCCTGTCCTTCATTTCCTGACTGATAAGACCAGGTCATACCTGCCCGTGAAGCTGTTGTTTGGGAGGGCTGAGATCAGGGGGATGTCGGGGTTCTGTATCTGGGTGGGGGTCTGTGTCTCTATATGTCTCTTTTGTGTTTGTTCGGTCAGTACTGGCACCACCAGTGACAGGATCGGTCAGTACTGGCACCGCCAGTGACAGGATCGGTCAGTACTGGCACCACCAGTGACAGGATCGGTCAGTACTGGCACTGCCAGTGATAGGATCGGTCAGTACTGGCACCGCCAGTGACAGGATCGGTCAGTACTGGCACTGCCAGTGATAGGATCGGTCAGTATTGGCACCGTCAGCGACAGGATCGGTCAGTATTGGCACTGCCAGCGACAGGATCGGTCAGTACTGGCACCGTCAGCGACAGGATCGGTCAGTACTGGCACCGCCAGCGACAGGATCGGTCAGTACTGGCACCGTCAGCAACAGGATCGGTCAGTACTGGCACCGCCAGCGACAGGATCGGTCAGTACTGGCACTGCCAGTGATAGGATCGGTCAGTACTGGCAATGCCAGTGATAGGATCGGTCAGTACTGGCACCGTCAGCGACAGGATCGGTCAGTACTGGCACTGCCAGTGATAGGATTGGTCAGTACTGGCACTGCCAGTGATAGGATCGGTCAGTACTGGCACCGTCAGCGACAGGATCGGTCAGTACTGGCACTGCCAGTGTCAGTATCAGTCAGTATTGGCACCGCCAATGACAGGATCGGTCAGTCTTGGCCTGACACCTGGCTCCATATGAATACTGTGGTGCTGACCTATGGATGGAGATGTGGTGCGGCCATTTTCCTTATCTATGACCTCAAGCTGATCTAGCTGCAGGCCAGCCCCTGTTAAACAGGTGGCTCTCGCTCATCTGCCTGCTTGGAAATTGGGCCTTGGGATTGCTCTTAATGTTGACTTCAATTTCCCTCCCCTCTCAGCCTCTGGAAAGGCTGTGCATGGGTTCAAATGTCTTCTGAGCCTCATAGAATTCTTCACCTCCCCCACTTTGACACATCCCCTTTAATCAAATCCTTCCCTTTAAATTTCTTCTCTTGAACTTGTCCAGGCCTTCACTTGGAAAAACTCAGCAGGTCTGGCAGCATCGGCGGAGAAGAAAAGAGTTGACGTTTCGAGTCCTCATGACCCTTCGACAGAACTTCAACTCTTTTCTTCTCCGCCGATGCTGCCAGACCTGCTGAGTTTTTCCAGGTAATACTGTTTTTGATTTTGTTTTTGTTTTGGATTTCCAGCATCCGCATTTTTTTTGTTTTTATCTCAGGTCTTCACTTAGTCTATGTGAAAACACTCAGCAGTCAGTCCACTCAAACCTGTACCATCTAACAGAATAGTTAGGCTCCTATTTCCATGGTACGATGCTGGGATCTATGCTGACCTGGGGAATAGCAGTAGTTTTGTAGGTGATATCGTATCGAGGTCTCTTGGGGATCTTAAAGCATCTGAAACCACAAAATTGACAATGGTCACTTACATCCGAAGGGCCTCAAATACACATTCCTCACCATCCCTTAGTGAGTGGCTGAACCCAGACAAAGCTGCTGCACAGATTCAAAGTTGAGCAGATTGTCGCAATATCTTTGAAACTGTTTGCTCCCTACCCAGCAGCTCTGGGATTGCCAGACTCACCCTGATCCAGAAGCAGCCCAGCTACTTCAAATCTCAACAATTCAATTAGATCATCAATTAAGAACCGAAAAAAGTCAAATGAAAGTTGAACAGAATGAGCTGAGTGCCCTAACCACAAGGACCAAGCCCCTGGCAGTCGCTGAATACATAACCCACCTTTAAACACAAAAATATAACAATCAGAATGAGGTAACTAGTCTCCACAGACCTGTGTCGAAAGAGAGAAAAAACAGAATTTCCATAGATCAATATGCAAAACCTTTATAAGACATCACTAAAACAACTTTTCAATGTGTCCTAACTTTTTGCTTTTATCCCAGCTTCAATGTACAGTTTGCAGAATCGGCCAGATAGCTGACTGGGAACTGGGAACTGGGTGATGAGTCACTCACATGAGCTCACTTAGTCACTGTGCTGGTTGGTGCCTCTCCAGTGAGAATTGATCCAGGTTAGACGTGATTTTCTTCTCAGTTCTTTTCTTCCTTCTTCACATTTTCCAGGGCATACACCAGACCATGCTCCACATTGCCTTCAGCGGACGGTGGGTGACTTAAAAATATTTAAAAAAAACAGACACAAGTTAATGAATGCTGGGAAATGTCATTCAAATGAGTGCAGTGCTGGCCCTAACTAGAAAACCCGCCTTCCATCTATCAGAAGGCCAGTTGTGGCGATATTTGCTGAAGATTGCTCAGATACTGAATCAATTTGTATTCACATGCAGCAAGACCTGGACAACATCTGGGCTTGGGTTGATCGTGTGTCACAGATGTTACTTGGCACTAAGTGCCAGGCCATGACCATCTCCAAGAAGAAAGAATACAACTATCACCCCATGACATTCAATGGCATTACCATCACTGAATCCCCCGCTATCAACATCCTGGGAGTTAACACTGCCCAGAACCATAAGACCAAAGGCAGCAGTGTGTACCACCTTCCCTCCGGGACACCCTGGTCCACTCCTCCATCACCCCCTACACCTCATTACCCTCCCACGGCACCTTCCCATGCAACAGCAGAAGATGCAACACCTGCCCCTTTACTTCACCCCTCCTCACCATCCAAGGGCCCAAACACTCCTTTCAAGTGAAGCAGCATTTCACTTGCACATCCCTCAATTTAGTCTTTGCATTCGCTGCTCCCAATGCAGTTTCCTCCACATTGGAGAGACCAAACGCAGACTGGGTGACCACTTTGCAGAACACCTTCGGTTTGTCCACAAGCATGACCCAGACCTCCCTGTCACTTGCCATTTCATGCACCCTGCTCTCTTGCTCACATGTCCATCCTTGGCCTGCTGCATTGTTCCAGTGAAGCCCAAAGCAAACTGGAAGAACAGCACCTCATGTTCTGACTGGGCACTTTACAGCCTTCTGGACTGAATATTAAGTCCAACAACTTCAGATCATGAACACTCTCCTCCATCCCCACCCCCTTTCCGATCCCCTTTTTCCAATAGTTTATAAATTTTTTTTACAACTATTTTTTTCTTTTCCCTCCTATTTTTAAATTTATTTCGATCTATTGTTTCATCTCCACCTTTTAGCCCATATCGATCCCTTCCCCCCACCCCACCCGCACTAGGGCCACCTGCCACTAGCTTGCTTCCCTTAATGTCCCCATTAGCACATCCTTTAGATAATATCACCACCGTCAATACCCCTTTGTCCTTTTGTCTATGACATCTTTGGCAGTCTCTTCTTGGCCTCCACCTATCACTGGCCCCCTATCAAACTCTCCTATCCCACCCTCTTCTACTAGTTTATATTTCATCTCATTTCTATATGTCTTAGTTCTGATGAAGGGTCATACGGACTTCAAACGTCAACTGTATCCCACTCCGCAGAGGCTGTCAGACCTGCTGAGATTTTCCGGGTATTTTTGTTTTTGTACCATCTACAAGATGCACTGCAGAAACGCCTTAAGGCTCCTTAGACAGCACCTTCCAAACCCATGACCACTACCATCTAGAAGGACAAGGGCAGCAAACACATGGGAACACCACCACCTGGAAGTTCCCCTCCAAGTCACTCACTACCCTGACTTGAATATATATCGCTGTTCCTTCAGTGTCGCTGGGTCAAAATCCTGGAACTCCCTCCCTAACAGCACTGTGGGTGTACCCACACCACATGGACTGCAGCGGTTCAAGAAGGCAGCTCACCACCACCTTCTCAAGGGCAATTAGGGGTGGGCAATAAATGCTGGCCCAGCCAGTGACACTCAAATCTCGTGAAGGAATAAAGAAAACTGACCCCTTGCCTGACTGTTCTGGTGACAGGTGAAAATGGAGGCCATGAAGGTTTCCCACTCCCTCTCTCCCTGATTGTTCTTTCAATCTCTTTCTCTAATATATTTCACTGTGTATTTGCCCTCTCTCCATACTCTTTGCTGTACCTGTTCCAAATATCAATTGTTCCACTGGTCAGTCAGTCTCCCAAGTTGTGTTCATTCTTGGCAACTTAGCACTCACTCTGAGACTGCTGTCTGCCCAGCTAGCTTCGTATTGAACTTGTTAATCAGCCGCTTTCAGACCCAGTCACTCTTGCCATGGGTCAGGATGTTGGTTCTTGACTCTCCATCATTTCACCCATCCCCCTCTTCTATCTTTCTCTCGATCCCTAAACCTAAGACCCACATGTACATCTGCCACTGAAACTTTCACACTCTCTGTAACTTTCTCTCCCAGTCGGTCTCTCTCTCCATCAATTTATCTCTCTCTGTTGCTCCAAAACAACACTTCACCGGTGTCCCTTTTCCACTCTCACACTCTGTCCCACACTCATTCAGTCAGCACCTCTCTCTCTCTCTCTCTGCCTCCAACTGTGTCTCCCACACTCTCGGATTTTCACATGCCCCCTGTATCCACTCTCAGTCTGACTCTCTCTTTCCCACTCTGTCTCTATTCTTCAGTCTGCCACTGTCTTGCTATCTATAATTCTTTCTCTCTCTACTACTACTCTCACACTCTTGTCTTCGACATTCTGCAGTCTGAGCTAAACACTTCCCAGCTGGTTTCCCAGCAACCACAAAAACAACAACAGAAACCAGGAGATCGACTCAGGAGCTGCCATAAAATCAGCACATAACTGGCACGTGGATGAAGGCCAGTGATATATAAACCACACCCAGAGCAGGGCCAGTGATATATAAACTGCACCCAAAGCAGGGGCAGTGAAATATAAACTACACCCAGGGCAGGGGCAGTGATATATAAAACAAACCCAGAGCAGGGGTAGTAATATATAAAACACACCCAGGCAGGGGCAGTGATGTATAAACTGCATCCAGAACAGAGGCAATGATATATAAGCCACATCCAGAGCAGAGGCAGTGATATACAAACTGTACCCACAGCAAAGGCATTGATATATAAACCGCACCCAGAGCAGGGGCAATGATAGATAAGCCAACCCAGGGCAGAGGCAGTTATGTATAAAGTTCACCCACAGCAGGTGCAGTGATACATTAGCCGCACCCAGGGCAGGGGCAGGGTTATATAAACCACACCCAGAGCAGGGTCAGTGCTATATCAACCACACTCAAAGCAGGGGCAGCAAAATATAAACCACACGCAGAGCAGGGCAGTGAAATATAATCGACACCCAGATCAGGGGCACTGAAATGTAAACCACACACTGAGGAGTCTCAGTGATGTATAAACCACACCCAGAACTGGAGCAGTGGTATATAAAGCACACCCAGGGCAAGGGCAGTGATATATAAACCGCACCAAGAGCAGGGACAATGATATATAAACCACACCCAGATCAGGCGCCGTGATATATAAACCACACCCAGAGCAGGGGCAGTGATATATAAACCACACCCAGGGCAGTGGCTGTGATATATAGACTGCACACAGAGCATGGTCAGTGAAATATAAACCACACCCAGATCAGGATCAGTGAAATATAAACCATACCCAGGGCAGGGGCACTGATATATAAACCACACACTGATGAGGGTCAGTGATGTATAAACTACACCCAGAGCTGGGGCAGTAAAATATAAGCAACACATACAGCAGGAGCAGTAGTAGTTAAACCACACCCAGAGCTGGAGCAGTGGTATATAAAGCACACCCAAGGCAAGGGCAGTGATATATAAGCCACACACACAGCAGGAGCACTGGTATATAAAGCACACCCAGGGCAGGGGCACTGATATATAAACCACACACTGAGGAGGGTCAGTGATGTATAAACTACACCCAGAGCTGGGGCAGTAAAATATAAGCAACACATACAGCAGGAGCAGTAGTAGTTAAACCATACCCAGAGCAGGGGCAGTGATATAAAAGCCGCACACACAGCAGGAGAAGTGATGTATAATCCACACTCAGAGCAGGGCAACAACATATAAACCACACCCAGTGCAGCGGCAGTGACATATAAACCTACCCAGAGCAGGGGCAGTGATATAAAAAATGCATCCAGAGCAGGGGCAATGATACATAAACCTCACCCAGAGCAGGAGCAGTGATATATAAACCATACCCTGAGCAGGAGCAGTGATATATAAATCACATCCAGAGCAAGGGCAGTGATATATAAAACGCACCTAGGGCAGTGGCTGTGACATATATACCGCACCCAGAGCAGGGGCCGTGATATATAAACTACACCCAGAGCAGGGGCAGTGATATATAAACAAAACCCAGGGCAGGGGCAGTGATATATAAACCACACCCAGAGCAGGGGCAGTGATTTAGAAACCACACCCAGGGCAGGAGCAGTGATATATAAATGAAAACAAGGGCATGGTCAGTGATAGATATACTGCACCCAAAGCAGGGTCAATGATATATAAACCACACCCAGATCAGGGGCAATGAAATATAAGCCAAACACAGATCAGGAGCAGTGGTATATAAACCACACCCAGAACAGGGGCACTGATATACAAACTGGACCGAGCAGGAGCAGTGATATATAAACCACACACAGATCAAGGAAAGTGACATATAAACTACAACCAGAGCAGGGCAATAACATATAAACCACAGCCAGAGCTTGGGCAGTGATATATTAATCGCACTCATAGCAGGGGCAGTGATATATAAAACGCATCCAGAACAAGGGCAATGACATATAAGCCACACCCAGGGTGGGGACAGGGATATATAAACCGCACCCAGGGGCAATGATATATAAACCGCACCAAGATAAGGGTCAGTGAAATATAACCCGCACCCAGAGCAGAGGCAGCGATATATAAACCACACCCAGATCAAGGGCCTTGATATATAAACCACACCGAGGGCAGGGGCAGTGATATATAAACCACACCCAGGGAAGGGGCAGTGATATATACACCAAACCCAGATCAGGGACTGTAATATATAAACCACACCCAGGGCAGGGGCAGTGATATATAAACCACACCCAGATCAAGGCCCTTGATATATAAACCACACCCAGGGAAGGGGCAATGATATATACACCAAACCCAGATCAGGGACCGTGATATATAAACCACACCCAGGGCAGGGGCAGTGATATATAAACCACAGCCAGGGCAGGGGCAGTGATATATAAACCACACCCAGGGCAGGGTCTGTGATATATAAACCGCAACCAGGGCAGGGGCAGTGATATATAATCCACAATCAGGGCAGAGGCAGTGATATATAATCCACAACCAGGGCAGGGGCAGTGATATATAAACCAGACCAAGAACAGGGGCACTGATATGTAAACCACACACTGAGGTGGGTCAGTGATGTATAAACCACACCCAGAGCTGGGGCCGTGATATAAAAGCCACACTCAGAGCAGGAGCAGTGATGTATAAACCACATCCAGAGCAGGTCAATAACATATAAACCACACCCAGAGCAGGGGCAGTGATAAAGAAACCACACCCAGAGCATGGAGAGTGATATATAAACAACACCCGTCGGAGGGACAGTGATATATAAATCGCACACAGGTCAGTGGCAATGATATATAAACCAGACCCATAGCAGGGGCAGTGATATATAAATCAGACCCTGAGCAGGGGCAGTGATATATAAACAACACCCTTCAGAGTGACAGTGATATATAAACTGCACCCAGAGCAGGGGCAGTGATGCATAAACTGCACCCAGAAGAGAAACCATGAAATATAAATCACACCCAGAGCAGGGGCACTAATGTTTAAACCACACCCTGTAGGCGGCAGTGCTATATAAGCCATGCACAGAGCAGGAGAATTATTATATACACCACAACCAAGGCAAGGGCAGTGATATATAAACCGCAAGCAGAGCTGGGGCAGTAATACAAAAGCCACACACAGAGCAGGAGCAGTGATGTATAAATCATACCCAGAGCAGGGCAATAACATATAAACCACACCCAGAGCAGGGCAATAACATATAAACCTCACCCACAGCAGGGGCAGTGATACATAAACCACACCCAGAGCAGGGAGAGTGGTATATAAACAACACCCTTCGGAGGGACAGTGATATATAAACTGACTCAGAGCAGGGGCAGTGATGTATAAACTACACCCAGAGCAGGGGCAGTGATATATAAACCGCACCCAGAGCAGGGGCAGTGATATAAAAGCCACACCTAGAGCAGAGGCAGTGATAGATAAATCACACCCAGGGCAGTGGCTGTGATATATATACCGCACCCAGAGCAGGGGCAGTGATATATAAACCACACCCAGAGAAGGCTCAGTGATACATAAACTACACCCAGAGAAGGCTCAGTGATACATAAACCAAGCCCAGTGCATAGCCAGTGATATATAAACCACAGCCAGAGCAGGAGCACTGATATATAAATCACACCCAGAGCTAGGGCCCAGATATATAAACTGCACCCAGAGCAGGGGCACTGATATGCAAACCACACACTGAGGAGAGGTCAGTAATGTATAAACCACACCCAGAGCTGGGGCAGTGATATATAAACTGCACCCATATCAGGGGCAGTGATACATAAAATGCACCCAGAAGAAAAACCATGAAATATAAACCGCACCCAGAACAGGGGCAATGATGTTTAAACCACACCCTGAGGGCGGCAGTGATATATAAGCCACACACAGAGCAGGAGAAGTGGTATATAAACCACACACAAACAGGGGTACTTATAAACCTCAGTGAACAGGGGCAGTGATATATAAACCACACCCAGATTAAGCAAAGTGACATATAAAACACATCCAGAGCAGGGCAATAACATATAAACCACACCAAGAACAGGGGCACTGAAATGTGAACCACACACTGAGGTGGGTAATTGAAGTATAAACCACACCCAGAGCTGGGGCAGTGAAATATAAGCCACACACACAGCAGAGGCAGTGCTATATAAATCACAACTAGAGCAGGAGCCATGATATAAAAGCCACACACAGAGCAGGAGCATTGATGTATAAACCACACCCAGAGCAGGGCAATAACATATAAACCGCACCCAGAGCAGGGGTAGTGATACAGAAACCACACCCAGGGCATGGAGAGTGATTTATAAACAACACCCTTCAGAGGGACAGTATTATATAAATCGCACACAGGTCAGTGGCTGTGATACATATACCGCACCCAAAACATGGGCAGTGATGTATAAACCACACCCAGAGCAGGGGCAGTGATATATAAACCGCACCCAGAGCAGGGGCAGTGATGTATAAACCACACCCAGAGCAGGGGCAGTGATATATAAACCGCACCCAGAGCAGGGGCAGTGATATATAAATCACACCCAGAGCAGGAGCAGTTTTATATAAACCACACCTAGATCAGGGGCAGTGATATAAAAGCCACACCCAGAGCAGAGGCAGTGATAGATAAATCACACCCAGGGCAGTGGCTGTGATATATATACCGCACCCAGAGCAGGGGCAGTGACATATAAACCACACCAAGAGAAAGCTCAGTGATACATAAACCAAACCCAGTGCACGGCCACTGATATATAAACCACAGCCAGAGCAGGAGCACTGACATATAAACCATACCCAGAGCTAGGGCCCTGATATATAAACTGCACCCAGAGCAGGGGCACCGATTTGCAAACCACACACTGAGGAGAGGTCAGTGATGTATAAACCACACCCAGAGCTGGGGGCAGTGATATATAAACTGCACCCAGAGCAGGGGCAGTGATATATAAAATGCACCCAGAGAAAAACCATGAAATATAAACCGCACCCAGAACAGGGGCAGTGATATATAAACCACACCCAGAGCAGAGAGAGTGATATATAAACAAAACCCTTTGGAGGGACAGCGATATATAAACTACACCCAGATCAGGGGCAGTGATATATAAATCACACGTAGTGCAGGATAGTGATATATAAACCACACCCAGGGCAGGGGCAGTGATATATAAACCATACCCAGATTAGGGGCACTGATATATAAATCACACCCAGGGCAGGGGTAGTGATAAATAAATCACACCCAGGGCAGGGGCAGTGATATATAAACCACATACAGATCAAGGAAAGTGACATATAAACCACAACCAGAGCAGGGCAATAACATATAAACCAAAGCCAGAGCTCGGGCAGTGATATATTAATCTCACTCAGAGCAGGGGCAGTGATATATAAACCGCACCCAGATCAGGGGCAGTAATATATAAGCCACTCCCAGGGCAGGGGCAGTGATATATAAACCACACCCAGGGCAAGAGCCAGTGTTATATAAACCACACAGACTGCACCCAGGATAAGGGCAGTGAAATATAAACCACACCCACAGCAGGGGCAGTGATATATAAACCACATACAGATCAAGGAAAGTGACATATAAACCACAACCAGAGCAGAGCAATAACATATAAACCAAAGCCAGAGCTCGGGCAATGATATATTAATCTCACTCAGAGCAGGGGCAGTGATATATAAAAAGCATCCAGAGCAGGGGCAGTAATATATAAGCCACTCCCAGGGCAGGGGCAGTGATATATAAACCACACCCAGATCAGGGGCAGTGATATATAGATCACACCCAGGGCAGGGGTAGTGATATATAAACCACACCCAGGCCAGGGGTAGTGATATATAAACCACACCCAGGGCAGGGGCAGTGATATATAAATCACACCCAGGGCAGGGGCAGTGATATATAAAACACACCCAGGGCAGGGTGAGTGATAAATAAACCACACCCAGGTCAGGGGCAGTGATATATAAACCACACCCAGATCAGGGGCAGTGATATATAAAACACACCCAGGGCAGGGTGAGTGATATATAAACCACACCCAGGTCAGGGGCAGTGATATATAAACCACACCCAGATTAGGGGCAGTGATATATAAACCGCACCCAGGGCAGGGGCAGTGATATATAAACCACACCCAGATCAGGGGCAGTGATATATAAACCACACCCAGGGCGGGGCAGTTATATATAAACCACACCCAGATCAGGGGCAGTGATATATAAATCACACCCAGGGCAGGGGTAATGATATATAAACCACACCCAGGGCAGGGGTAGTGATATATAAACCACACCCAGGGCGGGGCAGTTATATATAAACCACACCCAGATCAGGGGCAGTGATATATAAATCACACCCAGGGCAGGGGTAATGATATATAAACCACACCCAGGGCAGGGGTAGTGAAATATAAACCACACCCAGGGCAGGGGTAGTGATATATAAATCACACCCAGGGCAGGGGCAGGGATATATAAAGTGCACCCAGAGCAGGGGCAATGATATTAAATCCACACACAGAGCAGGAGCATTGGTATATAAACCAGACCCAAGGCAGGGACAGTGATATATAAACCGCACCCAGAGCAGGGGCAGTGATATATAAACCACACCCAGATAGAGACCGTGATATATAAACCACACCCAGGGCAGGGTCAGTGATATATAAACTGCAACCAGGGCAGGGTCAGTGACTTAAAAACCAAACCCTGATCTGGGGCAGTGAAATATAAGCCACACAAAGAGCAGGAGCAGTGGTATATAAGTCACACACAAACAGGGGCACTGAGATATAAGACTCAGTGAGCAGGGGCAGTGATACATAAACCACACCCAGATTAAGGAAAGTGACAAATAAAACACACCCAGAACACAGCAATAACATATAAAACACACCCAGAGAAGGGCAATAACATAAAAAAGGCACCCGGAGCAGGGGCAGTGGTACATAAACAACACCGAGAGCAGGGAGAGTGTTATATAAACAACACCCTTCGGATCGGCAATGAAATATAAACCGCACCAAGAGCCAGGGCAGTGATATACAGACCGCACTCTGAGGAGCGTCAGTGATGTATAAACCACACCCAGAGCTGTGACAGTGATATATAAACTGTACCAACAGCCTGGGCAGTGATATACAGATTGCACCCAGGATAAGGGCAGTGAAATATAAACCACACCTACAGCAGGGGCAGTGATATATAAACCACATACAGATCAAGGAAAGTGACATATAAACCACAACCAGAGCAGGGCAATAACATATAAACCAAAGCCAGAGCTCGGGCAATGATATATTAATCTCACTCAGAGCAGGGGCAGTGATATATAAAAAGCATCCAGAGCAAGGACAATGACATATAAGCCACTCCCAGGGCAGGGGCAGTGATATATAAACTGCACCCAGAACAGGAGCAGTGATTTATAAACCGCACCCAGGGCAGGGGCAATGATACATAAACCACACCAAGAGCAGGGTCAGTGAAATGTAACCCACACCCAGAGCAGAGACAGCGATATATAAACTGCACCCAGAGCAGGGACACTGATATCTACACCACACATTGAGGAGGGTCAGTGATGTATAAATGAGACACAGAGCTGGGGCAGTGATATATAAACTGCGCCAGAGCTGGGGCAGTGATGCATAAACTGCACACAGAAGAGAAACAATGAAATATAAGCCACAAACTGAGCAGGGGCACTTATGTTTAAACCACACCCTGTGGGCGGCTGTAATATATAAGCCACACACAGAGCAGGAGAAGTGGTATATACACCACAACCGTGGTATATACACCACAACCAAGGCAAGGGCAGTGATATATAAACCATATGAAGAGCTGGGGCAGTGAAATATAAGCCACACCCAGAACAATAGCAGTGGTATATAATCCACAGCCAGAGCATGGGCAGTAATACAAAAGCCACACACAGAGCAAAAGCAGTGATGTATAAACCATAACCAGAGCAGCGCAATACCATATAAACCGCACCCAGAGCAGGGGCATTGATACATAAACCACAGCCAGAGCAGGGAGAGTGCTATATAAACAAGACCATTTGGAGGGACAGTGATATATAAACTGCACCCAGAGCAGGGGCAGTGATATATAAACCGCACCCAGAGCAGGGGCAGTGATACATAAACCAAACCCAGTGCACGGACAGTGATATATAAACTGCAGCCAGACCAGGAGCAGTGATATATAAACCGCACACAGGGCAGGGGGCAATGATATATAAACCGCACTAAGAGCAGGGTTAGTGAAATATAACCCGCACCCAGAGGAGAGGCAGCGATAATATAAACCACACCCAGGGCAGGGGTAGTAATATATAAACCACAGCCAGGGCAGGGGCAGTGATATATAAACTGCACCCAGAGCAGGGGCAATGATATAAAAGCCACACAGAGGGCAGGAGCAGTGGTATATAAACCACACCCAAGGCAGAGGCAGTGATATATAAACCGCACCCAGAGCAGGGGCAGTGATGTATAAACCGCACCCAGATCAGGGCCGTGATACATAACCCACATCCAGGGCAGGGGCAGTGATATAGAAACCACACTCAGGGCAGCGCAGTGATACATAAACGACACCAAGTGCATGGTCAGTGATAGATATACCGCACCCAGAGCAGGGTCAGTGATATATAAGCCACACCCAGATCAGGGGCAGTGAAATATAAGCCAAACACAGATCAGAAGCAGTGGTATATAAGCCACACCCAGAACAGGGGCACTGACATATAAACCGGACCGAGCAGGGGCAGTGATATATAAACCACACACAGCTCAAGGAAAGTGACATGTAAACCACAACCAGAGCAGGGCAATAACAAATAAACCACACCCAGAGCTCGGGCAGTGATATATTAATCTCACTCAGAGCAGGGGCAGAGATATAGAAAAAGCATCCAGAGCAAGGGCAATGACATATAAGCCACACCCAGGGTGGGGGCAGTGATATATAAACCACACCCGGAGCAGAGGAAATGATATATAAACCGAACCAAGAGCAGGGTCAGTGAAATATAACCCGCACCCAGAGAAGAGGCAGCGATATATAAACCACACCCAGATCAGGGGCAGTGATATATAAATCGCACCCAGGGCAGGGGTAGTGATATGTACACCACACCCAGGGCAGGGGTAGTGATATATAAACCACACCCAAGGAATGGGCAGAGATATATAAACTGCACCCAGAGCAGGGGCAGTGATATATATACCACACCCAGATCAGGGCCGTGATACATAAACCACACCCAGGGCAGGGGTAGTGATATATAAAGGACACCAAGGGCATGGTCAGTGATAGATATACCTTACCCAGAGCAGGATCAGTGATATATACACCACACACAGATCAGGAGCAGTGGTATATAAGCCACACCCAGAACAGGGGCACTGATATATAAACCAGACCGAGCAGGGGCAGTGATATATAAACCACACACAGATCAAGGAAAGTGACATATAAACTACAACCAGAGCAGGGCAATAACATATAAACCAAACCCAGAGCTCGGCCAGTGATATATTAATCTCACTCAGAGCAGGGGAAGTGATATATAAAAAGCATCCAGAGCAAGGGCAATGACATATAAGCCACTCGCTGGGCAGGTGCAGTGATTTATAAACCGCACCCAGGGCAGGGGTAGTGATATATAAACCGCACCCAGGGCAGTGGCAATGATATATAAACCGCACCAAGAGCAGGGTCAGTGAAATATAACCCGCGTCCAGAGCAGAGGCAGCGATATATAATCCACACCCAGATCAGGGGCAGTGATATATAAATCACACCCAGGGCAAGGGTATTGATATATAAACCACACCCATGGCAGGGGCAGTAATATATAAACTGCTTCCAGAGCAGGGGCAATGATATAAAAGCCACACACAGATCAGAAGCAGTGGTATGTAAACCACATCCAAGGCAGAGTCAGTGATTTATTAACCGCAACCAGAGCAGGGGCTGTGATATATAAACCACATCCAGATCAGGGACAGTGAGAAAAAACCACACCCAGGGCAGGGTCAGTGATATATAAACCGCAACCACGGCAGGGACAGTGATATATAAGCCACACCCAGCGCAGGGGCAAAGATATATAAACTGCACCCAGAGCAGGGGCACTGATATGTACACCACACACTGAGGAGGGTCAGTGATGTATAAATGACACCCAGAGCTGGGGCAGTGATATATAAACTGCACCCAGAGCAGGGGCAGTGATAAATAAACTGCACCCAGAAGAGAAACCATGAAATATAAACCATACCCAGAGCAGGGGCACTTATGTTTAAACCACACCCTGTGGGCAGCAGTGATATATAAGCCACACACAGAGCAGGAGAAGTGGTACATACACCACAACCAAGGCAAGGGCAGTGATATATAAAACACACACAGAGCTGGGGCACTGAAATATATGCCACACCCAGAACAGGAGCAGTGGTATATAAACCACAGCCAGAGCAGGGGCAGTAATGCAAAAGCCACACACAGAGCAGGAGCAGTGATGTATAAATCATACCCAGAGCAGGGCAATAACATATAAACCACACCCAGAGCAGGGCAACAACAGATAAACCTCACCCACAGCAGGGGCAGTGATACATAAACCACACACAGAGCAGGGAGAGTGATATATAAACAAAAGCCTTCGGAGGGACAGTGATATATAAACAAAAGCCTTCGGAGGGACAGTGATATATAAACTGCAACCAGAGCAAGGGCAGTGATGTATAAACCACACCCAGAGCAGAGGCAGTGATAGATAAATCGCACCCAGGGAAGTGGCTGTGATATATATACCGCACCCAGAGCAGGAGCAGTGATATATAAACCACACCCAAAGCAAAGGCCTTGATATATAAACTGCACCGAAATCAGGGGCATTGATATGCAAACCACACACTGAGGAGAGGTCAATGATGTATAAACCACACCCAGAGCTGGAGCACTGATATATAAACTGCACCCAGAGCAGGGGCGCTGATATGCAAACCACACACTGAGGAGAGGGCAGTGATGTATAATCAACAACCAGACCTGGAGCAGTGATACATAAACTGCATCTGGAGCAGGGGTACTGACACATGAAGTGAACCAAGAAGAGAAACCATGAAATATAAACCACACCCAGAGCAGGGTCAGTGATGTATAAACCAAACCCTGATCAGTGGCTGTGAAATATAAGCCACGCAAAGAGCAGGAGCAGTGGTATATAAGCCACACACAAACAGGCGCACTGATACATAAACCCCAGCGAGCAGGGGCAGTGATATATAAACCACACCCACATTATGGAAAGTGACATATAAAACACACCCAGAGCAGGGCAATGACATATAAACTGCACCCAGAGCAGGGCAATAACATAAAAAACGCACCCAGTGCTGGGGCAGTGATACATAAACCACACCCAGAGCTGGGAAAGGGATATATAAACAACACCCTTCGGAGGGACAGTGATATGTAAACTGCACCCAGAGCCGGGGCAGTGATACATAAACCACACCCAGAACAGGGAGAGTGTTATATAAACAACACCCTTCGGAGGGATAGTGATATATAAACCGAACCAAGAGCCGGGGCAGTGATATACAGACCGCACCCCGGGCAGGGGCAGTGAAATATAAACCATACCCAGACCAGGGGCAGTTAAATATAAACCACACCCAGAGCATGGGCACCGATATGTAAACCACACTCTGAGGAGGGTCAGTGATGTCTAAACCACACCCAGAGCTGCGACCGTGATATATAAACTGCACCCAGAGCAGGGGCATTGATACATAAACTGCACCCAGAAGAGAAACCATGAAATATAAGCCGCACACAGAGCAGAGGCACAGATGGTTAAACCACAACCTGAGCTGGGGCAGTGGTATATAAACAGCACCCAGAACAGGGGCAATGATATATAAACCGCACCAAGAGCAGGGCCAGTGATTTATAAACCATACCCAAAGCAGGGGCAGTGATAGATAAACTGCACCCAGAGCAGGGGCAGTGATATATAAACCACACCCAGAGCAGGGGCAGTGATATATAAAAAGCATCCAGAGCAGGGGCAATGATATATAAGCCACACCCAATGCGGGGGCAGTGATACATAAACCGCACCAAGAGCAGTGACAGTGAAATATAACCCGCACCCAGAGTAGAGGCAGTGATATATAAACCACACCCAGAATAGGGGCCGTGATATATAAACCACACCAAGGGCAGGGGCAGTGATATATAAACCAAAGCCAAGGCAAGGGCAGTGATATGTAAACCACACCCAGAGCAGGGGCAGTGATATATATACCACACCCAGAGTATGGTCTGCCATATATAAACAGCTCCCAGAGCACGTTCAGTGATATTATAAACAACATCCAGAGCAAGGGCAGTGATACATAAACCACACCCAGAGCAGGGGCAGTAATATATAAGTTGCACTGAAAGCAGCGGCAGTGATATATAAACCGCACCCAGAGCAGGGGCAGTGATATATAAACCGCATCCAGAGCAGAGGCAGTGATATATAAACCGCACCCAGAGCAGGGGCAGTGAAATATAAATCACACCCCTTGCAGGGCCAGTGATATATAAACTGCACCCAAGCTGGGCAGGGATATATATACCAAACCCAGAGATCGTGCAGTGATATGTGAAGCACAATGTGAGGAGAGACCGTGATATATAAACCGCACACAGAGCTGGGGCAGTGACATATAATCGATACCCAGTGCAGGGCCAGTGATATATAAACCACACCCAAAGCAGGGCAGTGATAGATAAACCACACCCAGGGAAGAGGAAGTGAAATATAAACAGCACCCAGAGCAAGGGCAGTGACATATGTACTGCACCCAGAGCAGGGTCAGTGATATATAAACCACACCCAGGCATGGGCAGCAATATATAAACCAAACCCATGGAAGGGGTAGTGACATCTAAACCACATCCAGGCTGGGGCAGTGATATATAAACAACACCCAGAGCAAGGGCAGTGATATATTCGTTGCATCAAAAGCAGCGGCTGTGATATATAAACCGCAGCCAGAGCTCGGGCAGTGATATATTTACCGCACTCAGAGCAGGACAGTGATATAGAAAATGCATCCAGAGCAGGGGCACTGATATATAACCACACCCAGGGCGGGGGGCAGTGATATATAAACCGCACCCAGAGCAGGCGCAGTGATATACAAGCCACACTCAGAGCAGGGGGAGTGAAATGTAAACCACACTCTGAACAGGGGCCTAAATATATAAACCACACCCAGAGTAGGGGCATAGATACATAAACCACACCCAGAGCAGGGGCAGTGATATATAAACCACACCCAGAGTAGTGGCATAGATCTATAAACCATACCCAGAGCAGGGGCAGTGATATATAAACCACAGTCAAAGCAGGGGAAGTGATAGATAAACCACACTCAGGGAAGGGGCAGTGAAATATAAATAGCAAGCAGAGCAAGGGCAGTGATATATGCACTGCACCCAAAGCAGGGTCAGTGATATATAAACCACACCCAGGCATGGGCAGCGATATATAAACCACACCCATGGAAGGGGCAGTGACATATAAACCACATCCAGGCAGGGGCAGTGATATATAGACAACACCCAGAGCAAGGGCAGTGATATATTCGTTGCATCAAAAGCAGTGGCAGTGATATATAAACCGCAGCCAGAGCAGCAGCAGTGATATGTAAACCGCATGTAGAGCAGGGGCAGTGATATGTAAACCACACCCAGAGCTGGGGCAGTGATATGTAAAGTGCAGCCAGAGCTCGGGCAGTGATATATTTACCGCACTCAGAGAAGGACAGTGATATACAAAATGCATCCAGAGCTGCGGCAATTATATATAAGCCACACCCAGGGCGGGGGCAATGATATATAAAGGGCAACCAGAGCAGGAGCAGTGATATACAAGCCACACCCAGAGCAGTGGCTGTGATATTTAAACTACACGCAGAGCAGGGGCAGTGATATCTAAACCTCACCCAGAGCAGGAGCAGTGATTTATAAACCGCACCCTGGGCAGGGGCAATGATATATAAACCACACCCAAAGCATGGGCAGTGATATAGAAACCGCAGCCAGAGCAGGCGCAGTGATATACAAGCCATACCCAGAGTAGGGGGAGTGAAAGATAAACCACACCCCGAACAGGCGCCTAGAAATATAAACCACACCCAGAGTAGGGGCAGTGATATATAAACCACACCCAGGGAAGGGGCAATGAAAGATAAACAGCACCCAGAGCAAGGGCAGTGATATATATACCGCACCCAGAGCAGGGTCAGTGATATATAAACCACACACACACACCACAGAAGGGGCAGTGACATCTAAACCACACCCAGGCAGGGGCAGTGATATTTAAACCACACCCAGAGCAGGGGCAGTGCTATATAAACCGCACCTAGAGCAGCGGATTTGACACATAAACCTCACACAGAGCAGGGTCAGTGATATACAAAATGCATCCAGAGCAGGGGCACTGATATATCAGCCACACCCAGGGCAGGAGTAGTGATATATAAACCGCACCCAGAGAAGGAGCTGTGATATACAAGCCAGACCCAGAGCAGGGGCAGTGATATATAAACCACACCTAGGGCAGGGGCAGTGATATATAAACCACACCCAGGGCTGGAGCAGTGACTTATAAACCGCACCCAGGGCAGGGGCAATGATATATAAACCGCACCAAGAGCTGGGTCAGTGAAATATAACCCGCACCCATAGCAGAAGCAGTGATATATAATCTACACCCAGAGCAGGGACAGTGATATACAAGTTTCACTGAAAGCAGCAGCAGTGATACATAAACCGCACCCAGAGCAGGGGCAGAGTTATATAAACCGCACCCAGAGCAGTGGCAGTGATATATAAACCACAGTCAAAGCAGGGGAAGTGATAGATAAACCACACCCAGGGAAGGGGCAATAAAATATAAACAGCACCCAGAGCAAGGGCAGTGATATATGCACTGCACCCAGAGCAGGGTCAGTGATATATAAACCACACCCAGGCAGGGGCAGTGATATATAAACAACACCCAGAGCAAGGGCAGTGATATACTCGTTGCATCAAAAGCAGCGGCAGTGATATGTAAACCACACCCAGAGCAGGAGCAATGATATATAGACCGCACCCAGAGCTCGGGCAGTGATATATTTACCGCACTCAGAGCAGGACAGTGATATACAAAATGGATCCAGAGCTGGGGCAATTATATATAAGCCACACCTAGTGCGGGGGCAGTGATATATAAAGTGCAACCAGAGCAGGAGCAGTGATATACAAGCCACACCCAGAACAGGGGCAGTGATATTTAAACCACATGCAGAGCAGGGGCAGTGATATCTAAACCGCACCCAGAGCAGGAGCAGTGATTTATAAACCACACCCAGGGCAGGGGCAATGATATATAAACCACATGCAGGGCAGGGGAATTGATATATAAACTACACCCAAAGCGTGGGCAGTGATATAGAAACCGCACCCAGAGCAGGCACAGTGATATACAAGCCACACCCAGAGCAGGGGGAGTGAAATATAAACCATACCCCGAACAGGGGCCTAGATATATAAACCACACCCAGAGTAGGGGCAGTGATATGAAAACCACACCTAGGGAAGGGGCAGAGAAATATAAACAGCACCCAGAGCAGAGGCAGTGATATATATATACCGCATCCAGAGCAGGGGCAGTGATATATAAACCACACCCAGGCATCGGCAGTGATATGCAAACCACATGCATGGAAGGGGCAGTGGCATCTGAACCACATCCAGGCAGGGGCAGTAATATATTAGTTGCAGCAAAAGCAGCGGCAGTGAGATATAAACTGCACCCAGAGCAGCGGCAGTGATATGTAAACCACACCAAGATCTCTGGCAGTGATATATTTACCGCACTCAGAGCAGGGCAGTGATATACAAAATGCATCCAGAGCATGGTCAATTATATATAAGCCACACCCAGATCGGGGCCGTGATATATAAACCACACCCACGGCTGGGTTAGTGAAATATAAACCACACCCATAGCAGGGGCAGTGATATATAAACCGCATCAAGAGCAGGGACAGTGAAATATAAGCCGCACCCAGAGCAGAGGCAGTGATATATAAACCACAACCAGAATAGGGGCCGTGATATATAAACCACACCCAGGGTAGGGGCAGTGATATATAAACCACAGCCAGGGCAGGGGCAGTCATATGTAAACCACACCCAGAGCAGGGGCAGTGACATATATACCACACCCAGAGTATGGTCTGCCATATATAAACAGCACCCAGAGCATGCTCAGGTGATATTATAAACCACATCCAGAGCTGGGGCAGTGATATATAAACCATGACCTGAGGAGGGGCAGAGATATACAAACCACACCCTGAGGAGGGTCAGTGATATATAAACACGACCCTGAGGAGAGTCAGTGATATATAAACCACTCCCTGAGGAGGGACAGTGATATATAACCCACACTGAGTAAAGGCACTCTGTTAAATTTCTTGCAGGCAGAGTGGATGCAGTGATGGAGTGGTGCGTGGTTTCAGTAAAAGTGTATAGAGGTGTGTAAACAACAATCTGAACCATGAGTTGGGAGAAAGGATAGCCAAAACTAATGTAAAAAAGAGCTTTTATTGATGTTATATACAAATGTACAGCACAGATAGGAACCTGCAAATGGGTTTTAGTTCACATGCCAGATGCACGCCACTTTATGACATAAATTTGTTTGTAGCCCCAATATTTCAAAAAAATGCTAGGATACAGTACTCTAAGTCTAATGCTCATGCACCAAGCTGCTCACAGAGCCACTACCTTAGTCACAGTGATTTACACAAATAAACAGTTCTTATAGAAATGTAGAAAAATACTTTACACAAACTGAAAAATTCAAAAACATTAAGAACTTGAAGTCATTTTTCTCCTTTTCAGTCTCTCTCGCCAGTCCTCCGGCAGTGCCTCAAAATTGGCATTCTTCTCAGCTTGGCCACTGTAGGAGTGAACAGACAGAGGGCAGGGTTACTGGGTAATACAGTGAGTGGTGCAGGAAAAGACACAGGGCAGGGTTACAGGGTGATATCGTGAGTGGTTCAGGGACAGACACAGGGTTACTGGATAATATAGTGAGGTTTAGGAACAGGCACAGTGTTACTGAGTAATAAAGTGAGGTCAGGAGCAGACACGGCATGATTACTGGGTAGTATAGTGAGTGATTTTGGAAAAGATATGGCAGGGTTAGAGGGTAATGTAGTGACTGGGTCAGGAACAGGGCAGGATTATTGGTAATATAGTGAGTGGGTCAGGAACAGACACAGGGTTACTGGGTCATGTAGTGACTGGTTCAGGGACAGAGAGCAGGTTTACTAAGTAATATAGTGGCTGGTTTCGGAACAGACATGGGGCAGTATTACTTAGTAATATAGTGAGCCTTTCAGGAACAAATACAGGGTTAGTAGATAATCTAGTGAGTGGTTCAGGAATAGGCACTGGGCAGGATTGCTTGATAATATAGTGAGTGGGTTAAGAACAGACACAATGTTACAGGTTCATGTAGAGAATGGTTCAGGAACAGGCACAGGGCAGTGTTACTGGGTCATATTGAGTGGTTCAGGAACAGACAGGGCAGGATTACAGGGTAATATAGTGACCGGATCAGGAACAGACAGGGTAGGGTTATTGGGCAATATAGTGAGTGGTTCTGGTACAGATACAGGATTACTGGGTAGTACAGTGAGTGGTTCAGGCACAGCCAGGGTTACTGGGTAGTATAGTGCGCAGTTCAGGAACAGACACAGGGCAGGGGTACTGGGTAATACAGTGAGTGGTTTTGGTACAGACACAGGGTTACTGGGTAATATAGTGAGTGGTTCAGGCACAGATAGGGTTATTGGGTAGTATAGTGCACAGTTCAGGAACAGACAGGGCAGGGGTACTGGGTAATATAGTGAGTGGTTCTGGTACAGATACAGGGTTACTGGGAAATATAGTGAGTAGTTCAGGCACAGCCAGGGTTACTGGGTAGTATAGTGTGCAGTTCAGGACAGACACAGGGCAGGGGTACTGGGTAATATAGTGAGTGGTTCTGGTACGGACACAGGGTTACTGGGTAGTATAATGTGCAGTTCAGGAACAGACATAGGGCAGGGGTACTAGGTAATATAGTGAGTGGGTCAGGAACAGACAGAGAGCCGGATTACTGGGTAATATAATGAGCGGTTCAGGAACGGACCCAAGAGAGGGTTCTGTGTAATATAGTGAGTTGTTCAGGAACAGACTCGGCAGGGTTACAGGATAATCCAGTAAGCGGTTCAGGAATAGGCACTGAGCAGGATTACTTGGTAATATAGTGAGTGGGTTAAGAACAGACACAATGTTACAGGTTCATATAGTGAGTGGTTCTGAAATAGGTACAGGGCAGCATTACTGGGCAATAAGATTCAGGGGCAGACACAGGGCAGGGATACTAAGTAATATAGTGAGTGGGTCAAGAACAGACACAGGGTTACTAGGTAATATAGTGAGGTGTTCAGGAGCAGACACAAGGCAAGGTTACCGGTAATATAGTGAGTGGTTGAGGAATGGACACAGAGCAGGGTTACTGGGTAATATAATTGAGAGTGATTCAGGTACAGACAAAGGGCAAGGTTACAGGGTAATATAGTGAGTGGATCATGAACAGACCCAAGTTAGGGTTACTGGGTAATATATTGAGTCATTCAGGAGCAGATACAGGGTTACTGGTTAATATAGGGAACGGCTCAGGAACGGACAGAGGGTGGGATTACTGGGTAATATAGTGAGTGGTTCAGGAACAGTGAGGGGGCAAGATCACTGGGTAATATAGTATGCGGTTCAGGAGGGACACAGGGCAGGGTTACTGGGTAGTATAGTGAGTGGGTCAAGAACAGACACAGGGTTACTGGGTAATATAGCGAGGTGTTCAGGAGCAGACACATGATAGGGTTACTGGGTAATATAGTGAGTGCTTCAGTAATAGACACAGGGTTACTAGCTAACATAGTGAGTTCGAGAACAGGAACAGGGCAGGGGTACAGGGTAATATAGTGAGTGGTTCAGAAATAGACACAGGGCAAGGTTACTGGGCAACATAGTGAGTGGTTCAAGAACAGTGAGGGGGGCAAGATCACTGGGTAATATAGTGAGCGGGTCAGGAACAGACACAGGGCAGGGTTACGGGTAATATAGTGAGTGGGTCAGGAATAGACACAGGGCTACTGGGTAGTATAGAGAGTGGTTCTGGTACAGACATAGGGTTACTGGCTAATATAGTACATGGGTCAGGAACAGACACAGGGCAGGGTTACTGGGTAATATAGTGAGTGGTTCAGGAACAGTGAGGCGGCAAGATCACTGGGTAATATAGTGTGCGGTTCGGAGAGACACAGGACAGGATTACTGGGTAATCTCGTGAGTGGTTCAGGAACAGACACAGGGCAGTGATACCGGTTCATGTAGTGAGTGGGTCAGGAACAGACACAGGGCAAGGGTACAGGGTAATATAGTGAGTGGTTCAGGAAAAAATACCGGGTTACTGGGTAATATAGTGAGTGGTTTAGGAATAGACACAGGGCAGGATTACTAGGTAATATAGTGAGTGGGTCAGGAACAGTGAGGGGGCAACATCACTGGGTAATATAGTGAGTGGGTCAGGAACAGACAGGGCAAGGTTACTGGGTAATATAGTGAGTGGTTCTGGTACAGACATTGGGTTACTGGCTAATATAGTGTGTGGGTCAGGAACAGACAAAGGGCAGGGTTACCAGCTAATATAGTGAGTGGTTCAGGAACAGGCACAGGGCAGGGTAACTGGGTTAATATAGTGAATGCTTCAGGAACAGACATAGGGAGGGTTACTGGGTAATATGGTGAGTGGTCAGGAATAGGCACAAGACAGGATTACTGGGTAAAAGTGTGTGGGGGTCAGGAACAGACACAAGGCAGAGATACTGGTTCATGTCCTGAGTGGGTCAGGAGCAGACACAGGGCAGGGGTACAGGGAAATATAGTGAGTGGTTCAGAAATAGATACGGTTACTGGTTAATAAAGTGAGTGGTTCAGGAACAGACACAGGGCAGGGTTACTGGGTAATATAGTGAGTGGGTCAGGAGCAGGCACAGAGCAAGGTTACTGGGCAATACAGTGAGTGGTTCAGGAACAGTGAAGGGGGCAAGATCACTGGGTAATATAGTGTGCAGTTCAGGAGAGACACAGGACAGGGTTACTGAGTAATACTGTGAGTTGGTCAGGAGCAAACACAGGGCAAGGTTACTGAGTAACAAAACAAATGGTTCTGGAACAGACAGAGGGCAAGGAGACTGGGTATAATACTGACTCTTTCAGGAACAGCATGGGGCAGGGTTACCAGGTAATACAGTGAGTGGTTCAAGGACAGACATAGGGCAGGGAGACTGTAATATAGTCAATGGTTCAGGAATGGACACAGGGGATATTACTGGCTAATATAGTGCGTGGGTCAGGAACAGACGCAGGGCAGGGTTACTGGGTAATATAGTGAGTGCTTCAGTAATTGACACAGGGTTACTAGTTAATATAGTGAGTTCAGGAACAGGCACAGGGCAGGGTAACTGGGTTAATATAGTGAATGCTTCAGGAACAGACACAGGGAGGGTTACTGGGTAATATGGGTGAGTGGTTCAGGAACAGACACAAGGCAAGATTAATGGGTAAAAGTGTGTGTAGGTCAGTAACAGACACAGGACAGGGATACAGGTTCATGTAGTGAGTGGGTCAGGAACAGACAGAGGGCAGAGGTACAGGGTAACATAGTGAGTGGTTCAGAAATAGATATGGCTACTGGTTAATATAAGTGAGTGGTTCAGGAACAGACACAGGCAGGGTTACTGGGTAATATAGTGAGTGGGTCAGCAGCAGACACAGGGCAGGGTTACTGGGTAATATAGTGAGTGGTTCAGGAACAGTGAGGGGGCAAGATAACTGGGTAATATAGTGAGTGGTTCAGGAAATAATACCGGGTTACTGGGTAATTTAGTGAAAGGTTCAGGAAATAATACTGGGTTACTGGGCAATATAGAGTGGTTCAGGAAGAGAGAGGGGGCAAGATTACTAGTTAATATACTGTGTAGTTCAGGAACAGACACAGGGTTACTGGGTAATATACCGTGTAGTTCAGGAACAGACGCAGGGTTACTGGGTAATATATTGATTGGTTCAGGGACAGAGACAGGGTTGGGTTTCTGATACTACGCAAGATAAGGAAACATTCTGCGGGACTAACTTATTAGCATGGATAAGGAATTGGCTCGCTAACAAGGAAGCAAGGAGTCAGGAGAAATGTTTGCTTTTCGTGTGGTAAGCTGCAACTAGTGGAGTGCCACAGGGATCAGTGCTGTCACCTCAACTATTTACAATCTACATCACTGATTTGGATGCAGGGGTCAAATGTACGGTTGCTACATTTGTTGGTGACATCAAGATAGGTAGGAACTAAGTTGTCAAAGAGGAGGCAGTGTGTCTGCAAAGGGATGTAGACAGGTTAAGTGAGTGGTCAAATTTGGCAGATGAAGTATAATATGGCAAAACATGGACCTGACCACTTTGGTAGTAAGAGTACAAAAGCAGCATTCCATTTAAAGGGAGAGATATTGCAGAACTCGGTGGTACAGAGGGATCTGGGTGTCCTGGTACATGAATCACAAAAAGTCATTATGCAGGTACAGCAAGTGATTGGGAAGGCAGATGAAACTTTGGCATTTATTGCAAGGGGGATGGAATATGGAGGTAGGGAAGTTTTACTGCAGCTGTACTGTACAGGGCCTTGGTGAGACCACATCTGGAATAATGTCTACAGTTTTGGTTTGCTTTCACTTTCTCCAACCAGCAATTTGTTTTCATGATTGTTCCATACCCTAGAACATGTCTTGCACTACCTGTGACTAATGGGGCTTAAAGAAGTCTTTCAAACTGTGATGTACATTTCAGTGTCCCCAAGGATAATGTGCTTACCTGATTAGCTGTTGCTGCTTCCACTCCTCAATCCGTCTATGTGCCTGAATCACTCGCTGCTCATCTTCACTGGAGCTGGAGTGTTCATCCTCGTCCAACTCCCGCTGAATGCTCTGCCACTTTTTCACCAGTGATGGCATCTTCATTTTACTCTTCTTATTCTGGTGAGAGGAGAGTTTTGGAGATAAGGAACCCTGAACACAGTCATATGATGGAGCTAACCCCAGAGCCAACCATAGGTGGGGTTCAGTAAGTTACTTTACCTGCACTGATGTCTCCTCTCTAAGTGATGCTGAGTCAATTGTATCATCTACTGCTGCCCCAGCTCCAAGTCAATGAGGCACAAAGGCTCAGACCATCCTCGTCTTGTTACTCAGTGGATCAACAGGCAAGTATTGGTTGAAGAGAAAGTACTTTTACCATTAGAGATTTGAACCTTAGTTAAATTAGTTTCCATGCCTGTAGACCCGAGGCCAGCTAATTTTTGCAATTTGGTATTTTTGCATTTTATTTCTGCTTTGCTCTTGATTTTAAGCCTGTCATGAATATCTGAATTAATTTTGTGTTAAATCTTACATTGATCTTAACCCAGCTATGATTGTGCTTTGGTTAATTAATCAATAGTAATCAGTCGTGGCCTGTTTTTCCATGCCTTGTTTTTTTTCATTCTGCCCATGCGCAGCTTGTATTTAGAGTACATCATTGGTTTTCCACTTATCAAGGTAGAATAGTAAATTAAGTTGTCTTTTGTTCATCAGAAGTCCTTTCCCTTACTGCATTGTGACCCTTGGGCTACAGGCCAGGACGAGTAACCTTTTGTGGTCACTAGCATGGTCATCAGAAGATGAAGTTTGATGGACATAACACTTGAAAGATGACAGATGCGTAAACAACTTGGATATTGTGAAGTCTGTACGGCCTTGTAGTGCCTGTGAGAAGAATCGATAAGAATTGAGGTTTGTTTTGGGAAAGCACTGTACCAGACCTCGGAAGGCTGGAATGGAGCCAGACGTTTGTCTTAAAGGGAAGTTGCTTCGAGGGCTCACTGCTGCAGCCGTAGTGGAATAGTCACCTCTGAAGATGGGAGGAAGGGCCAAGAATGGAGTGACTGACCAGTGTTTACCTGTAGGTTACTCAGTGACTTGGTAATGTATGTACCAGGGAGATGGTAACGTATGTACCAATTTAGGGTGCTGTCGTGGAACAGACCAAACTGGGGTTATTCTTTGTAATTGGAAAAAAAAAATCTGCCTTTCTTTTCTTCTGATATCTATTTTATATATAAAGTGCTTTCTCCTTTCAATAAAGTTGTCTTTCTTCCCATCTATTTTTCTTTTTTATATATCAATTATAATTGTCATATCATTATTGTTTTATTATAATCATTATTCAATATTCAATGAAATTGTTGTTTTAACACATTACTTGTCATAGTCAATGTGCCAATTCTATAGACAGATTTTTGATTGACAAGGGAGTCAAAGGTTATGGGGGGCATGCAGGAAAATGGAGTTCAAGCTACAATCAGATCAGTTATGAAAAAGAGACACTGTTGAAACTTTTCGTCTTGCACTCATCAGGACAGAATCACAAGAATACCAAATCTCAAAAGGAACAATACTGCATGAATAGAGGGTGCTGACTGGTTGGCAAGTGGACTCTGCTTGGCATAGGTGTTGCCATGGAGGATTACCAGGGAACAGTTATTCCACCAAGCTTCTATTTACATTCAAAATATTTAAATAAATAAATGAAATTCAAATGCTTCCACCAAGCAACTATTTGATCTTATTGAATGGCAAAGCAGGTTTAAGGGGATGAATGGCCTACTCCTGCTCGTATTTCTTATGATTTTATAATCTGAGACTTCATTGAACTGTGGTCAGTAAACTGAAGTAACATCAGCTATTTGGGTGCAGGAAGGTGGGTGGTGTAGCTGCATTGTGAAGGACCTGTAGCAGGAGATAAAGGGAGGTGAGATTTTTGTGTGGCAGAGAGAAGCAACACTGCCGAACGGCAATCAACTCAAGTTCACAAAGTGCAGGAGCAACGTTGAGTCCTTTCAAACCCTTCACTGGGTGTGGCAGTGGCAGAGAGGGAGGGGTTAGGGGAGAGAACAAAGCCTAGCGTTGGGGAAAATCAATCTGCTCCTTCCATTCAGCAAGCAATGTGCCCAGAGACCGAAGCGCTGACAACGAGCTGCACTCTACCTTGTCTTTCTTCACTTTTCTGCTCTTCTCTGTTGCCTGAGCCACCGCACTAGTTGGCAGCACCTCCGGTATGGTCAGGAGTGGTAGGTTTGCTTGGATGACTGGTGCTTGGTGTTGTGGGATATGGTGTGGTGTCTGCACTGCACTGGTCAGCATGGGCAGCAGAGGGGGTGCTGGTGCAGGTACAGCCTGGTGCATGGGAGGAATGGGTACCATCGTGGCCAGCAGCTGGGGACCTGCAGCTCAACAAAAAGGGAAAGCAGCATTCTGTCAGCTTCACCCAAAACACAGGGGCAGCCTGTCAGCTTCACCCAAAACACAGCGGCAGCCTGTCAGCTTCACCCAAAACACAGCGGCAGCCTGTCAGCTTCACCCAAAACACAGGGGCAGCCTGTCAGCTTCACCCAAAACACAGGGGCAGCCTGTCAGCTTCACCCAAAACACAGGGGCAGCCTGTCAGCTTCACCCAAAACATAGCGGCAGCCTGTCAGCTTCACCCAAAACACAGGGGCAGCCTGCCAGCAGCAAAGCCCTGGGTAACTGGGGAGAGAGGGACAGAGAGAACAGGGAGGGGGGAGCGGGGACGGGGGGAGGGATGGGACCGGGGAAGAGGGGGAGTGGGAGTCATAGACAAGGAGTCTGGAGCTCTTGTGCTCAACAGCACAACCTGAGTGGCACCCCGCCCGTCCGCCTCCTCGGCGCCCCGCCCGTCCGCCTCCTCGTCGCCCCGCCCACCCGTCGCCCCGCCCACCCATCGCCTCGGCACCCCGCCCACCCGTCGCCTCGGCACCCCGCCCACCCGTCGCCTCGGCACCCCGCCCACCCGTCGCCTCGGCACCCCGCCCACCCATCTCCTCGACACCCAGCCCACCCGTCTCCTCAGCACCCCGCCCACCCGTCTCCTCCATCAGTGTTCTCTTCCCACCAGGCCCCAAGTGCCATTCCGCATAAACATCACATGCCACCATGCACCTCTTTTACCTGCAATCATGGCTGACTGAGTGTACAGGACAGGACTGCTTCCAATGGTGATGGTACGTGGCATCGGTACAGAAGTCAGCACTGCTGCCTTCCTCTTGCTAGCTTTGGCAGTCAGACCTGAAGCTGGTGGGTTCATAGGTGTGCTTGAAGCAGAATTATTCTGAAAGATAATCAGTTTCACGTTTACCAGCATTCCAGAGAGATCTCACCTGTCCAATTTACAGACACAATCTCTCTGGGGATACAAACAGTACTCAAGACGCAATAGGGCATTCCTGGAACATGCTGCATCAAAGTAACAGGGCACGGCTGTGCTGTCTGTCTCACTCTAATATCCTGTGCATATCACAGATCATTTAGGTAGGGTTATGTACAGGACAGTGCACAGCTCATGCTGTGTTCCTTGGCCTTCAATTGGTTGTGCAGAACAGAATCTATGCTGTGCTGAGCTCCTCAGTTTCTAATAGGTTGTGTATGGAACAGTGCATAATCCATGCAACATCCTCAGCCTGTAATGTACACGATAACACAGTTTGGGCTGTGCTACACAAGTCACCTCAGGCTTTATTAGCAATACCAGGCCAACTGAGGTTAGCCTACTTACATAGAACACATCATATCTTTCCTATCAGTTTCAGCTGCTTACTGTCATCAGTACTACAGTGCAGTCTTGAGAGTGGGGGGGGTATGTTTCTTTTTTAAAAACACTCCAATCTCACCTTCCTTACTGCTGGAGGCTGAACTGTTGCTACTGGGATGATGTTGAGAAGGGCTCTTTCCAAACAATCTTCTTCTGTTCCTGGCGCTGGTGGCTCCTTGCTCTCCACTTCCATCTCCACTTCCTGTATGTCTCCATCATCGCTGGGAGGTGGTGGTGGTGGGGGTAGTGGGGGAGGGGAGGAAGGTGGGGGTGGGGGTGGGGGAGGAAGATCCAATGGGAGGGGGGGTTGAGGGGGAAGCGGGGGGAGTGGGGGTTGGACATTGCTTCTTATAGAAGCAGTGTTGATTGGCTGACAAACGGAAAGCTGGCTGGCACAGAGCTCTGTGTGCAAGGATCAGCAACATTACAAAGAATAAACTAAAATGAGAGTACAGTTAGTGTAAACAATAAGAGTTACTGCCACCCTTGAATACTAGCAACTCAACTGGGCCTGCTGTTGGAATGACTCCAGATCTTTTGTTCAGTAAATATTCACATATATACTCTTCAGGAACCCTTGGCAGCAATAAGGCGGCCATTCTGTTGGCAACAAGTCTGTGTAACCTAATGTCCTCATCTCTCCAGAGATTTCAGCCCAGCGTGAACATCCCATTCTCCGACGTACTCAATTCAGCAGGTTTCTCTAATCCCTTGAACACCATCACTCTGCTGTGATATGTGTCTCCAATTCAGAATGATTCCTGGTATTCAGATCCAGGCCCTGCAATTGTGTCTTCACTTCACTCAAGAAGGCAGTGTGAGAGATAAGATTGACCCATTTAAAATGTAAATTATTGTTAACATTTGGGCTGAGCTCTGGCTTCAGAGCCTTGTGCAAAGCACCACATGAGGGATTGGATCACTTACAGGGGAGGAAGGTGGGGGTGGTGCTGACACGGAACAGACTATAGTTTTAACACAATACCCATGGGAAGTAGACATGAAGGAAAATAGCCTTGCATTTGTCTTTGCAACAGCCCGTGCACCGGAGTGTAATGCATCACTAAGGCTTGCGATGTTTTGAGAGGCACAATAAATGGCAGACTAAATGCAGAGACACAACAGGGAGAAAAAAAAATCAGGACTGCTGCAGTAAGGGGCTTTGGCTACACTTGTCTTCTGGGACTTGCTGCACACTATCTGGAGGTTGGTTATATGAGTTTTATGCCAATTTTTAAAAGAAGATTCATACAGCTCATTCACCTGTTCAACAACCTGCATTTTATTTTATCATTCATTCACAGAGTGCAATTGTCGCTGAGAAGACCCACATTTATTGGCATAGGGTGGTGGTGAGCTGCCTTCTTGAACTGCTGCAGTCCATGTGGTGTAGGTACACCCACAGTGCTGTTAGGGATGGAGTTCCAGGATTTTGACCCAGTGACAGTGAAGGAACGGCGATATAGTCCCAAGTCAGGATGGTGAGTGACTTGGAGGGGAAATTCCAGGTGATGGTGTTCCAGTGTCTGCTGTTCTTGTCCTTCTAGGTGGTACAGATCACAGGGTTGGAAGGTGCTGCCTAAGGAGCCTTGGTAAATTACTGCAGTGCATCGTGTAGATGGTACACACTGCTGCTACTGTGCATCAGTGGTGGAGGGAGTGAATCAAGTGGAGGGAGGGTGCCAATCAAGCAGGCTGCTTTGTCCTGGATAGTCTCCAGCTTTCTGAATGTTGTTGGGATTGCATCCAGGCAGGTGGGGAGTATTCCATCACACTCCTGCCTTGTAGATGGTGGACAGGCTTTGGGGAGTCAGGTGAGTTGCGTGTTACAGGATTCCCAGCCTCTGACCTGCTCTAGTAGCCACAGTAATTATATGGGTAGTCCAGTTCATTTTCTGGTCAATGGTAACCCCCAGGATGTTTATAGTAGGGGATTCAGTGATGTTAATACAATTGAATATCAAGGGACAATGGTTAGGATTCTCTCTTGTTGGAAATGATCATTTATGTCACACATGTCAGGCAATGTTACCTGCCATTTATCAGTCAAGCTAAATGCTGTCCAGGTCTTGCTGCATACAAACTACTTCAGTATCTGAGGAGTCACGAATGGTGCTGAACATTGTTCGCAGATGATTGCAATCCCCACTTCTGACCTTATGATGGAAGGAAGGTCGTTGATGAAGCAGCTGAAGATGGTTGGGCCAAGGACACTGCCCTGAGGAATTCCAGCAGTGATGTCCTGGAACTGGGGTGATTGACCTCCAACAACCACAACCATCTTCCTTTGTGCTAGGTATGACTCCAACCAGTGGAGAGTTTTCCAATTCCCATTCATTTCAACTTTACTAGAGCTCTTTGATGCTGCCTGATATTGTGCCTTGAATACAGTAGAACGTCCTAAGCTGAATCCACAGGACTGTAAGGCGGCATTAGGACATGTTACCAGAAGCTTGGCGAATGAAATCAGTTTTGATTAACATCTTAAAAGAGAAACCTGAATTTCCTTGCTCTTCCCAGAGACTCCACATCGGCATACATGCCACACCTTGAATAGCACTCACCCAGGAAACAAAACCTGCTTCTGCTCAGCCGATGAATCAGTAATCATTCTTCTTCCAACTGGAGGAAGCACTATGGGTGTCTGGAGCACGGAACGTACTCTGGCTGAGTAACTTCAATGACCATCACCATGAGCGGTTTGGTAACATCACTACTGACTGAGCTCTGAAGGACACATCTGCCAGACCAGGCTTGTGGCAGGTGACAGTTGTGTGACACTACTACTTGCTAAATGGGATAGACACAAAACAGACTCAGCAGCTCAAAATTGGGTATCAATGAGATGCTGTGGGCCATCAGCAGAATTGTACAAACCACAATCTGTAACCCCATGGCCCAGCATATCCCTCACTATCCCAATTGCCATCAAGCTGAGGGATCAACCCTGGTTCAATACAGAGTGTCAGGAAACATGCCAGGAGTAGCATCAGGCATATCTAAAAATATGCTGGTGAAGCTAAAACACAGGACTACTTGAATGCCAAACAGCATAAGAAGCAAGTGACAGAACCAAGCGATCCCACAACCAACAAATCAGATCTAAGCTCTGCAGTCCTGAATCCAGTTGTGAATGGTGGTGGGCAATTAAACAACTCACTAGAGGAAGCGGCTCAACAAATATCCCATCCTCAATGATGGGGAGTCCAGCACATCAGTGCAAAACCACCTTCACCCAGAAGTGCCAAGTGGATGATCCATCTCAGCCTCCTCCGGAGGTCCCCAGCATCAAAGATGCCAGTCTTCTACCAATTCAATTCATTCCACGTGATATCAAGAAACAGCTGAAGGCACTGGATACTGCAAAGGCTATGGGCCCTAACAATATTCTGGCAGTAGTACTGAAGATTTGTGCTCCAGAACTTGCTGTGCCCCTAGCCCTTCTGTTCCAGTACAGCTACAACAGTGACATCAACTTGGTAACGTGGAAAATTGCCCAGGTATGTCCTGTACATAAAAAGCAGGACAAATCCAACCTGGCCAATTACCGCCCCATCAGCCTACTCTCCATCATTGGTAAATATTGGAAGGTGTCATCAACAGTGCTAACAAGCAGCACTTACTCAGCAATAACCTGCTCACTGACACTCAGTTTGGGTTCCGCCAGGGACATTCAGCTCGTGACCTCCTTGGTTCAAACATGGACAAAAGGGTTGAATTCCCATGGTGATGTGAGAGTGACTGCTCTTGACATCAAGGCAGTATTTGACCGAACATGGCATCAAGGAACTCCAGCAAAACTGGAGTCAATGCAAGCCAGGGGAAAACTGTCCACAGACAGAGCATTGTATCACAGGAGTCCCAGGACATCACTGCAAGAGTTCCTCAGGATAGTGCGCTTGACCCAACCATCTTCAGCTGTTTCAATGACTCCCTATCCTACATCAGATCACAAGTGGCATTGTTCGTTAATTAAGGTAAGGTGTTCAACTCCTCAATACTTTAACAGTCCGCGCCTGGATGCAGCAAGTCCTGGCTGATAAATGGCTAGTAACATTCGCATCACACAAATGCCAAGCAACAATCTCCAGCATGAGGGAACCCAACCATCGCCCCCTTGACATTCAATGGCATTACCATCACTGAATCCCTCACTATCAACATCCTGGGGGTTACCATTGACCAGAAACTGAACTGGACTAGCCATATAAATACAGTGGCTACAACAGCAGGTCAGCGGCTTGGAATCCTGCGACGAGTAACTCACCTCCTGACTCTCCCGTGCCTGCCCACCAACTACAAGGCACAAGTCAGGAGTGCGATGGAGTACTCTCCACTTGCCTGGATGAGTGCAGCTCCCATCTCACTCAAGAAGCTCAACGCCTTCCAAGACAAAGCAGCTCATTTGATTGGCACCACATCCACAAACATTCACTCCCCCCACCACCGATGCACAGTGGCAGCAGATACAAGGTACGCCGCAGCAACTCACCAAGGCTCCTTCAATAGCACCTTCCAAACCCAGGACCATTACCACCTCCAAGATAAAGACACATGGGAACACCAGCATCACCTGAAAGTTCCCCTCCAAGTTGCACACCACCCTTGACTTGGACTGATCCACTGCTGCAGGATTGGGGACCAACCGGTGATTAAGCCCAGGAAGTTTGAAAGGAATATTGATTGTTGTTCATTCCCCACTACCAACCGGAGATAAAGACAGACCAGCAGCAAAGCTCCTCACCTGTAGGGTCACTTAGTGCGCCCGATATTTCTTTCACCGGAGCGCTGGCGGAGAACATGCTCTTGCCAGCATTCAGCCTTGAGGCACACTCAGCTGTTTCATCCTCCTCGTCCACGTCTGGGAACTCCCACTGTGACTGGCCCGTCTGCTCATTGAGATAGAAATAGCGCCGGTGCTCCCTACGGCGTGACAGAAAGGACACACTTAGTTTGGGGGGCGACTGCAGGTGCACCCTGCCAGAGGCGAAAAAAAACAGGTATGATTTTTTTTTGCCAACAGGAGGTTTGGCACCTCCTGCTCCTAGCAGTCTAGGAATGCAGAGGTTAAACAGAAAACCTCATGATTTAATTTTGGTTTGTATTTTTGCTTTTTTAAAATATTGTGCCTTTGTAAAAAGGCATTTACAAATTACAGCCCAATTATCGTTGTATTCGATGGGAGAAAAAGGCTGCCTGATAATGGTGGCACAGAGCAGGAGATCTGACGGCTAATTCAGACATCCTTTTTCATCTAGAAGCAAACAAGGAAGGAATTAGTGCAAAAATATTCTTCAAGCTGAAAAATAAAACTATTTAAAAAAAATTTATATAGAAAAACACATTTATGTATTTTACAGATACAGTAAACTGGAAATAGAGAAAAGAAAATAATTCTGACCTGTGCTTCCGGCAATAATCTTGGTCTTCTCGCGTAGCTGCTGCAGGAGGCACCTTCCCTCTTTCTCTTGTGTAGTCGGCTCAGGAATTCCATCTCAGAAATTTCCAGCAAAGCGCAGACATTCCTTGCATGCGCACTCTCTCTCTCTCCCGCCCCTTTCCCCTTTATCGTTAATCCCTTACTCAACACAATTATATGAGCAGTCTATCTGTTCAATTCCAACACTCAAACCTCAGCATGAGAAATTGCCAAATTTTGAGGGTTATACTTTAGGCTGGTCCAATGATTTTGGTTTTGCTTTTGGGATTTGCATACATGCAGGAGCGTTACCAAATTAGCAGTTTAGTGAGCTGGCAGTCTGCAACTACTGTTGCCACGTCGTCATGTGGAGATGGGGAGGGGGGGTCACAGTTCGGTTGTCACGTGTCAAAGGTGAAAGGTGAAAAAGTAGAAGAGTGCGTACCTGTCCCAATGGCAGGACCAGCCTTTTGGGGATGCATTAGATTCATAGTGTTTAATCTGTAAATCAGCTTCCTGCAGTTTGCGTTTCAGGTATTGGCCATTCAGTGCTCCTTCTCGCCAGTCTGATATTCGAGTCTGAAATCCAAGAGAGGTGTCATTAAAGAAAAAGCTCTCCCTCTGAGGGCTTCCCACCCCTCAAACACCAATTCAGGTTGTGTGTGGAATAAATAGAGTCAGTCTCAAACCTCAATCTGGAGCAGCAGGAAGTGGAAGTTGGAGATAGACTGTCTGCTAATTCCCAGGAATTCCAGTTTGCTGGAGAGAGTGTTTGCCAATTCAGCAATCTGAAACTGAAGAACGAGTCAATATCAATGCTCACAATGTTTGCAAGACATCCCCTTCCCCATCCCACAACCATCCCCTGGGCCCCATAGTGGTCCCCAAAATGTCCTAGCATACTGAGCCATACGAGTGACCGAAAAGGCCGCAGCTAGTTAAACAATAAAGAAATGCCAACACAGCCTAGACTTTGGACTTGCCACCTTCAATTCACCGCGGTCATCCTTTTCTTCTGGAGGAAGTTTTGGTGCAGCTGTTTGCTTTTCTGCAGATCCTTCAAGATCCATTTCACTTTCCTCAGGATCAACACTCGGCTTTTCAGGAGCTGCAGAGAGAAATCAGAGGATTGGGGTGTGCAACAGGAAGCTAGATGAGCAGGTTACTGAAGTCATTCAACACTTGACTATGACATTAAGTTACACACAATATTCAACCATTTTCTTTCAAATTATTATTACCCAAACCTATAATTCCCCTCCATATATAACTGTCAAACTGTAATTGTCAAAATAATTTATCACATTGTATTCCTGCACAATTCCCTGTTGGTTACAGCTGAGTGAAATTAGGTTGGGTGTCTCGACCTATTCCAAATGGGCAGACAATAAATGGACTTTTATTGGTACAGACCATCAGGTTTGCTCATTACAGTCACAAAAGTTGGTATAAAAAATATAAATCTCATACTCATCTTCACTCTGTGCTTCTTAAAAAAAATTCTTTCATTGGATGTGGCTTCGCTGGCTAGACCAGCATTTGCTGCCCATTCCTACTTGCCATTGGGAAGGTGGTGATGAGCCACCTTCTTGAACCACAGCAGTACATGTAGGGTAGGTACATCCACAGTGCTGTTAACCGATTAAACCTGTGCTTGTACCTGCCCTGAGTGTGTGTGATTGCACAGTGTAGAGGGAGCTTGACACCATATGAATGAAATGCGATTCCTCCACTGAGCCATTTTGAACAAGTTAAGCTTGCATGTTACGGCCTTGGTATTGGATTAGAATCCCAGGATCAGGAGTTGTCAAGTTGATCATAATAACTGCTGGACTATCATAAATCTGAGCTGGTTTACGAATGTCCATATCTCCCACGACCAGCCAGTCCAGTCTTATCCCTCCTGAAGAAGATATGCACAAGTACAAACAAATGAAGGCCCACCATATCTCTAGGGCTGCAAGAGAGGGGTTACAAAATGTGGCCTTGCAGCACTGTCCAATCCTGGAAACAAAAAACAAAGCTTGGCCGTCCGAACAGTGACAAAACCTTTCCAATGAAGTTTCTCCAATCACTTACCAGTTTCAGCACAGTGCGTTCCCTCTGGGGTGATGTCACGTTCTAGGTTATCTGAAGCACGACCAGCAGACTCGGGGCTAAAAGTGCGAACCAGTGCCTGCCACTTTCCTTTCCTATGGACGTGCTTGCTGCTCTCAGACACCTGCCCCTCCTGCGCTAAAGTCTGGCTGCAATCAGAGCGCGGACTTGACCCAGTCAAGCTGGCATCGCCCTCCTCCAGTGCACGCAGCTCTGCCTGTGAACACATGGACTGAGTCAAAAACTATTGATATAAAAAGCAAGTAAAACAAAGCTACACAAATGACTCTGCCTTTCTTGTTGCTGTTTTAATTTGTAGGTGGATCTTGGTAGATTTTGCGGTTGTGAAAGTGAAAGATCTTCTTCAGTGTCACTTCTTACCCCAGGTATCCTGGGCCTTGGCGTGAACACAAGCTCAGAGCAATTGTGTGCTGGGGCCACATTTGCACAAGGATGATTTTGCCCCATGGTGTGTGGGTTATTGATACATGAAAACACCAACGCCCCTCAAATGTCTACTTGGCCCTTCTCAGCTGTTCATTACCCTTGGTCCTAGCAACCAGCTTAAAATGTACATTATGCTGTCCAAATCATTCTGCGCCCATCCAAATTCAAAAGAATTGCAAATATTAGCAGATCCTCAGTGGCATCACTCCTCATTGCAACTTAAGAGTGACACTTCACCTTCCAAGGAAAGGAGTGTTATGCAATGATGCACCATGCATTACTCTGCTGTAATTCAGAGGATAATTTATTTAGTAAGCAAAGTTTCAGATGATCATGTAATTGTGTGGTGAAGGAACTGGGCAGATTAGAAATGCAAGTTTAGTTCTGCTGTTCACAAGCACCCAGTCTCTCTCTTACCACAGACAGCTTTGCATCCTTTAACTGAAGCATAATTTTACCTTCTTTCTCTCCAGCACCAACTCCAGTTCCCGGGTATACTCTTCCTCCTCCTCTTTCTCCACTCCCTCCTCTTCCTCTGCGCTCTCCAGGGAAAGGTTTAAGCTCGGACGATCCTCTTGTGATGCTTCTTGCACTTGCATGCTGCTGTTGTTCTTGCCACTGTCCTCAACAACCTCTTCTTCCTGGCAAATCAATTTCTTCCGCCACTTTTCCTCGGCTTTCTTCACCTCTTCGGGAATGAGAGGAGCCAGCAGAGATGCGGCGACACCTGAATGTTCCTCTTTCTCGCCAGCCAGTGCAAATACACTCTCGTTCACTTCCTTTGGAAGTAGAAAAAGCAGGTTAGAGACATGACACGCAAAGGAGCCAGCACGGCCGTGATTCAAAGTTACCTGTACATCAGTGGCCCCACTGAAATAAATGCAGGCTTCCGCACAAGATTTTTATTTTTGTTGCCCCTTGCCCTGCAGAAAAGCAACAGATATCACCTTATTTCACCCCTACCTTCTTCTTCAGGTTTCTGCCATCTGGCTTTGCCACAGTTTGGTCATGGTGATAGATGCCTGTGTGCTGATAATTACTCTCCACTTCGCCAGCGGACAGGGTCACGGAGCTGAAAGACAACACACGGTAACATGCGTTTCCTCACTGCACTGCTCAAAAGGTCCTGTGGCAACAATCCTTCCCAAAACTGAATGGCCTTGCTGCCCCCCCTCCCTCTCCATTTCAACAGCTACTGTCAGCACCCACCCCCACACCACTAAGCATCATTACATTACAGCTTAAAACACCGATTCTTCTCTATACATAGTATAGGTAAACTCTCACACAACTCAATTTCCTGGTTGCAATGTGGAAGTTATATGATATTTAAATTGTTGGTTAGATACCACACATAGAGAAGGATGGATTAGCCTTGGAGAGGTGGAGCGTAGGTTCACAGAATGATACCTGGGAAAAAAGGTAGGTTGCATAGACTACGCCTGCATTCCCTTGAATGTAGAGAAGTAAGGGATGTTCTAATTCTGTGTTTAAAATTATCAAAGGAATTGACAAGGTAGGTAGAGAAACTGTTTCCTTTGGTTGCGGGCAGGGGGAGGCCAATACAAGGGAGCATAATCTTAAAATTAGAGTTCGGGGTGATTTGAGGGGTAGTGGAAATCAGGAACTCTTGCTCAAAGATCCCCTTCCTCACACAAATGCTGGGGTCAAGTGAAAATGTAAAAAAAGCTGAGTGAAGGTATTCATGAAATGGAGCAAGGGTGGGGGTAGATGGAGTTAAGATATAGATCAACCAAGGCGGAACAGGCTCAAGGGGCTGAATGGTTTACTTCTGTTATGTTCTCATGAGTGGAAACTCAAGGATTCTGAGACACCACTTGGTCCCAGGGAGCCTCACAACTATAAAGGGGAATTCCAACTTTATACAAGGGCCTTGCTGTAAATATCCTACCATACACCCGAACGACATGTTCGACCAGCACGTAGGATATAAACTTAAAACTGAGCTGCATGACTAGAAGTACCATAGCAAACAAGGCACTGGGTTGGTAGTTTTTTACCGAAGCTGTAAGCTGTATGAAGGGGGACTTAAAGCACACAATGCTACTGCAACTCGTAATGAACCTCAACCTTATCTGCTGACTGTTTTTGTAAAGAGCAGCCCCAAGGTTTGTTTAATTTTGGACTTTGCTCTTTGGATTTATCTCCCCTCTTTCAACTTATATTTAAATTACAACAATTGTACTCTTGCCTTTAATTCACATTTCTCTCTTCTATATCTTTCTTTAAATTACTCAGGGATACAGTTCCAATAATCAGCTGTTAAACCAACTCTAGAGTGTTAATGGTGGCAAGCATATTCTCTCAGCAGGAGGCCTTTAGAAACTATACAATTAACTTAAAGAAATGCCCTTAGCTGAAGGCAATGTGGTTAATCCACAAGTGGCCAATCTGATTTTAGATCTCAGGCAACGACTCCCAGTCTGCATGGATGATGAGGTACTTGCCTTGCTGTCACTTCACATTAACTGGAATCCTTACAAACCAGAATGTTGCCTCACGACTGCCATCAAATACATCTTGAAGCACTGTCACTTGAAGGACACTGTGGGCTCATGCGCTATTACCAGGGATTTTACCCACTGCTCCCATGTGCTACATGGGATTTACAGCACAGAAACTGATCATTCAGCCCATTATACTATATTTTTGCTCTGTAAAAGCCTCCTCCCACTCTACGCTCACCTACCCTAAAAGATCAATAGGAACAAGCCATATGATCATTTAAGCCTGTTCCGCCATTCACTAAGATCAGGGCTGAGCTTCTAGATCAACTCCACTCTGTCCCATCAAAATTCTATCAATATACTGTGCTCATCAAATGAGCATCCACAGCCCTCAGGGATACATTTGTGAATCTTTGGAATTCTGCAAGTGAAGTAATTTCTGATCTGCCCTAAATGACTGACCCCTCCAGCGCATATAAGCCCATCTAATCAATCTCGCCACATCCCAGGAAGCAATCTAGTGAACCTTTGTTCCACCTGCTCCAAGGCAAGTATATCCTTCCTTAGGTAAAGAGATCAAACTGTTACACAGCACTTCAAAAATGGTCTCACCAGAGCCCTAAATAATTGCAGCAAGACTACCGTACCACTCTAAACCCCTTCCGATAAAGGTCAATTTACCATTTACATATAATTTGTCTAATTGTTTATTGTACCAGCATGTTAACTGCGATTCCTTTACAGGGACCCCAAAATTTCATTTAATGCCAACATTTACTAGATTCTTACCTATCTAAAAAAATGCTTTTTCTTCCAAAGTGGATAACTTCACACTTCTCCACATTACAGTCCATCTGCTACCTTGTCCAACAACTTAAACAGTCTATCTAGCCCTTTGCAGTGTATTTATGTTCTCAAGTTTTAATTCCCCACCTAGCTTTGTATAGCAACTGTATGCTTATGGTTTCTAGTTTTGTGGAAACATTTTATAATGTTAAAGACTATCAGGTCACCCCTCAGCCTCCTCTTTGTTACCTCATGATCTAGATGATGTGTATTACTAGGAGTATTTTACACAGCACGTTGAAATGTGAGCCCCTCCTTGCGTCACTGTCTTGAAACCCTTCTCCATCCATTACTCTTGTACCGTGCATACATAGAATGGATAATCTTGAATTACCGTATAAAATTGGACATCATAACCTTTCCACACACTCTCCTTTGGGTCAAACAGGACATCAGGATCAGTGTTTAAAAGAAAATAGCAAAATCAGAACATTAGTGAGTGGCTTACTTTTAACGGAAGAAAGTGGAAAATATGAATGATAAGTTGAATAGGAAATATAAACCCATGTCACTGGAATACCAGGGCTAAAATGCTCAACTGTAATGTACCAAGTGGAGGTATTGTCCTGCAATGTCTTAGTTCTAGACCTTGAATACCTTTATTAACATACTAATCTAAGAGCACTCTTGATATTTCTCTCCATCGCATTAGTACTTAGGCTGGATCTCGTCCATGAAGGACGTCCTGAACTTGTTCACGCTAGTGCCAAATGTAATGGGCCAGTTTTGAACATTCGTACTCCAGTTTCTCAAGCTCCTCTCACCCCCAAGCCAACCAACCAACCAGCCTGTAAACCCTTCCCCATTTTCTACCTCACACTACTGCCATTGATGCAGCTATTTTCCCCACACTAATGCTGGAGTTGTGGAGTGTGGGGCAGAATTTGAAATGAAATTAACTAAGCCCTAGGCTCAGTGACTTCAGCAATGTAAGAAAATTATAAATTGCCCAAAAGTTAAATTCTGTGATACTTAATCTAAACCCTTTGTGTAGCACGTCAGAATGCTAATCATTACCTTCTGCATGATTTCAATAGTAAACGGGTACAGGAACAGACACAGGTAGATGCAAGATCACCACTTGCACTACATAGCGACGAGCCAGTCGACTCTTGTGTAAACCGAGATGCTGGACCCCCTGGCGAGGTAGCCCTTCATATTTCACACTTTGCTAGGAGCGGAGACATTGCACATGGTTTGTTTGGTTAGAATCACTCTGTAAAATCAGCACTATATTTCAGAAACTCCAGGCAGCAACAGCTGAGTCTTGGTGGTGTGGCCCCTGCCCAGCTCCAATCCCTCACTCCTCTTGTACGTACTCACATGCTTGGCTGTCTTGTTTCAAAGCCCTCAACTTGGGCCATGTGTTTTGCTACTGCTGGGTCTTCTCCATTAATGCGGTTTAACTTTCTCTCATGGAAAGACAAACGGATGTAAACAACTGTCAGATGTGCATTTCCATCCATTCCACACAACTATAACACCCTGGATTCCGACCGAGGTCACACGCTTAAAATCAAAGCATGTGTCCAATCACTACATGGGTTTAAACATGCCAAAATTACAATGGGTGGGTTTGGTGGGTAGGGCAGAATGTTCCATGACTTCTGAATTAACTCGCACAATTTCTACAGCTTGCCCCACTCCACAAGGACAAGCCAGTGCCTTCGGGATGTCTCAAATCATCCCTAAATTAGCTGGGGCACAACAAAGGCTCTTTCTTCTTTGGTCAATGTCACCAGCATGGTTTGGTTGCAGTTGCAGGGGGAGGAAACTGAAATACAGCAAGTGCCAATTTGCAAGCTTTTCTTTTATTTAAAAAACATTGGAATGCAATTTTATATAACGCAAACTAACCAGTTAAACTATCCACTTGGTGTTGACAAATGTCATTGCACAAGACACAGCACTGGAATGCTCATCAGAAGTGTGTGGAGATCCGCTGTGGTTAAGCACCTACCTGTGTTGGTAATGTAGACCTTGCAGTTGAGCAGCCAGATAGAGGGGCAGCTCCCACGTCACTTCATTGGTTTGAACGTTCCAGTAATAGTAGCAGCCTGTGTTCTCATCCCACACCTCCTGCCAGTCGCCCATATTCACGTTAACTGTACAGTGAGAGACAAAGGCTGTGCTCATTACTTGTACATATCAATAAAGCACACCCACCTCCAGACACAACAGTTCTCCAGCAGGGAGGGTAAGGTGGTCTGACCCATTTGTACTGAATTGGTTAGGAGGTAGAGGATCTGGGGAAAATGCAGACATACTCCCAGTTGGCAGGATATGGGTTAGTGGTATCCAAACATCTGTACTGGGGTTTCACCTTTTCACTATATTTATCAATGATTTAGATAAAGGAATAGAGAACTATATATCCAAGTTTGCTGATGACACCAAGTTAGGTGGCTCGGTCGTGCAGGTGAGAACAAAAATTGCAAAGGGTCACTGGTAGATTAAGTGAGTGGGCAAAACTGGCAGATGGTGTTTAATATGGAAAAGTATGAGAGCATCCACTTTACACCCAAGATAGAAAGATCAGGGTATTTTCTACATGGCGAGGGGCTAGGAATTACAGAGCAGAAAGGTTTAGAGATTCAAGTAGAAATCACTAAAAACTGGTGGATAGACATAAAAATAAAGTAAAAGGCTACTGAAATGCTGGGCTTTTAGGACTGGAATACAAAGTAATGTTAATTACACAGTCCTGGCGGACCAACATATAGATAACTGTATTCAATTTTGGGCACCACACCATAGGAAGCTCATACTGGCCTTGGAGGGCTCCAACACCAGAGTGACACCACGCCAAGAGAGCTAAACTGAGGACAGGTTACTTAAAGCAGGTTTGTATTCCCACAAGCATAGATGGTTATAGGTTAATCTAGTGAGGAGTTTAAGATGACTAAAACATTTGATAGGGTAGTTAGAAAGAAATCACATCCTCTGGTCAAAGGATCCAGAACAAGGGGATGCAATCTTAAAATTAGAGTTAGACCATTCAGAGGTGATTTTCGGAAGTACACTTTCACATAAAGGGTAGTGGAAAACTGGAACGCTCTTCCCAAAAAAAAAACTGTTGAGGCTGGATGCGTGTTTGGGGAGGTTGGGTTGGGGTGGGGTGGGGGGTATCAATTGCAAATTTTATATCAGAGATTGACAGATTATTGTGAGACAGGGGTTTAAGTGTTTCAGAGTAAAGACAGGAATTTGTTCCTGGGGCATGGGCAGCAAGGCCAGCATTTATTACATAGCCCTGAAAGGCAAAAGTGAAGAAGATGGGTTTTTATAACAATCTGGCATGATCATTATTGCGGTTCATTTTTTTATTCTACAGTTAAATTTTACCAGCTGCTGTGGTGAGATTTGAAATCATGTCTCTGAAGAATTATTCTGGACCTCTGGATTACTAGTTCAGTAACATTAACTCCAGCTAGTAGGGTGATGGCAGCTGTGGCAAAGATACAGATAAACCATGATCTAGCTGAATTATAGATTGGCTTAAGGGGTTGAATGGCTTCCTCCTTATGTTTGTCCCCTCCTGTTCCAAAAGAGTTAACTCTTAATGGGACCTTAATAGCCCTTTGGGCACTTCATCCAAGTGGCCCTTCATTATTTGAGCATCTATCCGGAGCATTCAGAGGCTGTTCACTTATGATGGGCATCATGGCAGATTCCAGCTTGTCAACATTTTGCCCATTTGACCTGGTGGATGGTTGGGGGCGGTGGTGGTGGTGGTGGTGGGGGGGGGGCAAATTTTGGTTTAATTTACAACAATCAGGTGACTAGAGGGTGAGTCTGTGCCAACATTTCCTGGAACACCAAATGGGCAGCCATTATAGCCAGCAAATATTACTTATAATCTGCTAGCTTTGAGATTATGGACAAGAGAAAAGGTTAGGCTAAAAGCAACATATTTGGATGTTAGAAGCCTGGAAGAGACAGAAAATCCTGGAAATACTCAAGTCTGGCAGAAGTGGAGGGAGAAACAGTTAACCTTTCAGGTTGATGCCTTTCACCAGAACTGGGAAAAGGGGTAACAAGTTGTAAGTAAATACAGAGGTGGATGGGCAAGAACAAAAAGGAAGTTCTGTGAAAAGGCAAGGCAGGAGTGATGAAATGACAAAAAGGATGACAGCGCAAGGTGAAGGATTCCCCTCCACCAGGGGCTGACAGGACTCCTGAATGTATCTGCTCCATTCCCCACACTTCTACTCTCAGCCCCTCATTTTCCTCCCTCCCAGAAGTACACTAAGGTTCCCATTGCTCTCACCTTCCGTCCCACTAGTTTCCACCTTAAATCATCATCTTCCTCCATTTCTGATACCCCCAGCATGAAGTCAGACATATCGTTCCCTCTCCTATCAGCATTCCAAAGAGACTATTCCTCTTGCAATACACTGGTCCACTTCTCAATCATCCCCAATACCCAATCCCCTTTCCACAATACCTTTCCATGCAAGTACACTAGATGCAAGACCTGCCCTTTATCTCCCTCCATCTCAACACTCAAGCTCCAAATACTCCTTCCAGGGCTGAAACAATTTACATGCACTTCTTTCAATTTATTATACTGTATTTGCAGATCACAATGGCGGTCTCATCTGCACTGGGAGACTAAACTCAGATTGATTGCTTTGTGGAACATGTTTGTTCAGTCCACATGGCCCTGAGCTTGTGGTCACATTTTATTTTAAATCCACATTCTACTCTGCTCTTGGCCCTCTGCACTATTGTAGTGTGGCTCAATGCAAGCTCGAGGGACAGCATCTCATTGATCAATCAGGGACTTTACTGTCCTCTGGACTCAAAACAGAGTTATTCAAATGGAGAGACTGCAGAATGCTGTGGTACAAATGGATCTGCATGTCTACGTATAAGCACAAACAGGCAGCACGCAGGCGCAGCAAGTAATTAAGGCGGCAAACGGAATGCTGGCCTTTATTGCAGGAAGGATGGAGTATTAAAGTAGGGAAATCTTGCTACATCTGTACAGGGTTTTGGTGAGACCGCACCTAGGGTATTGTGTGTAGTTTTGGTCTCCACACTTAAACGTGCATATATTTACATTGGAAGCAGTTCAGGGAAGGTTGACTAGGTCGATTCCCACACAGGAACACAGCAGTAAACTCAGGGTTACTCCCAGTCCCACGTGCAAGCGAGTATAGAAACAGGAGAACTGGCGATTAAACACTTGGCCGGAAAGGTGACTGGGATGAATACCCGGGGGGTGTGTGTGCGCGTGTGCGTGTGCGTGTGCGTCTGTGTGTGGTTTAAACTAGAGTGGCAGGGGAATGGGAACCCAAGGGCAGATTCAGAGCAGGAAACGGGTGATCGAGAATTAGTGAATGACTCCAAAAGACAGAAAACAGCACGTTAAAAAGTGTACAGCACAGGAATTTGGCAGCATTAAAAGGCATATGTGTAAATGCAAGGGCCATAGTAAATAAAGCCGATGAGCTGAGGACACAGACAGACACATGGCAGCATGATATCATCACTATAGCAGAAACTTGGCTTAAGTGGGGGGCAAAACGGCAGCTCAACATCCCTGGATAATGAGTTTTCAGGTAGGATAGGGAGGGGCATGAAAAAGGTCGGGGTGTAGTACTATTTGTTAAAGAATCAATTACAGCTGTGAAGAAGGATGATATACTAAATGAAGCATCAAATAAGGGTTGAGCTCAGAAATAAAAAAGGGGCAGCCACACTGCTAGGAGTGTATTATAGACCTCCAAATAGTGGAAGGAAATTAGAAGAGCAAATATGTAGGCAGATTTCTGAGTGAAAAAACAATAGGGCAGTAATAGTTGGGTACTTCAACTGCCCTAATATCAGTTGGGATACAAACAGTGTGAAGGGCACAGAGGGCACAAAATTCTTGAACTACATTCAAGGGAACTTTTGCAGCCAGCACATAAGCCCAATTCTAGATTTAGTCATAGGAAATGAAACTGGACAAGTGGATAAAGTAGCAGTGGGGAGCCATTTTGGAGATAGTGACCATAATACAGTTAGATTTAGCATCATTATGGAAAACATAACATACAAAATAGGAGAAGGCGGCCATTTGGCTCCTCAAGCCTGCTCCACCATTCATGAAGATCATGGCTGATCTGTTTGTGTTTCGAGCTTCGCTTCTCAGCACAGGAATTTGGCAGCGTTAAAAGGTATATATGTAGACGCAAGGAATATAGTAAATAAAGCCAATGAGCTGAAGGCACATATAGACACATGGCAACATGATACCATCACTAAAGCAGAAACTTGGCTTGTGGGGGGGGGGGGGTGCAAAAATAGCAGCTCAATATCCCTGTACATAGTTTTCAGGCAGGATACAGAGGGAGAGGGCTGAGAAGAGGGGCACGGGAGGAGCCTGGGGTGCGGGAGGAGCGAGAGGGGCGCGGGAGGGGCGAGAGGGGCGCGGGAGGGGCGAGAGGGGCACGGGAGGGGCGAGAGGGGGGCGGGAGGGGCGAGAGGGGCAAGAGGGGGGGGCGGGAGGGGCGAGGGGGGGGGCGGGAGGGGCGAGAGGGGGGGCGGGAGGGGCGAGAGGGGGGGCGGGAGGGGCGAGAGGGGGGGGCGGGAGGGGCGAGAGGGGGGGGCGGGAGGGGCGAGAGGGGCGCAGGAGGAGCCAGGGGCACGAGAGGGGCGCGGGAGGAGCTGGGAGCGCGAGAGAACCTCGAGCAGAGCCGGGAGCTAACGAGTAGCTGTAAGAGCAGAGGTGACTGAGGGAGATCGGTGAGGAGGGAATGAGGTGATCCTTTGAGTACCGTGAGTATGGTCGGGTAAGTATTTACTACTTTTGTCACTTATAGTTTTTAAGGTCTTATTTTGTGGGTTCATCGTTTGTAAGGACGATATTCTGTAACAACGAGGAGCAGAGAAGAAGGGCCCTAGAGTAATTGATATTATTTGATATTAAGTATCTTCCAAAAGGTTTAATTTAATTTAAAGGAGTAAGTCATGGCAGGAGAGCTCAAAGCCGTGGTGTGCTCCTCCTGCTCTATGTGGGAAGCTGGGAACATTTGCAGTGTTCGGGGCCAGCATGTGTACAGGAAGTGTTTCCAGCTGCAGCTCCTGGAAGCCTGGCTTCTGGAGCCGAAGCGACGGCTGGAGACACTGTGGAGCATCTGCGAGGCAGAGAGTATCGTGGATAGCACGTATAGAGAGGTAGTCAGGCTATGAGTCCACAAGCAGGAAGGGAATGAGTGATCACCAGGCAGGGCAGCAATCACCTGTGGCTATTCCCCTGCAAAACAGATAAACCGCTTTGGATAATGTTGAGGGGAATGGCCTCTCAGGGTAAAGCAGCAACATCCAAATTCGTTGCACCACAGTTGGCTCTGCTGCACACAGGAGGGGTAAAAAGTGTGGGAATGCAATAGTTATAGGGGATTCAGTTGTAAGGGGAATAGATAGGCGTTTCTGTGGCCGCAAACTAGACTCCGGGATGGTACGTTGCCTCCCTGGTGCTAGGGTCAAGGATGTCTCAGAGCGGCGAGAGGACGTTTTGAAGGGGGTGGGTGAACAGCCAGCGGTCGTGTTACACATTGGTACAAACGACATAGGTAAAAAAAGGGATGAGATCCTAAAAAAGCAGGATATAGGGAGTTAGGAGGTAAGTTGAAAAGTATCTCAAAGGTATTGATCTCAGGATTACTATCAGTGCCACTTGCTAGTCAGAGTAGATACAGAGCAGGATACATCGGATGAATACATGGCTGAAGAGATGGTGTGAGGGGTGGGGTTTCAGATTCCTGGGACATTGGGACCGGTTCTGGGGGAGGTGGGACCAGTACAAACTGGACGGGTTACACCTGGGCAGGACCAAGACTGATGTTCTGGGGGGAATATTTGCTGTAGTGGTTGGGGAGGGTTTAAACTAAAATGGCAGGGAGATGGGAACCTTTGCAAGGAGTCAGAGGAAGGGGAATCAAGGACAAGAACAAAGGGGAATAAGAAAAGTGATAGGCAAAGAAATCAAGGGCAAGAATTAAACAGGGCCTCAGTGAAAAATAGTGGGAACGGGACAAGTAATGTTAAAAAGACAAGCCTTTGTGTCTTAACGCGAGGAGCATTCACAATAAAGTGGATGAATTAACCACGCAAATAGATGTAAACAGGTATGATAGAGTCAGGATTACGGAGACATAGCTGCAGGGTGCCCAGGGATGGGAACTGAACAGTATTTAGGAAGGACATTGACAAAAAGGAAAAGGCAGTGGAGTTGCATTGCTGGTTAAAGAGGAATTTAATGCAATAGTGAGGAAAGATATTAGTTCCAACGATGTGGAATCTGTATGGGTAGAGCTGAGAAACACTAAGGGGCAAAAAATGTTAGTGGGGATTGTATATAGACCCCCAAACTGTAGTGGTAATGTTGGGAATTGCATTAAATAGGAAATTAGAGATGCATACAATAAAGGAACATATGTAATTATGGGTGACTTTAATCTGCATATAGATTGGGCAAATCAAATTAGTAACAATACCGTAGAGGAGGAATTCCTGGAGTGTACATGGGATGGTTTTCTGGACCAATACGTTGAGGAACCAACTAGAGAACAGGCCATCCTAGACTGGGTATTGTGTAATGAGAAAGAAATAATTGGCAATTTAGTTGTGCGAGGCCCCTTTGGGACCTTAATATGATAGAATTCTTCATCAAGACGGAGAGTGACGTAGTTGATTCTGAGACGAGGGTTCTGAATCTTAATAAAGGAAACTACAATGGTATGAGGCATGAGTTGGCTATGATGGATTGGGAAACGTTACTTAAAGTGATGACAGTGGATAGGCAAACATTCAAAGAGCGCATGGGTGAACTGCAACAATTGTTTATTCCTGTCTGGCGCAAAAGTAAAACAGGAAAGGTGGCCAAACCATGGCTTACAAGGGAAATTAGAGATACAATTATATCCAAGGAACAGGCATACAAATTGGCCAGAAAAAAACAACAGACCTGAGGATTGGGAGCAGTTTAGAATTCAGCAAAGGAGGACCAAGGGATTGATTAAGAAGGGGAAAATACAGTATGAGATTAAGCTTGCGGGGAACATAAAAACTGACTATAAAAGTTTCTATAGGTATGTGAAGAGAAAAAGATTGGTGAAGACAAATGTAGGTCCCTTACAGTCAGAAACAGGGGAATTTATAATAGGGAACAAAGAAATGGCTGACCAACTAAATACATACTTTGGTTCTGTCTTCACAAAGGACGACACAAATAACATACCAGAAATGTTGGGGAACACAGGGTTTAGAGAGGGAGGAACTGAAAGAAATCAGTATTAGTGGGGAAATGGTGTTGGGGAAATTGATGGGATTGAAGGCCGATAAATCCCCACGGCCTGATAATCTACATCCCAGAGTATTTAAGGAAGTGGCCCTAGAAATAGTGGATGCATTCTAGAGATTCTGGAACAGTTTCTACAAATTGGAGGGTAGCTAATGTAACCCCATTATTTAAAAAGGGAGGCAGAGAGAAAACAGCAAATTATAGACCAGTCAGCCTGACGTCGGTAGTGAGGAAAATTAGAATCTAGAGTCCATTATAAAACACTTAATAGCTGAGCACTTGGAAAACAGTAGCTGAATCGGACAGTCAGCATGGATTTACAAAAGGGAAATCATGCTTGACAAATCTACTGGAATTTTGAGGATGTAACTAGTAGAGTTGATGAGGGGGAGCCAATGGATGTGGTTTATTTGGGCTTTCAGAAGGCTTTCGACCAAGTCCCACATAAGAGATTGGCACGTAAAATTAAAGCGCATGGGATTGGGTGTAGTGTATTGAGATGGATAGAAAACTGGTTGACAGAAAGGAGACAAAGAGTAGGAGTAAATGGGTCTTTTTCCGAATGGCAGGCGGTGACTAGTGGGGTACTGCAGGGATTGGTGCTGGGACCCCAGCTAATCACAATATATATTAATGATTTAGATGAGGGAACTAAATGTAATATCTCCAAATGTGCAGATGATACAAAGCTGGGTGAGCTGTGAGGAGGATGCAGAGATGCTTCAGTGTGATTTGGACAAGCTGAGTGAGTGGGCAGATGGAGTATAATGTGGATAAATGTGAGGTTATCCACTTTGGCAGCAAAAACAGGAAAGCAGATTATTATCTGAATGGCTTTCAATTGAGAGAGGGAAACGTGCAACGAGACCAGGGTGAAGGTAAGCATGCAGGTTGCAGCAGGCGGTAAAGAAGGCAAATGGTACGTTGGCCTTCATAGCCAGAGGATTCGAGTACAGGAGCAGGGATGTCTTGCTGCAATTGTACAAGGCCTTAGTGAAACCACACCTAGAATATTGTGTGCAGTTTTGGTCTCCTTATCTGAGGAAGGATGTTCTTACTCCATAGGGAGTGCAGCGAAGGTTTACCAGACTGATTCCTGGGATGGCAGGACGGACATATGAGGAGAGATTGAGTTGGTTAAGATTATATTCGCTGCAGTTCAGAAGAATGAGGGGGGATCTCATAGAAACCTGTAAAATTCTAACAGGGTAGATGCAGGAAGGATGCTCCTGATGGTGGGGGAGTCACGAACCAGTCTGAGGATACGGGGTAGACCGTTTAGGACTGAGATGAGGAGAAACATCTTCACACAGAGAATGGTGAGCCTGTGGAATTCGCTACCACAGAAAGTAGTTGAGGCCAAAACATTGTATGTTTACAAGGAATTAAATATAGCTCCTGGGGTGAAAGGGATCAAAGGATATGGGGAGAAAGCGGGAGCAGGCTATTGAGTTGGATGATCAGCCATGATCATAGTGAATGGCGGAGCAGGCTCAAAGGACTGAATGGCCTACACCTACTCCTATTTTCTTTGTATGTTCCAAGTATGAGTACCAGATTCCCATCTACCCCTGATAACTTTTGATTCCCTTGCCTAACGAGAATGCATCTACATCTGCCTTAAAAATCAGTGGCTCTGTCTCAGAAAGCGGTTGAGCTGGGGAGTTCCAAATTTGCACAACCCTCAAAATTTTTTTCCCTCATCTCTGTCCTATAAGGGTGACACCTAATTTTAAAATGGTGTCCACAAAGTGCCCACAAACAATACCGACAAAGACAGAACAGGAGTAAATGTTCTAAATTGTGGGGAGACAAATTTTACAAAGCTGAGAGGTGAGCTGACGAGAGTGGATTGGATACAGCTACTGGAAGGGAAAATTGTGTCAACTCAGTGGTAGCCATTCAAAAGCGAGATTCTCCGGGCACAATATAGACACATACCCAGAAAGAAAAAGGGTGGTACTGCCAAATCTAGAGCCGCGAGTTAACCAGACGCATACAGGGTAAGATAAAACAAAAAAAAAGTTTATGACAGCAACAAAAAGCTTAATGCTGCAGAAAGCCTACAGGAATATAGAAACTACAACGATGAAGTTAAAAAATGGAAATTAGAAAAGCAAAGAGAGGATACGAAAAAATATTGGTAGCAAAATCAAAGAAAACCCAAAGATGTTTTACCAGTACATTAAGAGCAAGAGAATAACTAAGGAAAAGTTAGGACCTATCAGAGATGCACGTGGTAACTTGTGTGTCAATGCTGAAGATGTGGGCAGGGGTCTTAATGAGTACTTTGTCTTCACCTTCACTAAGGAGAGAGATGATGCAGACATTCTAGTTAAAGAGGAGGAGTGTGAAATATTAATACAATATGCAGAGTGAGAGAGCAAGTACTGGAGGGGCTGACATCCTTGAAATTGGATAAATCACCAGGGTCAGATGGATTGTATCCCAGGCTGTTAAAGGAAGCCAGGGAGGAATTAGCAGATGCTCTGAGCGTCATTTTCCAATCCTCACCAGATACAGGCGAGGTCCCAGAGGATTGGAGGTCTGCAAACATTGTACCTTTATTAAAAAGGGTGCGAGGGATAGGCCAGAAAATTATAGGCCAGACAGCCTGACTTCGGTGACGGGCAAATTATTGGAATCAATTCTGAGAGGCAGAATAAACTGCCACTTAGAAAGGTACAGATTGATCAGGGATAGTCAGCATGGTTTTTTTTTTTAAAGGGGGTGGTTGTGTCTTACTAACTTAATTCAATTTTTTGAGGAAGTAACAAGGAGGATTGATGAGGATAGTGCAGTGTCTACATGAATTTTCCTAAGGCATTTGACAAGGTCCCACATGGCAGGCTGGTCAAAAAAGTGAGATCCCAAGGGATACAGGGGAAGGTGGTGAGTTGGATCCAAAATTGGCCGGAAACAAAGGTTGACAGATGTTTTAGCGAATAGAAAATGGTTTCCAGTGGCATTCCACAGGGCTCAGTGTTGGGGTCCTTGATGTTCGTTGTATATATTGATTTTTGGACTTAAATGTGGGAAGTATCAGTGGGAAGTGTGCAGACAACACAAAAATTGGCCGTGTAGTGAATAGTGAAGAGGACAGCTGTCGACTCCAGAATGATATCAATGGTTTGGTTGAGTGGACAGAGAAGTGGCAAATGGAATCAATCTGGAGAAGTGCAAGGTAATACATTAGGGGAGGGCAAACAAAGCAAGGGGATACTCAATAAACGGTTGGATATTGAGAAGGGTTGAGGAAGTAGGAGGCCTTGGTGTGCATGTCGACCTGTCGCTGAAGGTGGCAGGGCAGGTGGATAAGGTGGTGAAGATGGAATGCTTTCCTTTATTGTATGAGGTATTGAATACAAAAGCAGGGATGTAATGCTGGACTGTATAAAGCTAGTTAGTCCACAGCTGGAATTTTGTGTATGGATCTGGTCACACTATAGGAAGGACATAATTGCTCTGGAGAGAGTGCAGAGCAGATTTACAAGAATGTTACCAGAGCTTGAAAACTGCAGCTATAAGGAGAGATTTGATAGGCTAGGGTTGGCTTCCTTAGGACAGAGGAGGCTGAAGGGTGACCTAATTAAGATGTATAAAATTATGAGAGGCCTAGATAGATTAGACAGGAAAGACCCGTTTCCCCTAGCTAAGGGGCCAAATATCAGCAGGCATAGATTTAAGGTAACAAAAGCAGAATTATCTGGAAAAACTCAGCAGGTCTGGCAGCATCGGCGGAGAAGAAAAGAGTTGACGTTTCGAGTCCTCATGACCCTTCGACAGAACTTGAGTGAGTCCAAGAAAGGGGTAAAATATAAACTGGTTTAAGGTGGGTGGGGGGAGAGAGAGAGAAGTGGAGGGGGTTGGTGTGGTTGTAGGGACAAACAAGCTTGTTTGTCCCTACAACCACACCAACCCCCTCCACTTCTCTCTCTCTCCCCCCACCCAAAACCACCACCCACCCCCCACCCCCCCTTAAACCAGCTTATATTTCACCCCTTTCTTGGACTCACTCAAGTTCTGTCGAAGGGTCATGAGGACTCGAAACGTCAACTCTTTTCTTCTCTGCCGATGCTGCCAGACCTGCTGAGTTTTTCCAGGTAATTCTGTTTTTGTTTTGGATTTCCAGCATCCGCAGTTTTTTTGTTTTTATCTATAGATTTAAGGTGATTGGTAGAACGATTAGACGGGACAAGAAGAAAAACTTATTGAAACATACGAGATCTTGAGAGGCCTTGACAGGCTGGATACGTTTCCTTGTGGGTGAGACCAGAACGAGGGCGCACAGTTTTAAAAATAAGTGAGGGGGGGGGCTCATTTAAGACTGGGATAAGGGTGTTTTTCTGAGGATCATTAGATTGTGGAATTCTCTTCCCCAGAAAGAGGGTGATGGGTGTCTAGAATTCACTGCCTAAGTTGGCAGTTGAAGCTGAATTGCTCAGCTTATTTAAAAAGATATCTGGATCTGCACTGGAAGTGCTGTAACCCGCAAGGCTATGGATCAGGTGCTGGAAAGTGGGATTAAAAACGAGCGGTTACTTTCTTTATTTTTAGCCAGCACAGACACATTGGACTGCCTCTTTCTGCACCGTAATGTTTCTATGATTTTATAGGGTTTAAGAGGAGTAGGCCATTTGGCCCTTCAAACCTGCTCCGCCATTTGATAAGATCATGACTGATCTGATAGTGGTCTCAACTCCACTTTCCTGCCTGCCCCCCATAACTCTCGACTCACTGGTCAATTAAAAATCTGTCTAACTCAGCCTTGAATAAGTTCAACAACCCAGCCTCCACTGCTTTCTGGGGAAGAGAATTTCACAGTCTAATGATCCTCAGAGAAAAACATCCTCACCTCAGTCTTAAATGAGATCTCCCTTAATTTTTAAAACTGTGCACCCTCGTTCTGGTCTCACCCACAAGGGGAAATGTATCCAGCCTGTCAAGACCTCTCAAGATCTTGGATGTTTCAATAAGATCACCTCTCATTCTTGTAAACTCCAATGGGTATATGATAAGCCCTTCATCCCAAGAATGAATCAAGTGAACCTTCTCTAAACTGCTTCTCATGCAATTCTTTCAAATAAGGGAGGCCAAAACTGCATGCAGCAATCCAGATATGGTCTCACCAAGGCCTTGCACAGCTGCAGTAAAACCTCCCTACTTTTATACTCCATTCCTCTGGAGAAAAAAACACCAAAATTCCATTTGCCTTCCTAATCACTTGCTGTACCTGCATGCTAACTTTTTGTGATTCATGTACCAAGACACCCAGATCCCTCTGTACCAGAGTTGTGCATTTAAATAGCATTCTGTTTTTCTATTCTTCCTACCAAAGTGGGCAAGTTCACATTTTCCCACAGTATATTCCATTTGCTAAACTTTGCCCACTTAACCTCTCTCTCTTTGTAGACACTCTATCTCTCCATCACAATTTACTTTCCCCACCTATCTTGGTGTCATTGGAAAATTTAGCTACAATATTTGGTCCCTTCATCCAAGTTGTTGATATAGATTGTAAATAGTAGAAAGCCCAGCAATGATCCCAGCTTGCCAACCTGAAAAAGACCCACTTATTCCTTTTTTAAAATTTGTTCATGTGGATGTGGTTGTCAATGGCTAGGCCAGCATTTATTGCCCTTGTTCAGGGGGCATTTAAGTGTCAACCACATTGCTCTGGGTCTGGAGTCACATGTAGGCCAGACCAGGTAAAGATGGCAGATTTCCTTCCCTAAAGGACGTTAGTGAACCAGATGGGTTTTTATGACAATTGGCAATGGTTTCACGGTCATCATCAGACTTTTAATTCCAGATTTTCTGCTAGTCTCTGCTTCCTGTTAGTCAACCAATCCTTTATTCATGCTATTATGTTATCCCGACAGTATGCGTATACACCTTTGATGTAGCACCTTACCAACTACCTTTTGGAAATCCAAGTACATTACATCTACAGGTTCTCCTTTATGCACATTGCATGTACTTCCTCAAAGAATGCTACTAAATTAGTTAAACATGATTTCCCCTTCATAAAACCATGCTGACTATATGTAACGATGTTCTAATGGTACAGCTCCCTCTTTCCCTAGCGGTGCCAGTGCCCCATGAATTGCAACTCATTTCTCCCACTGCAATCTTTGAGCCATGCAATCAACTCTGATCTGATTTAGCTGGAAGCTGTTACATTTCTGGGTGCTTACTACAGATCCCCAAATAGTGAATAGATCAAGCAGCAAATCTGTAGACAAATTTCAGACAAATATTAAGGTAATGTAAGTGCAGGAGGCTTCAACTATCTTATTAAAGGTTGAAGAAAAAGACACAGTAAAGGCCAAGGAGGGTGAAGAACTCCTAAAATGTGTACAGAAACACTTTCTTAATCAGCCCATTGAGTAAGAATGTGCTGCAGTTTTGGAGAATGAAGTAGGGTAAACAGTGTGTGCTTCCGTGGAGGAGTGTCTGGGTAATAGTGATCAAAATATAATGAAGTTTACAGTCATTATGAAAAGGGCCAAAGCAAAAATTAATCATGAAATAAAACCAAACTGAATAGTAGGCAACTTTAGTGATTAGGGACAAGAAACAATTGCCAGTTTGCTGCTTTCCTGGTCTATGGAAAGTTTTTGAGGTGGAGATAATTCACATAGAAGCCAAACACATCCCCATAAAGAGAGATAGGGCATCCAAAGCTAAAAAGGTCCTTGACAAAGTCAGATACAGAACACATTTGAAAACCAGGCAGAATGAGAGAGAGTGCAGTGGAAACTTGGAAGAAAAATCAAGGCACAATATGAGAAAACAAATAGTATGTTAGATAAAATGGAAAGTCTTTTATAAAAATATATAAAAAATAAAAATATAGTTAAAGGAAGTGTGGGGAGATAAGGGACAAAAAAAAAGAAAATCTCCTTGTGGAGGCAAAGGGCATTATTGAGGTACTAAATGAGTACTTTGCATGTCTCACAAGAGGAGGAGGATCAAATTAATGTCACAGTAGATAAAAAGGGTGTGGGGGGTGTAAAGGTAGTGGATTAGAAACCCTTGTTCAAAAAACAGAAAGATGCATGATGTCCTGTTGTTACCAGGTTCAAGTCCAACGATACAAAGACTATCATCAAGAGTAAAATATATTCTCATTTGGAAAAGCATGAAGGACAGCCAGCATGGATTTGTTAAAAGCATATGGTGTCAGACCAACCTTCATAAGCTAACAGTGTTGATGTGAAGGTATGCAGTGATACATGTTGTATAAACAGACCTTCAAAAGGCATTTGAAAGTTTTATTTGGAAAATTAGAAGCGCATGGGATTGAAGGAATGGTGGTAACTTGGGTGTGTAATTGGCTGAGGGATAGGAATCAGAGCATCATGGTGAAAGGACATTTGATTGGGGAGGAGTATTCAGTAGGGTTCCCTCAGAGGTAAGTAAATGACAAGGAAAGACAGTTGAAGTCACAATCAGATCACAATTTAGGTAAAGGGAGCACAATTATGAAGTTTACAAATGATATAAAACTATACAGCGTAAGTAAACTGAAATAGAAAGAGACGTTAGAAGGGCAGACTGGTGGTGAAATGGGCAGATTTGAGGCAAATTAAATGTAATGTTGGTAAGTGTGAAGCGATGGATGAGGGTGGTACATCATGGCAAGGTAATGTAATCCAAAGTGCTTCTCGGCCTTTTGGCTAAGATCAAGTGTAGCGATGGCTATAACCAGTCGAGCCCCAAACCATGGGGTACGTAATACCGTTAGGGTGGCAGTGAAGGACAGCAGAGGACGAGCACCCATGGATCGTGTCTTCTTCACCAAGTGGATCCTGTTGCAGTTGTGTGGATTTGAAGCTGCGGAGAACCACTGCCTGCAAGACTTCCCCAGTGCTGAATATTTCAACGTGACCTTCAGGAGTGTGGCTGCTTGCGTCAAGTTCCTGAAGGTGTTTGAGGAGAAGAGAGACCAGCTGCAGATGAAGGTCCTGCAGTTCTTGCAGAGGGCAGCGCTGCAGTTGGCCGCCACATGACCAAACTTGCCGCATGAGCGACAAAGTTTGGGTTGCCCAGCGTAGACAAAGTAGCCATGGCTTCCCCCGATTTGCCCTGCCGTTGCAACTGGACCGTGTGGTGTCTGTGTACCTCTACAACCCCCACGTCCCTGTTGCCGATGTGCTCACCTTCCTCGCCAGGTATGTCGACATGGCTGGGAGCTGCACCGAAGTTAAAGAAGCCTTTGAGATTTGGACAAGCAAACGCCATGTCAAGGTCACGCTCAAGGCCAATGGTAAGGGAGCCATCCTCCACCCTCCTTCCAGGTTCGCAATCGGGGGAAGCCGTGGCTACTTTGTCTACACTGGGCAGCCCAAACTTTGTCGCTCATGCGGCAAGTTTGGTCATGTGGCGGCCAACTGCAGCGCCGCCCTCTGCAAGAACTGCAAGCAGGAAGGGCACCAGACAAAAGGACTGCAAACAGACTAAGTCCTCAACCTGTGTGGCGAGACAGGCCGCCTCTACAAGACCTGCCCCAAATGCTGCCTCACTTACGCACAGGCAGCCAAAGCCAATGAGGGGGAAGCAGATGAAATACTTCGTGTCACTACTACCAAGGGCACTCGCAACACTCCATCAAGACCCCCAATGAGAACAATGAGACAAAGGAGGACAGGGAGAGAGACAAGGTGGAGGAAAAGATTGAGGCAGTAGACAGCTAATCAACTGCACTGCCCCCGAACCTCCCACTCCTCAGGAGAGCGAATCAATGGAGGAGGAAGCAGCGGAAAATCAGCAGGGGGAGTAACAGCTGGTTAAGAGAGCCAAAAAGAAGAACGGGCTAAGGGGGGACCAAGCCACTTCCCAGACAAATGGCAAGAGGCATCTCCCATCTGACACAGATGACAAGGGCAGCTGCTCTTCGGATGAAGAAGGGCAAGGGTGGCACCTACAGAAGAAGCGGCAAAGCTCTAGGCAGTTGGAGGACGAGACACCAGAGCTCCAGAACATTGGAGACATTGAAGAGACCAGCGCACCCCAACTTTGCCCACAACTCGAAGAGGTCAGTGCACCCCAGCCTCAGGAATCTGGGAGCAGTGAAGCGCTCAGCGCACCCCAGCTCCGGGAAGCCGGAAGCAGCAACGGCCCAGAGGGGGAGAGGATCGGAGAGACTTCTCCAGAGAACATTTCAAAGATCGTTCCTTGCACAAATCCCCAGATACCACCTAAGTGGAACATCTCCAATGGGGTGATTCAGGGCAGTTTCCTCAGCCCATCCAAAGTGAGACAATTCGTGAACACTATGGGTATGCAGGAGCAGACCAAAGAGCTGGAACTCTCAAAGACAACAGGTTTGATAACGACAAAATGCTTTAAAATGGGTGTAAAGATTATATCCATAAATCTATAGCATTAAATCTACTACGCGATGTGTTGCGACCTTGGACTACCTTGCCAAGGTCAAAGCTGAACTTGTTCTCTCACTGAACAATTTCTCCTTAAACTCGTCTCACTTCCTCCATTTAAAAGGTGTGGCTATGGGTACCTGCATGGGCCCCAGTTCTGCCTCTTTATGGGGTATGTGGAACATTCCTTGTTCCAGTCCTACTCAGGCCCCCTCCCACAACTTTTTCTCCAGTACATCGATGACTGCTTTGGTGCCACCTCATGCTCTTGTCTGGATCTGGAAAAATTTATTAATTTTACTTCCAATTTTTACCCCTTCATCATTTTCATGTGGTCTATCATTGACACTTCCCTTCCCTTCCTTGACCTCTCAGTCTCAATTTCTGGTGATAGACTGTCCACCAATATTCATTACAAGCCGACCGACTCCCACAGCTACCTCGGCTACAGCTCCTCACACTAGCTTCCTGTAAAGAGTCCATCCCATTCTCTCAGTTCCTTCGCCTCCGTCGCATCTGTTCTGATGATGCCACTTTCCAAAATAGTTCCTCTGACATGTCTTCCTTCTTCCTGAACCGAGGTTTTCCACCCACGGTAGTTGACAGGGCCCTCAACCGTGTCCGGCCCATCCGCCCTCACACCTTCATCTCTCTCCCAGAAACATGATAGGGTCCCCCTTGGCTTCATTTATCACCCCACCAGCCTCTGCGTTCAAAGGATCATCCTCCGCCATTTCCACCAACTCCAGCATGATGCCACCACCAAACACATCTTCCCTTCATCCCCCCGGCAGCTTTCCGGAGGGATCGTTCCCTCCGGGACACCCTGGTCCACTCCTCCATCACCCCCTACACCTCAACCCCCTCCCACGCAACTGCAGAAGGTGCAACACCTGCCCCTTTACTCCCCCTCCTCCTCACCGACCAAGGGCTCAAACACTCTTTTCAAGTGAAGCAGCACTTCACTTGCACTTTCCTCAACTTAGTTTACTGCATTCGTTGCTCCCAAACGCAGACTGGGTGACCGCTTTGCAGAACACCTTCGGTCTGTCCCCTAGCATGACCCAGACCTCTCTGTCGCTTGCCATTTCAACATACCATCCTGCTCTCATGTCCACGTCTGTCCTTGGCCTGCTGCAATGTTCCACTGAAGTTCCATGCCAACTGGAAGAACAACACCTCATCTTCCGACCAGGCACTTTACAGTCTTCTGGACTTAATATTGAGTTCAACAATTTCAGATCATGAACTCTCTCCTCCATCCCCGTTCCGATCCCACTTTCCCCCATAATTTATAATGTTTTAACAAATATATTTTTCTTTTCCCACCTATTTTTAAATTTATTTTGATCTATTGTTTCATCTCCACCTTTTAGCCCATTTCGATCCCTTCCCCCCACCCCACCCCACCCAGGCCATCTGCCACTAGCTTGTCTTGCTTGCTACCCTTAATGTCCCCATTAGCACACTCTTTAGATAATATCACTACAGTCAACACCCCTTTGTCCTTTTGTCCATGACATCTTTGGCAGTCTCTTCTTGGCCTCCACCTATCACTGGCCTCCTATCGAGCTCTAACTGTCCTACCCCCTTCTACTAGCTTATATTTCATCTCATTTCTACATTTCCTAGTTCTGATGAAGGGTCATACGGACTCAAAACGTTAACTGTATCCCTCTCCGCAGATGCTGTCAGACCTGGTGAGTTTTTCCAGGTATTTTTGTTTTTGTTCTTGTTCTAGATTTCCAGCATCCGCAGTATTTTGCTTTTATCAAAGCTGACCTGCTGTTTCTGCAGGAGTGTGCGATACCGCACCTCAGCTCCTACAGGCAATGGTCACGATACTGGTCCCATGGGCCATCGATCTGGTCGGGAGGAAACGACTCACGTTCCTTCGGCCTGGGTATTCTGCTGTGGGGAAGCAACTTCACCATCTCCGAGGTTAAGGAGGTGGTGGGCGGGCGTCTCCTCGTAGCAGATGTAATGCTCCATTCCGGTTAATTAACGTGTACGCCCCAGCACAAAATAGCGAGCGGCTGGCAGTTTTTCAGCATCTCCCACTGCTGCTGGCGACCTCCAGGCCAGTCATTCTGGGCGGTGACTTCAACTGCAAAACCGATGCAGCTGGGTGATCCGGTAGGGCTGACAGCGGATTGGACGCTATGTCCAGATCCCTGATAGAAACAGTAAAGGATGCCAAGCTGCACGGTGTCTTCAGAAACTCTGCAGATGGAGCGCAGCGTAGATACACCTGGTCACGGCCAGATGGGTCCATCCCTTCCAGGATAGACTTCCTGTTTGCTTCCTGTGCGTTCGCAGTCAGATCCACTGATGTCAAGCCGGTGTTCTTCTCTGACCACTGCCTGCTTCTGGCTGACACTTAAAGGAAGACCAGAGGGTTGGCGGGGGCATGGAAGCTGAATGTGCAACAGCTGACCCCAGAGAACATTGAGGAGCTCAAGAGGGATTACAAAGTTTGGAGAACTGTGAAACCCCTCTTTGAGTCCCTGACACACTGGTGGGGAGCGATCAAGGAAAACATCAAGAGGTTTTTCATCCTCAGAGGCGTCCAGAAAGCTAGAAAGGAACAAAGGGAAATGTCCTGACTCCAGCAAAATATGCAGAACCTGCTCCGGCTGCAGTCGATGGGGGTTGATGTCAAGGAGGAACTCCAAGTGGTGAAGAGCTAGCAAGCCTTGCTCCTTGCCTCGGAGGCCTTCAGGATCATCTTCCGTTCCAGAGTCCACTCCGTGAAGCAGGATGAGATGTGCTCACGTTTCTTCTTCCAAAAGGTACACAGAGAGAGCTCTGTGATCAGCAGCCTGAAGTAAGGTCATCACAGTCTGACATTTTGAGGATCAGCAAATCCTTTTATGCCAGATTGTATGACGTGAAGCCCACAGACAGCATGGACTCCCAGTCCTTCCTGTCCTCTATCACGGAGGTCTTAGATGACAGTACATGGGAGAGCCTGGACAAACCGCTAACTCCTGACAAACTGACTAAGGCCCTTGAGTCCTTTGAGAAGAGTAAAACTCCCGGAATCGACGGCTTGTCAGCCAATTTGTATTTGGCTCTGTGGGACTGGATCGGCCCAGACCTGATGGAAGTGTATGAGAGTATGCTCCTGGCCGCAGCATGTCAGAATCCATCAGAAAAGGCATCATCACCCTCATCTACAAGCACAAGGGGGAAAGGGAGGAAATTAGAAAAAGGCGACCCATTTCACTGTTGAATGTGGACTATAAGATTCTGTCCAAGGTCATTGCCAATCGGGTCAAGTCTGCTTTGGAATTGGTGATCCATGCTGACCAGACCTGCGCTGTGCCCGGGAGGAAGATCTCTGACAGCCTTATGCTTCTCAGGGATATGATTGCCTATGTGCAGGACAGGGGTGTGGACACCTGCCTCATCAGCCTGGGTCAGGAGAAAGCCTTTGACAGAATATCGCACACCTTCATGGTGGATGTGCTCTCCAAAATGGGGTTTGGGGAAGGAATTCACAACTGGATCCAGCTGCTCTAACATCAGTAGCGCAATCTCAATCAATGGGTGGGAATCAGATAGCTTTCCTATTAAATCTGTAGTCAGGCAGGGCTGCCCTCTCTCCCCTGCCCTGTTCGTGTGTTGCATAGAATCCTTTGCTGAGTTCATCAGGAAGGATCCGGGCACAAGAGGAGTGACAATCCCAGGCAGCGGAGGCACTCAGGTCAAAGCCTCCCTGTACGTGGACGATAACGCCGTCTTCTGCCTGGATCCACTGTCGGTGCGCAGACTGATCCACATCTGCGACCAGTTCGAACTGGCCTCGGGAGCCAAGGTAAATGTTCTTTGGGAACTGGGCTGACCGATCCTTTGTTCCCTTCACCATCAGGGTGATGGCCTGAAGGTGCTGGGGATATGGTTCGGAGGGACCAGGGCATGCGTTAGAAACTGGAAGGAGCGAGTATCTATGGTGCAAAAAAAACTGGACATGTGGGAGTGCCGCTCCCTCTCCATTGCAGGTAATAACCTGGTCATCAAGTGTGAGGCACTATCGCTGTTGCTGTACGTGGCGCAGGTCTGGCCCGTTCCAGACTCCTGTGCGATGGCGATCACCCGAGCCATCTTTCACTTTATCTGGAGGTCAAAAATGGATTGCGTCCACAGGGACGCGATGTACAAGCCTCAAGATAAAGGGGGAAAAAACGTGCCCAACATCGTCCTCGTACTGATGGCCACCTGTGTGTGCGGCTGCTTCAAGCTGTGCGTAGATCCTCGGTACCCAAACACCAAGTGTCACTACTTGCTGAGGTTCTACCTGTTCCCGGTGTTGCGAAGGATGGGTTTGGCCACGCTGCCACGGAACGCGCCAAGTAGTTGGACCGTGCCGCACCACCTGTCGCTCGTGAAAAAATTTATGCAGAGACCACAAGTCCATCAGGCAGTGGTCGGCACGTAACATCTTAGAGGCCCTGTGGGAAAAGGAGAGGGTGGATCCTGTGGGATGGTTCCCCGAGCAGACTGTCAAAGTCATTTGGCAGAATGCCTCATCACCAGAACTTTCCAACAAGATGTAGCTTGGCTGGTGGCGAGAAAGGTCCTCCCTGTCAGATCCTTCCAACACGCCAGGAGTCTCACCCCTCTGCACTTTGCCCTCGAGGTGGCTGTGGTGGGGACGAGACCGTTGTTCACCTCTTTGTGGATTATGCCTTTGCAAAGAAGGTCTGGAGGGAGATGCAGTGGTTTCTGTCGAGGTTCATCCCGAGCAGTTGTGACACAGGACTCTGTGCTCTACGGGCTGTTCCCAAGGACACACACCGAGACAAACATCAACTGCAGCTGGAGGATCATCAACTTGGTGAAAGACGCTCTTTGGTCTGCCCGAAACTTGTTGGTCTTCCAGCGCAATGAGTTGTCCCCGACCGAGTGTTGCAGACTGGCATATTCCAAGGTCCGGGACTACGTGCGGAGGGGCGCACTAAAGCTTGGGGCAGCCGCCGCAAAGGTGCAATGGGGAAAGGTCGCCATCTAAGACCTTTCTGCCATAGGGCACCAAGAGGCTGGGAGGCTCACAATGAATGTACTCATCGAATACCAATTGTATTAAATTTGTATTGAAGCACCTCAGAGTGCAACATGAAGTATGTTGATAACTCCAGTACCATTGTCTGATTGTCTGTAATGACCATATTGAAATGATTGTAACACTCATTGATTGTATTGAAGTACCTCGTGATCTATGTGTAAAAGTTGAATCTGATTGCACTTTTTGTGATGGTGATTTAGAAATGTTTTGTAATGTTCTTCCAGATATTTTATGAATAAAGTACTTTTTTCAAAAAAAAAAATCCAAAGTTAAAAGCAAAATACTAAGGGTGCTGGAAATCCCAAATAAAAACAGAAAACGCCAGCATCTGTGGAGAGAGAAACAGAGTTAACGTTTCAAGTCCGTACGATTGTTCTTCAGAGCCAAGAGAACTAGAAAGTTGATAGGTCAGCTCTGAAGAGTCAAATGGACTCGAAACATTAACTCTGTTTCTCTCACAGATGCTGTCAGACTTACTGAGCCTTACCAGCATTTTCTGTTTTTATTTCAATACAATCCAAATACTATTTTGAAGGGAGAAAATTTATAAATCCTTGACGGTGACAGGGCAAGTTGATAAACTGTTAAAACGTACAGGGATACCCATGGTATTGAATACAAAAACAAAACAATCGGGTTAAACCTTCACAAATTACTGGTTACACCTCATTATGGACTTCAATTAAGTGCAGAGATTGATAAAGCTGGATTGTTCTCCTTAAGAGTAAAGAAGGTTAAGAGGAGACCTAACAGGTATTCAAAAGAAAAGGGTTTTGATGGAGGAGGTATGGAAAAACTGCATCTCTTTTGAAAGTTTGGCACCAAGCAGTGGTCATAGATTGAAAATAATTGGCAAAAGAACAAGAGGTGAAACAAGGAGAATTCTCCCGCCCACAGATTTTCAGGTCATAACGCATTGCCTAAAATAATAGTGGAATCAGATTCCATAGGAACTTTCAAATGGTAATTGTACGTGTACTTAAACAGGACTAATTGTAGGTTTATGTGGAAACGCTGGGAGGTGGGATAACATTGGAAAGTATTTTCAAAGAGACAGAGGCACAACAGTCCGATTGGGATTGTTGCAAGCAGAGATGTTGAACAGTTACAGCCAATGAGCACTGCATATACAGTATTAATCTAACATGCCTCCAATGAGCACTGTATATACAGTATTAATCCAACATGTGTTAATACTGTACTAATCTAACACCTCCAATGAGCCCTGTATATTCAGTATTAATCTAACATACTGGTGTTAATACTGTATTAATCTAGCATACCCCCAATGAGCACTGTATATACAGTATTTAACACATACCTCCTATGAGCACTGTTAATACTGTAGTAATCTAACACCTCCAATGAGCACTAGGTTCGGTAATCTAACATACCTCCAATGAGCACTGTACGTACAGTATTAATCTAATACATACCCGTGTTAATATTGTATTAACCTAATACAAACCTCCAATGAACACTATATATACAGTATTATGAGCACTGTATAGTGTTAATCTAACATACCTTCAATGAGCACTGTATATACAGTATTAAGCTAACAAATACCTGCAATGAACATTGTATATACATTAATCTAACACCGCCAATGGGCACTGTAAGTACAGTATTAATCTAACACCTCCAATGGGCACTGTATATACAGTATTAATCTAACACCTCCAATTGTCACTATATATACAGTATTAATCTAACATACCTGCAATGAACACTGCATTTACGTTAATCTAATACACCTCCAATGAACACTGTACATGTACACCTACCTCCAGAGAGTGAGTACTGTGTATCGTAGTGCCAATCAGTTGCCACATTACTGCCTTCCACAGTGGCATTCGCCTCATTGCCGTTGTGGTTGTTTGCTGGTTTCTGACCATTCGGTTCAGTTTTGGGTTCTGGTCGCGGTGGTGTGGGTGCTGACACGGGTGACTCAGTGGGACTTGACTCAGAAACAGGTAAGGGTGCTGTAATTGCATCAATCTCCTGAGGTTATAGAAACACAGACATGACACTTGGACTGAGCATTGGCGGAGCCCATTACATAACCTAATACTGCCTTTAGGACTTGATCTCACAAATAGTTCAATGAAAGTATAAGAAATAGGAGGTGGTCATTCAGCTGATCTGATTGCGACCTGCTTGCCTCTATAACCCTCGAATCCGTTGTAGATCAAAAATCAAACTCAGTCTTGAATACATTCAATGACTCAGCCTCCACTGCTCTAGAATTCCAAAGACTAAAGACCATCAGAGAAGAAATTCCTCCTCAGCTCAGTCTTAAATGGGAGACACCTTATTTTAAAACTGTGCCCCCTAATTCTAGATAACCTCCACAGAAGAAAACAACCTTTCAGTATGTGCCCAGACAAGCTTCCTCAAAAACGTACATGCTTTTTACCTGCACCCAACAAGCAGGCGACACAAATCCATAGGAAGAATCGTCGTGCCCTGATCCAGGGTCTGCAGTAGAACCAGGAGTAAGCATACACATTGAGAGGATTGGTTTCTGCATGGGAAACGTAGCTGAGCTTAGTCAGCCACACATGCAGTCCTGGGTTTGAAGACAGAATTTGAGTTGTTTCTCAAATGCCGAGAGCGCTGCACTATTCAAAGTTGGTCAACAATTAACCCACACATTAGCCCCAACATTATATGTTGGGAAAGGGATGAGGTTGTGCAGCTGAGTTTAGGGTGTTAGGAAAGAGATTTGCAAGCAGGACCACAAAGATAGTAATCTCCAGATTACTCCCAAGACCACGTGCTAGTGAATATGGAAATAGGAGAATCCGCCATGTGCATGCATGGTGGCTGGAGAGATGGTGCAGGAGGGAGGGATTCAGATTTCTGGGGCATTAGGACCAGTTCTGGGGAAAGTGGGATCTTTACAAGCTGGGCGATCTACACCTGAACAGGACCTGGAAAAATGTCCTTGCAGGGAGATTTGCTAGTGTTGTTGGCGAGGGTTTAAACTAGATTAGCAGAGGGATGGGAACCTGAGGGCAGATTCAGATAGGAAAAATTCAGAGTAGGGAACAGGAGGCAGAAAATTAGTGAATGACTCTGAAAGACAGTAGAAGCAAAGGTTAAAAATTGCACAGCACAGGAATTTGGCAGTGTTATAAGACATATATTTAAATGCAAGGAGTATAGCAAACAAAGCTGATGAGCTGAGGGCACAGATAGACACAGGTCAGCATGATATCATTGCTATTAGGGAAATTTGGCTTAAGAAGAAGCAAAAATGGCAGCTCAACATCCCTGGATATAGTGTTTTCAGGCAGGGTAGGGAGGAGGAAAAAAAAGGGTGGGGGGTGTAGCATTACTGGTTAAAGAATTAATTACAGCTGCGAGGAGGGATGATATACTAAATGAAGTATCAAATGAGGCCATATGGATTGAACTCAGAAATAAAAAAGGGGCAGCCACACTGCTAAGCGTGTATTACAGATCCCCAAATAGTGGAAGGGAGTTAGAAGAGCAAATATGTATACAGATTTCTCAGTGCAAAAACAAAAAGGCAAGTGAAAGTGGACTGGTAACAGTTACTTGAAGGGAAATCAGTGACAGACCATGGGAGGCATTCATAGTGACAGGATTCAAGTACAGGAGCAAGGATGTCTTGCTGCAATTATATAGGGCCTTGGTGAGGCCACACCTGGAATAGCGTATGCAGTTTTGGTCTCCTTATCTGAGGAAGGATGCTCTTGCTACAGAGGGAGTGCAACGAAGGTTTACCAAACTGATTCCAAGGATGGCGGGACTGACATATGAGGAGAAATTGAGTCAATTGGGATCATATTCGCTAGAGTTCAGAAGAACGAGGGGGGATCTTGTAGAAACCTATAAAATTCTAACAGGACTAGACAGGGTAGATGCAGGAAGGATGTTCCTAATTGTCGGGGGAGTCCAGGACCAGGGGTCACAGTCTGAGGATACGGGGTAGACCATTTAGGGCTGAGATCAGGAGAAATTTCTTCACCCAGAGCGTGGTGAGCCTGTGAAATTTGCTACCACAGAAAGTAGTTGAGACCAAAACATTGTATGTTTTCAAGAAGGAGTAGATATAGCTCTTGGGACGAAAGGGATCAAAGGATATGGGGAGATGATCAGCCATGATCATACTGAATGGCGGTACAGGCTCAAGGGGCTGAATGGCCTACTCCTGCTTCTATTTTCTATGTTTCTATAATCGTTGGGGACTTCAACTACCTTAATAGCAATTGGGATACATACGTACAGTGCAGAGGGCACAAAATTCTTGAACTGCATTCAGGAAAACTTCTTTAGCCAGCACATAACAAGCAAGAGGGGTCACAATTCTAGATTTAGTCTTAGGAAATGAAGCTGGGCAAGTGGACGAAGTAGCAGCGGGTGACCATTTTGGAGATAGTGACCAAATACAGTTAGATTTAGCATGATTATGGAAAAGAATAAAGATAGAACAAGAGTAAGAGTTCGAAATTGGGGGATGGCAAATTTTACAAAGATGAGAGCTGATCTGGCGAAACTGGATGGTTACAGCTACTTGAAGGGAAATCAGTGACAGACCATGGGAGGCATTCAAAAGCGAGATTCAACGGGCACAGTATAGACACGCCCCCACAAAGAAAAAAGGTGGTACTGCCCAATCAAGAACCACCACTTATCCAGAGGCATACAGGATAAGGTAGAACAGGAAAAGAAAGTGTATGACAGTCACAAAAAAAATAAATACATTAGAAAGTCTAGAGGAGTATAGAAACTACAGGGGTGAAGTTAAAAAGGAAATTACGAAAGCAAAGAGAGGATACAAAAAAAATTACAGGTATAATCAAAGAAAATCCAAAGCTGTTTTATCAGCACATTAAAGGAAGAGAATAACTAAGGAAAGGGTAGGGCCTATCAGAGGTGATCATGGTAACTTGTGGGTTGATATTGAAGATGTGGGCAGGGTTCTAAATGAGTACTTTGTCTCTGTCTTCACTAAGGAGAGGAGAGGGATGATGCAGACATTCTAGTTAAAGAGGAGGAGTGCGAAATATTAGATACAATAAGTATAATGAGAGAGGAAGTATTGGAGGGACTGGCATCCTCGAAGGTGGATAAATTACCAGGGTCAGATGGATTGTATCGCAAGCTGTTGAAGGAAGCCAGGGAGGAAATAGCAGGTACTCTGAGGATCCTCACTAAATAGAGGTGAGGTACCAGAGGATTGGAGGCCTGCAAACATTGTACCTTTATTTAAAATGGGTGCGAGGGATAGGCCAGAAAATTATAGGCCATTCAGTCTGACTTCGGTGGTGGGCAAATTATTGGAATCAATCCTGAGAGGCATGATAAACTGTCACTTAGAAAGGCACGATTGATCAGGGATAGTCAGCATGGTTTTGTTAAGGGAAAGTTGTGGCTTACTAACTTAATAGAATTTTTAGAGGTAGTAACAAGGAGGATTGATGACTGGATGTGGTTTACATGGAATTTAGCAAGGCATTTGACAAGATCCCGCATAGAAGGCTGATCAGAAAAATAAAAGCCCATGGGATACAGGGGAATGTGGTGAGTTGGATCCAAAACTGACTCAGTGACAGGAAACAAAGCATAACGGTTGATAGATGCTTTTGTGAATGGAACACAGTTTCCAGTGGTGTTCTACAGGGCTGAGTGTTGGGGCACTTGTTGATTGTCATTTATTTATTAATAATTCAGACTTAAATGCGGGAGGCGAGAGTGGGAAATTTGTACATGACACAAAAATCAGCTGTGTAGTTGATAGTGAAGAGGATAGCTGAAGACTCAATGACATCAATAATTTGGTTGAGTGGGCGGAAAAGTAGCAAATGGAATTCAATCAGGAGAAGTGTGAGGTAATGCATTTTGGGAGGACAAACAAAGAGAATACATGATAAACAGGAGGATATTGAGAAGGGTAGAGGAAGTGAGAGACCTTGGAGTACATGTCCATAGGTCCCTGAAGGTGGCAGGACAAGTAGATAAGGTGGTTATGAAAGCACATGGTATGCTTTCCTTTATTGTACGAGGTATAGAATACAAGTGCAGGGATGCAATGCTGGAACTGTATAAAACGCTGATTAGGCCAAAGCTGGAATTTTTTGGTCACCACATAACAGGAAGGACATAATTGCTCTCGATAGAGTACAGAGGAGATTTATGAAAAATGCAGCTATGAGGAGAGATTGGATAAGCTGGGGTTGTTTCCCTTAGAACAGAGGAGGCTGAAGGGTGACCTGATTGAGATGTACAAAATTATGAGGGGCCTAGATAGGATAGACAGAGAAGACTTCTTTCCCCTAGCAGAGAGGTCAATTATAAGGGGGCATAGATTTAAGGTGATTGGTAGAAGGGTTAGAGTGTATATTAGGAAAAACCTTTTCATCCAGAGGGTGGTAAGTGTCTGGAATTCACTGTCTGCATTGCTGGTTGAGGCAGAACCCCCCAGCTCATGGATCTGCACCTGAGGTTTTGTAAGCTGTAAGGCTGTGGGCTGGGTGCTAGAAGGTGGGATTAGAATGGGTGGCTAGTTTTTTTGAGCCAGTGCAGATATGGGCTGAATGGCCTCTTTCTGTGCTGTCACTTTTCCATGGTTCTGTAGTTCCAAGTCAGGATGGTGAATGACTTGGAGGGGAACTTGCAGGTAATGATTTTCCCATATGACTGCTGCCCTGGTCTTTCTAGGTGGTAGAGGTCGCACGTTTGGAACTTGCTGTCAAAGGAGCCTTGGGTGAATTCCTGCAGTGTATCTTGTAGATGGTACACATTGTTGCTACTGTGCGTTGGTGCTGGTGGGAGTGAATGTGGATGTGGTGCCAATCAAGCAGGCTTTGTCCTGGATGGTGTCAAGCTTCTTGAGTGTTGTGAGAGCCACGCTCATCCAGGCAAGTGAGGAATATTCCACCACACTCCTGACTTGTGCCTTGTAGAAGGTGGACATGCTTTGGGGAGGCAGGAGGTGAGTTACCCACCACAGAATACCTGCTACTTCAAGTAAACCTAAAGACCACACATCAACACACAGACAAGGCTCAATGTGCAGATTTAGGGAAACTGCTCTGGTGAATGCATCCATCACCTGGTTGTACCAGAAAACCAGAAAATACAGCTTTCCCAGTTCAAAAAAGAGATGGTGAATGCTGGGAATGAAGTGACAGGAAACGCTGAGATAGTGCGTGACCATGAGATTCCAACTTGGTGCAGGGAGAAATAGGTGACTGATTGAAGATTCCAGGTAAAGGTAAATCATTGGCTCTACTTGCTCACAGCAGTAATCCTTACTTTAGGGCACACAAAATTTCAGAAAAACTATCATCAGCACTTGTTCACATCCAGCTGCAAGCCACTGGCACAAATGTAAACCGGCCAGGGGTTTAGCACAGATTAACAGTTAGCCCTTGAATAAAATCACAAGGCAAAATGACAAGATTCTGGACGGTTTGAGTACAAATGTAACTGAAGAATCACAGACTGTGGAATATAACCAGCAATCTAATGAATTGGTGTGCGTATAGACAAGGTAAAGGGGTTACAACAGTAACTCATTAACCATAAAGCATTACAGCATTCAAAATTCTAGCAGTTAAAACCAAGATATAAAATGTACCTGGAATAGTCAGTCTCATGCTGAGGGAGAGGGTAGCAATGGACAACATAGGCTGCAGGACAGGGGCGTGAAGGTAGTGGATAACGGAGAAGGGCAGCTGTGAGTTGAGTGGAAGGGGAGACTCCGACAGTGCACAGGAAGGACTGCCATGGGTAGCGTTTGGTGTAGGGGCAAATGGAGAGGGAAATAGGTGACAATACCTTGTATTTATAAAGCGCCTTTAAAGTAAGAAGTAGGTTTTAAGGAGTATCTTAAAGGATGAAAATGAAGGAAAAGTAGAGAGGTTAAGGGAGGAAATTTCAGAGCTTAAGGCACCAACCACCAAAGATGGAGCAAATAAACTTGGGATGCGCAGGAGGCCAGAATTGGATGAGTGTAGATATTTCAGAGGGCTGTGGAGTTGGAGGAAGCTACAGAGATAGGGAGGGGCGAGGCTGTGGAGGGATTTGAAAAAAGGCTGTGAATTTTAAAAACCAAGGCACTGCATAATCATGGACCAAGGCAGGTCAGCTAGCACAAGAATGATGCATGAATGGAAGTTGACATGAGTTAAGGCACCGCCAGACCTCAAGTTTACGAGGATACAATGTGGGAGACCAGTCAGTTGGAATAGTGAAATCTAGAGGCAACGAAGGCTTGAATTAGGGTTTCAGCAACAGATTAACTAATGTGGGTTGGAGTTAGGTAATGTTGGAGTAGAAAGAAATGGGCTTAGCGATGATGCGGATGTGTGATTAGAAAATCATCTCAAGATCAAATATGACACCATGATTGTGGATAAGTTGTCTGACAACTTAGTAACTGTGGAGCTGTTGAGAGAGCCAGTGGTGAGGTAGAGCTGGGTGTTGTCAGTGTACACGAGGAAACTAATGTGCTTTTGAATGATGTCGCCAAGGGAGCAACATGTAGGGAAGGACCAAGGATTGACCTTTGGGGGGACAACTGTGGTAATAGTACAGAGCAGAAAGTGAAGCCACTGCAGACGATTCTCTGGTTACAATTAGTTAGACAAGAACGGAACCAGACACAAGTGTAGCCCCAATCAACTGAAACATAGGGGAGAGGCATTGGCAGGGTTTGGGGGATGATGGTGAGGTCAACCACGTCAAAGGCTTGCAGTCAGGGCAAGGAGGCAGAGGAAGTGATTTGTGACTTTGACGAAAGCTGTTTTGGTACTGTGGCAGGTAGGGAAATCTGACTGGAGGAATTCAAATACAGTTCCAGGAAAGATGTCACACATTTGGGAGGCAACATGTTTAAGGATTGAAGAGGAGAGAGAGGTTGGAGCTGGGGCGATAGTTTGCATGGAAGGGTCACGAGTTAATTTTTGAGGGTAGGGTTGATGCTGACTGATCTGAAGGACAGAGGAGAGTACCTGAGGATAGAGAACTCTTGCTATTAGCTAACATGGGAGCCAGGAAAGAAAGCTGGGTGAAATGCAGGTTGTTCTTGGGGTGCTGGGCAGAGGGGAAGGGGAATATGCAGACTATGCTTGGGGGAGGCAAGGTCAACCTAATCCTTACCGCCATGAAGTTTGCCAACGTGCTGTCGATGTCTGCAGACTTGGTGGGCCGTGGCTCTGCCTCTTGTGGCTCAGTGTCAGCACCATCATCGTCCTCGCTGTCTGTGTAAGTTCCGAGTAAGCCCAGCCCACCTGCAAGTCAGGACAATACATTAAAACAGCTATCATCCCGCTCCTTCTCCTTATACCTGCCATAGCAGTGATATCACCATCACTTCACTCAGCAACAATCCCCTGTCAATAGCTCACATCAAGCAGCTCACCTCAGTTGGGAGGAATGAGATGGGAGTAGAAACTTGCAAATGGACTGTAATAGTAAGTGAGTGGTCAAACTGCAGAAATGGAGTTCAATATGGGCAAGTCTGGTCATTCACTTTGGACCCAAGATACAGAGCATTTTCTAAATGATGAGTGCCTAAAATGATTTATCGGCTAGAGACAGGGAAACAGTTTCAGCTGGAGGAATCCAGAACAAGAGGGTACAATCTTACTCTAGTTACACTGTTCAGAGGTGTAATGAGGAAACAGTTACCTGTAGTCCGGACTGCAGATTCCTTTGCCGTCCCATTGTTTGTATTGTTTGAACTTGAATTAACAAATAATTGATCGGATGCGTCTTCTTGTTCATCTGCAGAGAAGGATGGATGTTACAATCTGAACAAGGTGGCAGTCTGTATAATAAATCACTACAGGGGAGTCATAGTATTATCATTGACAAACAGAATATCACTCGAGGAATCGTGCTCCCTGCTATCGCTTCCAGCTGTCATGATGCTGAAATCTCCCCATGGAGCTCCCCCAGGGCAGAATCAAACAATCATGGTGCAAGGTCACAATTAGAAGGACACAGGCTGGAAATTCAGCAACTTCTCACAAACCCCTCAAGGCAGAAATAGATGGCCCGGCATGGGCACAGGGGCTGAGAGAATTAGCTGGGTGGTGGGGAGACAGGCAAGATCTGTGGCAAACCAAAAGCTGCAACCCAAGAGCTGCACTACTTCCCCTGAAACTTGGCACTATTTGCTCCAGGTGCAGACAGAACAATGTCTGTTTATCTGAATCATATCAGTGAAAATATTTCAGACTTACTGACAATTAGAGGTCAGCGAAAATACTGAGCATTATCAAAAATGGTGCAGGCAGCAACTGAATATAAAGAAGTGACTGGGAGTGATGCGATTGTAATGACGAGTCCCATCAGGTTTCAGTCTCAGCCGAAATAAAAACAGCTGGAAAACTCAGCAGGTCTGGCAGCATCTGTGGAGAGAGAACTAGTTAACGTTTCATGTCCGCGTGTCTCTTTTTCAGAGCTAAAGAGTAGAAATGTGATGGATTTTATACTGTTGAAGAGGGGATGGAGCAGGTGAAGCAAAATAGGTCAGGGATAGGTGGGAGCTCAGGAGAGATGGACAAAGATGTAATGGACACAAGACAAAGGGAGTGTTAAAGACTAAAGAAGGTGCTGATAGCAGCATAAAGCTAAGGAAGCAATGTGCTAATAGCAGAACAAGGGTCAGCGCTCTGTAAGAGCACAGCATAGAAACAAGTGACAGATGGCCCATGGCCCGTTGTGGGGTTTGGGCGGTGGGGGTGGGGGTGGGGGGGGGCATTGGAGAAAAAATATTTAAAAAAATATAAACCAAAATGAATAAATTCCAGCATCTGCAGTTTTTTGCCTTCATTCCAGTCTGAGCTGAGTTCTCAAGAGATGGCAAACTGAGACAGGTGTGGGGAGGTCATGCAACTCAGGAACCAAAGAAGAAGATAAATCCACAATGCTCTCCTGAACACACAGACCACAGGTTGGAGTTTCTCAGCTGGCAGCAGTCCAAATTCCTGCTTCAATGAATGGTTAAGAATCTATCAATCACAAAGCACTGCAAGAACAATCCCCCCCTGCACCATCAGTCCAGAAGGCTGCAATCAGTCACTTCTACAGATCATCTGAGAGCAAATATCAGCTGTTACAAACACATAATTAAGATTACTTTTAGTTTGGAAATTGTAATTTTTAAAATGTAGGATTATTAAAAAGAATGCCTGGTACAAAAGACTGATCAGATGGGCCTACAATTGCAGATCAAAGGGGAAGCCCTGCTGTGTGGCTGGGATGCTGATGTGAGGTATTCACACCTGGGATTATCTCTGAATACCTTGAGGATAGTCTGTTTTAGGCACCTCAGCAAGAGGTTTGAATGAAAGGTACTGCCCAGACTGCGACGGTTTAAATTCTTCATCAAATTTCCCCAGATCAGAGAAAGGTTTGAAGGCACCTGGTGAACAAATGAAGGTTTGAAAGTATCCATATATTTTGCAGACCAAAGAACAGGTTTAAAGTTAAAGATAATTAATTTGCATTTCTATCTGGGAACAGGCTATGGGTATCATGGAGGTGTGTTGAGGTAGGAAGGTTAATTTGTTTTAATATATATTGATTGTTTTCACAGCCTCGCAGGCTGAATGTATGAACGTATGTCGCTTCCAGCAAGCATAAATGGGCCACGTTGCAAGATCGATGGATTATTTTATATTCATACACAGGGGCCCGTTCACTGCAAACAAAAGGAATATGTTCAAGCCTTGCACTTTACTTTGAATTACCAGGGAGCTTGGAGAACTGTTTTCTTCTTGGCAACGCCTTGGCCAATCAGTCAACTTGCCAACCAATCAGCATCCTTTTTTCCTGTTGTATTAATTATTATAATAGTTTGAAATCTGGCATTCTTGCATTTGTTCTGATGAGTGGGACAAAAAGCTTCAACAACGTGTCTCTCTTTTCAGCAATATACAATGACTTCAGTCTTCCCAATCTCAAACTGGAGGGAATGTGACAAATCAGACAATGAAGAGACTGTGAGATGGTGCTGAGGTAGAGCTGGAACGTATGTGTGGAACCTGAGGTGTTTCTCAGCGATATTGCTGAGGGGCAGCAGGTATATGGAAAATAGAAGGACAGATCCTTGGGGAAACCAGCAATAATGCTACAGGAACAGAAAAGAAGCCATTGTAAGTGATTCCCTGACTACAAATGGATAGATGAGAACAAAACCAGGCAACTGCAATCTCACTCAGCTGGATGATGGAGGAACTGGGCGGAGTGCTGTGGCCAACTTTATCAAAGGGGGCAGACAAATCAAGAACAACGAGGGGAATCATTCAGCAGCAGTCACATAGGATATTGTATGACTTTGATAAGGTTTATTTCAGTTTTGCTACTGCATCTAACCTGTGCAGACAAACATATGTATATATAAACAAAGGATTTAGGAGCAAGAGTTGGCCTTTCGGCCCCTCGAGCCCATCCCACAATTCAATAACATCACGGCTGATCTGATTGTGGCCTTAACTGCACATTCCTGCCTACCCCCGATAACCTTCGACTCCCTTGTTAATATTCAATAGAGATCCTGCCTCTACCACATTCCGGGGAGGAGTCACAGATTCACAAACCTCAGAAAAATTCTTCTAGTGTCCGTCTTACATGGGAGACCCCTTAATTTAAAACTTCGCCCCCTAGTTCTAGTCTTTCCCACAAGGGAAACAGCCTTTCAGCATCCACTCTGTCAAGTCCCCTCAAGATCTTATATGTTTCAATAAGATCACCACTCATTCTTCTAAACTCCAATGGATAGAGGCCCAGCCTGCTCAATCTTTCATCACAAGATATCCCTTCATCCAAGGAATCAGTCAAGTGAAACTTCAGTGAATAGCTTCATTCATATTGGTTTTCAAATAAGGAAACCAAAACTGAACACAGTACTCCAGAAGGGGATCTCATCAAGGCCCTGAACAACTGGGAAAAAAATCCTGGTTTTTATATTCCGTTTTCCTTGCAATAAACACCAACATTCCATTTCATATGACTTCTTCAAAGTTCTGAAAAAGAGTAATATGGACTCGAAACATTAACTATTTTTCTTTCCACAGATACTGTTAGACATGCTGAGTTTTTCCAGCAGCCGTGATATTTTGCTTTCACCAACATTCCATTTGCTTGGCTAATCACTTGCTGTATAACAGCATATGGACTTTCTGTGATACATGCACCAGGACACCCAGATCGCTCTGTACCACAGAATTCTACAATCTCTCCATTTAGATATGTTGTGGTACCCGCCCAGGGAGTGTTCGATAGGACAGTGTGGAGGGACCTTTACTCTGTATCTAACCCCGTGCCGTACCTGTCCTGGGAGTGTTTGATAGGGACAGTGTAGAGGGTGCTTTACTCTGTATCTAACCCCGTGCTATACCTGTCCTGGGAGTGTTTGATGGGGACAGTGTAGAGGGAGCTTTACTCTGTATCTAACCTCGTGCCGTACCTGTCCTGGGAGTGTTTGATGGGGACAGTGTAGAGGGAGCTTTACTCTGTATCTAACACCGTGCTGTATCTGCCCTGTGAGTGTTTGATGGGACAGTGTAGGGGGAGCTTTACTCTGCATCTAACACCGTGCCGTACCTGTCCTGGGAATGTTTGATGGGACAGTGTAGAGGGAGCTTTACTCTGTATCTAAGTAAGGTTGACACTGAACATTGTGGAAAGTTTCCTGGGTGAGGACAATTGGGAATTTTCTAGATTGAGATGATTAGTCTTTTTGTTATTCTTGCCTATGGTGGGATCTGGAGTTCAGGCTGGGCCGAGGTGTACTTTAGCCCTGTTCTATATGAATGGACAGGCTGAACAGGCAAACCCAGGAGCAATGGCTACAAGGGGTCCGCTCCTGGGAATAGGGCTGTGCCCATGGCCGCTTCCCCCCCTCTCCGCGGGCCGGGAGGAGAGTCCCAGGGCAGCCCCGCGGCCTCCGGCCAGTTCTGACCAGGCCTCTCCAACTCACCCTCTGAGCCCGAGCCGCGCTCCTCCTTCTTATGGCCGGGCTCCAGCTGCAGGATGGGCCGCCGCCTGCTCTGCTGCAGGTTGATCCGTGTCTTCTTCCCCATCGAAACCGGCTTCCAGGCCGCAACTCGGCCTCTTCCACTCAGACACGGAACAGGCCGCGTCTCGCTCTCTGGCTCGGTCTGGGCCCGCCCTCTCCGAGTTGGGCCCTCTCTCCCCCTCTCCGAGCTGGGCCCCTCTCTCTCTCTACGAGCTGGGGCCTCTCTCTCCGAGCTGGGCCCTTGCTGTGCGTGCGCCTCTTTCCTCCACACCGGGTCCAACAGGAGCTGACTGCGTCGTGACGTCATCGCGTCAATAATTTTAAATCGGCTTGACGTCATGGCATCAGTGCGTCACTGGGTCAGGCCTTTGCAGAGCAGTGTTGGAAGCCCCATCCTCTCCAGATGGGAACCATTTCCCTCCAAAGTCTGTCACGCAGGAAAGAGAGGCAAGGAGTAGCAGGAAAATAGAGAATACTGAAACAGCTCAGATTAATTATCAATTCAAAAGTAATAATGAAAACTTGAACAAATATAATAAGATAGGAGAAATGTGGGCCTATTAAAGCTAGGTCCAGCTGATAAGAAAGTAATGGCAGATGTATTCAGAGGATCTATTTCCCCACTGGAGTATCAGTATAAAATATCTCTGATAGAAGGGAAACTCAAATATTTCAATGAGAGAATTTAATGTAAGTTAAAATAAGTGATGGAAAATATAATAGGACTTAAAATGGATAAATCTCCAGGACGAGTAGGTTTTTACTGCAGGGTATTAAAAGGGGGTTAGTTGTAATGATCTTAAGATACCAGAGTTTAGAATCTATGAGCACAGATTGCATTGTCTAGCCTGGGGACTTGCTGTGGTGGATCCTATAGATGGTAAACACTGCAGCCAGCGATAGAGGGGTTGGATGTTTAAAGTGGTGCCTGGGGTGCCAAACAAGTGGGCTGGTTCATCCTTGGTGGCATTGAGCCTCTTGAGTGTTGTTGGAGCTGCACTCATCCAGGCAAGTGACTTGTAGATGAAGGACAGGGTTTTGGGGTGGGTGGGGCTGGAGGGGGGTGGGTCAGGCAGTGAAGTGCTCACTAATCTACACTTGTAGCCACAGTATTGTTGTGGCTGGTCTGGTTGAGTTTCTGGTCATTGGTGGGTTTCCAGGATATTGATGGGGAACTCAGCAATGGCAATGTCCTTAGGTTTCAAGGGGTGTGGGAATTCTCTCTCATTGGAAATGGTCACATCCTGAGACTTGCATCACAAAAATGGTACTTGCCACTTATCATCCCATATCTGGATGTTGTCCAGATCTTGCTGCATGGTCTGCCTCATTATGAGGAGTTGTGAACAGAACAGCAGGACTGCAGTAATTTAATCTGATCTGTTTATTGTGGGTTAGCTTAGCTCTGTTTATCACATGCCCTTTCCACTGTTTAACATGTGTGGTATTGTGCTGTAGTTTTATCTGCTTGTCACCTCATTTTCAGGTACACTTGGTGGTGCTCTTGGCACATTTGTTTACATACTTCATAGCAACAGGGTTGATCATCTGGCTTTATGGCGTTGGGAGGAATGAGGAATATGTTGGGTCATGCAGTAATAGACTGGTGGTATACAGTTCCCATTGTGTGTCGAGGGGCCCCTCAGCATCTTCTGCTTTGAGTTGCTAAATCTGTTCTTTAGAGTCTCCTAGTAACTGATTAATCATACTACTTGCCTGACATCCAATGTTGGATGAGCAGAAATTTCCTCCAACTAAACATTGGGAAGATGAAGCCATGGGTGTAGAAATTCACCTGGGGCAGTAGACAAAATGGGTGATCTCAGATTTACTGCCCATTGATTACAGTGCCTGGTATTAGGTTCCATTGCAATCAATAGAATACCTGCTGTTGTATACAATGGGCAGACAATCCAACATTGCCTGTTTTGTGTCACTGCCTGAGATTACTTCTGGACCTCCCCACAAATTGATCCCTGACCACCATTTCTGTAATTGGCAACCATTTGAAGTTTGAATAAGACTGTTGACAGCCATGTTGTTATTTTTGTTGAGATGAATTTTGCAATCATGTATTTACATCATCACCAAGACTGCCTTCCACCTCCCTAACATTGCTTGACTCCAGCCCTGCCTTAGCCCACCTGCTGCTGAAACCCTCATCCGTGCATTTGTTACCTCGAGACATGACTATCCCAATGATCTCCTGGCTGCCTCCCATCTTCCATCCTACATAAACTTGTACTTATCCAAACCTCTGCTGCACAGATCTTTAACCCGCTCCAAATCTTGTTCACTGGCTTCTGGCCTGACAGTGCCAAAACTCTAAACTCCCCAATCTTGCTTTCATGGACTCATTCCTAATCCTGTAGCCTCTTCCACCTCTGGGAGCCTTCAGGATCTCCACACTCTTCCAGATATGGCCTCTTGTGCATCTCCAGTTTAAATCTCCCCACCATCGATGGCCATGCTTGGACATGGCCCTAAGTTCTAAAATTTTTTCCTTCAATCTCTCTGCCTCTACCTCTGTGTTACTTCTTTAAAAACTAACGCTTTGATCAAACATTTGATCATCTGTTCTGATATCTCCTCCTGTGGCTTGGGGTTTTTATTGATATTGCTGTCTTGGGAAGCTTTACTACGTTAAAAGTTCTATATAAATGCAGATTGTCCTTAATCAATCTGACAAAACACGGTGTTACTACTATATGACACCATTTCTGTAGGAACAGAAAAGGCATGCCATCAACCTCCAAGTGGCGGATTGTCACTGTGACAATGAGACTTGGTTCACTTTATCTAGGCTACCCTGGACAAATGCCTCTTCAGCAAGTAGCTTGGTGAGAACAAAATTCAAATGTTGATTTGCTCATGTTGGTTCTCTCAGCACCTGCCAAGCCCAAGCTGCCAACAATGTCCTCTCAGATTTGGTCAGCTCAGCCAGCAAATACCCACCCCTCTTTAGGGACCTGTGTCTCTCTTTCCAGAGCTGTGTCAGAGGAGTGATTAATGAGGGGTAAGCCATTCAATTAGGTCATGGCTAATCTTTATCTTAACTCCATCATCTCTCTTGGCCCCAGATGGTTTTTATTGCCTTGCCTAGCTCAGATTTAAAATGATTTAGCTGGCGTCAGTACTTGTTGTAGGAAAGAGTTCCACATTTGTACCATCCTTTGTGAAGAAATGTTTTTGAACTGTTCTCCTGAATGATTGGCTCTCATTTAAAGCTTAAGTCTATTTATTTAAAACTCCCCCACCAATGGAAAAAAAAACAATTTGCCTAACAATTCCTTTAAAAATCCTGAACAAACCTCAATAAAATCACCCCAAAACTTTCTGTATTCCAGGGAATAAGCTTTGTTTATGTAATCTCTCCTTATTACTGCGCTTTGGGGCCCTGATAACATTCTGATGAATCTGCATTGCACTCTTTCCATTGCCAATATATCCTTTCTAAGGTACGTTGCCCAGAACTGTGCACAGTACTTCTCAAACTACTCCAGAAGCGATCTAACCAGGACGTTGTATAGCTGGAGGAAAACTTCCTTTCAGAAGCTGGGACACCCCTCTCTTTGGGAGGCACTCTCTCAAATCCCACCCATGCTCTTCCTCACCATATGGGTGGGTGAGGAAAATATTATTTTCAGCTCTCTCCAGATCTTTGGCCCATGGACCCACGAGCTCTGACACTACTTCAGCAGCAGTATCAGTTCAGGTGAGCAGAATTGAAACTGTAAGCCACCCCATTTGCTGGGGCAAAGCTCAGACATGACGGATTAGACCTGTACTGCCCATTGTGACCAGGTCTGTAGGTGCAGGTATCCTGCATTTTCTGGAGTGAGGCCTTGCCAGGGTTTAGATCTGCACTCTAGACCATGTTGATGCCCCAGTACACCATATTGTATCAAGATTCACTCAGTGCAAACAACAGAAGCATCTGTCCAGCACCACGATTGGGCAGCTGGGAAAATAAATCCATACAATACCAGGACAGAAAGAACGGTGTTGTCCCAATCACCAAGACAGCGTCAGGTTCTGTCCAGGCAGTAGTGTGTGCAATGAATTTGTTCCAAGATACTCAGTAAGCTAAAGAATGGGAACTGTTTCCATAAATAAAATAGCCTCCTGATCCTGTGAAGAATTCCATTGACTGAAGGATAGAATATGACTCTGCATCAGAATTTAGCACTGCACAGTTTGAAGTTTAACCAATGATTATAACGGAACAACAGGATTTCAGTTAATTTATAAGAAAGAAAATTACATAACATAATTCAGAAACAATCAACAATTTATTGCAAAGTAGAGGAGAAGCTGGAGGATGATCCGGGCCTGTGTTGGGAAAGAGGAGGTTGAGAAGGGTCAGGCCTTGTGTTGAAGAAGAGAAAGTCGAAAAGGATCAGGCCCTGTGTTGAGGAAGAGAAGGGTGAGGAGGGTCAGGGCTTGTATTGAAGAGAAGGGTGAGGAGGGTCAGGGCTTGTATTGAAGAGAAGGGTGAGGAGGATCAGGGCCTATGCTGAACAGGAGAGGGTAGAGGAGGATCAGGGCCTGTGTTGAAATGAACATCAAAGAGGACCATGGTCTGCGTGGAAGAAGAGCTCGAGGAGCATCAGATCCTGTGTTGAGAAGGAGGTAGAGGAGAATCAGGAACTGTATTGAAGAGAATGTCGAGGAGAATCAGGGACTGTATTGAACAGGAGGAGGTAGAAGAGGATCAGGGCCTGTGTTGAAGAGAAGGATGAGGGAGATCAGGGCCTGTGTTGGAGAAAAGAAAGTGGAGAAGGATCAGGACATGTTGAAGAAGAGAAGGGCGAGGAGGGTCACGGATAGTATTGAAGAGAAGGTTGAGGAAGATCAGGGCCTGTGTTGAAGAGAACGTCAAAGAGGACCAGAGTCTGTGTGGAAGAGGAGCTCGAGGAGCATCAGAGCCTGTGTTGAGAAGGAGGTAGAGGAGGATCAGGAACTGTATTGAAGAGAATGTTGAGGAGAATCAGGGACTGTATTGAACAGGAGGAGGTAGAGGAGGATCAGGGCCTGTGATGAAGGGAACATTGAAGAGGACCAGGGCCGATGTGGAAGAAAATGTCGAAGAATCACAGAATCTTAACACCACAGAAGGCCATTCAGCCTATCATGTCTGCACTGGCTCTCCAAATGGGCATTATGACCTCATGACTCTGTTGCCCTGCCTTTTCCCCTCACCCTTGCACATTATTTTAATAGAAACAATCATCTAATGTCCTCTTGAATGCCTCGATTGAATCTGCCTCAATCACACTTGCAGGCAGTGCATTCTGGACCTGAACCTCTTTGTGTGAAAAAGTTTTTTCTCACGCCATACTTGCTTCTTTTGCAAATCACTTTAAATCTGTGCTCTCTTGTTCTTGACCCTTTTACGACTGGGAGCAACTTCTCCCTATCTACTCTGTCCAGACCCCTTATGATTTTGAACATCTCTATCAAATCTCTCCTCAGCCTTCTCTCCAAGGAGAATAGTCCCAACCTCTCCAATCCATCTTCATCGCTGAAGCTTCTCATCCCTTGAACCATTATTGTGAACCTCTTCTGCACTCCATAGAACCACAGAAAAGTTACAGCACAGAAGGAGGCCATTCGGCCCATCTTGTCCATGCCAGCCCGAGGACACCCAGGTGCGCTTTCTGATCCCACCTTCCTGCACCCAGCCCATAGCCCTGTAGCTTACAGCACTTTAGGTGCAGATCCAGGTACTCTTTAAAAGAGTTTAAAGTTTCTGCCTCTACCACCAACTTGAGCAGTGAATTCCAGACACCCACTACCCTCTGCGTAAAAAAGTTCTTCCTCATGTCCCCCCTACACCTTCTGCCACTTATCTTGAATCTATGTTCCCTGGTTCTAGAATTCTCCATCAAGGGAAACAATTTTATCCTGTCCACTCTATCTATTCCCCTCATAATTTTGTACACCTCAATCAAGTCACCTATCAGCCTTCTTTGTTCTAAGGAAAATAACTCCAACCTATCCAATCTCTCCTCATAGCTACACTTTTCTAATCCTAGCAACATTCTTGTGAACCTCCTCTGCACTCTCTCCGGAGCTTTTACGTCTTTCCTGTAATGTGACCAGAACTGCACACAATACTCCAGTTGTGGCCTCACCAGTGTTTTATACAATTCCAACATTATATCCTTTTATATTCTATACCTCTGCCAGTGAAGGAGGGCATTCCATATGCCTTCTTTACAACCTTGTCTACTTAAACTGCTGCCTTCAGGGACCTGTGTGCTTGTACGCCAAGATCTCTCACTTCATCTACCCCTCTTAGTATACTCCCATTTATTTTGTACTCTCTGTAATTGTTTGACCCCCCTAAATGTATCACACTTCTCTATGTTAAAATCCATCTGCCACTTCACCGCCCACTCCAACAACCCATCTATATCGTTTTGGAGATTATGGCTATCCTCTACACTATCCACTACTCTCCAATGTGTTCACATCCTTCCTATAATATGGTGCCCAGAACTGTACACAATACTCCAGCTGAGGTCCAACGAGTGTCTTATATAAATTCAGCATAACCTCCCTACTATGCCCCTATTAATAAAGCCCAGGATATTATATACTTTATTAACTGCTCTCTCCATCTGTTCTGCCACTTATACACCCAAGTCTTTCTGCTCCTGCTCCCCCTTCAAAATTTCATCCCTTATTTTATATTGTCTGTCCATGTTCTTTCTACCAAAATGCACCACCTCACACTTCTCCACATTGAACTTCATTTGCCATCTATGTGCCCACTCCACCAACTTGTCTCTGTCCTCTTGACAGGTGTCTCTGTCCACACCGTCCTCCTCACAGTTCACAACACTCCCAAGCTTCGTATCATCCTCAACTTTGAATTGTCCCCTGCACAATAAGATCTAGATCATTAATATATTATCAGGAAAAGCAAGGGTCCCAATATGGGCCCCTGGGGAACTCCATGACAAACCTTCCTCCAGCCCGAAAAATATCCATTGCCCATGATTCTGCTTCCTATTTTTCAGCCAATTTTGTATCCTTGTTGCTACTGTCCCTTTTATTCCATGAGCAATAACTTTTCTCACAAGTCGGTTGTATAGCATTGTGTCAAATGCCTTTTCAAAGTCCATGTACACCACATCAACAGCATTACCCTTATTGACTTTTTCTGTGACCTCTTCAAAAAACTCCTGCAAGTTAGTTAAACATGATTTCCCCTTTAGAAATCCATGCTGGCTCTTGCTTATCAACCCATATTTTTCCATGTGACTACTAATTATTTTATCCCGAATAATTGTTTCTAAAACTTTTCCCACCACTGAAGTTAAACTGACTGGTCTGTAGTTGCTGGGCTTATGCTTACGACCTTTTTTGAACAAGGGCCGTAATGTTTGCAATTCTCCAGTCCTCTGGCACCACCCCTGAGTCTAGGGAAGACTGAAAGATTGTGGCCAGTACCCCTGCAATTTCTACTCTCACTTCCTTCAATACCCTTGGATGCATCTCATCCGGTCCCAGTGCCTTGTCAACTTTAAGTACCAGCAGTTTATTCAACACTTCCTCCTTATTAACTTTGAACCCTTATAGTGACAGAGTTTTCTTGTCTGTCGCCATGGCCTGGGTAGCATCTACCCTCTTGGTAAAGACGGATGCAGGGTATTCATTTAATACCTATGTATTTTCATCTATGTGTAAATTCCCTTTTAGGTCCCTAATTGGCCATACTCCTCCTTTTGACCACCCTTTTACTATTTATATGCCTATAGAAGACTTAGCGATTTCCTTTATGTTGGCTGCCAGTCTTTTCACCTCCCCTCCTCCTCTCTGAACCTTCTGTATTCCTCTTGGTTTTCAATTGTATTTTCTACCTGACCGCTGTCATAAGTGCACATTTTCTTCTTTATCTTAATTTCAATCTCCTTTTTCATCCAGGGAGCTCTGGATTTGTTCGCCCTACCTTTCTCTTTCGATAGAAAATACCTTCACTGTGCCTGAACCCAATTCTTTTTTGAAGGTAGCCCATTGTTCAGCTACAGTCTTTCCTGCCAATCTTTCATTCTAGTCTATCTGGCCCAGCTCCGTTCTTGCCCCATCGAAGTTGGCTCTTGTCCAATTAATTATTTTTACTCTGCTTGCCTATTGTTCTTTTCTATCATCATCCTAAAACATACAGTAAATGATCACTGTCTCCTAAATGTTCCCCCACTGACACTTTATCTACTTGGCCCACTTCATTTCCAAGAACCAGGTCCAACAATGAGTCATTTCTTGTTGGATTGGACACATATTGCTATAGAAAATTCTCCTGAACACAATCTAGGAGCTTTTGCTCCTCTCCACCCTTTGCACCATCACTGTCCCAGTCTACATTTGGGTAATTAAGGTCCCCCATTATAACTATAGTGCCTGCATCTCTAATTTCCCTGGAGATTTGTTCCTCTATGTCCTTCTCATTATTTGGTGGTCTATAGGCTACACCAAGCAATGTTCCTTTTTGTTCCTTAGCTCTAGCCAAATTGATTCTGTCCTTGAACCCTCTGGGACATTCTCTTTCTTCAACACTGCAATGCTCTCCTTAACTAATATCGCCACCCCTCCTCCTTTCCTTCCTTTCTTATCTTTTCTGAACCCCTTGTACCCGGGGATATTTAACACCCAGTTCTGCCCTTCCTTAAGCTAGGCCTGTTATTGCCACAGCATCATATTTCCACATGGTAACCTGCGCCTGTAACTCACCAATCTTATTTACTGTACTCCGTGCGTTCACATACAAGCAGAGTAATCCTGATTTAGATTTTTTTTACTTTCTCCCTCACCCCGACTTTACGTATTAGCTTACTATTCTCTATACTAGTGCTATCTGCCCCTCCCAGTATTTTGTGCACCCTGGTATTCCTCTTTAACATTTTCTCTAGGTTCCCACACCCCTGCAAGTTAATTTAAACCCTCCCCAGCAGTCATAACAAAACGACCTGCAAGGAACTCAGCCCTGGCTCTGTTCAGGTGCAACCCGTCTGGCTTGGACAGGTGCCATCTCCCCCAGATCCAATCTCAGTGTCCCAGGAATCTAAAGGCCTCCCTCCTGCACCATCTTTCCAGCCACACATTCATCTGCCTTATCCTCCTATTTCTGTACTCACTGGCACATGGCACTGGGAGTAATACAGAGATTACTACACACCCTCCCCCAGAAGGATGTCCTGCAGCCGCTCTGTGACATCCTTGACCCTGGCACAAGGGAGGCAATATACCATCCCTGAGTCATGTCTATGGCCACAGAAACGCCTGTCTGTTCCCCTAACGATTGAATCCCCCATCACTATAGCTCTTCCTTTCTCCTTCCTCCCCTCCTGTACAGCGAGCAACTCGTGGTGCCATAAACCTGGCTCTGACTGCACTCCTCTGAGGAGCCAGCACCCTCACCAGCTTCCAAAACAGAAAACCAATTTGTGAGTGGAACTCCAGGGGACTCCTGCACTACCTGCCTATTTCTCTTGGACTGCCTGGTGGTCACCCATTCCCTCTCTGTCTCCAGGCCCTTAAGCTGCAGTATGACCACCTCTCTGAATGCGCTATCCATGTAGCTCTCAGCCTCACTGATGCACCACCGTGACTTCAGCCGCCACTCGAGCTCTAAAACCTGGACCTCAGGTTTCTGCAGCTTGCAGCCCTTCCTGCATATGTGGTCAGCTAGGACACTGGTAGCGTCCGTGTCTTCACACAAATTACAGGACACGCATTGACTGAGCTGCCCTACCATGTCTTAACTTTATTTCCCTTACGTTAACTTTATTCTACTTTAGAGTATTTATATTACTTTATTATATTGGGCCTTAAACTTCCCTTATTCCTGGTGCTTCACTGTTAAATCCAAGTATTTGAACTTCAAAAATCTTACATTTTTCTAATTTACTCACCAGTTCCTACTTACCAAGGCCGCCGCTCTTTGAGCGAAGGTAGAAAATGAAAAGAGCACCTCCTCCCTCAATTACCAAACTCCAACTGAAGCTCTCTACTGCAGGCAAACACAGCACACCAGTGCAAACAAAGTCATAAAGTCAAAGTCAAAACATAAGATAGCCTATTTTTATTCTCTCCGAACCAGTTACCTAATTAACTAGTTACAGTTGCAAGCTGAGCCTGTATGAGCCCTGTTTTAAGGCTGGACTAAAACTCACCTTCTTCCAACCCTAACAGCAACATTTAGTTTATTGCTAAGATAAAGAAAGACTAGATTTTAGACAGAATTTAACCCTTAATTTAACATTTAAACCTCCTCAGTCACCAAACTCCAACTGAAGCTCTCCACTGCAGCCAAACACAGCACGCCACAGTGGAGGATTAGAGTCTGTGTTGAGAAGGAGGTCGAGGAGGATCAGGGCCTGGGTTGAAGAGAAGCTGGAGGAGCATCAGACCTGTGCTGAAGAGAAGCTGGAGGAGGGCTAGGGTTTGTGTTGAAGAAAAGATAGAGAAGGATCAGGAACTGTGTTGAAGAGAAGGTTGGGCCTGTGTTGAAGAATAGATGGTCGAGGAGGATCAGGGTCTGTGTTGAAGAGAAGGTGGAGGAGGATCAGGGTGTGCGTTGAAGAGGAGGATCAGGGTGTGCGTTGAAGAGGAGGATCAGGATGTACGTTGAAGAGGATAAGGGTCTGCGTTGAAAAGGAGGAAGTCGAGGAGGATCAGGGTCTGTGTTGAAGAGAAGGTGGAGGAAGATCAGGGCATGCGTTGAAGAGGAGGATCAGGGTGCGTGTTATCCTCCACAACACAGACGCTGATTTTCCCCAACCTTCTCGTCAACACAGGCATTGTTCCATCTCAGGCTCCTCCTCTCAACACAGACCCTGATCCTCCTCGATCTTCTCTTTAACACAGGCAGCAAGGGGTGCATGAGGGGACAGGCGTCGACATTTGAGTGAGACAGAGACTGAGTGAGTAGCGAATTAGGTTCACGTGAGAATTTGGTGCACAGGGAAAGAGGTGTGGTATAGAAAGGAATTATTCTAAGTTAATCAAGTGAGTAGCTAAATTAAGTTAACTAAATAACCTAAGTAACAATGGTAGGGAAGGTTTTATGTTGCAGCTGTGGAATGTGGGAGCTTTTGGAAGCCAAGATGATCAGGGGCAAACACATCTGCAGAAAGTGTAAGCAAGTAGAGGAACTCAAGATCAGGATTAATGATCTGGAAGCTGAACTGCAGACACTGTGCAACATACGAGAGGGGAAGAAATACCTGGACACTTGGTTCCAGGAGATGGTCATGCCTCTTAGAACAGGATCATCTGTTTTGGAGGACGTGACTGTGAGTGAGGCAAGTAATGGGCCCAAGCAGACAGTAGTGGAGGAGCCTTAGATTTTGCAATTGTCAAACAGGTTTGAGGTGCTCACAACCTGTGTGGACGAAAGCGAGGTCTACAAGGTGGATGAGCAGGCTGGCAATTGCACCATGGTACAGGAAGCTTTTCAAGCAGGAGGAGCAAATAGGAACATAGTGGTAATAGGGGAGGGTATATTGAGGGGGATTGACACTGTTCTCTGCAGCAAAGAGCAAGAGTCCAGAAGGCTGTGTTGCCTGCCCAGTGCCAGGGTTCAGGACATTGCTCAGGGCTGGAGAGAAACTTGCAGTGGAGGGGAAGGATCCAGTTATTGTGGTTCATGTAGGTACCAACAACATTGGCAGGACAAGGAAAGAGATTCTTCATAGTCAGTATGAGGAGCTAGGTACCAAATTAAAAAGCAGAACCTCAAAGGTAATAATCTCTAGATTATTACCTGAGCCATGTGCAAATTGGCATAGGACAAATAAGATTAGAGAGATTAATGCGTGGCTCAAAGACTGGTATGGGAGAAGTGGGGCACTGGCACCAGTACTGGGGAAAGTCGGGGCTGTACCGTTGGGACGGTCAACACCTGAACTGTGCTGGGACCCGTGTACTTGTAAATCGCATAACTAAGGAAGTAAAGAGGGCTTTAAACTAAACGAGGGAGTGGGGGATTGAGGGATCAAGCTTGGGTAGATGTGACCAGTCAAGGGGGTAGATTCAAGGCAGAAGACCATAATAGTAATATGGGAAATGAGGGTCATAGAATAGCAGGGAGGGGCAAAGAGATAAAACCTAAGAATACACCAAATTCAAGACTAGATGTTTCAAAGATAACATAAAAACAAAACTAAAGGCTTTGTATCTGATTTTGGGTAGCTTTCATAACAAAATAAATGAATTGAAAGCACACATTGAAGTAAATAAATATGATCTCATAGCCATTATGGAGACATGGCTGCAGGATGACAAGGATTGGGTCCTGAATATTGGGGGTATATGATATTTAAGAAGAATAGGAAGCTAGGTAAAGATGGAGGGGTAGCACTGTTGATCAAGGATGGCATTGGTACAATAGTTAGACGTGACCTTGGTTTAAGAGTTCATGTTGTAGAATCGGTTTGGGTGGAGATGAGGAGTAGTGGGGGAAAGAAGTCACTAGTAGGAGAGTCTACAGGGCCCCTAACAGTAACCAGAATTTAGGACAAAGAATACAAGAAGAAATATTGTGTGCTTGTGATAAAGGGACAGTAATAATCATGGGTGATGTTAATCTACATATAAACTGGAAAAATCAGATTGGTAGTAGTAGCCTGGATGAGGAGTTCATAAAATGCTTTCGAGATAGTTTCTTAGAGCAACCAACGAGCTGGTTATATTAGACCTGATATTGTGTAATGTGACAGGATTAATTAATGACTACAGAGTAAAGACACCCCTAGGTAGCAGCAACCACAATATGATTGAATTTTACATCCAGTTTGAAAGAGAGAAGACTGGGCTAAGACTAATATTTTAAACTTAAATAAGGACAACCTTGTGGGCATGAAAGCTGAGCTAGCTGAAGTGAAATGGGATATTCGGCAAGGGGTAGATCAATAGAGAAGCAGTGGCAGATATTTAAGGGGATATTTCAGAATATTCAGAATAAGTATTTCCTACTATAAAGAAATAGTCTAAGGGGAGGACCCACGACCCTTGGTTAACTAAAGAAGTTAAGGAAAGCATCAAACTGAAGGAAAAAGCGTATAACTGCGCAAATGATGAGTGCTGGTGGGCATGCCAGGAGCAGCACCAAGTATACCTAAAAATGAGGTGTCAACCTGATGAAGCTACAACACAGGACTACCTGCATGCCAAACAGCATAAGCAGCAAGCAATAGGCAGAGCTAAGCGACCCCACAACCAATGGTTCAGATCCGAGCTCTGCAGTCCTGCCAAATCCAGTCATGAATGGTGGTGGACAATTAAACAACTTACTGGAGGAAAAGGCTCCACAAATATCCCCATCCTCAATGATGGGGGAACCCAGCACAGCAGTGCAAAAGATAAGGCTGAAGCATTTGTTACAATCTTCAGCCAGAAGTGCTGAGTGGATGATCCATCTCAGCCTCATCTGAAGGTCCCCAGCATCATTGATGCCAATCTTCAGCCAATTTGATTCACTTCATGTGATATCAAGAAGCTGCTGAAGGCACTGCATACTGCAAAGGCTATGACTCCTGACAATATTCTGGCAATAGTACTGAAGACTTGTGCTCCAGAACTTGCCACGCCCCTAGCCAAGCTGGTTCAGTACAGCTACAACACTTGCATCTACCCGGCTATGTGGAAAATTGCCCAGGCATGTCCTGTACACAAAAAGCAGGACAAATCTAACCTGGCCAATTACTTCCCCATCATCGGTAAAGTAATGGAAGGGATCATCAACAGTGCTATTAAACGGCACTTGCTTAGCAATAACTTGCTCACTGATGCCCAGTTTGGGGTCCACCAGGGCCACTAAGCTCCTGACCTTGTTACAGCCTTGGTTCAAATATGGACAAAAGAGATGAACTCCCGAGGTGAATTGAGAGTGACTGCCCTTGATATCAAGGCAGCATTTGACCGAGTGTGGCATCAAGGAGCCCTAGCAAAACTGGAGTCAATGGGAGTCATACCTAGCAAAAAGGAAGATGGTTGTGGTTGCTGGATGTCAGTCATCTCAGCTCCAGGACATCACTGCAGGAGTTCCTCAGGGTAGCGTCCTTGGCCCAACCATCTTCAACTGCTTCATCAGTAACCTTCCCTCCATCATAAGATCAGAAGTGGATATGTTCGCTGATGATTGCACAATGTTCAGCACCATTTGTGATGACTCAGATACTGAAGCAGTCCATGTACAAATGCAGCAAGACCTGGACAATATCCAAGCTTGGGCTGAAAAGTGGCAAGTAACATTCATGCCACACAAATGCCAGGCAATGGCCATCTCCAACATGAGAAAAGCTAACCATCGCCCCTTGACATTCAGTGGCATTATAATCACTGAATACCCAACTATGAACACCATGGGGGTAAATATTGTGGCTACAAGAGCAGGTCAGAGGCTAGGAATCCTGTGGTGATTAACTCACCTTCTGACTCCCCATAGCCTGTCCACCATCTACAAGGCACAAGTCAGGAGTGTGATGGAATACTCTCCACTTGTCTGGATGAGTGCAGCTCCCGCAACACTCAAGAAGCTTGACACCATCCAGGATAAAGCAGCCCGAATGATTGGCACCCCATCCACAAACATTTACTCCTTCCACCACCGATGCACAGTAGCAGCAGTGTGTACCATCTACAAGATGCATTGCATGAATTCACCATGGCTCCTTCGACAGCATCTTTCAAACCCATGAACACTACCATCTAGAAGGACAAGGGCAGCAGATTAATGGAACACCACTGCCTGGATGGCCCACTCCAAGTCACTCACCATCCTGACTTGGAAATATATTGCCATTCCTTCACTGTCACTGGGCCAAAACCCTGCAATTCCCACCCTAACAGCACCTACACCACATGGACAGTAGCGGTCCAAGAAGGCAGCTCACCACCACCTTCTCAAGGCCAACTTGGGATGGGCAATAAATGTTGGCCCAGCTAGCGAAGCCCACATCCCATGAATGAATAAATAAAGATAAGTTGCAGGTCCCATAATTTGTCAGAATATAAAGAATGGCAGAGAATAACTAAAAGGTTAATCAGGAGAAAGAAATGAGAGTATGAGAGGAAGCTCGCTAGAAATGTAAAAATGAATAGTAAGAGTTTCTACAGTATTTAAGATGGAAAAGAGTAGGTAAAATGAGTGTTGGTCCTCTAGAGAGTGACAGTGGGGAATTAATTGTAGATAATAAGGAAATAGCGGATGAAATGAACAAGTATTTTGCTTCTATCTTCACCATAGAGGATACAAGTACATTCCAGTAATAGCTGTAAATCAGAAGGTGAAAGGGAGAGGGGAACTTGGTGAAATTATAATCACTAGGGAAGCAGTACTGAGTAAACTGATGGAGCTGTGGGCTGACAAGTCTCCGGGTCCTCATGGACTTCATCCTGGGGTCTTAAAAGAGGTGGCTAATGAAGTAGTAGATGCGTTAGTGTTAATGTTCCAAAATTTGCTGTACTCTGGAAAGGCTGCATCAGACTGGAAAATAGCAAATATAACCCCTCTATTCAAGGAGGGAGGGAGGCAGAAATCAGGAAACTATAGGCCAGTTAGCTTGACGTCTGTCATGGGGAAGGTGCTAGAATCGGTCATTAAGGAGGTTATAGCTGGGCACTTAGAGAAACTGAAGGTATTCGGGAAGAGTCAGCATGGTTTTGTGAAAGGGAAATCATGTTTAACCAACTTATTGGAGTTCTTTGAGGGAGTAACATGCACTGTGGATAAAGGGGAACCCGTTGATGTACTGCACTTGGATTTCCAGAAGGCATTTGATAAGGTGCCACATCAAAGGTTATTGTGGAAAATAAAAGCTCATGGTGTTGGGGGTAACGTATTAGTGTGGATAGAAGATTGGCTGGCTAGCAGAAAACAGAGTATGCATAAGTGGGCGTTTTTCTGATTGGCAGGATGTGACGAGTGGAGTCTAACAGGGGTCTGATCTGGCGTCTCAACTTTTTTCAATTTATATCAATGACTTAGATGAGGGGAGTGAAGGCCGATAGCTAAATTTACAGATGATACAAAAATAGGTAGGAACATATGTTGTGAAGAGGACATGACGAGGTTGCAGATGGATATAGATAGGATGAGTGAGTGGGCCCAAAATCTGGCAGATGGATCATAATGTGGGAAAATGTGATGTTGTTTACTTTTGCAGGAAGAATAAAAAAGCAGAGTATAACTTAAACAGAGAACGTCTGCAGAATTCCAAGGTGCAGAGGGATCTAGGTGTTCTAGTGCATGAGTCACAAAAAGTTTGTATGCAAGTACAGCAAGTAATTAAGGCGGCTAATGGAATGCTATCCTTTATTACGAGAGGAATTGAACATAAAAGTAAGGATGTTATGCTTCAGTTATACAGGGTATTGGTGAGACCATTCTCGAATATGGTGCAGTTTTGGTCTCCTTATTTAAGGAAGGATGTAAATGCATTGGAAGCGGTTCAGAGCAGGTTTACTAGATTGGCACCTGGAATGAGCAGGTTGTCTTATGAGGAATGATTGGACAGACTCGGTTTATTTCCACTGGAGTTTAGAAGAGTGAGGGGTAATTTGATTGAAGTGTATAAGATCCTGAATGGTGTGACAAGGTAGATGTGGAAAGGATATTGCCTCTTGTCGGTGGGTACAGAACTCGGGGGCACTGTTTTAAAATTAGAGTTCACCCTTTTAGGACAGATATGAGGAGAAATTTTTTCTCTGTGAAGGTGCAACTTTGGAACTCTGACTCAGAAAGTGGTGGAGGTAGGGTCATTGAATATTTTTAAGGAAGAGGCAGATAGATTCTTGTTGGGCAAGGGAATCATAGGTTATTGCGGGTAGTTGGGAATGTGGAATTTGAAATATAAACAGATTAGGAATGATCTTAATGAATGGTGGAGCAGTCTTGAGAGTTGAAATGGCTTACTTCTGTCCTATTTTGTATGTTTATAGGAGGGGGTCGAGGAGGATCAGGGCCTGTATTGAAGAGAAGGTCAAGGAGGATCAGGGCCTGTGTTGAAGAGAAGATCGAGGAGGATCAGGGCGTGTGTCGAAGAGGAGGTTGAGTAGGGTATGGGCCTGTGCTTAAGAGAAGGTCGTGGAAGATAGGACCTGTGTTGAAGAAAATGTTGAGGAGGATCAGGGCCTGTGTTAAAGAGGAGGATATCAGCCTGGGATGAAGATCAGGTTAACGAGGATCAGGACTTTTGTAGAAGAGAAGGTAGAGGAGGTTCAGGTTGTGTGTTGAAGAGGAGGAGGTCGTGGTGGATCAGGGCCTGTGTTGATGACAAGGTTAAGGAGGATTCTGGCTCTGTTGAAGAGAAGTTTGAGGAGGATCGTGACCTTTGTTGAAGAGAATATCGAGGAGGATCAGGTTGTGTGTTGAAGAGGAGGTGGTTGAGGTGGATCAGGGCCTGTGTTGACAAGAAGCTCGTGGAGGATCAGGGCTTCTTTTGATGAGAAGTGCGAGGAGGTTTTGAATAGGAGGGCAGAGAAGATCAGGGCCTTTGTTGATGAGAAGGTCTGTGTTGATTAGGGTTGGAGGTTGAAGAGAATCAGCGCTGTGTGGAAGAGAACATCGAGGAGGATCAGGGCCTGTGTTGAAAGGGAGGGGTTCGAAGTAGATTAGGATCTGTGTTGAAGAGGAGGTAGTGATGGATCATGGATTCTGTAGAAGAGAAGGTTTGGGATGATCAGGGTCTGTGTTGAAGAGAGGTTTGAGGAAGATCAGGGGCTGCGTTTAAGAGAAGGTCGATGAGGATCAGGGGCTTTGTTTAAGAGAAGGTTGAGGAGGATTGTATTGAAGGAAGGTTGAGGACGATTGGAGCCTGTGTTTAAGAGAAGGTCGAGGAGGATTAGGTGCTGTGTTGAAGGGAAGGTCAAGGAAGATCAGGGCTTTTGTTGAAGAGAAGGTCGAGGGGGATCAGCGGTTGTATTGAAGAGGAGGTCAAGGAGGATCAGGGCCTGTGCTGAAGCGAAGGTCGTGGAGGATCAAGGCCTGTGTTGAAGAGGAGGTTGAAGAGGGTCTGGGCCTATGTTGAAGCAAGGATTGAGAATGATTGGGGCCTATGTTGTCAAGAAGGTCGGGGAGGATCAGGGCCTCCTTTGAAGAGAAGGTTGTGGAGGATCAGGGCCTCCTTTGAAGAGAAGTCGAGGAGGACTAAGGTCTGTGAATATGTGAAGGATGACGAGGAGCATGGCCTATGTTGACGAGAACTTCAAGGAGTAACGGCCTGTGTTGTAGAGAAGGTCGAGGAGGATCAGGGGCTGTGTTGAAGAGAAGGTTGAGGTGGACCAGTGTCCAATGAAGAAAAGGTCGAGGAGGAGCAAGGCCTGAGGTGGAGAGAAGGCTGAGGAGGATCAGGGCCTGTTTTGAAGAGGAAGTGGTCCAGTTGGATCAGTGCCTGTGTTGAAGAGGAGAACAAGGAGGACCACGGCCTGTGTAGTTGAGAAGGTCGAGGAGAATCAGGGCCTATGTTGAAGAGCAAGTCGAGTAGGATCAGGGCCTTTGTTGAAGAGAAGATCGAGTAGGATCAGGGCCTGTGTTAAAGAGAAGGTTGAGTAGGGTATGGGCTTAAGAGAAGGTCCTGGAAGATAGGACTTGTGTTGAAGAAGTTGTTGAGGAAGATGTTGAGCCAATAAGGGGAATGACCAAACTAAGTGTTGAGTTACGAGGTCTAGACACTTCTTTGTTGTTTCCACCCAGATGCAGCAATAAACAACCCAGGTGTGAATGGATTTGTCGGTAAAAATAGGTCCTGGGATCTGAACATCCACACTTTGCTAAGCTCCCCAACACGCTAAATGCTTCAGCCTGCACCTTCTCACACTTAGCTTCAAAGAATGGTTGGATCCCACTGATGATTTTCAGGACAAAGGGTCTGATAGTATTTGGTCTCAGCTGATCCAAATGCTTTGAGAGGCATAACAACATCTCAAACATTAGCAGCTCGTTGTCATTCTCCCCGGTTTCCATCAGACTAGTCATTGCACAAAGCACTGGCTGCGAATATTTTTCTGTTCTGTGAGGAGCTCCAGTTGTAACATTGCTCAGGCCCCGAACACATAAACTGGACAACTGAAGAACAATTAAACAGACATCGAAGCAGTTTGTTCATCAGAGTATCAGTCAGCTGAAGCTGTAAGGCCAGTGGAGACTTTAAAAGTTCTCCAAAGAAGGCAGCCACAGTGACTTTCTGATATTCTTCTACTGTAAGGATGAGAGCTCAGAGTTGCACTACAATCCCTGTCAGACTAGGGCTGGCATATTGGACCATTGCTTTAGCCAGCAGAATAACCCCTCTGTGCAACTTGCGTAGGTCCATCATCTGATTCCAACCTCCACTTTCCACCATGAAATATACCACTTGTTTAATGTTTGACATATTCAGCAGTTCCATTAGTATCTCTACACAGTTCACACACAGATCTCTGCTGCTCAATGATTGGGGCTCAGCCGAGAAATCTCTCTGCTTTGATTCATGATGAGGAACAAAAACCTTGGGCAGATGAACATTGATGGAGGAGCTGTGATGAATGAGCAGGGTGCTGAATAATTGGGGGAATAATTTGATGACAGTCTCTCTTGACTCCGGTGTGGATATCATCTCATACAGAGCACACACAGCAAGAATAAATGGGTCATCCTCATGTTGGCAGGCTGTGATCAGTGGTGTACCACAAGGATCGGTACTTGGGACCAACTATTCACAAAATATATCACTGATTTGGATGAAGACCAAATGTAGTATTTCCAAGTTTGCAGATGACACAAAGCTAGATGGGAATGTGTGTTGTGAGGAAGATGCAAAACAGCTTCAAGGGGATCTGGACAGACTTAGTGAGTGGGCAAGAACATGGCAATGGAATATAATGTGGAAAAATGTGAAGTTATCCACTTTGGTAGGAGGAACAGACGTGCGGAGCGTTTCTTAAATGGTGAGCGATTAGAAAGTGTATATGAACAAAGGGACCTGGGTGTCCTCATTAATAAGTCACTGAAAGCTAATATGCAGGTACAGCGTGCAGCTCAGAAGGTTAATAGTACGTTGGCCTTTATTGCAAGAGGATTTGAGTACAGGAGCAGTGAAGTCTTGCTTCAATTGTATAGAACCTTTGTTAGACAGCACCTGGAGTACTGTGTGCAGTTTTGGTCCCTTTACCTTAGGAAGGTTATTATTACCATAGAGGGAATGCAACGAAGGTTCACTAGACTTGCTCTGGGGATGGCAGGACTGTGTTACAAAGAGAGATTGGAGAAACTGAGGTTGTATTCTCTAGAGTTTCGAAGAATGAGAGATGATCTCATTGAAATCTACAAAATACTTGAGGGGATAGACAGGATAGATGCAGCAAAGATGTTTAACCAGGGGCACAATTTTAAAATAAGGACAGAGATGAGAATTTTTTTTACTCAGTGGGTTGTGAATGTTTAAAATTCTGTACCCCAGAGGACCATGGAAGCTCAGTCATTGAGCATACTTAAAGCAAATGTTGACAGATTTCTAAATACCAATAACATAAAGGGATATGGGGATAGTGCGGGGAAAAGGCATTGAAGTGGATGATCAGCCATGGTCATATTGAATGACACAGCAGGTTTGATGGGTTGATTGGCCGACTCCAGCTCCTACATTTCTATGTTCTACATGCACTGGAGCCTCTTGCACATCAAGTGTTTACAACATTCAGACCTCTGCTCTTCCAGTCGGGTTCCTTGCATATTCCTGATATTAATCACTCTACGGCTATGCTTTAAGCTTCCCAGGCCTAAGCCCTGGAATTCCCTCACTAAGCCATGATCTTATTGAATAACGGATCAAGCTTGAGGGGCAGAATGGCCTACTTCTGCTTCTAATTCAAATATTTGAATGGAAACCACTTCCACACTCAAGCCCCTCACTTATCAGACACACCAATGACTACATTTTTGGTCACTTGTCCTAATATCCCCTTGAGTAGCTTGGAGTTAAGCACCTTGGGATGTTTAATTAAATGAAAAATGTTGTACAAGCACAAGTTGTTGTTGTAAGCAGTAGTGTTATATTAACATGAAACAGAAGGGGGAGCTGCAGGCTTATTGAGAGAGCTTCAAGTGAGCAGAATGAATGAGAGATGTGATAGGGAAATGGAAGAGTCAGTCCCATTCACACCAGCCATCCACTAAATTATACACTAAGATAAAAGCAAAATACTGGGGATGCTGGAAATCTAGAACAAAAACAAAACTACCTGGAAAAACTCAGCAGGTCTGACAGCATCTGCAGACTCCTCTCCACAGATGCTGTCAGACCTGCTGAGTTTTTCCAGGTATATTTGTTTTTGTACTAAACTATACAGATTAGCAATAAGGCCACTACTGTGTCAGCCTCATTACTCAGTGGTAGTATGTTTGCTTCTCAATGAGAAAATCATGAATTCAAGCCCCACTTCAGAGACTACAGTATGTAACCTAGTCTGTCGCTCCATTGCTGAGGTAATCTGCGCTGTCCGAAGTTCAGTACTGAGGGAGTGCTGCATTGTCCGAGGGTCACTACTGAGGGTGCGCTGCACTGTTGGAGGGTCAGTACTGAGGGAGCGCTGCACTGTCGGAGGGTCAGTACTGAAATTGCTGCACTGTCAGAAGGTCAGTATTGAAGGAGTGCTGCACTGTCGGAGGGTCAATACTGAGGGAGTGCTGCACTGTCGGAGGATCAACACTGAATGAGTGCTGCACTGTCGGAGGGGCAGTATTGAGGGAGTGCTGCACTGCTGAAAGGGCAGTACTGAGGAAGTGCATCACAGTTGGAGGGTTAGTACTGAGGGAGTGCATCACTGTTGGAGGGTCAGTATTGAGGGAGTGCTGCACTGTCGGAGAATAAACACAGGGATTGTTGCATGTTGGAGGAGCAGTGAGAGTGCTACATTGTTGGAGGGGCAGTACAGAGAGAGTGCTACATTGTTGGAGGGGCAGTACAGAGAGTGCTATGTTGTTGGAGAGCCATTGTTGGCAGCAGCTGTGTTTGGCGGTGTGTGCGAACAATATGGCCGAATGACCAAAAATCCGTTTGACGCCATCGTGAAACAGGTTTGCGATCGTCTGCTCCACCCGTCAGTGTTGGGTCGTGATTCTCGCCACTGCACATTGTGAACCTAATTTCAATGCTTTAGCATCTTATTCCCCCCACGCTGGATCATCTGGCATCACGCTGACGTGTTTCACAACTGAACATAAGCCTCATGCACCTGGCGAGCTGCACTTCGCTTGGGACTTCGGGGTTTGTTTGCCTACCTTGTCTCGGGCAGCACTTGTGGTCATCAGCACCACGTATGCAGACAGCACCACGTCACTTTTAGGGGGTCTCACAGGCAGTTCTCTACCTACAAGACCAGCCATAAGGTGGGGGTGGCTTTTCAATGACTGCAGGGCTAGGGCTTGCTTGGGGAAGGGGGAGAAATGGCCTCAGGCAAGGGAAGAGGCTGTACTGGGGAAGGTGGGGTATTCCCGTATATTGTCTGCTCACACTGCCAAACACACCCGCCACCAATGGAAGCAGAAAATTCCACCCTATGTCTCTTGGTTGAGGAGTCTCGAACTAGACTCAGGATAAGAGGTTGGCTTTTTAGGACTGAGTGAGGAGAAATTTCCACACTCATAGGCTTGTGAATCTTTGGCATTCTTTATCCCAGAGGGTTGTGGATGCTCTGTTCATGAGTATATTTAGGGCTGAGATCAGTGTGTGTGGGAGCATGTTGATCTGTGCAAGAGGAGATGAGGCCAGGTGGAGATGTGAGGGTGTGTGTGGGTGAGAGAGTGAGTGGTGATGTCCCTTGAGCTGGCAGTGAGTGAGATGCCAGTGAATGTGTGATGGGCTTGAGTGTGTGAGCTTAGAGCGATGAGATGGTTGCCTTACCCTGGCGGTACAGAGATCATTCATCCTCTTTCTGCACTGGATGGCCAACCTCTTCTGTGCAACATTGGCATTGATCACCACTGCCATCACCTCCCAAGCCACAGTGGTGAGATTGCTGGACTTCCTGTGGCCAGAGCAGGGATAGAGGACATCATGATGGGTCTCCAAAAGGCATTCCAGTGACGGGTTACTGAACTCTTCTTGGCTTTCTGTGCCATGCCTTCACTGGAGCAGTCCTGGGCTGCAAGTGTTGAGAGCTGTGTGTGCGGCTGCAGTTTAGATATGGCACCGTGTGAAGAAAGTGAGGTGATGGGTGATTGAGAGGCTGCCCACCAGTGAGACATGTTTCCTGTGGTTGCATAATTAATGAGGCAGGAAGCGGACGATACACTGAACATCCACCATTATGGCTAGTAGGTAAAACATCTAATTTCACGCCCACTACCACACTTAGCGCAATTCTGGGACTATTCCACTCATAGCATCTACCCTGTTAAACCCTTGAAGTTTCAATGTAATTACCCCATATTTTTCTAAATACCAGAGAACATAAGCCTATTCTACACAATCTCTCCTCATAGGACAGCCCGCTCATTTCAGGAATCAATCTAGTGAACTACCATCGCACCCCTTCTAAGGCAATGAGTGTGTCTCGAGACTCCAGTTGTGGTCTCACCAAAGCCTTATACCCTAACCTTCTTGCAATAAAGGTGGATGTACCATTTGCTATTTTGCTTCCTGATATGTTGACTTTATGTGATTTGTGCGCAAGGACCCCCATTTCCCTCTGAGCATCAACATTTACTAGTCTCCTACCTTTGAGAAATATTTTGCTTTTCCATCCTTCCTAACAAGGCAGATAATTTCCTATTTGCCCACAGTTTACTCCATTGGCCACCTTGTCCAATCAGTTAAGCAGTCTGTATTACTTTCAGCCTCCTTGAGTCCTCCTCACAGTTTACTTTCTCACCTAGTTTTGCATTGTCAGTAAACTTGGATATTTTACACTTGGTCTCCTCGATCTAAGTCACTGATTTTGATTGTAGCTGAGGCCCAAGCGCTATTCTTTGCAGTACTCCATTAGTTACATCCCGTCATTCCAAAAATCACCCCTTTGTTACTACTGTTTTTTGTTTGTTAACTATTACCTTAATAGCACGAGCCATAATGGTGTGTAACAACCTCTTGTGCAGCATTTTATCAAATGCCTATTCAATATCTGAGAGAGTTGCACTGTCAAGGAACCATAGCCAGGGGAGCACTGCATTGTTACTTGTGCAGTCTTGCTTTAAAAGATCCTATGGCTCTAGTGTTCTGGTTAATATTTATCCCTCAATCAATGTCACAAAACAGATTACCTGGTCATTATCTCATTGCTGTTTGTGGGAGCTTGTGTGTAAATTGGCTGTCATATTTCCTACATTACAACAATGACCTACAAAAAGTACTCAATTGACTGAAGCGCCTTGGAAAAGCTAGAAAACATGAAAGGCATGACATAAACACTGGGTTTTTCTGTCTTTACCCTTCTCAGAATGTCCCAGAATCTCCTGGATATAAAGATTAATCTGCCAGACATTTCTGTGAGCAAGCCTGGGAGAAAAATCCCATGAGACGTTTACTGCATCCTTTTGCTCTGGCTGGACAATATGGCCCAGATTTGCTACTGCAAACAAACAACTGGTGCAGAAAGAGGCGATCTGTAGAACAAAAGATTGTGAGTATCATGGCCCATTATTGATTATTACTGATTGATTGAGGTGGGAGAAAGAAATGAGCTGATGATCAATGGTTAGGAGCATGGGGTGGGTAGCTATCAGAAGCAGGAGGTCAAAGGATGAAAAAACCTGGTTCAAATAGAATTAGCAACTTTAAGAGAGAAGGTGCCAGGCTTCTTTCATAGAGCAGGCAGAACCAGTGGGGCTCAGGGGGTCTGCTGCAATCGTTCAAAAGGGAAGGAATTCCATAGGGCCCTGCCCCTGATCATCATCCATTAACTTCCTTTTAGAGGAGCAATTTTAGTCTTAAGCTGAAAGAACAGAATGGAATTCAACATGCAATAGGATCAGTTCCTCTTTGAATCAAAGCTGAAAAGATTACATTTTGTTCGAGAGTCCGGGCGATGGGAGTTTGTTGTTAAGTTCCAATAGTTGTTCAGAAACGAAGACTGAAACCAAGACAGACTCCTTCAGACAGAGTTTTATTGTTCGTCATAAAACTCTCCAGTGAGAACTAATCTCAGCTGTTACCCCTTTTATACAACAAGTGGGTACTTAGTTAAACAACCTAATAATTAGCAATTGAACTTCTTTAACTGTTTCCTTCCTGCAAAAACAGATTCCCCTCTTAAAGAGAAAGTAACCCTGAGTTTATATAATCACAAAAAAACTAATGGTAATAACAAACATCAATATATTTTTAATTCAATAAATTGACCTCATTCTCCTCCTTAAAAAACATATGTCCAGAAAAAATAAGTACTTTTTCTTAAAGAAAAAGACGTCCCTTTGAGGATTTCTAATAACTCTTGGAGCTCGCTTCTCTTTTGGTGAGGCAATCAGATAATTCGTAGCTGCTTTCAACCCATTTGATCTTGGCAATTTCCTTATTCTCGAGCACCTGTTTTAAGCTGGCAATGTCAATTGGCAATCCCTTCTCATTAACGCACTAAATAGAGTAAACATTTTCCCAAAGTGGTTTATTATCTATAAGACATTCGATAGGTACCATTCCTGAATACCCTTTTCCATTTAAAACTTCTGCCAGTACCTTTATATCAAAGAATGCCATATCTACAGCCTCAACAAGGGCGAGAGTCTCCATTGCCAATGTACTTTTTACACTCTTATCTTTTTAGATACCTATGCCAAAGGGCAGCATTTGCCTTCGCCCCCCCCATGAGAAATATTATAAATCCTCCCACATTCGAAAATCCATCACAGATTTGCATAAAACGCATCACTGAACACAATCAGTTTCATTTTTCTAACATCACCCAAAGATGGGAATTTCAAAACACACTGTTCCATTTGAAATTTGTCAATGTTTCGTTTGCCTGAATGATTTTTTCCAACTTGGGATCGTTCATTTTAGCGCTCAATTCCAAAATGTCAAAACTGATGCCTGGCCTTGTTTGTTTGCCTATCCAATTCAACTGCCCAATTAGATTTCGGAGTTCCTCTTTTTCTGTGTTAGAAGCTGCTGTATCTTTCTGGGAGGCCCTACTATGACAAATTGCAATGGGATTGATGTTCTCTAAACAGGATTGCTGATGTAAACGGATGTGTGATCCGCTTTACCCGATTTCCACTTAACGCACCAGAAGCCTGGTTTCCAATTTTAAACTCTGTTCTGAGCCCATTAATGACAACTGTTTCAAATTCACTACTATCACCCCACAAAAACATCATCTACATACATCATAAAGTTGCCTGCAAGTTTCCTCCATGGTGCTAATAAAACAGGACAAATATCAAACTCTGGAGGCATCATTTAAACCTTATACTCATTTATTTAGCTTTCAAAGAGTCCCTTCTGCATTTGGCGCCTCTTTTGGTGGACAGAGGAGAACTTCCCTTTGAAGTTGAAATTGGTGTCCCTGCAAAAAAAAACAGCTTTAATGTCAATGGACTTACGTTCCCAGCATTTGTAGCGAATAGAGCTAAAAAGGTCTTCAACGTAACTTTTCCTGCTGAGGGTGAATCCACTCTTATATCCTGGTCATCCAATGTTTCTTCAAACCCTTGTGCCATTAGCCTGGCTTTAGCTTTATGAGCCCTATCAGGAAGCACCTTTTCTGTGCATATCCATCTGAGACACAGAGCTGGTTGTCCCCTATCTGGCACCTCTGTGTATACCCCAAATTCTTTCTAACTATGTCGTTCTTGCTGTTTGGCATCCTTTATTAATTTATCATCTAATTTGTTTGAAGCTACTCAGACTTCTCGATCACATGGGCTTCTGCTCCTTGTAGCGTTACCAGTCTGTGCCATATTCCTTGACCTTGTTAAGCTATGTACTCTATCCTGCCCCCTATCCCGCTCTGGACTGTTACTGTTTGATCTCCCTCTTCCATTTATGGAAGTTCTTTCAACAATTTGCAATCTCTCCCTAGAGGCATGTTCACTCCCAGACCCATTGTCTGAACTGATACTGCATTTCTGTGCCTTCCATTTTTGTATCTCATGTTCCCAATCCATAGGCCTAACCTCCTGTCCTTTATCTCATACATTTAACCAGCTTTTATATTTTCCAGTGGCCTTCCCTGCTCTACCTACAATTGTTGCATCTTGCCATTGACTGGCCCCTTGGCGAGTATGTAACTTTAGTGCCAGCTTTTGGCAGTTGTCCTCTGGGACAAATTGCCTCATCTTGTTCGTCCAATTTACCGTCTCCATCTTCAGATGCCCTGTCAACTTCAGCTACCTGGTCCTCACAGTCATGCATCATATAGGTATGAGAAGTACATGCTTCCTCGTCCCTTCCTACTATCCTTTCTGGAACTGCAAATTTGTAGTCCGTGCCATCTAACCTCGACGTGTAGCCGAATAGTCTGGTTCCCATGTTGTAAAATGACTGTTTCACTATCTTTACCTGTAATCTTTCCCGGGCCTTTCCATTCATTAAGTCCTTCTCTTTTACAGTGTACCCTGTCTCCCTGATTGATAATAATTTCCCAATGGACGTACATTGTATCTTGGAGCTTGTCAAATTCTCTGAAACTTTGGCTTTAAGGAACGCTTTTCTACCTACGTGGAGTGCATTTAAATGCTCAGAAAAGGTAGAGCTAATCATAGTTCCCTCCCAAGCTCAGGGATGTTCACTCAGGACTGAAGGAATTTTTGGGCTTCTACCAGAAACCAGCTGGTATGGACTATAGCTCCCACAACCATCTCCAGTGAATTCTTGGCATGGACAGCCTATGCGGGAGCTGATGTTAATTTACAGTTTGGTCTATCTGCCAATATTTTATGAAGCATCTCATCTAAAACTATGTGATTCCTTTCACACACACTGTTACTAAAGGGAATTTCAGCTGTGTTAGCAAATTCCCCACCATTATCAGTGAGGAATTTCGCTGGTGGTCCCAAACCGGTCCCTATCCACTTCTCCATTACCTGATCCACAATTATTTTCTTTTCTTCACTGTACCTGATAATCGATTGGCTAAACCTTGTTGCCAAATAAAATGTTCTTTCCTTTATCCCACATCGTTAAATGCATCAGCACGACTTCATTGAAATCACTCGCTAAGGGTAGACTCACTATTAGCTATGACGTTGTCCTGCATTTCTTACATATATCACTTATCTCCTCTAAGTTTAGTGTTACTCTCCATCCCTTAGCAAAATTTTTAATCTTTATGAAGGGCAGGCAAGCTGCCAATACAATTTTAACACAATTTGCTTTTTGTCTTCCAGATTCCTATCCCTTGACGTTAATAACACTTTAATCTCCTTAGTAGAAAAGTTAGGTTTCATTAAAGGAATACAGTAGTGTCCAGATTGTGTAAATTGTAAATCCACCAGTTTTCCAAATATAATGGCCTTGTCATTTCCCATGTCCAGCTTCATTTAAGCTTTCTTCATTAATGGTCTGCTCAACAGTAATGGTATTTCACTGGACATTACGTCTGTGCTGATGAAATGACTGACTCCAGCAATCCTACAGGGAATCACTACTGTTTTTAAAGATTTTAGGGTATTATCATCTCCAAATCTAAAACTGGTGGACCTCTCAAATTCTTTAACCTTATTCTGGTTCTTGTAATTTAAGGAATCCAGGTAGTATTTTAACCAGTCGAGTCCACAGACTGTAGATGTGCATCCGCTATCTAGCGCTGCAGAGTTGAAGGACTAAGCCATTCATCACTAAGACATTCATCACCGGGCTGAAACATCTTGTAACTAATACAATGCCCTCTTTTTGGTCAATATCTCCATCTTCTTCTTTGAGCCATGTGTCTCATGTTTAATTTAGAACACCTTATATCGTTTAGGAAAGTCCATTGCATAATGGAATTTTGAATCCCATATAAAACACCGATTGACCACACCCTGGGCATTTCTGGGGTTCGTTATAATCCCCTAATTCTTTTCTCCTGCCATAATTGTCCAAGGTGTTTCTGTCCCTGTTGTTTCTAGTTACGAATCTTCTTTTGTAATGATGCCTGCATCTGGTTTCTAAACCATCTCACCATTCCGTTATCATTGTATCCTCCATTTTCTGTCTTATCGCTAAATGGCTCATTTGCACCATGATTGTTGCCGGAAAGGAATGTTTTCCGAGGAATTTTATTTTCTTTTAAAAAAGAGCTTCTGACTTCTGTTCTAGCAGTATGTATCTTTCTGCAAACTTAACTCCCATCCAAACTAGAATCCTATCCATATTTGATACTTTGGCACAGTCTAGTAACTTGAACACCAGCACCGATTAGGGAATTTCTAGACAGAACTTTTGCATATAGCCTACTGAATTCCATTATGTAATCTTCTTTGGAACTTTCTTCTGACTTTCTAAATTTGTCAAAATCAGACCATGCTTGGTAAGCACTTAATAAATAATCTTTTCGATAGATCTTATCCATAAAATCTAATAATGTTTCCAAACCTTCATCCATGTCCAAATGCTCAAGCTCCAGCTCTGAAAATACTTTGCATCTTATTTTGCTTTTGTATGGTAACAGAAGTGCCAAGGCTATTTATTTTTATTTGGCAAGGACATAACTCATGTCCACATAATTACTTAATTCTTCCATTGCTCATAGGGTTCACTCAGAAAACATCGGTGGGTAATTATAACCCGAAACTCTATATTTTGATTCAGCCATTCTTCTTTTTCTTTGAGTGACTCCGAGCCACTCAGCTCTTAAAATTAACTCCAAATACAATCTTTTGTCCAAAGAAAGCTCAGTTTCCAATCATTTACTTACACACAGCAACCATTCTCTGCTACCACTGTCAAGTTCTAATAGTTGTTTCGAAACGTAGACCAAAAACAAGACAAACTCCTTCAGACAGATTTTATTGCTTGTCATAAAACTCTCCACAGTAAGAAGTAGTCTCAGCTGTTGTCTCAGCTTTTATACAACCAAGTACGTACTTAGTTAAACAATCTAATAATTAGCAATTGAATTTCATTAACTCTTTCCTCCCCTAACATTTGTTACTGATAGTTCGGGAGAGGAAAATTTGTTACAGGTAGAATCCAGGAGAGGGGAGTCAGTTACAGACATTTTGAGAGAGGGGAGTTTGTTACAGAGAGAGGGTCTGGGAGAGGGGAGTTTGTTACAGAGAGAGAGTGTCTGGGAGAGGGGAGTTTGTTACAGAGAGAGCGTCTGGGAGAGGGGAGTTTGTTACAGAGAGTGAGTCTGGGAAAGGGGAGTTTGTTACAGAGAGAGGGTCTGGGAGAGGGGAGTTTGTTACAGAGAGAAGGTCTGGGAGAGGGGAGTTTGTTACAGAGAGAAGGTCTGGGAGAGGGGAGTTTGTTACAGAGAGAAGGTCTGGGAGAGGGGAGTTTGTTGCAGAGAGGGAGTTTGGGAGAGGGGATTTTGCTACAGAGAGAGTCTGGGAGAGGGGAGTTTGTTACAGAGAGGGTCTGGGAGGGAAGTCTGTTACACAGAGTCTGGGTGAGGGGAGTTTGTTACAGAGAGAGGGTCTGGGAGAGGGGAGTTTGTTACAGAGAGAGGGTCTGGGAGAGGGGAGTTTGTTACAGAGAGAGGGTCTGGGAGAGGGGAGTTTGTTACAGAGAGAGGGTCTGGGAGAGGGGAGTTTGTTACAGAGAGAGGGTCTGGGAGAGGGGAGTTTGTTACAGAGAGAGGATCTGGGAGAGGGGAGTTTGTTACAGAGAGAGGGTCTGGGAGAGGGGAGTTTGTTACAGAGAGAGGGTCTGGGAGAGGGGAGTTTGTTACAGAGAGAGAGTGTCTGGGAGAGGGGAGTTTGTTACAGAGAGAGGGTCTGGGAGAGGGGAGTTTGTTACAGAGAGAGGGTCTGGAAGAGCAGAGTTTGTTACAGAGAGTGAGTCTGGGAAAGGGGAGTTTGTTACAGAGAGAGGGTCTGGGAGAGGGGAGTTTGTTACAGAGAGAAGGTCTGGGAGAGGGGAGTTTGTTGCAGAGACGGAGTTTGGGAGAGGGGATTTTGCTACAGAGAGAGTCTGGGAGAGGGGAGTCTGTTACAGAGAGGGTCTGGGAGAGGGGAGTCTGTTACACAGAGTCTGGGAGAGGGGAGTTTGTTACAGAGAGCGGGTCTGGGAGAGGGGAGTTTGTTACAGAGAGAGGGTCTGGGAGAGGGGAGTTTGTTAAAGAGAGAGGGTCTGGGAGAGGGGAGTTTGTTATAGACAGAGGGAGTCTGAGAGAGGGGAGTTTGTTGCAGAGAGAGTCTGGGAGAGGGGAGTTTGTTACAGAGAGTCTGGGAGAGGGGAGTTTGTTACACAAAGAGTCTGGGAAAGGGGAGTTTGTTACAGAGAGGAAGTCTGGGAGAGGGGAGTTTGTTACAGAACATTTGTAGAAATATCTAGAATATTTTCCATCTTTTTTCTAACTTCTTCCTTTAACTGACCAATGAAACACACTCAGTATTTCCCTCGCACCGCTTACTTTATTTTATATTCATTGTTTAGTTTTCTCCATTGATTTTTTTGTGGATAGACATCCTGTCCTTATTCAAAGAATCATGGATAGGGTCCAGGTAAACAGGCATCATAATGAAATCCCTGACCGCAGAATTAACTCTTGCTAAATTAGCATTCGTCTTTAATATATTTGTTTAAAATCTTTTGTGATTCATATAGGGGAATGGGAGTGGAGGTTTTTCAGTAACACTGTTAGGGACCTCAACATAGATACAGCAAGTAACATCCCTGGGTGGAGAGGGGTTACTGAGTGACAGTGTGAGGGAGGTGTATGAACATCAGTAGAGATACAGTCAGTAACATAGGGCGTTGGGGGTGGGGTTACTGAGTGTGTGTGTGTGGGAGCTGGATTAACATCAGTACAGATAATAACACAAGAGCGCTAAATTGAGCAATTATCTAGTAACAATTTAATGCAGCTGATTTAACATCGATAGAACTACAGCCAGTAACCTGGTGCTGGGGAGAATGGTCACTGAGTGACAGTGTTTGTCAGCTGATTTAATCTGTAGAGATAATCTAGAGTTCTGCGATCAAAGGGCATTGAGCGACTGGCAGTCTTCGGTGGATGGTTAGAGTTTGTGTTACAAGGCTACTTTATGGGCTGTGAACTGAAAGATGTTGCCTTCAAAAGAAAAGTGTTGGAGTTCATAGAGTGCACTGTGCTCACAGAATCCCTGCAGTCACTCCTGCTTGCATAGGTAGAATTTGGATAGGCCAAATGCCTTTTATTATCCCTCAACATTGCTTGGTTCCCAGGTGTGTGAAAGGGGAAACTGACAACTGAGTTACCAAGTTCAACCTCAAGATTTCCTGAATGGTCAATGAGCAAGGCCTAATGCTTTCTTGTAATGAGGTTGGGAGAGGTGATCCCCAGCTCTACAGCTGCATCTGGCTCTTTACAAGGCATTTTCAATGATCTTGAAAGAGCTTCACTAAGAAAGTGTGGACTAAGTTATTCCAGGGTTGATGTTCTACTGCTAAGTGACACCTCAGTGTGGAAGGTTTCACAGTATTACAAGTAGACATTTACAGAGTTATTAAGCATATGTCAATAATTAAACACACATTTAATTATATCCTGAGGCGCAAGATAGCAGCAGATTTTGTTGGATCTCTCATGCCTGGAGATTTGAGAAGAATATTGATCCAACAGTCAATCTGTTGTGCACTGCCCCAGGGCAGGTTTTAATTTAAATCACTCACAAGAGGTTCTTGAAGCTTTAACTAGGAAAGGGATTTTGCTATTTGGAGTGCCTTCTCTGAGGTGAGCTATAGCCAAGGCAAAAGAGCACTACTTTATGATATTAACTGACTATATCACAAGTAATCTTGCCGGACCTCAACCTAGTGTTCAGAGTCAGGACTCTGGTCTCTACTCAATGGTTGATGTCCGGAATGACACTCAAACCCATTCCTTCTAATTCCGAAGAGGGAAGGTCCCTCCATTACGGAGACCTGGCTGCAAGGGGATCAGGACTGGGAGCTAAATATCCAAGGATATACATCCTATCGAAAAGATAGGCAGGTTGGCAGAGGGGGTGGGATTGCTTTGTTGGTAAGAAATGAAATTAAATCGTTAGCAAGAAATGATGTAGGGTCAGATGATGTAGAATCTGTGTGGGTAGAGTTGAGGAACCGCAAAGGTAAAAAAACCATAATGGGAGTTATGTACAGGCCTCCGAACAGTAGTCAGGATGTGGGGCACAAGATACACCAGGAGATAGAAAAGGTGTGTAAGAAAGGCAAGGTTACAGTGATCATGGGGGATTTCAATATGCAGGTAGACTGGAAAAATCAGGTTGATAGTGGATCCCAAGAAAAGGAATTTGTGGAATGTCTATGAGATGGCTTTTTGGAGCAGCTTGTGGTGGAGCCCACTAGGGAACAGGCAATTCTAGATTTAGTGATGCGTAATGAGGCAGATTTGATAAGGGAGCTTAAGGTGAAGGAACCCTGAGGAGGAATTGACCATAATATGATAGAATTTACCCTGCAATTTGAGAGGAAAAAGCTGGAATCAGATGTAACGGTATTACAGTTGAACAAAGGCAACTACAGAGGCATGAGGGAGGAGCTGGCTAGAATTGACTGGGAGATGAGCCTAGCAGGAAAGATAGTGGAACAGCAATGGCAGGAGTTTCTGGGAATAATTTGGGAGACACAGCAAAAATTCATCCCTAGGAAGAAGAAGCATACTAAAGGGAGGACGAGGCAACCATGGCTGACAAGGAAATTCAGGGACAGCATAAAAGCTAAAGAGAAAGCATACAATGTGACGAAGAGCAGTGGGAAACCAGGGGATTGGGAAGCCTACAAAGACAACTAAAAAAGAAATAAGGAGGGAGAAGATTACATATGAGGGTAAACTAGCCAGTAATATAAAAGAAGATTGCAAGAGTTTTTTTGGATATATAAAGGGTAAGAGAGAGGCAAAAATGGACATTGGGCCACTGGAAAATGACGCTGGAGAAGTAGTAGTGGGGAACAAAGAAATGGCGGAGCAACTGAATACGTACTTTGCGTCAGTCTTCACAGTGGAAGACACAAGTGACATCCCCAAAGTTCAAGAGAGTCGGGGGGCAGTGGTGAGTATGGTGGCCATTACCAAGGAGAAGGTGCTAGGAAAACTGAAAGGTCTGAAGGTGGATAAATCACCTGGACCAGATGTATTACACCCCAGAGTTCTGAAGGAGATAGCTGAAGAGATAGTGGAGGCGTTAGTGGTGATCTTTCAGGAATCACTGGAGTCAGGGAGGGTCCCAGAGGACTGGAAAATCACTAATGTAACCCCCCTGTTTAAGAAGGGAGTGAGGCAAAAGACGGGAAATTACAGGCCGATTAGCCTGACCTTGGTCGTTGGTAAGATTTTAGAGTCCATTATTAAGGATAAGATTTCAGAATACTTGGAAGTGCATGGTAAAATCAGGCAAAGGCAGCATGGTTTCATCAAGGGGAGGTCATGCCTGACAAATCTGTTAGAATTCTTTGAGGAGGTAACGAGTAGGTTAGACAAAGGAGAGCCAATGGATGTTATCTACTTGGACTTCCAGAAGGCCTTTGATAAGGTGCCGCACAGGAGGCTGCTCAGTAAGATAAGAGCCCATGGTGTTAGAGGCAAGGTATTAGCATGGATAGAAGATTGGCTGTTTGGCAGGAGGCAGAGAGTGGGGATAAGGGGGTCCTTCTCAGGATGGCGGCCGGTGACTAGTGGAGTTCCGCAGGGGTCAGTGTTGGGACCACAACTTTTCACTTTATACATTAATGATCTAGATGAAGGAACTGATGGCATCCTGGCTAAGTTTGTAGATGATGCAAAGATTGGTGGAGGGACAGGTAGTATTTGAGGAGGCGGGGAGGTTGCAGAAGGATTTGGACAGGTTAGGAGAACGGGCAAAGAAGTGGCAGATGGAATACAACGTGGGGAAGTGTGAGGTCATGCATTTTGGTAGGAAGAATAGAGGCATGGATTATTTTCTAAATGGGGAGAGTATTCAGAAATCTGGAGTGCAAAGGGACTTGGGAGTCCTAGGCCAGGATTCTCTTAAGGTTAACTTGCAGGTTGAGTCAGTAGTTAGGAAGGCAAATGCGATGTTGGCATTTATTTCGAGAGGACTAGAATATAAAAGCAGGGATGTGCTGCTGAGGCTTTATAAGGTCAGACTACATTTAGAATATTGTGAGCAATTTTGGGCCCCGTGTCTCAGGAAGGATGTGCTGGCCCTGGAGAGGGTCCAGAGAAGGTTCACAAGAGTGATCCCAGGAATGAAAGACTTAACATATGAGGAATGTTTGAGGACTCTGGGTCTATACTCGATGGAGTTTAGAAGGATGAGGGCGGGATCTGATTGAAACTTACAGAATACTGAAAGGCCTGGATAGAGTGGACATGAGGAAGATGCTTCCATTAGTAGGAGAGACTGAGACCCGAGGGCACAGCCTCAGAGTAAAGGGAAGACCTTTGAGAACAGAGATGAGGAGAAACTTGTTTAGCCAGAGAGTGGTGAATCTATGGAATTCATTGCCACAGAAGGCTTTGGAGGCCAGATCATTGAGTGTATTTAAGACCGAGATAATAGGTTCTTGATTGGTAAGGGGATCAAAGGTTACGGGGAGAAGGCGGGAGAATCGGGTTGAGAAACTTATCAGCCATGATTGAATGGCAGAGCAGACTCAATGGGCCGATTGGTCTAATTTCTGCTCCTATGACTTATGGTCCCACCTATGGTGGGAGAATTGCAGCAAGAGGGATAATGGGGTTTTCTGAGAGAGTGGAAGGGGGAGTTTTGAAGCGGGTGGGGTAATGGAGGGATTTCTGATATGGGGTAAGGGGAAGTGTTGAAGTAGGACGGGTGATGGTGGTTTTTGACAGAGTGGAAGGGGGAGCGCTGTCACGGATGGTCTGCTCTCTCTGCATTGTGTGTTGACTATCTAAACAAAGAGATCAGAATTGGCTGAATTGATGGTGAGAGATATGTGTGTCCCAGTCTCAGGCGAGAAAGAAAGTGACTGTGCTTTGTGTTTCAACTGTATACAGTGTTGAGTCAACAGTGATACTGAGAACCCATTTTTGGATCTTACAGCATTCTGACTCCAGTAGAGATCAGGGTCCGTGTGATTGCTTCCTCTTTCCCGTAGAGTAAGCACTCTTTCCAGAATGAGTCAGACTGTAGCTGGCAGTTCATGTAACTTGAAACTGACTGCAAAGTCTCCAGGAAGCTCACATTTATTTCAGCCCAAAGCTCTGTGTTAATGGACCACTGACCCTAAGAGCTGGACTGGCCAGAGACTCGCACTTACTAGTCCAGCGCTAAGCAGTGCATGACTTTCCAGTGATTCTGGCTGTCATCTGAGGAGTGAGAATTTCAGTCACAAGTCATACACCTGAAGTGTCAACACAGATCTGCCTGGGTGTTTTTTTTAACTCATTCACAGGATGTGGGCTTTGCTGGTTGGGCCAGCATTTATTTCCCATCCCTAGTTGCCCTTGAGAAGGTAATGGTGAGCTGCCTTCTTGAACCGCTGCAGTCCATGTGGTGTAGGTACACCCACAGTGCTGTTAGGGAGGGAGTTCCAGGATTTTGACCCAGCAACAGTGAAGGAACGGTGATGTATTTCCAAGTCAGGATGGTGAGTGACTTGGTGGGGAACCTCCAGGTGGTGTTGTTCCCATCCATCTGTTGCCCTTGTGGTTGTGGGTTTGGAAGGCACTGTCTAAGGAGCCTCGGTGAATTTCTGCAGCACATCTTGTAGATGGTGCACACTGCTGCTACCCTGCATCGATGGTGCAGGGAGTGATGTTTGTCTATGTGCTGCCAATCAAGTGGACTGCTTTGTCCTGGACGATGTCAAGCTTCTTGAGTGTTATGGGAGCTGCACTCATCCAGGCATTTGGGGAGTATTCCATCACACTCCTGACTTGTGCCTTGTAGATGGTGGGAAGGCTTTAGGGAGTCAGGAGATGAGTTACTCGCCGCAGGATTCCTAGCCTCTGACCTGCTTTTGTAGCCACAGTATTTATATGGCTAGTCCAGTTCAGTTTCTGGTCAATGGTAACCATAAGGGTATTGATAGTGGAGGATGCAATGATGTTAATGCCACTGAACATTAAGGGGTGAAAGTTAGATTCTCTCCTGTTGGATATGGTCATTGCCTGGCACTTGTGTGGCACAAATGTTACTTGCCACTTGTTAGCCCAAGCCTGGATATTGTCCAGGTCCTGCTGCATTTGGACATGGACTGCTTCAGTATGAGGAGTCGTGAATGGTGCTGAATGTTGTGCAATTATCAGAGAACATCTCCACTTCTGACCTTATGATGGAAAGAAGGTCATTGATGAAGCAGCTGAAGATGGTTGGGCCTGGGACATTGCCCTGAGGAACTCCTGCAGTGATGTCCTGGAACTGAGATGACTGACCCCAACAACCACAACTATCTCCCTCTGTGCGAGGTATGACTGCAACCAGTGGAGAGTTTTTGCCCCTGATCCCTGTTGACTCCAGTTTTGCTCGGGCACCTCATGCCACACTCGGTCAAATGCTGCCTTGATGTTAAGGGCTGTCACTCTCACCTCACCTCAGGAGTTCAGCTCTTTTGTCCATATTTGAATCAAGGCTGTAATGAGGTCAGGAGCTGAGTGGCCCTGGCAGAACCCAAACTGGGTGTCAGTGAGCAGGTTATTGCGTAGCAAGTGCTGCTTGATAGCACTGTTGATGACCCCTTCCATTACTTTACTAATGCCAGAGAGTAGACTGATGGGGTGGTAATTGGCTGGATTGGATTTGTCCTGCTTTTTGTGTACAGGACATACCTGGGCAATTTTCCACATTGCTAGGTAGGTGCCCTTGGTAGTGGTCATGGGTTTGGAAGGCACTGTCTAAGGAGCGTCGGTGAGTTTCTGCAGCACATCTTGTAGATGGTGCACACTGCTGCTACCCTTCGTCGATGTGCAGGGAGCGATGTTTGTCTATGTGGTGCCAATCAAGCAGTTTCTGTACCGGAACAGCTTGGCTAGGGGCGTGGCAACTTCTGGAGCACAAGTCTTCAGTACTATTGCTGGAATATTGTCAGGCCCCGTAGCCTTTGCAGTATCCAGTGCCTTCGTCCGTTTCTTGATATCACGTATAGTGAATTGAATTGGCTGAAGACTGGGATCTGTGACTCTGGGGACCTTCAGGGGAGACTGAGATGGATCATCCACTCGGCACTTCGGGCCGAAGATTGTAGCAAATGCTTCAGTCTTATCTTTTGCACTAATGCGCTGGGTTTCCCCATCATTGAGGATGGGGATATTCATGGAGCCTCCTCCCCTGTAATTGTCCACCACCATTCACAACTGGATGTGGCAGGAATGCAGAGCTTTGATCTGATCCATTGGTTATGGGATTGCTTAACTCTGTCTATCACTTGCTGCTTGTGCTTTTTGGCATGCAAGTAGCCCTGTGTTATAGCTTTACCAGCTTGACACCTCATTTTTAGGTATGACTAGTGCTGCTCCTGGCATGCCCACCTACACTCTTTATTGAACTAGAGTTGATCCCCTGGCTTGTTGGTAATGGTAGAGTGGGGGATATGCCGGGCTATGAGGTTACAGATTGTGTTCAAGTACAATTCTGCTGCTGCTGATGGCCCACAGTGCCTCATGAACGCCCAGTCTTGAGTTGTTAGAGCTGTTCGAAATCTATCCCATTTAGCACAGTGGTAGTGACGCACATCATGATGGAGGGTATCCTCAATGTGAAGACGGGACTTCATCTCCACAAGGACCTTGTGGTGCTCACTCCTATCGAGGTTGGTGAGGATGAGGTTTTTCCCTCTCTTTGGTTCCCTCACCAGTTGCTACAGACCCAGCCTAGCAGCTATGTCCTTTAGGACTTAGCCAGCTTCGGTCTGTAGTTGTGCTAGGAGCCACCCTTGGTGATGGACAATGAAGTCTCCCACCCAGAGTACATTTTGCACCCTTGTCACCCTCAGTGCTTCCGTCAAGCGGTGTTCAACATGGAGCTGAGGGTGGGCGGTATGTGGTAATCAGCAGGAGGTTTCCTTGTCCATGTTTGACCTGATGCCATGAGACATCATGGGGTCCGGAGTCGATGTTGAGGATTCCCAGGGCAACTCCCTCTCGACTGTAATACATTGTGCCGCCACCTCTGCTGGGTGGGACAGGACATACCCAGGGATGGAGATGGTTGTGTCTGGGACATTATCTGTAAGAGATGATTCTGCTGCTTGCCTAGAGTGAGGACTTTATAGGGTCTACGAGGCTGAGTTTGCCATTGTCATTTTCGGTGCCCAGGTCAATGCCAGGTGGTCCATCCAGTTTCATTCCTTTTTTGAGGCTTTGTAGCAGTTTGGCACAACTGAGTGGCTTGCTAGGGTCTTTAAGAGTAAACCACATTGCTGTGGGCCTGGAGTCACATGTAGGCCAGACCAAGTAAGGAAAGCAGATTTCCTTCTCATTAGTGAACCAGATGGGTTTTTTTTTAAACAACAATCGACAATGATTTCATGGTCATTTTTTTTATTGAATTCAAAATCTACCTGTGTCCCCAGAGCAATGGATTACTAGTCCGGTGACAGTACCACTACACCATTGCCTCCATCTGGGTGTAGTAAGGATTGACTCTCCTGCTTTCACTGTCCAGAGACACCGTGTATTTCCAGATTCCTGTAGTGCCCTGTGTTACACACATTACCCCTCCCACTGCAACACTGCCCCTTCCACTCTGTCAAAAAACCCCATTACCCATGAAGGGTTCTCAAAATTCCCACATTTTTCATATCATCAACAAGGATATGACTTTTGGACTTTTATGGCAGAGGACCCAATTGCTGAGTTAAGTGTAGAACCCTGCAGACAGGAGGCTAGGCCCATGAAGGCCTGGGACTGGACATGCCCAGGCTTGTTGAGTGCAGTGTGGATTGTTGCCTGGAACCAGACAACGAGAGGAGACAGAATACGCATTCTTCTCTTTAAAACAATCAACCCAGAGAAAGACTTCATCTTACACAAAACTAAAGTCCATCAAAATCTTGCATAAATAATCGCTACTAACTACTAAGGCAGGAAGGCAGCAATTATGCAAACCCATCAATACTCCACATATACAATGGATTTCAGTTCAAGACGAGTTACAGGGAAAGGAAGACAATGATGAACATCTTTCAAGCCCATTAAAAACAACGAGACAACAATCACCTGAAGAAACCAACCAAAATCAGATAAAGAACTAACCTTGATTTGGATTGAGAAAAGAAATTCGAAAAACAGTATAACTGGGCCACCAGTTACAAAAGGGAGGAGATCTGAGGGGTGAGCAGTTTTGGAGTGGTTGAGCGGAGTTTAAGCAGGGAGAGGTAGCTGAGCCAAGCAGAGGAAGGAGATCTGGAGGTTTTCAGGCCTGCAGGCAACATCACGGCGTGGGATACGGGGTGGCAGGATCAACCAAAGACAACAAGGTCACAACCGCAGCCCTCCATGAAGATCGACCATCCACAACCGTGCCCTCCACCCAAGTCAAGAACCTTTGCAGATTCCACAGACCAGGACCACGTGGGGATGGCAGGCCCCAGAGGACACAAAGAGCATACCCAAAATTGCAACCAGCTTAACTGGCTGGATTTCGAACTATCAAGGAACCCTGGTTGGTGAGCATGATCCCTGACCTCTCCTAGTTCAATTTAGTTAGGTTTTGGGGGTGGGACAAGGGTAAGGGGATTAGTAGCGTGATATTCCCTCGTTATGCCGTGTGTTCCCCATTCTTAACTAAGTGTACTGTGCAGGTCTGTATAATCTCAGTGTAATCCTAATGTTATAAGTTCATTTGTGACTTCAATAAACCCAGTTTTTTTCTCTCTTGCACCAAAACCAGTTGTCTGCTGCACTTTATCACAACCCACAAATAAGACAACGGTCTAGAACCCAGGGAGTGGGAGCAATTTGGATTACTCAGAAGTAAGAGGTGAAGCAGACACACACAACCACCCCCTGCAACCCTCCCACTGCAACTCTGCCTCTTCCATGCAGTCAAGAACCCCCATTACCCCTCCCACTGCAACGCTGCCCCTTCCACTCTGTCAATAACCCCCATTACCCCATCCACTGCAACACTGCCCCTTCCATTGTGTCAAAAATGCCCATTACCACACCCACTGCAACACTGCCCCTTCCACTCTGACGAAAACCCCCTTACCCCTCCCCACTGCAACACTGCTCCTTCCACTCTGTCAAAACACCCATCACCCCTCCCACTGCAACAATGCCCCTTCCACTCTGTCAAAAACCCCCTTTACCCTTCTCCACTGCAACACTGCCCCTTCCACTCTGTCAAAATCACACATTACCACTCCCATTGCAACAATGCCCCTTCCACTCTGTCAAAAACCCACATTACCCCTCCCACTGCAACGCTGCCCCTTCCGCTCTGTCAAAAACCCCATTTAGCCCACCCCACAGCAACACTGCCCCTTCCACTCCGTCAAAAACCCACATTACCCCTCCCACTGTAACACTGCCCCTTCCATTGTGTCCAAATCCGCCATTACTCCACCCACTGCATCACTGTCCCTTCCACTCTGACAAAAAGCCCCCATTACGCCTTCCTCTGCAACGCTGCCTCTTCCACTCTGTCAAAAACACCCATTACCCCTCCCATTGCAACACTGCCCCTTTCACTTGGTCAAAAACACCCATTAACCGTCCCATTACAACACTGCCCCTTCCACTCTGTGAAAAAACCCAATTACGCCTCCCATTGCAACACTGCCCCTTCCATTTTGCCATAAACCCCCACTACCTCTCCCACTGCTACACTGCCATTGCTACCCTGTCAAACGCTCACGTTACCACTCCCCAGTGCAACCCTGCCCCTTCCACTCTGTCCAAAACAACCAGTGCCCTTGCCACGGCACCACTGCTCCTCCCACTCTGTCGAAAACCCATGTTACCCCTCCCTCTGCAAAAGTTCGGCTTGCACTCTTTCAAAGAACACCATTACCCTCCCACTGCATCATTGCCCCTTCCACACTGTCAAAAACACCCATTAACCATCCCATTGCAACACTATCCCTTCCGCTCTGTCAAAAACACCATTACCCCTCCCACTGCAACACTGCCCCTTCCACTCTGACAAAATGAACCATTACCCCTCCCATTGCAACACTGCCCCTTCCGCTCTGTCAAAAACACCATTACCCCTCCCACTGCAACACTGCCCCTTCCACTCTGACAAAATGAACCATTACCCCTCCCATTGCAACACTGCCCCTTCCACACTGTCACAAACACCCATCACCCCTCCCAATGCATCACTGCTCCTTGCACTCTGACAAAAAGCCCCCATTACACCTCCCTCTGCAACAGTGCCCCTTCCACTCTGTCAAAAACCCACATTACCCCTCCAACTGCAACACTGCCCCCTCCACTCTGTCAAAAACTCCCATTACCCCTCCCACTGCAACAAAACCTCTCGCATTCTGTCAAAACACCAGTTACCCCTCCCACTGCAACACTGTCCCTTCCACTCTGTCAAAAACACAATTAACACTCCCACTCCACCACTGCCCCTTCCACTCTATCAAAACCCCCAATTACCCCTCCCTGTGCAACACTGCCTCTCCCACTATGTCGATAACCCCATGAAACCTCCCACTGCAACACTGCCCCATCCACTCTGTCAAAACCCCCCATTACCCCTCCCAGTGCAACACTGCCTCTCCCACTATGTTGATAACCCCATGAAACCTCCCACTGCAGCAATGCACCTTCCACACTGTGCATAACCCCCATTCCCACTCCCACTGCAACACTGCCTATTCGATTGTGTCAAAAACCCCCATTTTCCCACCCACTGCAATACCGTCGCTTCCACTCTGACAAAAACCCCCATTACCCCTCCAACTGCAACACTGCCCCTTCCACTCTGTCAAAAATACCCATTACCCCTCCCACTGCAACACTGCCTCTTTCCACTCTGTCAAAAACACCCATTACCTCTCCCCCTGCAACACTAACCCTTACACTCTGTCAAAAACTCCCATTACCCCTCCCACTGCAACACTACCCCTCTCATTCTGTCAAAAACACCCGTTACCCCTCCCGCTGCAACACTGCGCCTAGCACTCTGTCAAAAAAACAATTACCACTCCCACTCCACCACTGCTCCTTTCGGTCTGTCAAAAACCGCCATTACCCATCCCACTGCAACACTGCCACTTCCACTGTGTCAAACACCCCCATTAGCTCCTCCACTGCATCACTGCCCCTTTCAGTCTGTCAAAAATCCAGCATTACCCATCCCACTGCAACACTGCCCCTTCCACTCTGTCAACAACACCCATTAACTGTCCCATTACTACACTGGCCCTTCCACTCTGTGAAAAACCCCCATTAGCTCTCCCACTGCTGCACTGCCCCTGCAACCCTGTCAAAAGCCCCCATTATGCCTCCCATAGGATCCCTGCCCCATCCACTCTATCCAAAACCCCAGTACCCTTCCCACTGCAATACTGCCCCTTCCACTCTGTCAAAAACGCCCATTTCCCCTCCCACTGCAACACTGCCCCTTCCACTCTGACAAAATGAACCATTACCCCTCCCATTGCAACACTGCCCCTTCCGCTCTGTCAAAAACACCATTACCCCTCCCACTGCAACATTGCCCCTTCCACTCTGACAAAATGAACCATTACCCCTCCCATTGCAACACTGCCCCTTCCACACTGTCACAAACACCCATCACCCCTCCCAATGCATCACTGCCCCTTCCACTCTGACAAAATGAACCATTACCCCTCCCTCTGCAACAGTGCCCCTTCCACTCTGTCAAAAACCCACATTACCCCTCCAACTGCAACACTGCCCCTTCCATCGTGTCAAAAACCCCCATTACCCCTCCCACTGCAACACTGCCCCTTCCGCTCTGTCAAAAACACCATTACCCCTCCCACTGCAACACTGCCCCTTCCACTCTGACAAAATGAACCATTACCCCTCCCATTGCAACACTGCCCCTTCCGCTCTGTCAAAAACACCATTACCCCTCCCACTGCAACACTCCCCCTTCCACTCTGACAAAATGAACCATAACCCCTCCCATTGCAACACTGCCCCTTCCACACTGTCACAAACACCCATCACCCCTCCCAATGCATCACTGCCCCTTGCACTCTGACAAAAAGCCCCCATTACACCTCCCTCTGCAACAGTGCCCCTTCCACTCTGTCAAAAACCCACATTACCCCTCCAACTGCAACACTGCCCCTTCCATCGTGTCAAAAACCCCCATTACCCCTCCCATTGCAACACTGCCCCTTCCGCTCCGTCAAAAACACCATTACCCCTCCCACTGCAACACTGCCCCTTCCACTCTGACAAAATGAACCATTACCCCTCCCATTGCAACACTGCCCCTTCTGCTCTGTCAAAAACACCATTACCCCTCCCACTGCAACACTGCCCCTTCCAATCTGACAAAATGAACCATTACCCCTCCAACTGCAACACTGCCCCTTCCATCGTGTCAAAAACCCCCATTACCCCTCCCACTGCAACACTGCCCCTTCCGCTCTGTCAAAAACACCATTACCCCACCCACTGCAACACTGCCCCTTCCACTCTGACAAAATGAACCATTACCCCTCCCATTGCAACACTGCCCCTTCCACACTGTCACAAACACCCATCACCCCTCCCAATGCATCACTGCCCCTTGCACTCTGACAAAAAGCCCCCATTACACCTCCCTCTGCAACAGTGCCCCTTCCACTCTGTCAAAAACCCCCATTACCCCTCCAACTGCAACACTGCCCCTTCCATCGTGTCAAAAACTTCCATTACCCCTCCCACTGCAACACTGCCCCTTCCACTCTGACAAAATGAACCATTACCCCTCCCATTGCAACACTGCCCCTTCTGCTCTGTCAAAAACACCATTACCCCTCCCACTGCAACACTGCCCCTTCCACTCTGACAAAATGAACCATTACCCCTCCAACTGCAACACTGCCCCTTCCATCGTGTCAAAAACCCCCATTACCCCTCCCACTGCAACACTGCCCCTTCCGCTCTGTCAAAAACACCATTACCCCTCCCACTGCAACACTGCCCCTTCCACTCTGACAAAATGAACCATAACCCCTCCCATTGCAACACTGCCCCTTCCACACTGTCACAAACACCCATCACCCCTCCCAATGCATCACTGCCCCTTGCACTCTGACAAAAAGCCCCCATTACACCTCCCTCTGCAACAGTGCCCCTTCCACTCTGTCAAAAACCCACATTACCCCTCCAACTGCAACACCGCCCCTTCCATCGTGTCAAAAACCCCCATTACCCCTCCCATTGCAACACTGCCCCTTCCGCTCCGTCAAAAACACCATAACCCCTCCCACTGCAACACTGACCCTTCTACTCTGACAAAATGAATCATTATCCCTCCCATTGCAACACTGCCCCTTCTGCTCTGTCAAAAACACCATTACCCCTCCCACTGCAACACTGCCCCTTCCAATCTGACAAAATGAACCATTACCCCTCCAACGGCAACACTGCCCCTTCCATCGTGTCAAAAACCCCCATTACCCCTCCCACTGCAACACTGCCCCTTCCGCTCTGTCAAAAACACCATTACCCCTCCCACTGCAACACTGCCCCTTCCACTCTGACAAAATGAACCATTACCCCTCCCATTGCAACACTGCCCCTTCCACACTGTCACAAACACCCATCACCCCTCCCAATGCAGCACTGCCCCTTCCACTCTGACAAAATGAACCATTACCCCTCCCATTGCAACACTGCCCCTTCTGCTCTGTCAAAAACACCATTACCCCTCCCACTGCAATACTGCCCCTTCCACTCTGACAAAATGAACCATTACCCCTCCAACTGCAACACTGCCCCTTCCATCGTGTCAAAAACCCCCATTACCCCTCCCACTGCAACACTGCCCCTTCTGCTCTGTCAAAAACACCATTACCCCTCCCACTGCAACACTGCCCCTTCCACTCTGACAAAATGAACCATTACCCCTCCCATTGCAACACTGCCCCTTCCGCTCTGTCAAAAACACCATTACCCCTCCCACTGCAACACTGCCCCTTCCACTCTGACAAAATGAACCATTACCCCTCCCATTGCAACACTGCCCCTTCCACACTGTCACAAACACCCATCACCCCTCCCAATGCATCACTGCCCCTTGCACTCTGACAAAAAGCCCCCATTACACCTCCCTCTGCAACAGTGCCCCTTCCACTCTGTCAAAAACCCACATTACCCCTCCACCTGCAACACTGCCCCTTCCATCGTGTCAAAAACTCCCATTACCCCTCCCACTGCAACAAAACCTCTCGCATTCTGTCAAAACACCAGTTACCCCTCCCACTGCAACACTGCCCCTTCCACTCTGTCAAAAGAACAACTAACACTCCCACTCCACCACTGCCCCTTCCACTCTATCAAAACCCCCAATTACCCCTCCCTGTGCAACACTGCCTCTCCCACTATGTCGATAACCCCATGAAACCTCCCACTGCAACACTGCCCCAACCACTCTGTCAAAAACCCCCATTACCCCTCCCAGTGCAACACTGCCTCCCCCACTATGTTGATAACCCCATGAAACCTCCCACTGCAGCAATGCACCTTCCACACTGTGCATAACCCCCATTCCCACTCCCACTGCAACACTGCCTATTCAATTGTGTCAAAAACCCCCATTTTCCCACCCACTGCAATACCGTCGCTTCCACTCTGACAAAAACCCCCATTACCCCTCCAACTGCAACACTGCCCTTTCCACTCTGTCAAAAATACCCATTACCCCTCCCATTGCAACACTGCCCCTTCCGCTCCGTCAAAAACACCATTACCCCTCCCACTGCAACACTGCCCCTTCTACTCTGACAAAATGAATCATTACCCCTCCCATTGCAACACTGCCCCTTCTGCTCTGTCAAAAACACCATTACCCCTCCCACTGCAACACTGCCCCTTCCAATCTGACAAAATGAACCATTACCCCTCCAACGGCAACACTGCCCCTTCCATCGTGTCAAAAACCCCCATTACCCCTCCCACTGCAACACTGCCCCTTCCGCTCTGTCAAAAACACCATTACCCCTCCCACTGCAACACTGCCCCTTCCACTCTGACAAAATGAACCATTACCCCTCCCATTGCAACACTGCCCCTTCCACACTGTCACAAACACCCATCACCCCTCCCAATGCATCACTGCCCCTTGCACTCTGACAAAAAGCCCCCATTACACCTCCCTCTGCAACAGTGCCCCTTCCACTCTGTCAAAAACCCCCATTACCCCTCCAACTGCAACACTGCCCCTTCCATCGTGTCAAAAACTCCCATTACCCCTCCCACTGCAACAAAACCTCTCGCATTCTGTCAAAACACCAGTTACCCCTCCCACTGCAACACTGCCCCTTCCACTCTGACAAAATGAACCATTACCCCTCCCATTGCAACACTGCCCCTTCTGCTCTGTCAAAAACACCATTACCCCTCCCACTGCAACACTGCCCCTTCCACTCTGACAAAATGAACCATTACCCCTCCAACTGCAACACTGCCCCTTCCGCTCTGTCAAAAACCCCCATTACCCCTCCCACTGCAACACTGCCCCTTCCGCTCTGTCAAAAACACCATTACCCCTCCCACTGCAACACTGCCCCTTCCACTCTGACAAAGTGAACCTTTACCCCTCCCATTGCAACACTGCCCCTTCCGCTCTGTCAAAAACAGCATTACCCCTCCCACTGCAACACTGCCCCTTCCACTCTGACAAAATGAACCATTACCCCTCCCATTGCAACACTGCCCCTTCCACACTGTCACAAACACCCATCACCCCTCCCAATGCATCACTGCCCCTTGCAGTCTGACAAAAAGCCCCCATTACACCTCCCTCTGCAACAGTGCCCCTTCCACTCTGTCAAAAACCCACATTACCCCTCCAACTGCAACACTGCCCCTTCCATCGTGTCAAAAACCCCCATTACCCCTCCCACTGCAACACTGCCCCTTCCGCTCTGTCAAAAACACCATTACCCCTCCCACTGCAACACTGCCCCTTCCACTCTGACAAAATGAACCATTACCCCTCCCATTGCAACACTGCCCCTTCCGCTCTGTCAAAAACACCATTACCCCTCCCACTGCAACACTGCCCCTTCCACTCTGACAAAATGAACCATAACCCCTCCCATTGCAACACTGCCCCTTCCACACTGTCACAAACACCCATCACCCCTCCCAATGCATCACTGCCCCTTGCACTCTGACAAAAAGCCCCCATTACACCTCCCTCTGCAACAGTGCCCCTTCCACTCTGTCAAAAACACACATTACCCCTCCAACTGCAACACTGCCCCTTCCATCGTGTCAAAAACCCCCATTACCCCTCCCATTGCAACACTGCCCCTTCCGCTCTGTCAAAAACACCATTACCCCTCCCACTGCAACACTGCCCCTTCCACTCTGACAAAATGAACCATTACCCCTCCCTTTGCAACACTGCCCCTTCTGCTCTGTCAAAAACACTATTACCCCTCCCACTGCAACACTGCCCCTTCCAATCTGACAAAATGAACCATTACCCCTCCAACTGCAACACTGCCCCTTCCATCGTGTCAAAAAGCCCCATTACCCCTCCCACTGCAACACTGCCCCTTCCGCTCTGTCAAAAACACCATTACCCCACCCACTGCAACACTGCCCCTTCCACTCTGACAAAATGAACCATTACCCCTCCCATTGCAACACTGCCCCTTCCACACTGTCACAAACACCCATCACCCCTCCCAATGCATCACTGCCCCTTGCACTCTGACAAAAAGCCCCCATTACACCTCCCTCTGCAACAGTGCCCCTTCCACTCTGTCAAAAACCCCCATTACCCCTCCAACTGCAACACTGCCCCTTCCATCGTGTCAAAAACTCCCATTACCCCTCCCACTGCAACAAAACCTCTCGCATTCTGTCAAAACACCAGTTACCCCTCCCACTGCAACACTGCCCCTTCCACTCTGACAAAATGAACCATTACCCCTCCCATTGCAACACTGCCCCTTCTGCTCTGTCAAAAACACCATTACCCCTCCCACTGCAACACTGCCCCTTCCACTCTGACAAAATGAACCATTACCCCTCCAACTGCAACACTGCCCATTCCATCGTGTCAAAAACCCCCATTACCCCTCCCACTGCAACACTGCCCCTTCCGCTCTGTCAAAAACACCATTACCCCTCCCACTGCAACACTGCCCCTTCCACTCTGACAAAATGAACCATTACCCCTCCCATTGCAACACTGCCCCTTCCGCTCTGTCAAAAACACCATTACCCCTCCCACTGCAACACTGCCCCTTCCACTCTGACAAAATGAACCAGTACCCCTCCCATTGCAACACTGCCCCTTCCACACTGTCACAAACACCCATCACCCCTCCCAATGCATCACTGCCCCTTGCACTCTGACAAAAAGCCCCCATTACACCTCCCTCTGCAACAGTGCCCCTTCCACTCTGTCAAAAACCCCCATTACCCCTCCAACTGCAACACTGCCCCTTCCATCGTGTCAAAAACTCCCATTACCCCTCCCACTGCAACAAAACCTCTCGCATTCTGTCAAAACACCAGTTACCCCTCCCACTGCAACACTGCCCCTTCCACTCTGACAAAATGAACCATTACCCCTCCCATTGCAACACTGCCCCTTCTGCTCTGTCAAAAACACCATTACCCCTCCCACTGCAACACTGCCCCTTCCACTCTGACAAAATGAACCATTACCCCTCCAACTGCAACACTGCCCCTTCCGCTCTGTCAAAAACCCCCATTACCCCTCCCACTGCAACACTGCCCCTTCCGCTCTGTCAAAAACACCATTACCCCTCCCACTGCAACACTGCCCCTTCCACTCTGACAAAGTGAACCTTTACCCCTCCCATTGCAACACTGCCCCTTCCGCTCTGTCAAAAACAGCATTACCCCTCCCACTGCAACACTGCCCCTTCCACTCTGACAAAATGAACCATTACCCCTCCCATTGCAACACTGCCCCTTCCACACTGTCACAAACACCCATCACCCCTCCCAATGCATCACTGCCCCTTGCAGTCTGACAAAAAGCCCCCATTACACCTCCCTCTGCAACAGTGCCCCTTCCACTCTGTCAAAAACCCACATTACCCCTCCAACTGCAACACTGCCCCTTCCATCGTGTCAAAAACCCCCATTACCCCTCCCACTGCAACACTGCCCCTTCCGCTCTGTCAAAAACACCATTACCCCTCCCACTGCAACACTGCCCCTTCCACTCTGACAAAATGAACCATTACCCCTCCCATTGCAACACTGCCCCTTCCGCTCTGTCAAAAACACCATTACCCCTCCCACTGCAACACTGCCCCTTCCACTCTGACAAAATGAACCATAACCCCTCCCATTGCAACACTGCCCCTTCCACACTGTCACAAACACCCATCACCCCTCCCAATGCATCACTGCCCCTTGCACTCTGACAAAAAGCCCCCATTACACCTCCCTCTGCAACAGTGCCCCTTCCACTCTGTCAAAAACACACATTACCCCTCCAACTGCAACACTGCCCCTTCCATCGTGTCAAAAACCCCCATTACCCCTCCCATTGCAACACTGCCCCTTCCGCTCTGTCAAAAACACCATTACCCCTCCCACTGCAACACTGCCCCTTCCACTCTGACAAAATGAACCATTACCCCTCCCTTTGCAACACTGCCCCTTCTGCTCTGTCAAAAACACTATTACCCCTCCCACTGCAACACTGCCCCTTCCAATCTGACAAAATGAACCATTACCCCTCCAACTGCAACACTGCCCCTTCCATCGTGTCAAAAAGCCCCATTACCCCTCCCACTGCAACACTGCCCCTTCCGCTCTGTCAAAAACACCATTACCCCACCCACTGCAACACTGCCCCTTCCACTCTGACAAAATGAACCATTACCCCTCCCATTGCAACACTGCCCCTTCCACACTGTCACAAACACCCATCACCCCTCCCAATGCATCACTGCCCCTTGCACTCTGACAAAAAGCCCCCATTACACCTCCCTCTGCAACAGTGCCCCTTCCACTCTGTCAAAAACCCCCATTACCCCTCCAACTGCAACACTGCCCCTTCCATCGTGTCAAAAACTCCCATTACCCCTCCCACTGCAACAAAACCTCTCGCATTCTGTCAAAACACCAGTTACCCCTCCCACTGCAACACTGCCCCTTCCACTCTGACAAAATGAACCATTACCCCTCCCATTGCAACACTGCCCCTTCTGCTCTGTCAAAAACACCATTACCCCTCCCACTGCAACACTGCCCCTTCCACTCTGACAAAATGAACCATTACCCCTCCAACTGCAACACTGCCCATTCCATCGTGTCAAAAACCCCCATTACCCCTCCCACTGCAACACTGCCCCTTCCGCTCTGTCAAAAACACCATTACCCCTCCCACTGCAACACTGCCCCTTCCACTCTGACAAAATGAACCATTACCCCTCCCATTGCAACACTGCCCCTTCCGCTCTGTCAAAAACACCATTACCCCTCCCACTGCAACACTGCCCCTTCCACTCTGACAAAATGAACCATTACCCCTCCCATTGCAACACTGCCCCTTCCACACTGTCACAAACACCCATCACCCCTCCCAATGCATCACTGCCCCTTGCACTCTGACAAAAAGCCCCCATTACACCTCCCTCTGCAACAGTGCCCCTTCCACTCTGTCAAAAACCCACATTACCCCTCCAACTGCAACACTGCCCCTTCCATCGTGTCAAAAACTCCCATTACCCCTCCCACTGCAACAAAACCTCTCGCATTCTGTCAAAACACCAGTTACCCCTCCCACTGCAACACTGCCCCTTCCACTCTGACAAAATGAACCATTACCCCTCCCATTGCAACACTGCCCCTTCTGCTCTGTCAAAAACACCATTACCCCTCCCACTGCAACACTGCCCCTTCCACTCTGACAAAATGAACCATTACCCCTCCAACTGCAACACTGCCCCTTCCGCTCTGTCAAAAACCCCCATTACCCCTCCCACTGCAACACTGCCCCTTCCGCTCTGTCAAAAACACCATTACCCCTCCCACTGCAACACTGCCCCTTCCACTCTGACAAAATGAACCATTACCCCTCCCATTGCAACACTGCCCCTTCCGCTCTGTCAAAAACAGCATTACCCCTCCCACTGCAACACTGCCCCTTCCACTCTGACAAAATGAACCATTACCCCTCCCATTGCAACACTGCCCCTTCCACACTGTCACAAACACCCATCACCCCTCCCAATGCATCACTGCCCCTTGCAGTCTGACAAAAAGCCCCCATTACACCTCCCTCTGCAACAGTGCCCCTTCCACTCTGTCAAAAACCCACATTACCCCTCCAACTGCAACACTGCCCCTTCCATCGTGTCAAAAACCCCCATTACCCCTCCCACTGCAACACTGCCCCTTCCGCTCTGTCAAAAACACCATTACCCCTCCCACTGCAACACTGCCCCTTCCACTCTGACAAAATGAACCATTACCCCTCCCATTGCAACACTGCCCCTTCCGCTCTGTCAAAAACACCATTACCCCTCCCACTGCAACACTGCCCCTTCCACTCTGACAAAATGAACCATAACCCCTCCCATTGCAACACTGCCCCTTCCACACTGTCACAAACACCCATCACCCCTCCCAATGCATCACTGCCCCTTGCACTCTGACAAAAAGCCCCCATTACACCTCCCTCTGCAACAGTGCCCCTTCCACTCTGTCAAAAACCCACATTACCCCTCCAACTGCAACACTGCCCCTTCCATCGTGTCAAAAACCCCCATTACCCCTCCCATTGCAACACTGCCCCTTCCGCTCCGTCAAAAACACCATTACCCCTCCCACTGCAACACTGCCCCTTCCACTCTGACAAAATGAACCATTACCCCTCCCTTTGCAACACTGCCCCTTCTGCTCTGTCAAAAACACTATTACCCCTCCCACTGCAACACTGCCCCTTCCAATCTGACAAAATGAACCATTACCCCTCCAACTGCAACACTGCCCCTTCCATCGTGTCAAAAAGCCCCATTACCCCTCCCACTGCAACACTGCCCCTTCCGCTCTGTCAAAAACACCATTACCCCACCCACTGCAACACTGCCCCTTCCACTCTGACAAAATGAACCATTACCCCTCCCAGTGCAACACTGCCCCTTCCACACTGTCACAAACACCCATCACCCCTCCCAATGCATCACTGCCCCTTGCACTCTGACAAAAAGCCCCCATTACACCTCCCTCTGCAACAGTGCCCCTTCCACTCTGTCAAAAACCCCCATTACCCCTCCAACTGCAACACTGCCCCTTCCATCGTGTCAAAAACTCCCATTACCCCTCCCACTGCAACAAAACCTCTCGCATTCTGTCAAAACACCAGTTACCCCTCCCACTGCAACACTGCCCCTTCCACTCTGACAAAATGAACCATTACCCCTCCCATTGCAACACTGCCCCTTCTGCTCTGTCAAAAACACCATTACCCCTCCCACGGCAACACTGCCCCTTCCACTCTGACAAAATGAACCATTACCCCTCCAACTGCAACACTGCCCATTCCATCGTGTCAAAAACCCCCATTACCCCTCCCACTGCAACACTGCCCCTTCCGCTCTGTCAAAAACACCATTACCCCTCCCACTGCAACACTGCCCCTTCCACTCTGACAAAATGAACCATTACCCCTCCCATTGCAACACTGCCCCTTCCGCTCTGTCAAAAACACCATTACCCCTCCCACTGCAACACTGCCCCTTCCACTCTGACAAAATGAACCATTACCCCTCCCATTGCAACACTGCCCCTTCCACACTGTCACAAACACCCATCACCCCTCCCAATGCATCACTGCCCCTTGCACTCTGACAAAAAGCCCCCATTACACCTCCCTCTGCAACAGTGCCCCTTCCACTCTGTCAAAAACCCACATTACCCCTCCAACTGCAACACTGCCCCTTCCATCGTGTCAAAAACTCCCATTACCCCTCCCACTGCAACAAAACCTCTCGCATTCTGTCAAAACACCAGTTACCCCTCCCACTGCAACACTGCCCCTTCCACTCTGTCAAAAAAACAATTAACACTCCCACTCCACCACTGCCCCTTCCACTCTATCAAAACCCCCAATTACCCCTCCCTGTGCAACACTGCCTCTCCCACTATGTCGATAACCCCATGAAACCTCCCACTGCAACACTGCCCCATCCACTCTGTCAAAACCCCCCATTACCCCTCCCAGTGCAACACTGCCTCTCCCACTATGTTGATAACCCCATGAAACCTCCCACTGCAGCAATGCACCTTCCACACTGTGCATAACCTCCATTCCCACTCCCACTGCAACACTGCCTATTCGATTGTGTCAAAAACCCCCATTTTCCCACCCACTGCAATACCGTCGCTTCCACTCTGACAAAAACCCCCATTACCCCTCCAACTGCAACACTGCCCCTTCCACTCTGTCAAAAATACCCATTACCCCTCCCACTGTAACACTGCCTCTTTCCACTCTGTCAAAAACACCCATTACCTCTCCCCCTGCAACACTAACCCTTACACTCTGTCAAAAACTCCCATTACCCCTCCCACTGCAACACTACCCCTCTCATTCTGTCAAAAACACCCATTCATCCTCCCACTGCAACACTGCCCCTTCCACTCTGTCAAAAACCCCCATTACCCCTCCCACTGCAACACTGCCACTTCCACTCTGTCAAAAACCCCGTTTATCCCTCGACAATGCAACACTGCCCCTTCCACCCTGTCAAAACAACCATCAGCCCTCCCAGTGCAACAATGCCCCTTCCACTCTGTCAAAAACCCACATTACCCCTCCAGCTGCAACACTGCTCCTTCCATCATGTCAAAAACCCCCATTACCCCTCCCACTGCAACACTGCCCCTTTCACTCGTTCAAAAACCCCCATTACCCCTCCCACTGCAACACTGCCCCTTTCACTCGTTCAAAAACCCCCATTACCACTCCCACTGCAACACTGCCTCTTCCACTCTGTGAAAAAACCCAATTACGCCTCCCATTGCAACACTGCCCCTTCCATTTTGTCATAAACCCCCACTACCTCTCCCACTGCTACACTGCCATTGCTACCCTGTCAAACGCTCACGTTACCACTCCCCAGTGCAACCCTGCCCCTTCCACTCTGTCCAAAACAACCAGTGCCCTTGCCACGGCACCACTGCTCCTCCCACTCTGTCGAAAACCCATGTTATCCCTCCCTCTGCAAAACTTCGGCTTGCACTCTTTCAAAGAACACCATTACCCTCCCACTGCATCATTGCCCCTTCCACACTGTCAAAAACACCCATTAACTAAAGCATTGCAACACTGCCCCTTCCGCTCTGTCAAAAACACCATTACCCCTCCCACTGCAACACTGCCCCTTCCACTCTGACAAAATGAACCATTACCCCTCCCATTGCAACACTGCCCCTTCCGCTCTGTCAAAAACACCATTACCCCTCCCACTGCAACATTGCCCCTTCCACTCTGACAAAATGAACCATTACCCCTCCCATTGCAACACTGCCCCTTCCACACTGTCACAAACACCCATCACCCCTCCCAATGCATCACTGCCCCTTGCACTCTGACAAAAAGCCCCCATTACACCTCCCTCTGCAACAGTGCCCCTTCCACTCTGTCAAAAACCCCCATTACCCCTCCAACTGCAACACTGCCCCTTCCATCGTGTCAAAAACCCCCATTACCCCTCCCACTGCAACACTGCCCCTTCCGCTCTGTCAAAAACACCATTACCCCTCCCACTGCAACACTGCCCCTTCCACTCTGACAAAATGAACCATTACCCCTCCCATTGCAACACTGCCCCTTCTGCTCTGTCAAAAACACCATTACCCCTCCCACTGCAACACTGCCCCTTCCAATCTGACGAAATGAACCATAACCCCTCTCATTGCAACACTGCCCCTTCCACGCTGTCACAAACACCCATCACCCCTCCCAATGCATCACTGCCCCTTGCACTCTGACAAAAAGCCCCCATTACACCTCCCTCTGCAACAGTGCCCCTTCCACTCTGTCAAAAACCCACATTACCCCTCCAACTGCAACACTGCCCCTTCCATCGTGTCAAAAACCCCCATTACCCCTCCCACTGCAACACTGCCCCTTCCGCTCCGTCAAAAACACCATTACCCCTCCCACTGCAACACTGCCCCTTCCACTCTGACAAAATGAACCATTACCCCTCCCATTGCAACACTGCCCCTTCTGCTCTGTCAAAAACACCATTACCCCTCCCACTGCAACACTGCCCCTTCCAATCTGACAAAATGAACCATTACCCCTCCAACTGCAACACTGCCCCTTCCATCGTGTCAAAAACCCCCATTACCCCTCCCACTGCAACACTGCCCCTTCCGCTCTGTCAAAAACACCATTACCCCTCCCACTGCAACACTGCCCCTTCCACACAGTCACAAACACCCATCACCCCTCCCATTGCAACACTGCCCTTTCCGCTCTGTCAAAAACACCATTACCCCTCCCACTGCAACACTGCCCCTTCCACTCTGACAAAATGAACCATTACCCCTCCCATTGCAACACTGCCCCTTCCACACTGTCACAAACACCCATCACCCCTCCCAATGCATCACTGCCCCTTGCACTCTGACAAAAAGCCCCCATTACACCTCCCTCTGCAACAGTGCCCCTTCCAATCTGTCAAAAACCCCCATTATCCCTCCAACTGCAACACTGCCCCTTCCATCGTGTCAAAAACTCCCATTATCCCTCCCACTGCAACAAAACCTCTCGCATTCTGTCAAAACACCAGTTACCCCTCCCACTGCAACACTGCCCCTTCCACTCTGACAAAATGAACCATTACCCCTCCCATTGCAACACTGCCCCTTCTGCTCTGTCAAAAACACCATTACCCCTCCCACTGCAACACTGCCCCTTCCACTCTGACAAAATGAACCATTACCCCTCCAACTGCAACACTGCCCCTTCCATCGTGTCAAAAACCCCCATTACCCTTCCCACTGCAACACTGCCCCTTCCACTCTGTCAAAAACACCATTACCCCTCCCACTGCAACACTGCCCCTTCCACTCTGACAAAATGAACCATTACCCCTCCCATTGCAACACTGCCCCTTCCACACTGTCACAAACACCCATCACCCCTCCCAATGCATCACTGCCCCTTGCACTCTGACAAAAAGCCCCCATTACACCTCCCTCTGCAACAGTGCCCCTTCCACTCTGTCAAAAACCCCCATTACCCCTCCAACTGCAACACTGCCCCTTCCATCGTGTCAAAAACTCCCATTACCCCTCCCACTGCAACAAAACCTCTCGCATTCTGTCAAAACACCAGTTACCCCTCCCACTGCAACACTGCCCCTTCCACTCTGACAAAATGAACCATTACCCCTCCCATTGCAACACTGCCCCTTCTGCTCTGTCAAAAACACCATTACCCCTCCCACTGCAACACTGGCCCTTCCACTCTGACAAAATGAACCATTACCCCTCCAACTGCAACACTGCCCCTTCCATCGTGTCAAAAACCCCCATTACCCCTCCCACTGCAACACTGCCCCTTCCGCTCTGTCAAAAACACCATTACCCCTCACACTGCAACACTGCCCCTTCCACTCTGACAAAATGAACCATTACCCCTCCCATTGCAACACTGCCCCTTCCACACTGTCACAAACACCCATCACCCCTCCCACTGTAACACTGCCCCTTCCACTCTGACAAAATGAACCATTACCCCTCCCATTGCAACACTGCCCCTTCCACACTGTCACAAACACCCATCACCCCTCCCAATGCATCACTGCTCCTTGCACTCTGACAAAAAGCCCCCATTACACCTCCCTCTGCAACAGTGCCCCTTCCACTCTGTCAAAAACCCACATTACCCCTCCAACTGCAACACTGCCCCCTCCACTCTGTCAAAAACTCCCATTACCCCTCCCACTTCAACAAAACCTCTCGCATTCTGTCAAAACACCAGTTACCCCTCCCACTGCAACACTGCCCCTTCCACTCTGACAAAATGAACCATTACCCCTCCCATTGCAACACTGCCCCTTCTGCTCTGTCAAAAACACCATTACCCCTCCCACTGCAACACTGCCCCTTCCACTCTGACAAAATGAACCATTACGACTCCAACTGCAACACTGCCCCTTCCATCGTGTCAAAAACACCATTACCCCTCCCACTGCAACACTGCCCCTTCCACTCTGACAAAATGAACCATTACGACTCCAACTGCAACACTGCCCCTTCCATCGTGTCAAAAACCCCCATTTCCCCTCCCACTGCAACACTGCCCCTTCCGCTCTGTCAAAAACACCATTACCCCTCCCACTGCAACACTGCCCCTTCCACTCTGACAAAATGAACCATTACCCCTCCCATTGCAACACTGCCCCTTCCACACTGTCACCAACACCCATCTCCCCTCCCATTGCAACACTGCCCTTCCCGCTCTGTCAAAAACACCATTACCCCTCCCACTGTAACACTGCCCCTTCCACTCTGACAAAATGAACCATTACCCCTCCCATTGCAACACTGCCCCTTCCACACTCTCACAAACACCCATCACCCCTCCCAATGCATCACTGCCCCTTGCACTCTGTCAAAAAGCCCCCATTACACCTCCCTCTGCAACAGTGCCCCTTCCACTCTGTCAAAAACCCACATTACCCCTCCAACTGCAACACTGCCCCCTCCACTCTGTCAAAAACTCCCATTACCCCTCCCACTGCAACAAAACCTCTCGCATTCTGTCAAAACACCAGTTACCCCTCCCACTGCAACACTGCCCCTTCCACTCTGTCAAAAAAACAATTAACACTCCCACTCCACCACTGCCCCTTCCACTCTATCAAAACCCCCAATTACCCCTCCCTGTGCAACACTGCCTCTCCCACTATGTCGATAACCCCATGAAACCTCCCACTGCAACACTGCCCCATCCACTCTGTCAAAAACCCCCATTACCCCTCCCAGTGCAACACTGCCTCTCCCACTATGTTGATAACCACATGAAACCTCCCACTGCAGCAATGCACCTTCCACACTGTGCATAACCCCCATTCCCACTCCCACTGCAACACTGCCTATTCGATTGTGTCAAAAACCCCCATTTTCCCACCCACTGCAATACCGTCGCTTCCACTCTGACAAAAACCCCCATTACCCCTCCAACTGCAACACTGCCCCTTCCACTCTGTCAAAAATACCCATTACCCCTCCCACTGCAACACTGCCTCTTTCCACTCTGTCAAAAACACCCATTACCTCTCCCCCTGCAACACTAACCCTTACACTCTGTCAAAAACTCCCATTACCCCTCCCACTGCAACACTACCCCTCTCATTCTGTCAAAAACACCCGTTACCCCTCCTGCTGCAACACTGCGCCTAGCACTCTGTCAAAAAAACAATTACCACTCCCACTCCACCACTGCTCCTTTCGGTCTGTCAAAAACCGCCATTACCCATCCCACTGCAACACTGCCACTTCCACTGTGTCAAACACCCCCATTAGCTCTTCCACTGCATCACTGCCCCTTTCAGTCTGTCAAAAATCCAGCATTACCCATCCCACTGCAACACTGCCCCTTCCACTCTGTCAACAACACCCATTAACTGTCCCATTACTACACTGTCCCTTCCACTCTGTGAAAAACCCCCATTAGCTCTCCCACTGCTGCACTGTCCCTGCAACCCTGTCAAAAGCCCCCATTATGCCTCCCACAGGATCCCTGCCCCATCCACTCTATCCAAAACCCCAGTACCCCTCCCACTGCAACACTGCCCCTTCCACTCTGTCAAAAAACCCCATGACCCCTCCCACTGCAGCACTGCCCCTTCCACTCTGTCAACAACCCCCATTCATCCTCCCACTGCAACACTGCCCCTTCCACTCTGTCAAAAACCCCCATTACCCCTCCCACTTCAACACTGCCCCTTCCACACTGTCAGTATCTCCCATTACCCCTCCCACTGCAACACTGCCACTTCCACTCTGTCAAAAACCCCGTTTATCCCTCCCAGTGCAACAATGCCCCTTCCACTCTGTCAAAAACCCACATTACCCCTCCAACTGCAACACTGCTCCTTCCATCATGTCAAAACCCCCATTACCCCTCCCACTGCAACACTGCCCCTTTCACTCGTTCAAAAACTCCCATTACCACTCCCACTGCAACAATGCTCCTTCCACTCTGTGAAAAAACCCAATTACGCCTCCCATTGCAACACTGCCCCTTCCATTTTGTCATAAACCCCCACTACCTCTCCCACTGCTACACTGCCATTGCTACCCTGTCAAACGCTCACGTTACCCCTCCCCAGTGCAACCCTGCCCCTTCCACTCTGTCCAAAACAACCAGTGCCCTTGCCACGGCACCACTGCTCCTTCCACTCTGTCGAAAACCCATGTTACCCTCCCTCTGCAAAACTTCGGCTTGCACTCTTTCAAAGAACACCATTACCCTCCCACTGCATCATTGCCCCTTCCACACTGTCAAAATGAACCATTACCCCTACGATTGCAACACTGCCCCTTCCACACTGTCACAAACACCCATCACCCCTCCCAATGCATCACTGCCCCTTGCACTCTGACAAAAAGCCCCCATTACACCTCCCTCTGCAACAGTGCCCCTTCCACTCTGTCAAAAACCCACATTACCCCTCCAACTGCAACACTGCCCCTTCCATCGTGTCAAAAACCCCCATTACCCCTCCCACTGCAACACTGCCCCTTCCACTCATTCAAAAACATCCATTACCCCTCCCACTGCAACATTGCCTCTTACACTTTGTCAAAAACACCCATTAACCATCCCATTACAACACTGCCTCTTCCACTCTGTGAAAAAACCCAATTACACCTCCCATTGCAACAGTGCCCCTTCCACACTGTCAAAAACCCCTATTACCCCTCCCACAGTATGACTGCCCCTTCCACTCTAACAAAAACAACCATTACCCCTCCCACTGCAACACAGCCCCATCCATTCTGTCAAAAACACCCATTACCACTCCCACTGCAACACTGCCTCTTACACTTTGTCGATAACACCCATTAACCATCCCATTACAACACTGGCCCTTCCACTCTGTGAAAAAAACCCAATTACACCTCCCTTTGTAAGACTGCCCCTTCCACACTGTAAAAAACCCCCATTACCACTCCCAGTGCAACAATGCCTCTTTCCACTCTGTAAAAAACCCCCATTATCCCTCCCACTGAAACACTAAACCTTACACTGTGTCAAAAACTCCTATCACCCCTTCCACTGCAACACTACCCCTTCCATTCTTTCAAAAACACCCATTACCCCTCCCACTGCAACACTGCGCTTTCCACTCTGTCAAAAAAACAATTATCACTCCCACTCCACCACTGCCCATTTCGGTCTGTCAAACACCCCCATTACCCCTCCCACTGCATCACTGCCCCTTTCAGTCTGTCAAAAATCCAGCATTACCCCTTCCACTGCAACACTACCCCTACCATTCTGTCAAAAACACCCATTACCCCTCCCACTGCAACACTGCCCCTTCCGCTCTGTCAAAAACACCATTACCCCTCCCACTGCAACACTGCCCCTTCCACACTGTTACAAACACCCATCACCCTTCCCAATGCATCACTGCCCCTTGCACTCTGACAAAAAGCCCCCATTACACCTCCCTCTGCAACAGTGCCCCTTCCACTCGTTCAAAAACATCCATTACCCCTCCCACTGCAACACAGCCCCATCCACTCTGTGAAAATCACACATTATCTCTCCCATTGCAACACTGCCCCCTCCACTCTGTCAAAAACTCCCATTACCCCTCCCACTGCAACAATACCTCTCGCATTCTGTCAAAACACCAGTTACCCCTCCCACTGCAACACTGCCCCTTCCACTCTGTCAAAAAAACAATTAACACTCCCACTCCACCACTGCCCCTTCCACTCTATCAAAACCCCCAATTACCCCTCCCTGTGCAACACTGCCTCTCCCACTATGTCGATAACCCCATGAAACCTCCCACTGCAACACTGCCCCATCCACTCTGTCAAAAACCCCCATTACCCCTCCCAGTGCAACACTGCCTCTCCCACTATGTTGATAACCCCATGAAACCTCCCACTGCAGCAATGCACCTTCCACACTGTGCATAACCTCCATTCCCACTCCCACTGCAACACTGCCTATTCGATTGTGTCAAAAACCCCCATTTTCCCACCCACTGCAATACCGTCGCTTCCACTCTGACAAAAACCCCCATTACCCCTCCAACTGCAACACTGCCCCTTCCACTCTGTCAAAAATACCCATTACCCCTCCCACTGCAACACTGCCTCTTTCCACTCTGTCAAAAACACCCATTACCTCTCCCCCTGCAACACTAACCCTTACACTCTGTCAAAAACTCCCATTACCCCTCCCACTGCAACACTACCCCTCTCATTCTGTCAAAAACACCCGTTACCCCTCCCGCTGCAACACTGCGCCTAGCACTCTGTCAAAAAAACAATTACCACTCCCACTCCACCACTGCTCCTTTCGGTCTGTCAAAAACCGCCATTACCCATCCCACTGCAACACTGCCACTTCCACTGTGTCAAACACCCCCATTAGCTCTTCCAATGCATCACTGCCCCTTTCAGTCTGTCAAAAATCCAGCATTACCCATCCCACTGCAACACTGCCCCTTCCACTCTGTCAACAACACCCATTAACTGTCCCATTACTACACTGTCCCTTCCACTCTGTGAAAAACCCCCATTAGCTCTCCCACTGCTGCACTGCCCCTGCAACCCTATCAAAAGCCCCCATTATGCCTCCCACAGGATCCCTGCCCCATCCACTCTATCCAAAACCCCAGTACCCTACCCACTGCAATACTGCCCCTTCCACTCTGTCAAAAACGCCCATTTCCCCTCCCACTGCAACACTGCCCCTTCCACTCTGTCAAAAAACCCCATGACCCCTCCCACTGCAGCACTGCCCCTTCCACTCTGTCAACAACCCCCATTCATCCTCCCACTGCAACACTGCCCCTTCCACTCTGTCAAAAACCCCCATTACCCCTCCCACTTCAACACTGCCCCTTCCACACTGTCAATATCTCCCATTACCCCTCCCAATGCAACACTGCCACTTCCACTCTGTCAAAAACCCCGTTTATCCCTCGACAATGCAACACTGCCCCTTCCACCCTGTCAAAACAACCATCAGCCCTCCCAGTGCAACAATGTCCCTTCCACTCTGTCAAAAACCCACATTACCCCTCCAACTGCAACACTGCTCCTTCCATCATGTCAAAAACCCCCATTACCCCTCCCACTGCAACACTGCCCCTTTCACTCGTTCAAAAACCCCATTACCACTCCCACTGCAACAATGCTCCTTCCACACTGAAAAAACCCAATAACGCCACCCATTGCAACACTGCCCCTTCCATTTTGTCATAAACCCCCACTACCTCTCCCACTGCTACACTGCCATTGCTACCCTGTCAAACGCTCACGTTACCCCTCCCCAGTGCAACCCTGCCCCTTCCACTCTGTCCAAAACAACCAGTGCCCTTGCCACGGCACCACTGCTCCTTCCACTCTGTCGAAAACCCATGTTACCCTCCCTCTGCAAAACTTCGGCTTGTACTCTTTCAAAGAACACCATTACCCTCCCACTGCATCATTGCCCCTTCCACAGTCAAAAACACCCATTAACCATCCCATTGCAACACTGTCCCTTCCGCTCTGTCAAAAACACCATTACCCCTCCCACTGCAACACTGCCCCTTCCACTCTGACAAAATGAACCATTACCCCTCCCATTGCAACACTGGCCCTTCCACACTGTCACAAACACCCATCACCCCTCCCAATGCATCACTGCCCCTTGCACTCTGACAAAAAGCCCCCATTACCCCTCCCACTGCAACACTGCCCCTTCCACTCGTTCAAAAACATCCATTACCCCTCCCACTGCAACATTGCCTCTTACACTTTGTCAAAAACACCCATTAACCATCCCATTACAACACTGCCTCTTCCACTCTGTGAAAAAACCCAATTACACCTCCCATTGCAACAGTGCCCCTTCCACACTGTCAAAAACCCCTATTACCCCTCCCACAGTATGACTGCCCCTTCCACTCTAACAAAAACAACCATTACCCCTCCCACTGCAACACAGCCCCATCCATTCTGTCAATAACACCCATTACCACTCCCACTGCAACACTGCCTCTTACACTTTGTCGATAACACCCATTAACCATCCTATTACAACACTGGCCCTTCCACTCTGTGAAAAAACCCAATTACACCTCCCACTGCAACAGTGCCCTTCCACGCTGTCAAAAACCCCTATTACCCCTCCCACAGTATGACTGCCCCTTCCACTCTAACAAAAACACCCATTACCCCTCCCACTGCAACACAGCCCCACCCATTCTGTCAAAAACACCCATTAGCCCTCCCACTGCAACACAGCCCCATCCATTCTGTCAAAAACACCCATTACCACTCCCACTGCAACACTGCCTCTTACACTTTGTCGATAACACCCATTAACCATCCCATTACAACACTGGCCCTTCCACTCTGTGAAAAAAACCCAATTACAACTCCCTTTGTAAGACTGCCCCTTCCACACTGTAAAAAACCCCCATTACCGCTCCCAGTGCAACAATGCCTCTTTCCACTCTGTAAAAAACCCCCATTACCCCTCCCACTGAAACACTAAACCTTACACTGTGTCAAAAACTCCTATCACCCCTCCCACTGCAACACTACCCCTTCCATTCTTTCAAAAACACCCATTACCCCTCCCACTGCGACACTGCGCTTTCCACTCTGTCAAAAAAACAATTACCACTCCCACTCCACCACTGCCCATTTCGGTCTGTCAAACACCCCCATTACCCCTCCCACTGCATTACTGCCCCTTTCAGTCTGTCAAAAATCCAGCATTACCCCTTCCACTGCAACACTACCCCTACCATTCTGTCAAAAACACCCATTACCCCTCCCACTGCAACACTGCGCCTTCCACTCTTTCAAAAAAACAATTACCACTCCCACTCCACCACTGCCCCTTCCACAATGTCAATATCTCCCGTCACCCCTTCCACTGCAATACTGCCCCTTCCACTCAATCAAAAACCCTGTTTAACCCTCGCCACTGCAGCACTGCCCCTTAAACTCTGTCAAAACAACTATCACCCCTCCCAGCGCAACAATGCCCCTTCCACTCTGTCAAAATCACACATTATACCTCCTATTGCAACACTGCTCCCTCCACTCTGTCAAAAACACCCATTAGCCCTCCCATTGCAACATTGCCACCTCCACTCTGTCAAAAACACCCATTACCCCTCAACTACAAACACTGCCCCCTCCACTCTGTCAAAAACACCCATTACCCCTCAATTACAAACACTGCCCCCTCCACTCTGTCAAAAACACCCATGACCCCTCCCACTGCAACACGGCTCCATCCACTTTATCAAAATCACACGTTATATCTCCCATTGCAACACTGCCCTCTCCACTCTGTCAATAACACCCATTACCCCTTCCACTGCAACACTATCCCTTCCATTCTGTCAAAAACTCCCGCTACCCCTCCCACTGCAACACTGCACCTTCCACAGTGTCAAAAAAGCAATTACCACTCCCACTCCACCACTGCCCCTTTCGGTCTGTCAAAAACCCCCATTACCCCTCCCACTGCAACACAGCCACTTCCACTCTGTCAAAAACCTCCATTACCCCTCCCATTGCAACACTGTCCCTTCCACTCAGTCAAAAACCCCACTTACCCTTCGCCAATGCAACAGTGCCCATTCCACTCTGTCAAAACAACTATCACCCCTCCGAGTGCAACACTGCCCCATCCACTCTGTCAAAAACACCCATTAGCCCTCCCATTGCAACACTGCCCCCTCCACTCAGTCAAAAACACCCATTACCCCTCCCACTGCAACACTGCCCCCTCCAGTCAGTCAAAAGCACCCAATACACCTCCCACTGCAACATTGCCTCTTACACTTTGTCAAAAACACCCATTAACCATCCCATTACAACACTGCCTCTTCCACTCTGTGAAAAAACCCAATTACACCTCCCATTGCAACAGTGCCCCTTCCACACTGTCAAAAACCCCTATTACCCCTCCCACAGTATGACTGCCCCTTCCACTCTAACAAAAACACCCATTACCCCTCCCACTGCAACACAGCCCCATCCATTCTGTCAAAAACACCCATTAGCCCTCCCACTGCAACACAGCCCCATCCATTCTGTCAAAACACCCATTACCACTCCCACTGCAACACTGCTTCTTACACTTTGTCGATAACACCCATTAACCATCCCATTACAACACTGGCCCTTCCACTCTGTGAAAAAAACCCAATTACACCTCCCTTTGTAAGACTGCCCCTTCCACACTGTAAAAAACCCCCATTACCGCTCCCAGTGCAACAATGCCTCTTTCCACTCTGTAAAAAACCCCCATTACCCCTCCCACTGAAACACTAAACCTTACACTGTGTCAAAAACTCCTATCACCCCTCCCACTGCAACACTACCCCTTCCATTCTTTCAAAAACACCCATTACCCCTCCCACTGCAACACTGCGCTTTCCACTCTGTCAAAAAAACAATTACCACTCCCACACCACCACTGCCCATTTCGGTCTGTCAAACACCCCCATTACCCCTCCCACTGCATCACTGCCCCTTTCAGTCTGTCAAAAATCCAGCATTACCCCTCCCACTGCAACACTACCCCTTCCATTCTGTCAAAAACACCCATTACCCCTCCCACTGCAATACTGCGCCTTCCACTCAATCAAAAACCCTGTTTACCCTCGCCACTGCAGCACTGCCCCTTAAACTCTGTCAAAACAACTATCACCCCTCCCAGCACAACAATGCCCCTTCCACTCTGTCAAAATCACACATTATACCTCCTATTGCAACACTGCTCCCTCCACTCTGTCAAAAACACCCATTAGCCCTCCCATTGCAACATTGCCACCTCCACTCTGTCAAAAACACCCATTACCCCTCAACTACAAACACTGCTCCCTCCACTCTGTCAAAAACACCCATTACCCCTCAACTACAAACACTGCCCCCTCCACTCTGTCAAAAACACCCATTACCCTTCCCACTGCAACATTGCCTCTTACACTCTGTGAAAAAACCCAATTACACCTCCCACTGCAACACTGCCCCTTCCCCCTGTCAAAAACACCCATTACCCCTACCACTGCAACACTGCCCCTCCCACTCTGTCAAAAACACCCATTATCCCTCCCACTGCAGCCCTGCCTCTTACACTTTGTCGATCACACCCATTAAGCATCCCATTACAACACTGGCCCTTCCACTCTGTGAAAAAAACCCAATTACACCTCCCTTTGTAAGACAGCCCCTTCCACACTGTGAAAAACCCCCATTACCCCTCCCAGTGCAACACTGCCCCTTCCATTCTATCATAAACCTCCATTAACCTTCCCACTGCAACACTGCCTCTTTCCACTCTGTCAAAAACTCCCATTACCCCTCCCACTGCAACACTACCTCTCCCAGTCTGTCAAAAAACCCCGTTACCCCTCCCACTGCATCACTAAACCTTACACACTGTCAAAAACTCCCATCACCCCTCCCACTGCAACACTACCCCATCCATTCTGTCAAGAACACCCATTACCACTCCCACTGCAACACTGCGCTTTCCACTCTGTCCAAAAAACAATTACCACTCCCACTCCACCACTGCCCTTTTCGGTCTGTCAAACACCCCCATTACCCCTCCCACTGCATCACTGCCCCTTTCAGTCTGTCAAAAATCCAGCATTACCCCTCCCACTGCAACACTACCCCTCCTATTCTGTCAAAAACACCCGTTACCCCACCCACTGCAGCACTGCCCCATCCACTCTGTCAACAACACCCATTACCCATCCCACTGCAACACTGCCACTTCCACAATGTCAAACACCCCTATTGCCCCTCCCACTGCAACATTGCCCCTTCCACTCTGTCAAAAACCCCCATTACGCCTCCCACTGCAACATTGCCCCTTCCACACTGTCCATATCTCCTGTTACCCCTTCCACGGCAACACTGCCCCTTCCACTCTGTCAAAACAACTATCATCCCTTCCATTGTGTCAAAAACCCCCATTACCCGTCCCACTGCAACACTGCCCCTTTCACTCGGTCAAAAACACCCATTACACCTCCCACTGCAACACAGCCCCATCCACTCTGTCAAAAACACCCATTAGCCCTCGCACTGCAACACTGCCCCTTCGTCCCTGTCAAAAACACCCTTTACACATCCCACTGCAACACTGCCTCTTACACTTTGTCAAAAACACCCATTAACCGTCCCATTACAATACTGCCCCTTTCACTCTGTGAAAAAACCCAATTACACCTCCCATTGCAACACTGCCCCTTCCACACTGTCAAAACCCCCTATTACCCCTCCCACAGCATCACTGCCCCTTCCACTCTAACAAAAACACCCATCACCCCTACCACTGCAACACTGCCCCTCCCACTCTGTCAAAAACACCCATTACCCCTCCCACTGCAACACTGCCTCTTACACTTTGTCGATCACACCCATTAACCATCCCATTACAACACTGGCCTTTCCACTCTGTGAAAAAATCCCAATTACACCTCCATTTGTAAGACTGCCCCTTCCACACTGTGAAAAACCACCATTACCCCTCCTAGTGCAACACTGCCCCTTCCACTCTGTCAAAAACCTCCATTATCCCTCCCACTCCACCACTGCCCCTTCGTCCCTGTCAAAAACAGCCATTACCTCTCCCACTGCAACACTGCCCATTCCTCTCTGTCAAAAAAACATTTACCACTCCCACTCCACCACTGCCCCTTTCGGTCTGTCAAAAACCGCCATTACCCATCCCACTGCAACACTGCAACTTCCACTGTGTCAAGCACCCCCATTACCCCTGCCACTGCAGCACTGCCCCTTTCAGTCTGTCAAAAATTCAGCATTACCCCTCCCACTGCAGCACTGCCCCTTCTTCTCTGTCAAAAACCCCGTTTACCCCTCGCCACTGCAACACTGCGCCTTCCACTCTGTCAAAACAACTATCACCCCTCCCACTGCAACACAGCCCCATCCACTCTGTCAAAATCATACATTATATCTCCCACTGAAACACTGCCCCCTCCACTCTGTCAAAAACACCCATTACCCCTCCCATTGCAACACAGCCCCATCCACTCTGTCAAAAACACCCATTAGCCCTCCCATTGCAACACTGCCCCCTCCACTCAGTCAAAAACACCCATTACACCTCCCACTGCCACACTGCCCCTGACACTTTGTCAAAAACACCCCTTAATGGTCCCATTCCAACATGGCCCCTTACTCTCTGTCAAAAAGCCTATCAACCCTCCCCACTGCAACACTACCCCTTCCCACTGCAACACTACCCCTTCTACTCTGTCAAAAAACTCCCATTACTTCTCCCATTGAAAATTGCCCCTTTCACTCTGTCAAAATATCCCCATTACCCCTCTCATTGCAACAATGCTCCTTTCACTTTGTGAAAAATCCACCATTACCCCTTCCACTGCAACACTGTGCCTTCCACTCTGTCAAAAATACAATTACCACTCCCACGCCACCACTGCTCCTTTCGGTCTGTCAAAAAGCCCCATTACCCATCCCACTGCAACACTGCCACTTCCACTGTGTCAAACACCCCCATTAGCCCTCTAACTGCAACACTGCCCGTTCCACTCTGTGGCGAAATCCCCCATTACCCATCCCACAGCACTACTGCGCTGTTCCGTCTGTCAAAAACCCCCATTACCCCTACCAGTGCAACAATGCCCCTTCCAGTCTATCAAAAACCCCCATTACCCCTCCCACTGCAACACTGCCCCTCAGATTCTGTCAAAAACACCCATTACACCTCCAACTGCAACACTGCCTTTTCCGCTCTGTCTACAACACCCATTACCCCTCCCTCTGCAACACTTCCCCTCCACTCTGTCAAAAACCCCCTTATCCCTCCCAATGCAACACAGCTCCTTCCAATCTGACAAAAAAAACCCATTACCCTTCCCACTGCAGCACTGCCACTTCCACTTTGTGAATAACACCCATTAACACTCCCACTGTTGTAATGCCCCTTCCACTCTGTGGAAAAACCCCCAATACCCTTCCCACTGCAACACGCCCCTTCCAGTCTGTCAATAACACCCATTAACCGTCCTATTACAACACTGCCCCTTCCACTCTGTGAAAAAACCCAATTACACCTCCCACTGCAACAGTGCCCTTCCACACTGTCAAAAACCCCTATTACCCCTCCCACAGTATGACTGCCCCTTCCACTCTAACAAAAACACCCATTACCCCTCCCACTGCAACACAGTCCCATCCACTCTGTCAAAATCACACATTATCTCTCCCATTGCAACACTGCCCACTCCACTCTGTCAAAAACACCTATTACCCCTCCCACTGCAACACTGCCTCTTACACTTTGTCGATAATACCCATTAACCATCCTATTACAACACTGGCCCTTCCAATCTGTGAACAAAACCCAATTACACCTCCCTTTGAAAGACTGCCCCTTCAACACTGTGAAAAACCCCCACTTCCATTCCCAGTGCAACACTGCCCCTTCCACTCTATCAAAAACCTCCATTATCATTCCCACTGCAACACTAACCCTTACACTTTGTCAAAAACTCCCATTACCCCTCCCACTGCAACACTACCCCTCACATTCTGTCAAAAACACCCATAACCCATCCCACTTCAACACTGCCACTTCCACTGTGTCAAACACCCCCATTACCCCTCCCACTGCAACACTGCCTCTTTCACTCAGTCAAAAACACCCATTACCCCTCCCACTGCAACACAGCTCCATCCACTCTGTCAAAATCACACATTATATCTCCCACTGCAATACTGCCCTCTCCACTCTGTTAAAAACACCCATTACCCCTTCCACTGCAACACTACCCCTCCCATTCTGTCAAAAACACCCGTTACCCCTCCCACTGCAACACTGCACTTTCCACACTGTCAAAAACAGCCATTACCCCTTCCACTGCAACACTATCCCTCCCATTCTGTCAAAAACTCCCATTACTCCTCCCACTGCAACACTGCACCTTCCACACTGTCAAAAAACAATTACCACTCCCACTCCACCACTGCCCCTTTCGGTCTGTCAGACACCCCCTTTACCCCTCCCACTGCATCACTGCCCCTTTCAGTCTGTCAAAAATCCAGCATTACCCCTCCCACTGCAACACTACCCCTCCCATTCTGTCCAAAACACCCGTTACCCCTCCCACTGCAATACTGCCCCTTCCACTCTGTCAACAACACCCATTACTCCTCCCACTGCAACATTGCCCCTTCCACAATGTGAATATCTCCCGTTACCCCTTCCACTGCAACACTGCCCCTTCCACTCAATCAAAAACCCTGTTTACCCCTCACCACTGCAGCACTGCCCCTTAAACTCTGTCAAAACAACTATCACCCCTCCCAGCGCAACAATGCCCCTTCCACTCTGTCAAAATCACACATTATACCTCCTATTGCAACACTGCCCCCTCCACTCTGTCAAAAACACTCATTAGCCCTCCCATTGCAACACTGCCCCCTCCACTCTGTCAAAAACACTCATTAGCCCTCCCATTGCAACACTGCCCCCTCCACTCTGTCAAAAACACCTATTACGCCTCCCACTGCAACAGTGCCTCTTACACTCTGTCAAAAACACCCATTATCCCTCCCACTGCAACACTGCCTCTTACACTTTGTCGATCACACCCATTAACCATCCCATTACAACACTGGCCCTTCCACTCTGTGAAAAAAACCCAATTACACCTCCCTTTGTAAGACAGCCCCTTCCACACTGTGAAAAACCCCCATTACCCCTCCCAGTGCAACACTGCCCCTTCCACTCTGTCATAAACCTCCATAAACCCTCCCATTGCAACACTGCCTCTTTCCACTCTGTCAAAAAAACAATTACGACTCCCACTCCACCACTGCCCCTTTCGGTCTGTCAAACACCCCCATTACCCCTCCCACTGCATCACTGCCCCTTTCAGTCTGTCAAAAACTCCCATTACCCCTCCCACTGCAACACTAAACCTTCCACTCTGTCAACAACACCCATTACCCATCCCACTGCAACACTGGCACTTCCACTGTGTCAAACACCCCTATTACCCCTCCCACTGCAACACTGCCCCTTCCACTCTATTAAAAACCCCCATTACACCTCCCACTGCAACATTGCCCCTTCCACACTGTCAATATCTCCCGTTACCCCTTCCACTGCAACACTGCCCCTTCCACTCTGTCAAAACAACTATCACCCCTCCCAGTGCAACACTGCCCCTTCCATTGTGTCAAAAACCCCCATTATCGTCCCACTGCAACACTGCCTCTTTCACTCGGTCAAAACCTCCTATTACCCCTCCCACAGCATCACTGCCACTTCCACTCTAACAAAAACACCCATCACCCCTACCACTGCAACACTGCCCCTCCAACTCTGTCAAAAACACCCATTACCCCTCCCACTGCAACACTGCCTCTTACGCTTTGTCGATAACACCCATTAACCATCCCATTACAACACTGGCCTTTCCACTCTGTGAAAAAAACCCAATTACACCTCCCTTTGTAAGACTGCCCCTTCCACACTGTCAAAAACCCCTATTACCCCTCCCACAGTATGACTGCCCCTTCCACTCTAACAAAAACACCCATTACCCCTCCCACTGCAACACTGCCTCTTACACTTTGTCGATAATACCCATTAACCATCCTATTACAACACTGGCCCTTCCAATCTGTGAACAAAACCCAATTACACCTCCCTTTGAAAGACTGCCCCTTCAACACTGTGAAAAACCCCCACTTCCATTCCCAGTGCAACACTGCCCCGTCCACTCTATCAAAAACCTCCATTATCATTCCCACTGCAACACTAACCCTTACACTTTGTCAAAAACTCCCATTACCCCTCCCACTGCAACACTACCCCTCACATTCTGTCAAAAACACCCATAACCCATCCCACTTCAACACTGCCACTTCCACTGTGTCAAACACCCCCATTACCCCTCCCACTGCAACACTGCCCCTTTCACTCAGTCAAAAACACCCATTACCCCTCCCACTGCAACACAGCTCCATCCACTCTGTCAAAATCACACATTATATCTCCCACTGCAATACTGCCCTCTCCACTCTGTTAAAAACACCCATTACCCCTTCCACTGCAACACTACCCCTCCCATTCTGTCAAAAACACCCGTTACCCCTCCCACTGCAACACTGCACTTTCCACACTGTCAAAAACAGCCATTACCCCTTCCACTGCAACACTATCCCTCCCATTCTGTCAAAAACTCCCATTACTCCTCCCACTGCAACACTGCACCTTCCACACTGTCAAAAAACAATTACCACTCCCACTCCACCACTGCCCCTTTCGGTCTGTCAGACACCCCCTTTACCCCTCCCACTGCATCACTGCCCCTTTCAGTCTGTCAAAAATCCAGCATTACCCCTCCCACTGCAACACTACCCCTCCCATTCTGTCCAAAACACCCGTTACCCCTCCCACTGCAATACTGCCCCTTCCACTCTGTCAACAACACCCATTACTCCTCCCACTGCAACATTGCCCCTTCCACAATGTGAATATCTCCCGTTACCCCTTCCACTGCAACACTGCCCCTTCCACTCAATCAAAAACCCTGTTTACCCCTCACCACTGCAGCACTGCCCCTTAAACTCTGTCAAAACAACTATCACCCCTCCCAGCGCAACAATGCCCCTTCCACTCTGTCAAAATCACACATTATACCTCCTATTGCAACACTGCCCCCTCCACTCTGTCAAAAACACTCATTAGCCCTCCCATTGCAACACTGCCCCCTCCACTCTGTCAAAAACACTCATTAGCCCTCCCATTGCAACACTGCCCCCTCCACTCTGTCAAAAACACCTATTACGCCTCCCACTGCAACAGTGCCTCTTACACTCTGTCAAAAACACCCATTATCCCTCCCACTGCAACACTGCCTCTTACACTTTGTCGATCACACCCATTAACCATCCCATTACAACACTGGCCCTTCCACTCTGTGAAAAAAAACCCAATTACACCTCCCTTTGTAAGACAGCCCCTTCCACACTGTGAAAAACCCCCATTACCCCTCCCAGTGCAACACTGCCCCTTCCACTCTGTCATAAACCTCCATAAACCCTCCCATTGCAACACTGCCTCTTTCCACTCTGTCAAAAAAACAATTACGACTCCCACTCCACCACTGCCCCTTTCGGTCTGTCAAACACCCCCATTACCCCTCCCACTGCATCACTGCCCCTTTCAGTCTGTCAAAAACTCCCATTACCCCTCCCACTGCAACACTAAACCTTCCACTCTGTCAACAACACCCATTACCCATCCCACTGCAACACTGCCACTTCCACTGTGTCAAACACCCCTATTACCCCTCCCACTGCAACACTGCCCCTTCCACTCTATTAAAAACCCCCATTACACCTCCCACTGCAACATTGCCCCTTCCACACTGTCAATATCTCCCGTTACCCCTTCCACTGCAACACTGCCCCTTCCACTCTGTCAAAACAACTATCACCCCTCCCAGTGCAACACTGCCCCTTCCATTGTGTCAAAAACCCCCATTATCGTCCCACTGCAACACTGCCTCTTTCACTCGGTCAAAACCTCCTATTACCCCTCCCACAGCATCACTGCCACTTCCACTCTAACAAAAACACCCATCACCCCTACCACTGCAACACTGCCCCTCCAACTCTGTCAAAAACACCCATTACCCCTCCCACTGCAACACTGCCTCTTACGCTTTGTCGATAACACCCATTAACCATCCCATTACAACACTGGCCTTTCCACTCTGTGAAAAAAACCCAATTACACCTCCCTTTGTAAGACTGCCCCTTCCACACTGAAAAAACCCATTACCCCTCCCAGTGCAACACCCATTACCCCTTCCACTCTGTCAGAAACCTCCATTATCCCTCCCACTGCAACACTGCCCCCTCCACTCTGTCAAAAACACCCATTAGCCCTCCCACTGCAACACTGCCCCTTCTTCCCTGTCAAAAACACCCATTACCTCTCCCACTGCAACGCTACCCCTCCCATTCTGTCAAAAACTCCCATTACTCCTCCCACTGCAACACTGCGCCTTCCACTCTGTCAAAAATACAATTACCACTCCCACTCCACCACTGCCCCTTTTGGTATGTCAAACACCCCCATTACCCCTCCCACTGCAACACTGCGCCTTCCACTCTGTCAACAACACCCATTACCCCTCCCACTGCAACATTGCCCCTTCCACAATGTGAATATCTCCCCTTACCCCTTCCATTGCAACACTGCCCCTTCCACTCAATCAAAAACCCTGTTTACCCCTCGCCACTGCAGCACTGCCCCTTAAACTCTGTCAAAACAACTATCACCCCTCCCAGCGCAACAATGCCCCTTCCACTCTGTCAAAATCACACATTATACCTCCTATTGCAACATTGCCCCCTCCACTCTGTCAAAAACACTCATTAGCCCTCCCATTGCAACACTGCCCCCTCCACTCTGTCAAAAACACCCATTACCCCTCCCACTGCAACAGTGCCTCTTACACTCTGTGAAAAAACCCAATTACACCTCCCCCTGCAACACTGCCCCTTCCCACTCTGTCAAAAACACCCATTACCCCTCCCACTGCAACAGTGCCTCTTACACTCTGTGAAAAAACCCAATTACACCTCCCCCTGCAACAATGCCCCTTCCCACTCTGTCAAAAACACCCATTATCCCTCCCACTGCAACACTGCCTCTTACACTTTGTCGATCACACCCATAAACCATCCCATTACAACACTGGCCCTTCCACTCTGTGAAAAAAACCCAATTACACCTCCCTTTGTAAGACAGCCCCTTCGACACTGTGAAAACCCCCCATTACCCCTCCCAGTGCAACACTGCCCCTTCCACTCTGTCATAAACCTCCATAAACCTTCCCACTGCAACACTGCCTCTTTCCACTCTGTCAAAAAAACAATTACGACTCCCACTCCACCACTGCCCCTTTCGGTCTGTCAAACACCCCCATTACCCCTCCCACTGCATCACTGCCCCTTTCAATCTGTCAATAACTCCCATTTCCCCTCCCACTGCAATACTACCCCTCCCAGTTTGTAAAAAAACCCCATTACCCCTCCCACTGCAACACTAAACCTTCCACTCTGTCAACAACACCCATTACCCATCTCACTGCAACACTGCCACTTCCACTGTGTCAAGCACCCCTATTACCCCTCCTACGGCAACACTGCCCCTTCCACTCTATTAAAAACCCCCATTATGCCTCCCACTGCAACATTGCCCCTTCCACACTGTCAATATCTCCCGTTACCCCTTCCACTGCAACACTGCCCCTTCCACTCTGTCAAAACAACTATCACCCCTCCCAGTGCAACACTGCCCCTTCCATTGTGTCAAAAACCCCCATTATCGTCCCACTGCAACACTGCCCCTTTCACTCAGTCAAAACCTCCTATTACCCCTCCCACAGCATCACTGCCACTTCCACTCTAACAAAAACACCCATCACCCCTACCACTGCAACACTGCCCCTCCAACTCTGTCAAAAACATCCATTACCCCTCCCACTGCTACACTGCCTCTTACGCTTTGTCGATAACACCCATTAACCATCCCATTACAACACTGGCCTTTCCACTCTGTGAAAAAAACCCAATTACACCTCCCTTTGTAAGACTGCCCCTTCCACACTGTGAAAAAACCCATTACCCCTCCCAGTGCAACACTGCCCCTTCCACTCTGTCAGAAACCTCCATTATCCCTCCCACTGCAACACTGCCGCCTCCACTCTGTCAAAAACACTCATTAGCCCTCCCACTGCAACACTGCCCCTTCTTCCCTGTCAAAAACACCCATTACCTCTCCCACTGCAACACTACCTCTCCCTTTCTGTCAAAAACTCCCATTACTCCTCCCACTGCAACACTGCGCCTTCCACTCTGTCAAAAAAACCTTTACCACTCCCACTCCACCACTGCCCCTTTTGGTCTGTCAAAAACCGCCATTACCCATCCCACTGCAACACTGCCACTTCCACTGTGTCAAACACCCCTATTACCCCTCCCACTGCAGCACTGCCCCTTTCAGTCTGTCAAAAATTCAGCATTATCCCTCCCACTGCAGCACTGCCCCTTCCTCTCTGTCAAAAACCCCGTTTACCCCTCGCCACTGCAACACTGCACCTTCCACTCTGTCAAAACAACTATCACCCCTCTCAGTGAAACAATGACCCTTCCACTCTGTCAAAAACACCCATTAGTCCTCCCATTGCAACACTGCCCCCTCCACTCTGTCAAAAAGACCCATTATCCCTCCCACTGCAACACAGCCCCATCCACTCTGTCAAAATCATACATTATATCTCACATTGCAACACTGCCCCCTCCACTCTGTCAAAAACACCCATTAGCCCTCCCATTGCAACACAGCCCCCTCCACTCTGTCAAAAACACCCATTACCCCTCCCACTGCAACACAGCCCCATCCACTCTGTCAAAAACACCTATTAGCCCTCCCACTGCAACACTGCCCCTTCCCCCAGTCAAAAACACCCAGCATCCCTACCACTGCAACACTGCCCCTCCCACTCTGTCAAAAACACCCATTACACCTCCCACTGCAAAACTGCCCCTTACACTTTGTCAAAAACACCCCTTAATGGTCCCATTCCAACATGGCCCCTTACTCTCTGTCAAAAAGCCTATCAACCCTCCCCACTGCAACACTACCCCTCCCCACTGCAACACTACCCCTTCCACTCTGTTCCCTTCCACTCTGTCAAAAAACTCCCATTACTTCTCCCATTGAAAATTGCCACTATCACTCTGTCAAAATATCCCCATTACCCCTCTCATTGCAACAATGCACCTTTCACTTTGTGAAGAATCCACCATTACCCCTTCCACTGCAACACTGCACCTTCCACTCTGTCAAAAATACAATTACCACTCCCACGCCACCACTGCTCCTTTCCGTCTGTCAAAAAGCCCCATTACCCATTCCCACTGCAACACTGCCACTTCCACTGTGTCAAAAACCCGCATTACCCCTCCCATTGCATCACTGCCCCTTTCAGTCTGTCAACAATCCAGCATTACCCGTCCCACTGCAACAGTGCCCCTTCCACTCTGTCAAAAACCCCCATTACCCCTCTAACTGCAAAACTGCCCATTCCACTCTGTGGAAAAATCCCCCATTACACATCCCACAGCACTACTGCGCCGTTCCGTCTGTCAAAAACCCCCCATTACCACTCCCACTGCAACACTGCCCCTTCCACTATGTCAAAAATACAATTACCACTCCCACTCCACCACTGCCCCTTTCGGTCTGTCAAAAATCCAGCATTACCCCTCCCACTGCAACACTACCCCTTCCATTCTGTCAAAAACACCCATTACACCTCCCACTGCAACACTGCGCCTTCCACTCTGTCAAAAAAACAATTACCACTCCCACTCCACCACTGCCCCTTTCGGTCTGTCAAACACCCCCATTACCCCTCCCACTGCATCACTGCTCCTTTCAGTCTGTCAAAAATCCAGCATTACCCCTCCCACTGCAACACTACCCCTCCAATTCTGTCAAAAACACCCGTTACCCCTCCCACTGCAGCACTGCCCCTTCCACTCTGTCAACAACACCCATTACCCATCCCACTGCAACACTGGCACTTCCACTGTGTCAAACACCCCTATTACCACTCCCGCTGCAACACTGCCCCTTCCACTCTGTCAAAAACCCCCATTAGCCCTCCCACTGCAACACTGCCACTTCCACTGTGTGAAAAACCCCCATTACCCCTCTAACTGCAACACTGCCCGTTCCACTCTGTGGAAAAATCCCCCATTACCCATCCCACAGCACTACTGCGCCGTTCCGTCTGTCAAAAACCCCCCATTACCACTCCCACTGCAACATTGCCCCTTCCACTCTGTCTACAACCGCCATTACCCCGTCCACTGCAATACTGCCCCTTCCACTCTATCAAAAATCCCCATTACCCCTCCCAGTGCAACAATGCCCCTTCCACTCTATCAAAACCCCCCATTACACCTCCCACTGCAACACTGCCCCTCCCATTCTGTCAAAAACACCCATTACACCTCCAACTGCAACACTGCCCCGTTCCATCTTTCAAAAACTCCCCTTTCCTCTCCCACTGCAACACTGCCCTTTCCGCTCTGTCTACAACACCCATTGCCCCTCCCACTGCAACACTTCCCCTCCACTCTGTCAAAAACCCCCATTACCCCTCCAACTACAACATTGCCCCTTCCGCTCTGTCTACAACCCACATTACCCCTCCCTCTGCAACAATTCCCTTTCCATTCTGTCAAAAACCCCCATTACCCCTCCCAATGCAACACAGCTCCTTCCAATCTGACAAAAAAAAACCCATTACCCTTCCCAGTGCAGCACTGCCACTTCCACTTTGTCAATAACACCCATTAACACTCCCACTGTTGTAACGCCCCTTCCACTCTGTGGAAAAACCCCCAATACCCCTCCCACTGCAACACTCCCCTTCCCGTCTGTCAAAAACACCCATTAACCATCCTATTACAACACTGCCTCTTCCACTCTGTGAAAAAACCCAATTACACCTCCCACTGCAACAATGCCCCTTCCACACTGTCAAAAACCCCTATTACCCCTCCCACAGTATGACTGCCCCTTCCACTCTAACAAAAACACCCATTACCCCTCCCACTGCAACAGTCCCATCCACTCTGTCAAAATCACACATTATCTCTCCCATTGCAACACTGCCCACTCCACACTGTCAAAAACACCCATTAGCCCTCCCACTGCAACACTGCCCCTTCCCCGCTGTCAAAACACCCATCACCCCTACCACTGCAACACTGCCCCTCCCACTCTGTCAAAAACACCCATTACCCCTCCCACTGCAACACTGCTTCTTACACTTTGTCGATAATACCCATTAACCATCCTATTACCACACTGGCCCTTCCACTCTGTGAACAAAACCCAATTACACCTCCCTTTGTAAGACTGCCCCTTCAACACTGTGAAAACCCCCCACTTCCATTCCCAGTGCAACACTGACCCTTCCACTCTATCAAAAACCTCCATTATCATTCCCACTGCAACACTAACCCTTACACTTTGTCAAAAACTCCCATTACCCCTCCCACTGCAACACTATCTCTCCCATTCTGTCAAAAACACCCATAATCCATCCCACTTCAACACTGCCACTTCCACTGTGTCAAACACCCCCATTACCCCTCCCACTGCAATACAGCCCCTTCCACTCAGTCAAATAGCCTGTTTACCCCTCGCCACTGCACCACTGCCCTTTCCACTCTGTCAAAAACCCACATTACCCCTCCAACTGCAACACTGCCCCTTCCATTGTGTCAAAAACCCCCATTAACCCTCCCACTGCAACACTGCCCCTCCAACTCTGTCAAAAACACCATTACCCCTCCCACTGCAACACTGCCACTTCCACTCCGTCAAAACAACTATCACCCCTCCCACTGCAACACTGCCTCTTTCCACTCGGTCAAAAACTCCCATTACCCCTCGCACTGCATCACTGCCCCTTCCACTCAATCAAAAACCCCGTTTACCCCTCGCCACTGCAGCACTGCCCCTTCCACTCTGTCAAAACAACTGTCACCCCTCCCAGTGCCACAATGCCCCTTCCACTCTGTCAATAACCCACATTACCCCTCCAACTGTAACACTGCCCCTTCCACTCTGTCTAAAACCCCCATTATCCCTCCCACTGCAACACTGCCCCTTTCACTCGGTCAAAAACACCCATTCCGCCCACTACTGCAACACAGCCCCATCCACTCTGTGAAAAAACCCAATTACACCTCCCATTGCAACAGTGCCCCTTCCACACTGTCAAAACCCCCTATTATCCCTCCCACAGCATCACTGCCCCTTCCACTCTAAGAAAAACACCCATCACCCCTACCACTTTAACACTGCCCCTCCCACTGTCAAAAACACCGATTAACCATCAAACACCCCCATTACCCCTCCCACTGCAACACTGCCCCTTCCACTCAGTCAAAAACCCCGTTTACCCCTCGCCACTACAACACTGCCCCTTCTACTCTGTGAAAACAACTATCACCCCTCCCAGTGCAACAATGCCCCTTCCACTCTGTCAACAACACCCATTAGCCCTCCCATTGCAACACTGCCCCCTCCACACTGTCAAAAACACCCATTACCCCTCCCACTGCAACACTGCCCCTTTCACTCGGTCAAAAACACCCATTACACCTCCTACTGCAACACGGCCCCATCCACTCTGTGAAAATCACATGTTATATCTCCCATTGCAACACTGCCCCCTCCACTCTGTCAAAATCACACTATAGCCCTTCCATTGCAACACTGTCCCCTTCACTCTGTCAAAAACACCCATTACCCCTCCCACTGCAACAGTGCCTCTTACACTTTGTCAAAAACACCCATTAACCAACCCCTTACAACACTAGCCCTTCCATTCTGTGTAAAAACCCAATTACACCTCCCATTGCAACGGTGCCCCTTCCACACTGTCAAAAACCCCTATTACCCCTCCCACAGCATCACTGCCCCTCCCATTCGGTCAAAAACACCCATTACCCCCTCCCACTGCAACACTGTGCCTTTCACTCTGTCAAAAATCCAATTACCACTCCCCCTCCACCACTGCTCCTTTTGGTCTGTCAAAACCCCCATTACCCATCCCACAGCAACACTGCCACTTCCACTGTGTCAAAAACCCGCATTACCCCTCCCATTGCATCACTGCCACTTTCAGTCTGTCAAAAATCCAGCATTACCCGTTGCACTGCAATACTGCCCCTTCCGCTCTATCTACAACCCCCATTAGCCCTCCCTCTGCAACACTTCCCCTTCCACTCTGTCAAAAACCCCCATTACCGCTCCCAATGCAACACAGCGCTTTCCAATCTGACAAAAAAAAAAACGATTACCCTTCCCACTGCAGCACTGCCACTTCCACTTTGTCAATAAGACCCATTAACCCTCCCACTTTAGTAATGTCCCTTCCACTCTGTGGAAAAACCCCCAATACCCCTCCCACTGCAACACTCGCCTTCCAGTATGTCAAAAACCCCCATAACCCCTCCCCCTGCAACACTGCCCCTTCCCCCATATCAAAAACACCCATCACCCCAACCACTGCCCCGCCCACTCTGTCAAAAACACCCATCACCCATACCACTGCAACACTGCCCCTCCCACTCTGTCAAAAATACCCATCACCCCTACCACTGCAACACTGCCTCTCCCACTCTGTCAAAAACACCCATTACCCCTCCCACTGCAACACTGCCTCTTACACTTTGTCAAAAACACCCATTAACCGTCCCATTACAACACTGCCCCTTCCACTCTGTGAAAAAACCCAATTGCACCTCCCATTGCAACAGTGCCCCTTCCACACTGTCAAAACCCCCTATTACCCCTCTCACAGCATCACTGCCCCTTCCACTCTAACAAAAACACCCATTACTCCTCCCACTGCAACACTGCCCCTTCCACTCAGTCAAAAACCCCGTTTACCCCTCGCCACTACAACACTGCCCCTTCTACTCTGTGAAAACAACTATCACACCTCCCAGTGCAACAATGCCCCTTCCACTCTGTCAAAATCACATATTAGCCCTCCCATTGCAACACTGTCCCCTTCATTCTGTCAAAAACACCCATTACCCCTCCCACTGCAACAGTGCCTCTTACACTTTGTCAAAAACACCCATTAACCCACCCCTTACAACACTGGCCCTTCCAGTCTGTGTAAAAACCCAATTACACCTCACATTGCAACATTGCCCCATCCACACTTTCAAAAACCCCTATTACCCCTCCCACAGCATCACTGCCCCTCCCATTCTATCAAAAACACCCATTATCCCCTCCCACTGCAACACTGTGCCTTCCACTCTGTGAAAAATACAATTACCACTCCCACTCCACCACTGCTCCTTTCAGTCTGTCAAAAACCCCCATTACCCATCCCACTGCCACACTGCCACTTCCACTGTGTCAAAAACCCGCATTACCCCTCCCATTGCATCACTGCCCCTTTCAGTCTGTCAAAAATCCAGCATTACCCGTCCCATTGCAACACTGCCCCTTCCGCTCTGTCTACAACCCCCATTAGCCCTCCCTCTGCAACAATTCCCCTTCCACTCTGTCAAAAACCCCCATTACCGCTCCCAATGCAACACAGCTCTTTCCAATCTGACAAAAACACCCATTACCCCTACCACTGCACCACAGCCCCATGCACTCTCTCAAAATCACACGTTATCTCTCCCATTGCAACACTGCCCCCTCCACTCTGTCAAAAACACCCATTAGCCCTCCCACTGCAACACTGCCCCTTCCCCACTGTCAAAAACACCCATCACCCCTACCACTGCAACACTGCCCCTCCCACTCTGTCATAAACACCCATTACCCCTCCCACTGCAACACTGCCTCTTACACTTTGTCGATAAAACCCATTAACCATCCCATTACTACACTGGCCCTTCCACTATGTGAAAAAAAACCCAATTACACCTCCCTTTGTAAGACTGCCCCTTCCACACTGTGAAAAAGCCCCACTTCCCCACCTAGTGCAACACTGCCCTTTCCACTCTGTCAAAAACCTCCATTACCTCTCCCACTGCCACACTAACCCTTTCACTAAGTCTAAAACTCCCATTACCCCTCCCATTGCAACACTACCCCTCCCATTCTATCAAAAACACCCCTTACCCCTCCCACTGCAACACTGCACCTTGCACTCTGGCAAAAAAACAATTACTACTCCCACTCCACCACTGCCCCTTTCAGTCTGTCAAAAACCCCCATTACCCATCCCACTGCAACACTGCCACTTCCACTATGTCTAAAACCCACATTACCCCTCCCATTGCATCACTGCCCCTTCCACTCTATCAACAACACCCATGACCCATCCCACTGTAACACTTCCACTTCCACTGTGTCAAACACCCCCATTACCACTCCCACTGCAACACTGCCCTTTCCACTCTGTCAAAAACCCCCATTACCCCTCCCAGTGCAACACTGCCCCTTCCACTCTGTCAAGAACCCACATTACCCCTCCCACTGCATCACTGCCCCTTTCAGTCTGTCCTAAATTCAGCATTACCCCGCCCACTGCAGCACTGCCCTTTCCTCTCTGTCAACAACACCCATTACCCATCCCACTGCAACACTGCCACTTCCACTGTGTCAAACACCCCTATTACCCCTCCCACTGCAACACTGCCCCTTCCACTCTGTCAAAAACCCACATTACACCTCCCATTGCAACACTGCCCCTTCTACTCAGTCAAAAATCCCGTTTACCCCTCGCCACTGCAACACTGCGCCTTCCACTCTGTCAAAACAACTATCACCCCTCCCAGTGCACCAATGCCCCTTCCACTCTGTCAAAATCACACAGCCCTCCCATTGCAACACTGCCCCCTTCACTCTGTCAAAAACACCCATTACCCCTCCCACTGCAACAGTGCCTCTTACACTTTGTCAAAAACACCCATTAACCAACCCCTTACAACACTGGCCCTTCCAGTCTGTGTAAAAACACAATTACACCTCCCATTGCAACTGTGCCCCTTCCACACTGTCAAAAACCCCTATTACCTCTCCCACAGCTTCACAGCCCCTCCCATTCTTTCAAAAACACCCATTACCCCCTCTCACTGCAACACCGTGCCTTCCACTCTGTGAAAAATACAATTACCACTCCCACTCCACCACTGCTCCTTTCGGTCTGTCAAAAACCCCCATTACCCATCTGCCACTTCCACTGTGTCAAAAATCTGCATTACCCCTCCCATTGCATCACTGCCCCTTTCAGTCTGTCAAAAATCCAGCATTACCCGTCCCACTGCAACACTGCCCCTTCCGCTCTGTCTACAACCCCCATTAGCCCTCCCTCTGCAACACTTCCCCTTCCACTCTGTCAAAAACCCCCATTACCCCTCCAACTGCAACATTGCCCCTTCCGCTCTGTCAGCAACCCACATTAGCACTCCCTCTGCAACACTTCCCCTTCCACTCTGTCAAAAACACCCATTAGCCTTCCCACTGCAACACTGCCCCTTCCCCGCTGTCAAAAACACCCATCACCCCTACCACTGCAACACTGCCCCTCCCACTCTGTCAAAAACACCCATTCCCCCTCCCACTGCAACACTGCCTCTTACACTTTGTCGATAACACCCATTAACCATCCCATTAATACACTGGCCCTTCCACTATGTGAAAAAAAGCCAATTACACCTCCCTTTGTAAGACTACCCCTTCCACACTATGAAAAACCGCTGATTCCCCTCCTAGTGCAACACTGCCCATTCCTCTCTGTCAAAAACCTCCATTACCTCTCCCACTGCCACACTAACCCTTACACTCAGTCAAAAACTCCCATTACCCCTCCCACTGCAACACTACCCCTCCCATTCTGTCAAAAACACCCGTTACCCCTCCCACTGCAACACTGCACCTTCAACTCTGGCAAAAAAACAATTACCACTCCCACTCTACCACTGCCCCTTTCGGTCTGTCAAAAACTGCCATTACCGATTTCACTGCAACACTGTCACTTCCACTGTGTCAAACACCCCATTACCACTCCCACTGCAATACTGCCCCTTCCACTCTGTCAAAAACCCCCATTATCCCTCCCGCTGCAACACTGCCCCTTCCCCCATGTCAAAAACACCCATCACTCCAACCACTGCAACACTGCCCCGCCCATTCTGTCAAAAACACCCATCACCCCTACCACTGCAACACTGCCCCTCCCACTCTGTCAAAAACACCCATCAGCCCTCCCACTGCAACACTGCCTCTCCCACTCTGTCAAAAACACCCATCACCCCTACCACTGCAACACTGCCCCTCCCACTCTGTCAACAACACCCATTACCCCTCCCACTGCAACACTGCCTCTTACACTTTGTCAAAAACACCCATTAACAGTCCCATTACAACACTGTCCCTTCCACTCTGTGAAAAAACCCAATTACACCTCCCGTTGCAACAGTGCCCCTTCCACAATGTCAAAAACCCCTTTTAGCCCTTCCACAGTATCACTGCCCCTTCCACTCTAACAAAAACACCCATTACCCCTCCCACTGCAACACAGCCCCATGCACTCTGTCAAAATCACACGTTATCTCTCCCATTGCAACATTGCCCCTCCCACTCTGTCAAAAACACTCATTACCCCTCCCACTACAACACTGCCTCTTACACTGTGTCAAAAACCCCAATTATCCCTCCCAATGCAACATGGCTCCTTCCAGTCTGACAAAAAAAACCCATTACCCCTCTGATTGCAACACTGCCCCTTCCACTCTGTCAAAACCCCCATTACCCCTCCCACTGCACCACTGCCCCTTTCAGTCTGTCAACAATCCACCATTACCCCTCCCACTGCAACCCTGCCCCTTCCACTCTGTCATCAACCCGCATTAACCCTTCCACTGCAACACTCCCCTTCCAGTCTGTCAAAAACACCCATTACCCCGGCCCCAGCAACACTGCCCCTTCCATTCTGTCCACAACCCGCATTAACCCTCCCACTGCAACACTGCCCCTTCCACTCTGTCAAAAACCCCCATTACCCCTCCCACTCAACCCTGCCCCTTCCACTCTGTCAAAAACACTGATTACCCCCGCCCATTGCAGCACTGCCCCTTCCACTTTCTCAAAAACTCCCAACACCCCTCCCACTGCAACACTCCCATTCTATCAACAACACCCATTACCCCCTCCCAATGCAACACGGCTCCTTCCAGTCTGACAAAAAACTCCCATTACCCTCGTACTGCAACACTGCCCCTTCCACTCTGTCAAAAACCCCATCACTCCTCCCACTGCACCACTGCCCCTTTCAGTCTGTCAAAAATCCACCATTACCCCTCCCACTGCAACACTGCCCCTTCCATTCTGTCAAAAACCTCTATTACCTCTCCAACTGCAATGCTGCCCGTTCCACTCTGTGGAAAAATCCCCCATTACCCATCCCACTGCACTACTGCCCAGTTCCATCTGTGAAAAACTCCCCTTACCTCTCCCACTGCAACACGGCACCTTTCACTCTGTCTACAACCCCCATTACACCGCCCACTGCAACACTGCCCCTTCCATAGTGTCAGCATCTCCCATTACCACTCCCACTGCAACACTGCCCCTTCCATTGTATCAAAAAACCCCATTACTCCTCCCACTGCAACACTGCCCCTTTCACTCGTTCAAAAACACCCATTACCCCTGCCACTGCAACACAGCCCCATCCACTCTGTCAAAATCACACATTATCTCTCCCATTGCAACACTGCCCCCTCCACTCTGTCAAAAACACCCATTAGCCCTCCCACTGCAAGCTTGCCCCTTGCCCCCTGTCAAAAACACCCATCAAACCTACCACTGCAACACTGCCCCTCCCACTCTGCCAAAAACACACATTACCCCTCCCACTGCAATACTGCCTCTTACACTTTGTCAAAAACACCCATTAACCGTCCCATTACAACACTGCCCCTTCCACTCTGTGATAAGCTCAATTACACCTCCCATTGCAACAGTGCCCCTTCCACTCTGTCAATAACCCCCATTACCCTTCCGATTGCAGCACTGCCCCTTTTAGTCTGTCAAAAACCCCCATTACCCATCCCACTGCAGCACTGCCCCTTCCACTGTGTCAAAAACCCCCATTACCCCTCCCACTGCAACACTGCCCCTCCCATTCTGTCAAAAACACCCATTACCCCTCCCACTGCAACACAGCCTCATCCACTCTGTCAAAAACACCCATTACCTCTCCCACTGCAACACAACCTCATCCACTCTGTCAAAAACACCCAATACCCCTCCCACTGCAACACTGCCTCTTACACTTTGTCGATAACACCCCTTAACCATCCCATTACAACACTGGCCCTTCCACTTTTTTATAAAAACTCAATTACACCTCCCTTTGTAAGACTGCCCCTTCCACACTGTGAAAAACCCCCATTAGCCCTCCCAACACCCATTACCTCTCCCACTGCAACACTAACCCTTACATTCTGTCAAAACTCCCATTATCCCTCCCACTGCAACACTACCCCTCCCATTCTGTCAAAAACACCTGGTAGCCCTCCCACTGCAACACTGCGCCTTGCACTTTGTCAAAAAAACAATTACCACTCCCACTCCACCACTGCCCTTTTCGGTCTGTCAAAAATCCAACATTACCCATCCCACTGCAACACTGCCCCTTCCACTCTGTCAACAACACCCATTACCCCTCCCACTGCAACAGTGGCGCTTACACTTTGTCAAAAACACCCCTTAACGGTCCCATTCCAACATGGCCCCTTACTCTCTGCCAAAAAGCCGATCAACCCTCCCCACTGCAACACTACCCCTTCCGCTCTGTCAACAACCCCAATTACCCCTCCCTCTGCAGCACTTCCCCTTCCACTCTGTCAAAAACCCCCATTACCCCTCCAACTGCAACATTGCCCCTTCCAATCTGACAAAAAAAAACCATTACCCTTCCCACTGCAGCACTGCCCCTTCCACTTTGTCAATAACACCCATTAACCCTCCCACTGTAGTAATGTCCCTTCCACTCTGTGGAAAAACCACCAATACCCCTCCCACTGCAACACTCCCCTTCCAGTCTGTCAAAAACACCCATTACCCCTCCCACTGCAACACAGCCCTTTCCACTCTGTCAAAAAGCCGCATAACACTACCCCTGCAACACTGCCCCTTCCACATTGTCAAATACCCCCATTACCCCTCCCACTGCAACCCTGCCCCTTCCACTCTGTCAACAACCCGCATTAACCCTTCCACTACAACACTCCCTTTCCAGTCTGTCAAAAACCCCCATAACCCCGGCCCTAGCAACACTGCACCTTCCACTCTGTCAAAGACCACCATTACCCCTCCCACTGCAACACTGCCTCTTTCACTTTGTCGATAACACCCCTTAACCATCCCATTACAACACTGGCCCTTCCATTTTGTGAAAAAAACTCAATTACACCTCCCTTTGTAAGACTGCCCCTTCCACACTGTGAAAAACCCCCATTACCCATCCCAGTGCAACACTGCCCGTACCACTCTGTCAAAAATCTCCATTAACTCTCCCACTGCAACACTAACCCTTACACTCTGTCAAAGCTCCCATTATCCCTCCCACTGCAACACTACCCCTCCCATTCTGTCAAAAACACCCATTACCCCTCCCACTGCAACACTGCCCTTTCCACTCTGTCAAAAACCCCCATAACACTACCCCTGCAACACTGCCCCTTCCACGTTGTCAAAGACCCCCATTACCCCTCCCACTGCATCACTGCCCCTTCCACTCTGCCAACAACCCGCATTAACCCTCCCACTGCAACACTGCCCCTTCCACTCTGTCAACAACCCGCATTAACCCTCCCACTGCAACACTGCCCCTTCCACTCTGTCAACAACACCCATTAACCCTCCCAATGCAACAGTGGCACTTAAACTTTGTCAAAAACCCCCATTTTCCCTCCGTCTGCAACAGTGCCACTTCCATTCCGTTAAAAACCTCTGTTACCACTCCCACTGCAAAACTGCCCCTTACACTTTGTCAAAAACACCCCTTAACGGTCCCATTCCAACATGGCCCCTTACTCTCTGCCAAAAAGCCGATCAACCCTCCCCACTGCAACACTACTCCTCCCCACTGCAACAGTACCCCTTCCACTCTGTCAAAAAACTCCCATTACTTCTCCCATTGAAAACTGCCCCTTTCACTCTGTCAAAATATCCCCATTACCCCTGTCATTGCAACAATGCCCCTTTCACTTTGTGAAAAATCCACCATTACCCCTGCAACTGCAACACTGTGCCTTCCACTCTGTCGAAAATACAATTACCACTCCCACTCCACCATTGCCCCTTTCGGTCTGTCAAAAACCCCCAGTACCCATCCCACTGCAACACTGCCACTTCTACTGTGTCAAAAACCCGCATTACCCCTCCCATTGCATCACTGCCCCTTTCAGGCTGTCAAAAATCCAGCATTACCCATCCAACTGCAACACTGCCTGTTCCACTCTGTGGAAAAATCCCCCATTACCCATCCCACAGCACTACTGCGCCGTTCCATCTGTCAAAAACCCCCCATTACCACTCCCACTGCAACACTGCCTTTTCCACTCTGTCTACAACTCCCATTACCCAGTCCACTGCAACACTGTCCCTTCCTCTTTATCAAAAACACCCATTACCTCTCCCAGTGCAACACTGCCCCTTCCATTCTGTCAAAAACACCCATTTCCCTCCCACTGCAACACTGCCCCTTCCGCTCTGTCTACAACCCCAATTACCACTCCCTCTGCAACATTTCCCCTTCCACTCTGTCAAAAACCCCCATTACCCCTCCAACTGCAACACAGCTCCTTCCAATCTGACAAAAAATACTCTACCCACTGCAGCATTGCCACTTCCACTTTGTCAAAAACACCAATTAACCCTCCCACTGTAGTAATGTCCCTTCCACTCTGTGGAAAAACCACCAATACCCCTGCCACTGCAACACTCCCCTTCCAGTCTGTCAAAAACCCCCGTTACCTCTCTCCCTGCAACACTGCCCCTTCCAGTCTGTCAAAGACCCCCAACACCCCTCCCACTGCAACACTCCCATTCTGTGAAAAACACCCATTACCGCCGCCCACTGCAACACTGCCCCTTCCACTCTGACAAAAACCCCCACTACCCCTCCCACTGCAATACTGCCCCTTCCACTTTGTCAAAAAACCCCACTACCCCTCCCACTGCAACACTGCCCCTTCCACTGTGTCAAAAACCCCCATTATCCCTCCAATGCAACACGCTCCTTCCAGTCTAACAAAAAATCCAGCATTACCCCTCCAACTGCAACACTGCCCATTCCACTCTGTGGAAAAATTCCCCATTACCCGTCCCACTGCACGACTGCCCCGTTCCGTCTGTCAAAAACTCCCCTTACCTCTCCCACTGTAACACTGCCCCTTCCACTCTGTCTACAACCCCCATTGCACCACCCACTGCAACACTGCCCCTTTCAGTCTGTCAAAAATCCACCATTACCCCTCCCAGTGCAACCCTGCCCCTTCCACTCTGACAAAAACACCCATTACCCCCACCCACTGCAACACTGCCCCTTCCAATTTGTCAAAAACCCCCAATACCCCTCCCACTACAACACTCCTCTCCCATTCTGTCAAAAACACCCTTTACCTCTCCCAATGCAGCACTGCCCCTTTCACTGTGTCACAAACCCCCATTATGCCTCCCAATGCAACACGGCTCCTTCCAGTCTGACAAAAAAACTCCATTACCCCTCTGATTGCAACACTGCACATTCCACTCTGTCAAAGAACACCATTACCCCTCCCAGTGCAACACTGCACATTCCACTCTGTCAAAGAACGCCATTACCCCTCTAACAGAAACACTGCCCCATTCCGTCTGTCAAAAACTCCCCTTCCACTGCAACACTGCCCCTTCCACTCTGTCTACAACCCCAATTACCACTCCCTCTGCAACATTTCCCCTTCCACTCTGTCAAAAACCCCCATTACCCCTCCAACTGCAACACAGCTCCTTCCAATCTGACAAAAAATACTCTTCCCACTGCAGCATTGCCACTTCCACTTTGTCAAAAACACCAATTAACCCTCCCACTGTAGTAATGTCCCTTCCACTCTGTGGAAAAACCACCAATACCCCTGCCACTGCAACACTCCCCTTCCAGTCTGTCAAAAACACCCATTACCTCTCCCACTGCAACATTGCCCTTTCCACTCTGTCAAAAACCCCCGTTACCTCTCTCCCTGCAACACTGCCCCTTCCAGTCTGTCAAAGACCCCCAACACCCCTCCCACTGCAACACTCCCATTCTGTGAAAAACACCCATTACCGCCGCCCACTACAACACTGCCCCTTCCACTCTGACAAAAACCCCCACTACCCCTCCCACTGCAATACTGCCCCTTCCACTTTGTCAAAAAACCCCACTACCCCTCCCACTGCAACACTGCCCCTTCCACTGTGTCAAAAACCCCCATTATCCCTCCAATGCAACACGCTCCTTCCAGTCTAACAAAAAATCCAGCATTACCCCTCCAACTGCAACACTGCCCATTCCACTCTGTGGAAAAATTCCCCATTACCCGTCCCACTGCACGACTGCCCCGTTCCGTCTGTCAAAAACTCCCCTTACCTCTCCCACTGTAACACTGCCCCTTCCACTCTGTCTACAACCCCCATTGCACCACCCACTGCAACACTGCCCCTTTCAGTCTGTCAAAAATCCACCATTACCCCTCCCAGTGCAACCCTGCCCCTTCCACTCTGACAAAAACACCCATTACCCCCACCCACTGCAACACTGCCCCTTCCAATTTGTCAAAAAACCCCAATACCCCTCCCACTACAACACTCCTCTCCCATTCTGTCAAAAACACCCTTTACCTCTCCCAATGCAGCACTGCCCCTTTCACTGTGTCACAAACCCCCATTATGCCTCCCAATGCAACACGGCTCCTTCCAGTCTGACAAAAAAACTCCATTACCCCTCTGATTGCAACACTGCACATTCCACTTTGTCAAAGAACACCATTACCCCTCCCAGTGCAACACTGCACATTCCACTCTGTCAAAGAACGCCATTACCCCTCTAACAGAAACACTGCCCCATTCCGTCTGTCAAAAACTCCCCTTCCACTGCAACACTGCCCCTTCCACTCTGTCTACAACCCCCATTACCCCTCCCTCTGCAACACTGCCCCTTCAACTCTGTCAAAAATCCCCATTACCCCTCGCAATGCAACACAGCTCCTTCCAATCTGACAAAAAATCCCCATTACCTTTCTCACTGCAACATTGCCACTTCCACTTTGTCAATAACACCCATTAAACCACACACTGTAGTAATGCCCCTTCCGCTCTGTGGAAAAACCCCCAATACCCTTACCACTGCAACACTGCCCCATCCACTGTTTGAGAAACCCCCATTACACTCTCACTGCACCACTGCCCCTTTCAGTCTGTCAAAAATCCACCGTTAACCCTTACACTGCAACACAGCCCCTTGCAATTTGTCAAAAATCCCCCTTACCCCTCCCACTGCAACACTGCCCCTTCCACTCTGTGGAAAAACCCCCAATACCCCTTCCACTGCAACACTCCCCTTCTACTCTGTCAAAAACCCCCATTACCCCCTCACTGCACCACTGCCCCTTTCAGTCTGTCAAAAATCCACAATTAACCCTTCCACTGCAACACAGCCCCTTGCAATTTGTCAAAAATCCCCCTTACCCCTCCCACCGCAACACTGCCCCTTCCACTCTATCTACAACCCCCATTACCCCTCCCTCTGCAACACTGCCCCTTCCACTGTGTCAAAAACCCCCATTACCCCTCGCAATGCAACACAGCTCCTTCCAATGTGACAAAAAATCCCCTTACCTTTCTCACTGCAACATTGCCACTTCCACTTTGTCAGTAACACCCATTAACCCACACACTAGTAATGCCCCTTCCGCTCTGTGGAAAAACCCCCAATACCCTTACCACTGCAACACTGCCCCTTCCACTGTGTCAGAAACCCCCATTACACCTCTCACTGCACCACTGCCCCTTTCAGTCTGTCAAAAATCCACCGTTAACCCTTCCACTGCAACACAGCCCCTTGCAATTTGTCAAAAATCCCCCTTACCCCTCCCACTGCAACACTGCCCCTTCCACTCTGTGGAAAAACCCCCAATAGCCCTCCCACTGCAACACTGCCCCTTCCACCATTTCAGAAACCCCCATTACCCCTCTCACTGCACCACTGCCCCTTTCAGTCTGTCAAAAATCCACCATTAACCCTTCAACTGCAACACAGCCCCTTGCAATTTGTCAAAAATTCCCCTTACCCCTCCCACCGCAACACTGCCCCTTCCACTCTGTCAAAAACTTCCATTGTCCCTCCCACTGCAACACTGCCCCTTCCACTCTGTCAACAACCCGTATTAACCCTCCCACTGCAACACTGCCCCTTCCACTCTGTCGAAGACCCCCATTACCCCTCCCAATGCAACACAGCTCCTTCCAATCTGCCAAAATCCCCCATTAGCCCTCCCACTGCAGCACTACCCCTTTTAGTCTGTGAAAAATCCACCATTACCCCTCCCAGTGCAACACTGCCCCTTCCACTCTGTCAAAAAACCCCATTACCCCTCTAACAGAAACACTGCCCCGATCCGTCTGTCCAAAACTCCCCTTTCCCCTCCCACTGCAACACTGCCCCTTCCACTCTGTTTACCACACCCATTACCCCTCCCTCTGTAAACCTGCCCCTTCTACTCTGTCAAAAACCCCCATTACTCCTCCCAATGCAACACGGCTCCTTCCAATCTGACACAAAACCCCCATTACCCCTCCGACTCCAACCCGGCCCTTTCAGTCTGTCAAAAACCCCCATTAACCGTTCCACTGCAACACAGCCCCTTGCAAATTGTCAAAAATCCCACTTACCCCTCCCACTGCAACAGTGCCACTTCCACTTTGTCAACAACCCATATTACCCCTCCCACTGCAACACAGCTCCTTCCAATCTGCCAAAATCCCCCATTAGCCCTCCCACTGCAGCACTGCCCCTTTTAGTCTGTGAAAAATCCACCATTACCCCTGCACACTGCAACACTGCCCCTTCCACTCTCTCAAAATCCCCCAATACCCCTCCCATTGCAATACTCCCCTTCCAGTCTGTCAAAAACACCCATTACCCCTCCCCCTGCAAAACCGCCCCTTCCAGTCTGTCAAAGACCCCCATTACCCATCCCACTGCAATCCTGACCCTTCCACTCTGTCAACAAAATGCATTAACCCTCCCACTGCAGCACTGCCCCTTCTACTGTGTCAAAAACCCCCATTATCCCTCCAATGCAACATGGCTCCTTCCAGTCTGACAAAAAACCCTCATTACCCCTCTGATTGCAACACTGCACCTTCCACTCTGGAAAACCCCCCATTACCCCTGCGACTGTAACACTGCCCCTGCCACTCTGTGAAAAACCCCCATTACCTCTTCCACTGCACCACTGCTCCTTTCAGTGTCAAAAATCCACCATTACCCCTCCCAGTGCAACACTGCCCCTTCCACTCTGTCAAAAAACCCCATTACCCATCTCACAGAAACACTGCCCCGATCCACTCTGTCAAAAACACCCATTACCCATGCCCATTGCAACACTGCCCCTTCCACTTTCTCAAAAACCCCCAACACCCCTCCCACTGGAACACTCCCATTCTATCAAAAACACCCATTACCCCCGCCCACTTCGACACTGCCCCTTCCAATTTGTCAAAAACCCCCAATACCCCTCCCAGTGCAACACTCCCCTTCCATTCTGTCAAAAACACACTTTACCCCTCCCACTGCAGCACTGCCCCTTCCACTGTGTCAAAAACCCCCATTATCCCTCCAATGCAACACGCCTCCTTCCAGTCTGACAAAAAACCCGCATTACCCCTCTAACAGAAACACTGCCCCGTTCCGTCTGTCAAAAACTCCCCTTTCCCCTCCCACTGCAATACTGCCCCTTCCACTCTGTCTACATCCCCCATTACCCCTCCCTCTGCAACAATACCCCTTCCACTCTGTCAAAAACCCCCATTACCCCTCTCACTGCAACACTGCCCCTTTCAGTCTGTCAAAATTCCACAATTAACCCTTCCACTGCAACACAGCCCCTTGCAATTTGTCAAAAATCCTCCTTACCCCTCCCACCGCAACACTGCCGCTTCCACTCTGTCAAAAACCTCCATTGCCCCCCCACTGCAACCTTGCCCCTTTCACTCTGTCAACAACCCGTATTAACACTCCCACTGCAACACTGCCCTTTCCACTGTGTCAAAAACCTCCATTGCCCCTCCCTCTGCAACTCTGCCCCTTCCACTCTGTCAACAACCCGTATTAACCCTACTACTGCAACACTGCCCCTTCCACTCTGTCAAAAACACCCATTACCCGGCCCCTTCCACTCTTAGAAAAATACCCATTACCCCTGCACACTGCAACACTGCCACTTCCACTCTCTCAAAAACCCCCAAAACCCCTCCCATTGCAACACTCCCCTTCCAGTCTGTCAAAGACCCCCATTACCCCTCCCCCTGCAACACTGCCCCTTCCACTCTGTCAAAGACCCCCATTACCCCTCCCACTGCATCCCTGCCCCTTCCACTCTGTCATCAACCCGCATTAACCCTCCCACTGCAACACTGTCCCTTGCACTCTGTCAAAAACACCCATTACCCCTCCCAATGCAACCCTGCCCCTTCCACTCTGTTAAAGACCCCCATTACCCCTCCCACTGCAACCCTGCCCCTTCCACTTTCTCAAAACCCCCAATAGCCCTCTCACTGCAACACTCCCCTTCCATTCTATCAAAAACACCCTTTACCCTTCCCAATGCAGCACTGCCCCTTCCACTGTGTCAAAAACACCCATTATCTTTCCAATGCAACACGGCTCCTTCCAGTCTGACAAAAAAACCCATTTTCCTCTGATTGCAACACTGCACCTTCCACTCTGGAAAACCCCCCAATACCCCTCCCACTGTAATACTGCCCCTACCACTCTGAGAAAACCCCCCATTACCCCTCCCACTGTAACACTGCCCCTACCACTCTGAGAAAAACCCCCATTACCCCTCCCACTGCAACACTGCCTCTTCCACTCTGTGAAAACCCCCCATTACCCCTCCCACTGTACCACTGCACATTTCAGTCTGTGAAAAATCCACCATTACCCCTCCAACTGCAACACTGCCCGTTCCACTCTGTGGAAAAATCCCCCATTACCCGTCCCACGGCACTACTGCCCCGTTCCATCGATCAAAAACTCCCCTTACCTCTCACACTGCAAGACTGCCCCTTCCACTCTGTCTTTAAACCCCGTTACTCCTCCCAATGCAACACAGCTCCTTCTAATCTGCCAAAATCCCCCATTAGCACTCCCACTGCAGCACTGCCCCTTTTAGTCTGTCAAAAATCCACCACTACCCCTCCCAGGGCAACATTGCCCCTTCCATCCTGTCTACAACCCCCATTACCCCTCCCTCTGTAAACCTGCCCCTTCCACTCTGTCAAAAACCCCCATTACCCCTCCCAATGCAACACGGCTCCTTCCAATCTGACAAAAACCCCCTATTACCCCTCCGTCTGCAACACTGCCCTTTCCACTCTGTCAAAAACCCCCCACTACCCCACTCACTGCAACACGGCTCCTTCCAGTCTGACAAAAAACCCCTTTACCCCTCTGATTGCCACTGCCCCTTCCACTGTGTCAAAAACCCCCATTATTCCTCCAATGCAACACGGCTCCTTCCACTCTGGAGAACCTCACCTTTCCCCTCCCACTGCAACACTGCCCCTTCCACTGTGTCAGAAACCCACATTACCCCTCCCACTGCACCACTGCCCATTTCAGTCTGTCAAAAATCCACCATTACCCCTCCAACTGCAACACTGACCGTTCAACTGTGTGGAAAAATCCTCCATTACCCGTCCCACGGCACTACTGCCCCGTTCCGTCTGTCAAAAACTCCCCTTACCTCTCCCACTGCAACACTGCCCCTTCCACTCTGTCTTCAACCCCCATTACCACTCCCACTGCAACACTGCCCCATCCATTCTGTCCAAAAACCCCATTACCCCTCTAACAGAAACACTGCCCCGTTCCGTCTGTCAAAAACTCCCCTTTCCCCTCCCACTGCAACACTGCCCCTTCCACTCTGTCTTCAACCCCCATTACACCTCCCAATGCAAAACGGCTCCTTCCAATCTGACAAAAAAAAACCCCATTACCCCTCCGAATGCAACACTGCCCCTTTCAGGCTGTCAGAAACCCCCATTAACCCTTCCACTGCAACACAGCCCCTTGCACTTTGTCAAAAATCCCCCTACCCCTCCCACCGCAACACTGCCGCTTCCACTCTGTCAAAAACCTCCATTGTCCCTCACAATGCAACCCTGCCCCTTCCACTCTGTCAACAACCCGTATTAACACTCCCACTCAACACTGCCGCTTCCACTCTGTCAAAAACCTCCATTGTCCCTCACAATGCAACCCTGCCCCTTCCACTCTGTCAACAACCCGTATTAACACTCCCACTCAACACTGCCCCTTCCACTCTGTCGAAAACCCCCATTACCCCTCGCACTGCAACCCTGCCCCTTCCATCTGTGAAAAACACCCATTACCCGGCCCCTTCCACTCTTAGAAAAATACCCATTACCCCTGCACATTGCAGCACTGCCCCTTCCACTCTCTCAAAAACCCCCAATACCCCTCCCATTGCAACACTTCCCTTTCAGTCTGTAAAAAACACCCATTACCCCTCCCACTGCAACACTGCCCTTTCCACTCTGTCAAAAACCCCCATTATCGGTCCCAATTCAACACTGCTCCTTCCAGCCTGACAAAAAACCCCCATTTCCCCTCTGAATGCAACACTGCCCCTACCACTCTGGAAAAACCCCCATTACCCCTCCCACTGTAACACTGCCACTTCCACTCTGTGAAAAACGCCCGTTACCCCTCCTACTGCAACACTGCCACTTCCATTGTGTGAGAAACACTCATTACCTCTCCCAGTGCACCACTGCCCATTTCCGTCTGTCAAAAATCCACCATTACCCCTCCAACTGCAACACTGCCACTTCCACTCTGTGGAAAAATCCTCCATTGCCCGTCCCACTGCACTACTGCCCCGTTCCGTTTGTCAAAAACTCCCCTTACCTCTCCCCCCGCAACACTGCCCCTTCCACTCTGCCTTCAAACCCCATTACCCCTCCCACTGCTACATTGCCCCTTCCATTCTGTCAAAAACCCCCCTTACTCCTCTAACTGCCCCGTTCCGTGTGTCAAAAATTCCCCTTTCCCCTCCCACTGCAACACTGCCCCTTCAACTCTGTCTACAACCCCCATTACCCCTCCCTCTGCAACACTGCCTCTTCCACTCTGTCAAAACCCCCATTACCCCTCCCAATGCGACAAGGCTCCTTCCAATCTGCCAAAATCCCCCATTAGACCTCCCACTGCAACACTGCCCCTTTCAGTCTGTCAAAAATCCACCATTACCCCTACCAGTGCAACACTGCCCCTTCCACTCTCTCAAAACCCCATTACCCCTCTAACAGAAACACTGCCCCATTCCATCTGTCAAAAACTCCCCTTTCTCCTCCCAATGCAACACGGCTCCTTCCACTCTGTCTTCAACCCCCATTACCCCTCCCACTTAACACTGCCCCATCCATTCGGTCAAAAACCCCCATTACCCCTCTAACTGCCCCGTTCCATCTGTCAAAAACTCCGCTTTCCCCTCCTACTGCAACACTGCCCCTTCCACTCTGTCAAAAACCCCCATTACCCCTCTAACTGCCCCGTTCCATCTGTCAAAAACTCCGCTTTCCCCTCCTACTGCAACACTGCCCCTTCCACTCTGTCAAAAACCCCCATTACCCCACCCAATGCAGCACCTTTCAGTGTGTCAAAAATACACCATTACCCCTCCCAGTGCAACACTGCACCTTCCACTCTGGAAAACCCCCCATTACCCCTCCCACTGTAACACTGCCCCTTCCACTCTGTGAAAAACCCGCATTACCCCTCCCACTGCAACACTGCCACTTCCACTCTGTCAGAAACCCTCATTACCCTTCCCACTGCAACACTGCCCATTTCAGTCTGTCAAAAATTGACCATTACTCCTCCAACTGCAACACTGCCCGTTCCACTGTGTGGAAAAATCCCCCATTACCCATCCCATGGCACTACTGCCCCGTTCCGTCTGTCAAAAACTCCCCTTACCTCTCCCACTGCAACACTGCCCCTTCCACTCTGTCTTCAACCCCCATTACCCCTCCGACTACAACACTGCTCCTTTCAGTCTGTCATAAACCCCCATTAACCCTTCCACTGCAACACAGCCCCTTGCACTTTGTCAAAAATCCCCCTTACCCCTCCCACCGCAACACTGCCGCTTCCACTCTGTCAAAAACCTCCATTGTCCCTCACAATGCAACCCTGCCCCTTCCACTCTGTCAAAAACCCCCACTACCCCACCCACTGCAACACGGCTCCTTCCAGTCTGACAAAAAAAACCCTTTACCCCTCTGATTGCCACTGCTCCTTCCACTGTGTCAAAAACCCCCATTATCCCTCCAATGCAACACGGCTCCTTCCACTCTGGAAAACCTCCCATTACCCCTCCCACTGTAACACTGCCCCTACCACTCTGTGAAAAACCCCCATTACCCCTCCCACTGCCACACTGCCCCTTACACTCTGTCAAACCCCCCATTACCCCTCCCAATGCAACACGGCTCCTTCCACTCTGCCATAATCCACCATTAGCCCTCCCACCTCACCACTGCCCCTTCCACTCTGTCAAAAAATCCCATTACTCCTCTAACAGAAACACTGCCCCGTTCCGTCTGTCAAAAACTCCCCTTTCCCCTCCCACTGCAACACTGCCCCTTCCACTCTGTCTCCAACACCCATTATCTCTCCCAATACAACACAGCTCCTTCCAATCTGACAAAAAAACCCCCATTACCCCTCCGACTGCAATACTGCCCCTTTCAGGCTGTCATAAACCCCCATTAACCCTTCCACTGCAACACAGCCCCTTGCACTTTGTCAAAAATCCCCCTTACCCCTCCCACCGCAACACTGCCGCTTCCACTCTGTCAAAAACCTCCATTGCCCCTCCCACTGCAACCCTGCCACTTCCACTCTGTCAACAACCCATATTAACCCTCCCACTGCAACACTGCCCCTTCCACTCTGTGAAAAACACCCATTACCCTGCCCCTTCCACTCTTTGAAAAATACGCATTACCCCTGCACATTGCAACACTGCCCCTTCCACTCTCTCAAAAATCCCCAATACCCCTCCCATTGCAACACTCCCCTTCCACTCTGTCAAAAACCCCCATTATCGGTCCCAATGCAACACTGCTCCTTCCAGCTTGACAAAAAACCCCCATTTCCCCTCTGATTTCAACACTGCACCTTCCACTCTGGAAAACCCCCCATTACCCCTCCCACTGTAACACTGCCCCTACCACTCTGGAAAACCCCCATTACCCCTCCCACTGTAACACTGCCACTTCCACTCTGTGAAAAACGCCCGTTACCCCTCCCACTGCAACACTGCTACTTCCACTGTGTTAGAAACCCTCATTACCCCTCCCAGTGCACCACTGCCCATTTCAGTCTGTCAAAAATCCACCATTACCCCTCCAACTGCAACACTGCCCCTTCCGTTGTGTCAAAAACCCACATTACCCCTTCCAGTGCACCACTGCCCCTTTCTGTCTGTCAAAAACCCCAATTAACACTTCCACTGCAACACAGCCCCTTGCACTCTGTCTTCAACTCCCATTACCCCTCCCACTTCAACACTGCCCCATCCATTCGGTCAAACACCCCCATTACCCCTCTAACTTCCCCGCTCCGTCTGTCAAAAACTGCCCTTTCCCCTCCCACTGCGACACTGCCCCTTCCACTCTGTCGAAAACCCCCATTAACCCTCGCACTGCAACCCTGCCCCTTCCATCTGTGAAAAACACCCATTACCCGGCCCCTTCCACTCTTAGAAAAATACCCATTACCCCTGCACATTGCAACACTGCCCCTTCCACTCTCTCAAAAACCCCCAATACCCCTCCCATTGCAACACTTCCCTTCCAGTCTGTAAAAAACACCCATTACCCCTCCCACTGCAACACTGCCCTTTCCACTCTGTCAAAAACCCCCATTATCGGTCCCAATTCAACACTGCTCCTTCCAGCCTGACAAAAAACCCCCATTTCCCCTCTGAATGCAACACTGCCCCTACCACTCTGGAAAAACCCCCATTACCCCTCCCACTGTAACACTGCCACTTCCACTCTGTGAAAAACGCCCGTTACCCCTCCTACTGCAACACTGCCACTTCCACTGTGTTAGAAACCCTCATTACCACTCCCACTGCACTACTGCCCCGTTCCGTCTGTCAAAAACTCCCCTTACCTCTCCCACTGCAACATTGCCCCTTCCACTCTGCCTTCAACCCCCATTACCCCTCCCACTGCTACACTGCCCCTTCCATTCTGTCAAAAACCCCCATTACCCCTCCCAATGCAACACGGCTCCTTCCAATCTGCCAAAATGCCCCATTAGCCCTCCCAATGCAACACTGCCCCTTTCAGTCTGTCAAAAATCCACCATTACCCCTCCCAGTGCAACACTGCCCCTTCCACTCTGTCAAAAACCCCCATTACCCCTCTAACTGCCCCGTTCCGTCTGTCAAAAACTCCCCTTTCCCCTCCCACTGCTACACTGCCCCTTCCACTCTGTCTACAACCCCCATTACCCTTCCCTCTTCAAACCTGCCCCTTCTACTCTGTCAAAAACCCCCATTACCCCTCCCAATGCAACACGGCTCCTTCCAATCTGACAAAAAACTCCCATTCCCCCTTCCACTGCAACACAGCCCCTTGCACTTTGTCAAAAATTCCCCTTACCCCTCCCACCGCAACACTGCCGCTTCCACTCTGTCAAAAAGCTCCATTGCCCCACCCACTGCAACCCTGCCCCTTCCACTCTGTCAACAACCCGCATTAACCTTCCCACTGCAACACTGCCCCTTCCACTATGTCAAAAACCCCCATTACCCCTCCCACTGCAACCCTGCCCCTTCCACTCTGTGAAAAACACCCATTACCCGCCCCCTTCCACCCTTAGAAAAATACCCATTATCCCTGCACATGACAACACTGCCCTTCCCACTCTGTCAAAAACCCCCACTATCGGTCCCAATGCAACACGGCTCCTTCCAGCCTGACAAAAAAACCCCATTTCCCCTCTGATTGCAACACTGCACCTTCCAGTCTGGAAAACCCCCCATTACCCCTGCCACGGTAACACTGCCCCTACCACTCTGGAAACCCCCATTACCCCTCCCACTGTAACACTGCCCCTTCCACTCTGTGAAAAACCCCCGTTACCCCTCCCACTGCACCACTGCCCATTTCAGTCTGTCAAAAATCCACCATTACCCCTCCAACTGCAACACTGCCCTTGCGTCGTGTCAAAAACCCACATTAACCCTTCCAGTGCACCACTGCCCCTTTCTGTCTGTCAAAAACCCCAATTAACCCTTCCACTGCAACACAGTCCCTTGCACTTTGTCAAAAAACCCCTTATCGCTCCCACCGCGACACTGCCGCTTCCACTCTGTCAAAAACCTCCATTACCCCTCCGACTGCTACACTGCCATTGCTACCCTGTCAAACGTCCACGTTACACCTCCCCAGTGCAACCCTGCCCCTTCCACTCTGTCCAAAACAAACAGTGCTCTTGCCACGGCACCACTGCTCCTTCCACTCTGTCGAAAACCCATGTTAACCCTCCCTCTGCAAAACTTCGGCTTGCACTCTTTCAAAGAACACCATTACCCTCCCACTGCATCATTGCCCCTTCCACACTGTCAAAAACACCCATTAACCCTCCCATTGCAACATTGCCCCTTCCACTTAGTCGAAAACCCCCAATACCCCTCCCACTGTAACACTGCCCCCTCACTGTCAAAAACACCCATCACCCCTCCCATTGCAACACTGCCCATTCCACTCAGTCAAAAACCTCCATTACCATTACTCTAACTGATACGACACTCCCGGTTACCTCCAGAAGGGAACTCCAGATTTCCCCCAGCAGAAAACACCCGAGTATCCCCACCACCACACTGCTGATTCCCGTTCCACCGCGACACTCCTGATTCCTGTTCCACCACGACACTCCTGATTCCCACTCTACTGCGACACTCCTTATTCCCACTCTACCGTGACACTCCTGATTCCACCTCCACCGCAACACTCCTGATTCCCACGCTACCGCAACACTCCTGATTCCCACTCCACCGCGACACTCCTGATTCCCCCTCCACCGCGACACTGCTGATTCTGGCTTCCCCCACGTCCATGGTGCCATTGACTGTACACATGCGGCCATCAAGGCGCCAGCGGTTCATCTGGGTGCTTTTGTCAACAGGAAGGGATTTCATTCCACGAATGTGAGATAATGTGTGACCATAGGATGCAGATTCTGCAATCTGTGCAAGGTACCCTGGCAGTTCCCATGACATGTACATCCTGAGACACTCCCAGGTGCTGAGGCTCTTAGCTGCTCCAGCCCGGCTAGATGGATGGTGTCTGGGTGACAAGGGCTATCCCTTGAAAAGTGGCTCATGACGCCTCTTTGCCACCCAAGAACAGAGGTGGAGCAGCAGGACAACAGGAGCTATGCCTCCACAAGGGTGGTGTGGAAAGGACCATCAGTATTCTCCAGATGCGCTTCCGATGCCTGGACTGTTCATGGGGTGCACTCCAGTGCCCTCCAGAGTGGGTGTCACTGATAGTGGTTGCATGTTGCGCTCTACACAATCTGACACTGGCAAGTGGGGACCCACTGGAGGAAGAGGATCTTGATGCAGCTGCACAGGCCACAGATGAGCACGGTGAGGAGAACGCTGAGGGTGTGGAGCCAGACCTCGGTAACCTCCAGGGAGGCAGAGATGCTTTGGTCCAACGCTCCTTCAACTAGGCTGCCAAATAAGAACTGCCACTTCATGCCAGGGCTGCTGCCTCCATCATGGATCACAAAAATGACCCTTTCCTTGACCCCCAAGATACACTCAGTGTTTGTGCAATATAGGTTTAAGCCACCCATGTCCAGCATAACATACTGGCCTACCCTGCACCTGCAAAATAAATGAAGCATACTCAGGCCAATAACACAAAAACAAATTTAATTTTATGCTGGAACTCACATAGTCTTGAACAGAAAAAAAACGGTGTTGGTAGTCACACCATTAAGAAAAGAAAAACAAAACTGAGGAGCAAAAGATGACCCATGACTACCTCTTGTGCTTAAGGTGCTTTAAACTTATGTTTGCGGGTGCTGCATCTTGGTGCTCCGCCCTCACTGGCACCGGCATTGGAGACAGCCTGTTGACTTTGCTGTCCCGTTGATTTTGATGACCTTGGCTGTCATCCCCTGGCCAGTGGAGCCTGTGCCTGGGACGGAGCGGCCAGTCCTACGGGTGGCATCTCCCCAGTTGCCTCAGCCTCATCAGATGCCACGGTCACTGGCAGAGGGGTGGAGGAGCTGCTGCCATCATCCAGAGTGCCCTGAGAGGAGCCCACAGAGACAACAAGCAGCTCATGCGCCAATGTGAGGTCGCTCTGGACCTCCCTGCACACCCATTGATGGATGGGCACTTGGTTGAGATACTGGGTGCCCCATCCATCTCACACACGAACACTGACCACTGACCACCAGTGCTTGTGTGAGGGCTTGCAGGTCCGGGCGCAACCCCAGGAACCCCTCACTCTGTTCCTGGAGCTGCCTCTCTATGAGAGTTGACACTCCATGGAAGAGGCATTGCGCTCAGCCATGAGGGTCAATGAGGTGCTCACATTCCACATGGACTCCTCCATCATGGAGACCATAGTATGCATATCCTTTGGATCTCTGCCGGATCCTCCCACACACCCCGCCTAATGGATGCCTCCAGAGGCCCATCATCAGCCTTCAACTGAGCATCGTCCTGGTCTCCAGCAGCCCTCTGACTGCCGGTGCCCTAGGCACTCACTGCCTCCACCTGCTCCTCAAGTGAGTGTGAAGTGCCCTCACCAATGTGCACCGAGATACTAGCCGCTGAACTAATTCCCACTGAGGTGCTGGTATCTGTGCTGGTGCCTGCTTCAGAGAGCGGATGTGGAAAGCTCCAAGGTCCTCCAGCGTCAGGGGTGGCCCTTCAGAGTCCAGGGAGCTAACACCTGCTGGTGAACCTAAAAGGGAGAAGAAGGACATGTCATTAGTTAAAGTCATCACGCTGTCACTGTGCAAGCCAGGCACCCTGGTGAGACAATGGAGATCTGCATCATGGTGCCCTGGCCTTTCAATGGTCAATGGGGACTCCAGGTTTGAGGCTCCCATCAATGAAGAGACTATACTAGGATTGTTGCACAAGCTGAAATTCTTACCTCAGTGCACTGCACTCTTATCTTTGGCTGACAACTCAGCCTCACCATGGCCGCTTGACCGAGGTGCATGGCGCCTCTCAAGCTTCAAGACCTCCTGCAAGGACAGAGGAACATTGATTAGTCCACTCTGTACCTGCAGCACCATTGCAGCTTGGCCAGTCCCACCTGAGGAACATTTTGCAGGGCAGATGATGACCTTCCCTGGGAGCCTTCCTGGGGCTGCCTGGGCCGTCTTTAAATAGGGTGCCGGCTCACCATTGGACAGGCCCCCGTCCCTGCTCAGCCCTTCCCGGCCGGTGACGAGCCGTGTTTCACACAGGGTGGGCCCTAATTGGCCCACCAGCTTGAAATTGCATTCGGGCCCCAATTGCAGGAGGCAGTCAGATTTCCAACCGCCCCTGCTTACCCCTAATGAGGGCAAAATTCTGCCCATTGTTTCTGCCCCTCTCTGAAATTTTCCTACATATTTGCTTTTCTCTCTCCCTCTGACTATTTGGAGATCTATAGTATTCTCCCAGCAGTGCGATTTTCCCCTTTTCATTCCTCAGTTCATCCAATATGGCCTTGTTTGATAATCCTCCTAGCATCCCTCTTCACATTTGCGATTGCTTCTTTAACCAATATTTCAAATCTCCTCCATCTTTACCCCCACCCCCAACCTGTCAGAAATCCCTGTAACCAGAAATGTTGAGTTGCCATTTTTGTCTCATCTGAACCCTCACCTGCCTTTCTTAGTTGAAAGCCTATCTATAGTTCCGGCTATTGGAATACCTCCCTCTTTTCTCATTGTTGGTGCCAGTGCTTTATAAATTGAAACCCCTGTTTCCCACATTCTTTGTGGCACAAATTCAACTCTCTGAAGGCAAATGTGTCACTGGTTACAGTGCCATGACATCATGGTCTCCTGGACATTGAGCGGTCCAGAGAGGAACTTTGCTGAGATTTTTCCTTAAATTGGTCTTAGTGGTATTTCTCTGTATTTCATATGGCTCCCCCAGGACACAGTATGGATAGTCTTGTGGTTGGTGGAGGGTTAAGAATGGCCCTGCTCCCGTAGTGTATTGAAAATTGCATTGTGCATTTTGTCCACTTAAAGGCTACCATGTTGTTATACTAGTAGAGGGAATCTAGAGGAAGAATAAAGGAATCTATGTTTAAGCAGCACGTGCAGTTCTGATTCTGAATGTTTCTTGCTGAATCTTACTGCTTGTTCCAAAGAACTTTGCACCCTGCCATTCCCCCAATGTTGTAACCTCCTCCAGTCCTGCAACCCTCTCAAATACACTCCTGCAATTCTTACACTTTTCTATTTTTGTTACACTATTGAAAGTCATACATTTAGCTGTTTAGGCCCTCAGCTCTGGAATTTCCTCCCTAAACTACCTCACCCCTTCACCTTTCTTTCCTCAGCACTGGGGATGTGTCAGATCCTTGGTAACTGGTTGCACCATGCGTTGAGATTGAGCACTGGGAACAGCTGCGGTTTGCCATTTGTGTGGGTATCCACTTATGACTGTGGTCTGCTCCTGACTCCCAGAGATAAGGCCTGCAGGATATGTTGTAATCAATTTTTCTCAATCACTCACTCTGCTTCAAGTGGCCTGATTTCTGTTACCCACAACATGAATCCCAAGTTAAAACTTAAATCAAATGGTTGCACTTTGTTATAACACTGCAGCTTCCTGCAGCAAGAAAATTGTCTTTAATGGTTTACTGCCTACCATTTCAGGTTTTTCAACCATGTATTTGATGATTTGAGTTAAAAAAAAATCTGGATTAAAGAACTGACACCAGTAAAAGTGACCATGAATCTTTGGATTGTTGCCAAAACCCAGCTAATTCACTGATGTCCTTATTCTAGATACCCAGGGTAATGCTCTGTGGACCTGGGTTCAAATCCCACCATGGTAGGTGGTGAAATCTGAATTCAATAAAAATCTGGAATTAAAAGTCTGATGATGACCACAAAACTATTGTCGATTGTTGTAAAAATCCATCTGGTTCACTAATGCCATTTAGGGAAGGAAATCTGCCATCCTTACCTGGCCTGCCTACATGTCTACATGTGACTCCAGATCCACAGCAATGTGATTGACTCTTAAATGCCCTCTGAATTAGGGATGGGCAATAAATTCCAGCAATGCCCACACCCCATAAAAACATTGAAAAAAACACTATCACCTTCTCAGGTTAACTAGGGATGGGCAATAAATGACAAAATTGTCAGCTTCTGAGAACTGTGTCAAAACAATATAATCCAATAAATTTTAAGGTCAATCATTGAACGACTCTTCTTAAAAAATTAAAGAAAGAAAGTACACACATGTTTTGAGGGACTAAATTATGAGGACAAAAATTTTAATTGATGAGAACAGGTTGCATGTAACTCTTTTGAGAGTCAACCAATTAAACTAAATCAACAAAATAAGGGATAAAGCAAACACAGCCCCTAAGTCAGGTCAACTGTAAATCTAAGGACAAAGTTTAAAGGAAACTTACAAACATTAAACCAAAATGTGGTTAAAGGGGTCAATAAAACACCCGAGTTCCCGCGGTGCCAACCGAGCACGGAAGGCCTCGAGAGTGCCGGCAGACACCGCGTGCTCCCTCTCCAGGGACACCTGGCCGTGAATGTAGCCGCAGAAGACGGACAAACAATCGGGCGGGACTCCCCCCTCGATCGCCCGCTGCCTAGACCTGTTAATGGCCAACTTGGCCAGGCCCAGGAGCAGGTTCACGAGGAGGTCTAGATCAGGAGTGTGGGACTGAAGTGTAAACAAAACATTAATAAAAGGTTTTTCAAGTAACTGAAAAGGGAGTGCAGCCTACCACACCCTATATAAGCATGGTCCACGGTTCCACAAGACCACAAAAAGGGCAGGTGTCCCGGGAGTCTGTGAACCTACACGTTATCCAGTTGTAGGGGACTGCTGCGTGCAACACCCTCCAACCTAGGTCCACGATGGAAAGCGGGGGGCCACCACCGTAGAGGCCCTCCCATCGGGCACCTCTGCTGCCAGATGGCAACAAGGCATGCCAGGGCGTGTCCGGGCGGTGGGTGAGGGCAAGAAAATGAAAGGTGTGCAGCAGCAGTCCGTACAGAAAGCTCCTCCGCTCCGTGCCAAATGGCACGGAGGGCATGTACCCGAGGTGGCTCATATTGCAGGGCTCCGGCACCCGAGGGAGGGTTCAGGGCTTGGGAACAATGTGGAATTCTGTCCGAACAGGGGAACGTTCAGGCGTAAGACCACCGCGCACCTGGGCCTCCTCGAGACCTAAAATTACATTGGGTCCGAGCATGACCGTCCTTAGGTCTTGGATGGCATCGGCCGCGAGCCGGACACTCACAGATACACGACGCGCCAACTCTTGCAGGAGCATCCGGCCCAATCCTCTGCCACCCAGCACATCCCCGATCCTGGTCACCCCTGCAGCCACAGCCTTTCTCTCTGCCAGCCACTGAAAAGGACGGAGGGGCGGAATCCTGAGCAGCAGCTCTCTGACGATTACCGCCATTCCTGATGGGGAGAGCTGCGCGCGAGGCAACCATGTTCCAGACTTTGATCAGGTCCTGGTAAAAGATGGGCAACGCCTGCAAGGAGCCACCGAGGCCCCTCTGCTCTATAAACAGGAGGCATAATTCAGGCTGTGCACCTGGCAGAAGAAATACGTCGTCAGGGCACACCATCTCAGAGGGGGCTCGACGTAAAGGTGTCGCTGCAGGGTCTGAAGGCGGAAAGTCGCCACCTGTGTGCGTAGGCACACTAGCTCCTGACCACTGTCCCTTAGCGGGAGACTCAGAACCTCAGCAGCGACCCAGTGCAATCTTTAGTCCCAGAAGAAGTCGACTAGCATTCTCTGGATTTTTGCGACTAAGTCCAGGGGAGGGGTCAAAGTGACCAGCCGCTACCACAACATGGCAGCGATCAGCTGGTTAGGTTGCATGTAACTCTTTGAGTCAACCAGTTAAACGAAATCAACAGAATAAGGGATAAAGCAAACACAGCCCCTAAGTCAGGTCAGCTGTAGAACCAAGGACAAAGTTTAAAGGAAACTGACAAACATTAAACCAAAATGTGGTTAAGGCGTCGATAAAACACTCCAGTCCCCCCGGTGCCCACCGAGCACGAAGGCCTCGAGAGTGCCGGCAGACACCGCATGCTCCCTCTCCAGGTGCATGCGGCTGCGAATGTAGCCGCGGAAGAGGGACAAACAATCGGGCGGGACGACCCCCTTGATTGCCTGCTGCCTGGACTTGTTAATGGCCAACTTGGCCAGGCCCAGGAGCAGGTTCATGAGGAGGTTCTCCTCCTTCCCGGCCCCCCTCCACACCGGGTGTCCATAGATCAGGAGCGTGGGGCTGAAGTGCAAACAAAACAGTAACAAAATGTTTTTTAAATAACTGAAAAGGGAGTGCAGCCTACCACACCCTATATAAGCATGGTCCACGGACTCCACAAGACCACAAAAAGGGCAGGTGTCCTGGGAGTCCGTGAACCTATACATTCTCCGATTATAGGGGACTGCTGCATGCAACACCCTCCAACCCTGGTCCCCGATAGAAAGGGGGAGAAGGACACCTCCATAGAGGGCCTCCCATCAGGTGCCTCCACCGCCGGACGGCAACAAGACAAACCAGGGCGTGTCCAGGTGGCGGACAGGGCGAGAAAATGGAAGGTGTGCAGCAGCAGTCCTTACAGAAAGCTCCTCCACACTGTGCCAAATGGCACGGAGGACATGTCCCCGAGGTGGCTCATATTGCAGGGGCACCAGCACCCGATGGAGGGTTCGGGGATTTGGGCCAATGTGGAATTCCGTCTGAACAGGGGAACATTCAGGCGGAAGACCACCACGCACCTGGGCCACCTCGAGACCTAAAATTACATTGGGTCCGAGCATGACCGTCCTTAGGTCTTGGATGGCATCTGCAGTGAGCTGGACACTCTCAGACCCGCGATGCGCCAACTCATGTGGGAAGGTTGCATGTAACTCTTTTGGAGTTAAAACAATTAAACTAAATTAACAAAGTAAGAGATAAATCAAGCACAGCCCCTAATTCAGGTCAGCCGTAAAACTAAGGACAAAGTTTAAAGGAAACTTACAAACATTAAACCAAAATGTGACTAAAGGGATCAATAAAACACCCCAGTCCCCGCGGTGCCCACTGAGCACGGAAGGCCTCGAGAGTGCCAACAGACACCGTGTGCTCCCTCTCCAGGGACACCCGGCCACGAATGTAGCCACGGAAGAGGGACAAACAATCGGGCAGGACTCCCCCGTCGATCGCCTGCTGCCTGGACCTGTTAATGGCCAACTTGGCCGTGCCCAGGAGCAGGTTCACGAGGAGATCCTCCTCCTTCCCGGCCCCCCTTCCGCACCGGGTGTCCATAGATCAGGAACATGGGGCTGAAGTGCAAACAGTAACAAAAGGTTTTTTAAATAACTAAAAAGGGAGTGCAGCCTACCACACCCTATATAAGCATGGTCCATGGACTCCACAAGACACAAAAAGGGCAGGTGTCCTGGGAGTCCGTGAACCTATACATTCTCCGATTGTAGGGGACTGCTGCATGCTCCAACCCAGGTCCCCGATAGAAAGTGGGAGGACACCTCCGTAGAGGGCCTCTCATTGGGGGCCTCTGCCGCCGGACGGCAACAAGGCACGCCAGGCCGTGTCCGGGCGGTGGACGAGGGCGAGAAAATGGAAGGTGTGCAGCAGCAGTCCGTAAAGAAAGCTCCTCCGTGCCGTGCCAAATGTCACAGAGGGCATGTCCCCGAGGCAGCTAATATTGTGGGGGCACCAGCACCCGAGGGAGGGTTCGGGGCTTGGGGCCAATGTGGAATTCCGTCCGAACAGGGGAACGTTCAGCAGGAAGACCACCGCGCACCTGGGCCACGTTGAGACCTGAAATAACATTGGGTCCGAGCACGACCGTCCTTAGGTCTTGGATGGCATCGACTGCGAGCTGGACACTCACAGAAGCGCGATGTGCCAACTCTGCGGGAGCATCCAGCCCAATCCTCCGCCACCCAGAACGTCCCCGATCCTGGTCACCCCGGCAGCCACAGTCCTCCTCCCCGCCAACCACTGAAAAGGACGGAGGGGCGGATTCCTGAGCAGCGGCTCTCTGACGATAGCCGCTACTCCTGACAGGGGAGAGCTGCGTCGCGAGGCGACCATGTTCCAGACTTTGATTAGGTCCTGGTAAAAGACGGGCAATGCCTGCAAGGAGCCACCGAGACCCCTCTGTTCTATAAACAGGAGCTGCACGTCATAATTCAGGCTGTGCACCTGATGGAAGAAATACGTCGTCAGGGCACAGCATCTCAGAGGAGGCTCAACGTAAAGGTATCGCTGCAGGGTCTGAAGGCAGAAAGTCACCACCTGTGTGCGTAGGCACACTGGCGCCTGACCGCCCTCCCTAAGCGGGAGACTCAGAACCTCAGCAGTGACCCAGTGCAATCTTTTGTCCCAGAAGAAGTCGACCAACATTCTCTGGATTTTTGTGACAAAGTCCGGGGGGAGGTGGTGTCAAAGTGACCAGCCAATACCACAACATGACGGTGATCAGCTGGTTTATGACCAGGACTCGAACCCGGTAAGACAGCACTCGGAGCAGTCCTGTCCAGCACCGCAGGTGAGCGGTGACTTTCGTCTCCAGTTCCTGCCGGTTTGCCGGCCAGGATTCCTCAGCAGGGCAGAGATGGACCCCCAGGTAGAGGATGCTGGTCCTGCTTCAGGTGAAAGGCCTGTGCTCCTCGGGTAGGGGATCCATCTGCCACGGGCCGACCAGGAGTCCAGAACATTTAAAATATGGAACGCTTCACGAATTTGCGTGTCATCCTTGCGCAGGTGCCATGCTAATATTCTCTGTATCGTTCCCATTTTAGTATATGTGCTGCTGAAGCGAGCACACCAAGAGGAGTAGATGGAGTTACGATCAGCCATGATCTTATTGAATAGGCTCCAGGGGACCCAGTGATCTCCTGCTGTTCTGGTATTGATAAATTGGTATATGTAATACTATTGAGAGACACATGGGTAACTCTTTTGGAGTTAAACCAATTATACTAAATTAACAAAATAAAGGATAAATCAAGCACAGCCCCTAAGTCAGGTCAGCTGTAAAACCAAGGACAAAGTTTAAAGGAAACTTACAAACATTAAACCAAAATGTGATTAAAAGGGTCAATAAAACACCCCAGTCCCCGCGGTGCCCACTGAGCACGGAAGGCCTCGAGAGTGCCGGCAGACACTCTCCCTCTCCAGGGACACCCGGCCACGAACGTAGCCGCGGATAGGGACAAACAATCGGGCGGGACTCCCCCCTCGATCGCCCGCTGCCTGGACCTGTTAATGGCCAACTTGGCCAGGCCCAGGAGCAGTTTCACGAGGAGGTCCTCCTCCTTCCCGACCCCCTTTTGCACCGGGTGTCCATAGATCAGGAGCGTGGGACTGAAGTGCAAACAAAACAGTAACAAAAGATTTTTTAAATAACTAAAAAGGGAGTGCAGCCTACTACACCCTATATAAGCGTGGTCCACGGACTCCACAAGACCACAAAAAGGGCAGGTGTTTTGGGAGTCCATGAACCTAAACATTCTCCGATTATAGGGGACTGCTGCATGCAACACCCTCCAACCCAGGTCCCCGATAGAAAGTGGGAGCACACTTCCGTAGAGGGCCTCCCATCGGGTGCCTCTGCCGTCGGACGGCAACAAGGCACGCCAGGGTGTGTCCGGGCGGCGGACAGAGGTGAGAAAATGAAAGGTGTGCAGCAGCAGTCCGTACAGAAAGCTCCTCCACGCCATGCCAAATGGCACGGAAGGCATGTCCCTGAGGCGGCTCATATTGCGGGGCTCTGGCACCCGATGGAGGGTTCAGGGCTTGGGGCCAATGTGGAATTCCGTCTGTGCAGGGGAACATTCAGCAGGAAGACCACCGCGCACCTGGGCCACCTCGAGACCTAAAAAAATATAGGGTCCGAGCACGACTGTCCTTAGGTCTTGGATGGCATCAGCTGTGAGCTGGACAGTCACAGACGCGCGATGCACCAACTCCTGCTGGAGCATCCAGCCCAGTCCTCCGCCACCCAGAACGTCCCCGATCCTGGTCACCCCGGCAGCCGCAGCCCTCCTCTCCACCAGCCACTGAAAGGGACGGAGGGGCAGATTCCTGAGCAGCGGCTCTCTGACAATCACCGCTACTCCTGATGGGGGAGAGCTGCGTCGCAAGGCGACCATGTTCCAGACTTTGATCAGGTTCTGGTAAAAGACGGGCAACGCCTGCAAAGAGCCACCGAGGCCCCTCTGCTCTATAAACAGGAGCTGCACGTCATAATTCAGGCCGTCACCTGACGGAAGAAATACATCGCCAGGGCACACCATCTCAGAGGAGGCTCAATGTAAAGGTATCGCTGCAGGGTCTGAAGGCGGAAAGTCGCCACCTATGTGCATAGGCACACTAGCACCTGACCGCCCTCCCTAAGTGGGAGACTTCAGCAGCGACCCAATGCAATCTTTAGTCTCAGAAGAAGTCGACTAACATTCTCTGGATTTTTGTGACAAAGTCCGGGGGAGGGGTCAAAGTGACCAGCCGATAGCACAACATGGTGGCGATCAGCTGGTTTATGACCAGGACTTGACCCCGGTAAGACAGCACTCAGAGCAGTCCTGTCCAGCGCTGCAGGTGAGCGGTGACTTTTGTCTGCAGTTCCTGCCAGTTCACTGGCCAGGATTCCTCAGCAGGGCAGAGATGGACCCCCAGGTAGAGGATGCTGGTCCTCAGGTAGGGGATCCATCTGCCACGGGCCGACCAGGTGTCCAGAACATTTAAAATATGGAACGCTCCACGAACTTGCGTGTCATCCTTGCGCAGGGGCCATGCTAATCTTCTCTGTATCGTTCCAATTTTAGTATATGTGCTGCCGAAGCGAGTACACCAAGAGGAGTAGATGGAGTTAAGATCAGCCATGATCTAATTGAATAGGCTCCAGGGGAAAAAGTGACCTCCTGCTGTTCTGGTATTGATAAATTGGTGTATTTAATACTATTGAGAGACACTTGGGTAACTCTTTCAAGTTAAAACAATTAAACTAAATTAGCAAAATTAGGATAAATCAAGCACAGCCCCTAATTCAGGTCAGCTGTAAAACTAAGAACAAAGTTTAAAGGAAACTTACAAACTTTAAACCAAAATATGATTAAAGGGGTCAATAAAGCACCCCAGTCCCCGAGGTGCCCACCGAGCACGGAAGGCCTCGAGAGTGCCGTCAAACACCGCGTGCTCCCTCTCCAAGGATACCCGGCCGCGAACGTAGCCGCGGAAGAGGGACAAACAATCGGACGGGATTCCTCTGTCGATCACCCGCTGCCTGGACCTGTTAATGGCCAACTTGGCCAGGCCCAAGAGCAGGTTCACGAGGAGGTCCTCCTCCTTCCCGACCCCCTTCCGTGCCGGGTGTCCATAGATCAGGACCGTGGGGCTGAAGTGCAAACAAAACATTAATAAAAGGTTTTTCAAATAACTAAAAAGGGAGTGCAGCCTACAACACCCTATATAAGCATGATCCACGGACTCCACAAAACCACAAAAAGGGCAAGTGTCCCGGGAGTCCGTGAACCTACACATTCTACGATTATAAGGGACTGCTGCATGCAATACCCTCCAACCCAGGTCCCCGATAGAAAGGGGGAGTACACCTCCGTAGAGGGCCTCCCATCGGGGGCCTCCACCGCCGGACGGCAACAAGGCACGCCAGGGCGTGTCCGGACGGCGGACACGGGCGAGAAAATGGAAGGTGTGCAGCAGCAGTCCATACAAAAAGCTCCTCTTTGCCGTGCCAAAAGGCACAGAGGGCATGTCCCCGAGGCGGCTCATATTGTGGGGCATCAGCACCCGAGGGAGGGTTTGGGGCTTGGGGCCAGTGTAGAATTCCGTCCGAACAGGGGAACGTTAAGCAGGAAGACCACCACGCACCTGGGCACCTTGAGACCTAAAATTACTTCAGGTCCAAGCATGACCAACCTTAGGTCTTGGATGGCATCGGCTGCGACCTGGACACTCACAGACGCGCGACGCGCCAACTCCTGCGGGAGCATCCAGCCCAGTCCTCCGCCACCCAGCATGTCCCCGATCCTGGTCACCCTGGCAGCCACAGCCCTTCGCTCCGCCAACCATTGAAAAGGATGGAGGGGCGGATTCCTGAGCAGCGGCTCTCTGACGATAGCCGCTACTCCTGACGGGGGAGAGCTGCGTCGCGAGGCGACCATGTTCCAGACTTTGATCAGGTCCTGGTAAAAGACGGGCAACGCCTGCAAGGAGTCACCGAGGCCCCTCTGCTCTATAAACAGGAGCTGCACGTCATAATTCAGGCCGTGCACCTGACGGAAGAAATACATCGCCAGGGCACACCATCTTGGAGGAGGCTCGACATAAAGGTATCGCTGCAGGGTCTGAAGGCGGAAAGTCGCCACCTGCGTGCGTAGGCACACTAGCGCCTGACCGCCCTCCCTAAGCGGGAGACTCAGAACTTCAGCAGCGACCCAGTGCAATCTTTTGTCGCAGAAGAAGTCGACTAACAATTTATGGATTTTTGTGACAATGTCCGGGGGAGGGGTCAAAGTGACCAGCCAATACCACAACATGACGGCGATCAGCTGGTTTATGACCAGGACTTGACCCCAGTAAGACAGCACTCGGAGCAGTCCTGTCCAGTGCTGCAGGCGAGCGGTGACTTTTGTCTCCAATTCCTGCCAGTTCGCTGGCCAGGATTCCTCAGCGGGGCAGAGATGGACCCCCAGGTAGAGGATGCTGGTCCTTGGGTAGGGGATCCATCTGCCACGGGCCGACCAGGAGTCCAGAACATTTAAAATATGAAACGCTTCACGAATTTGCATGTCATCCTTGCGCAGCGGCCATGCTAATCTTCTCTGTATCGTTCCAATTTTAGTATATGTGCTGCCGAAGCGAGCACACCAAGAGGAGTAGATGGAGCCATGATCTAAATGAATAGGCTCCAGGGGACCCAGTGACCTCCTGCTGTTCTGGTATTGATAAATTGGTGTATTTAATACTATTGAGAGACACTTGGTTAACTGCACATAGTTTAAAACTGGGATAATTTAATGATGGTCCCATCACTGGTTCCCACACCTGCCACCTGCAACAGCATGCTTGAAGGGCTAGCTGGAAATAATTTACGAAGTGTGGCAGGCAGTTCACAGATTAACCTCTTTGTAAAATGGCAGAATGTGCATGTGATTGGAAAATTAACTTCAATATGGATAAGTGGGAGGTGGTGCATTTTTGTAGGAGGAATAAGGAAGCCACATATTCCTTGGTAATAAAAGCCTAGAGATACAAAGGGATCTAGGGGAATAGATATAGAAGTCACTAAAACCCCTAAAACTAGCATTGCAGGTTAACGGGATTATAAAACAAGCAAACCTCTGGATTGGAAGGTAAGAAATATAACATCGCTATTCAAGAATGAGGGATAGAGAAAGCAGGGAACCACAGGCCAGTTAGCCTAACATCAATCTTTGGAAAGTGCTGGAATCTATTATTAAGGAAGTCTTAACGATATGCTTAGAAAATTAGGCTGAGCATGATTTTGCAAAAGGAAAATTATGTTTGACAAATTTATTAGACTTTTTAAGGATGTAACTAATCGGGTAGATAAAGGGCAACCTGTAGATATAGGATACTAGGGTTTCCAAAAGGCAATCAATAATGTGCCACACAAAAGGTTAATACACAAGATAAGGGTGCATGGAGTCAGGGGTGATATAAGCATGGATAGAGGATTGGTTAATGGAGAGGAAGCAGAGAGTAGGGATAAATTAGGTATTTTCAAGTTGGCAAGCTGTAACTAGTTGAGTGCCGCAAGGATCAGTGCTGGGGCTTCAGCTATTTACAATCTATATTATTGACTTAGACAAAAAAAAAAGAGAATAATGTATCCAAGTTTGCTGACAGTACAAAGCTAGGTGCAAATTTGAGGTGTGAGGAAGACAAAGAAATTGCAAAGAGACAGATGGGTTAAGTAAGATGACAGATGGGGTATAATGTGGTAAGAGTAAAGTTATTCACTGTATAGTAAGAATGAAAAAGCAGGATATTTTTTAAAAGACATGAAACTTCTAAATATTGATGTTCAGAAAGACTTGGGTGTATTCGTACAAGGAACAAAGTTAGTATGCAGGTACAACAAGAGTCTTTCAGAGTGAGGGAATAAGGAAGGGGGGATGGGACTAAGGGGAAAGCTGTTAGAGAGGGAACAGAGCAATGGGGGATGGGATAGAGGGGAGATTATGTCAGAGGGAACAGGGGCGATTGGACTGGGGAGAGTCCTTCAGAGAGAGGGAACAGCGATGATGAGACTGAGGGGAGAGTCTTTGAGAGAGGGAACATGGTGAAAGGGGGATGGGACAGAGGGGAGAGTCCTTCAGAAAGAGGGAATGAGCGATTGGACTGAGGGGAGAGTCCTTCAGAGAGAGGGAGCACGGGCGATGGAGAATTAGGACAGGGGATTGGAAATGCGATGAGGTCTCTCAGAGTGAGGGCACGTAGCCTAAATACTAAATCATTTGTAACATTAAACCTCATGCCAACCATAACACTAACCCTATACCTAACTTCAACCCTAATCTTACCCCATCTCTAATTCTAACCCTAAAACTTAAACCCAAGCCTAACACCAGTGCTAGTCCAACCCAATCAAAACTCCAATCCTAGCCCTAAATCTTACCATAACCTCTTTCATCCCCAATTTTTCATACCACCAGTGGAAGCTGCGCTTTTAGCTAACTAGGATCTTATCTCTAGAGGTCCCGCCAACCTGAATTAATTCTTCCACCCCAACCTATTATTGTGAGTAACACTCATTATCTCTTTATGAAGCCCAAGATCCCATTTGCTTTGCTAACCACTCTCTCAAGATGCTCTGCCACCTTCAGAGATTGATGCATGTAAGTGGCATGTACCTGCGACCTTCACTTCTTCCAAGATTTTGAGGTCAGTAGATACTGCTTTTGTCTTCTTGAGAGCTGCTCATAACTTCACTCATATCGGGCGCCGGTGACACAAGTTGCCTGAAGGATGGACCTGGATAGGATGAAGCAGAGGGGGCAGGGAGCGAGGCTGTCTGGGTGCCCTTTAAATATCGCACCTGGATCTTTGAGCCCATGCAGTAATGGTAAGGAGGGTGACTTCCTGTGCACCCCTGCCACAAGATTTGTTGTGTTCTGCACGGACACAGGAGTAATGAGCTGAACAGTGCAAGGTTACACGTATTCAGCCGTCCCACCCCCTAGTGGGAATCATTCATATTTCCATGCCTGCCACTGAACTTGACTTCAGAGTGGAAGATTCCAGCCTTGACGTGGAAAACATTATGGGGCTGTGGGGAAAGGACAGGCTAGAAAAACTAATTGAATAGGTCTTTCAATGAGCCAGCAAGGCGCAATGGGCTGAATGGCCTCTTTCTGTGCTGTATGAATCTAAGTACAGCAACCAGTGTGTGACTGAGATCCTCGCTTCATAAGCCATGTTAATGGTAATGGTAACAGGTGCTATGCCTGTTGCTACCAATCAATGCTACCTTTTCAGAACAATGCCAATTTAGGATATTCAGTGTTTTGCATGCTTGTAACTGGCTGGATCTAAACTTAGTTATTGCCTTGCAGAGACTCCACAATGAGCATCTCTGGGCTGCGACTTGCAGGCTGGGTTTCCCAAGAGCTGGGTTTAAGGGTCTGAGTCTCCAGGAGGGTGTTAACATTTTGCTGGGGTTAATGTTGGCCAGACTGTGGACTTTGTGGTGAGCTAAGGGACAGTACAGGAAGCTGCATCTGCTGAGATAAGGCTGCCAGCAGAATGACTGTGACCGACTGTTAAAAACACCACTGTTTTTGTTTTTCTCTCAAGCTAAGATGTGGTTTTATTTGATCATGCTTGGGTCAGCATCAAAGGATATTTATCAGCATTTAACACTCTCTTGGCCAGCTTCAAAATAATTGTCATGCAAACACATAGCCATCAGTGAAATTAAACCAATCTGCAGTGCAAGGACATTGCCTGGACCCATATAGGGGCAGAGCAAGAGGTGGCTAAATCTAAAGCTATCCTACTTTGGCTCAGGATTGTGACTTGACACTTCAAAGTTTACAGCCAAGGAGATTGCAGGCTGAGGAAGTGACATGGGATTTACTGCATAAGGTTCTTTTCAATTCATTTATAGGATGTGGGAGTTGCTGGCAAGACCATCCCTCATTGACCTTGGTGAGCCGCCTTGTTGGATACCACTGAGTGATTTGCTAGATCATTTCAGAGGGCAGTTTAGAGTTAACCACATTCCTCTAGGTTTGGAGTCAAAGGTAGACCAGGCCAAAGTACAACAGATTTTCATTCCTAAAGGCTATTACTGAATCAAATGGGGTTTTACAATCCACTGATTTCATGGTAACCATTACTGATATTGGCTTTTTAATTCCAGATTCATTTATTCAACTGAATTTAAATTCCTGTGCTGCCATGGTGGGATTTGAACTCGTGTCTCTAGATCATTTGTCCAGGTCTCCGAATTACAGGACTGAATTATATCAGATGGGCGTGGGGCTGCGGCTTGAGAGACCATGGCAGGAGGCAATGTGGGAAGGGGGTAACAACTTGGGGGTGGGGTGGGGATGGGGGAAGGGGTGGCTATCTAATGGGCTCAGCAGGCCTGTTAAGTAGGGATCCCACCCAGGAAAACCTGAGGGGCTGGCTACTTGGTGTAGGCCTCTACTGCCCGCCGGTTAAAGCCCAGTGGCATGAGGCACTTAAGTGGGTATTAATTGCCAACTTAAGGGTCTCAATAGGGCCAATGGTTGGTGGGCTGTCCAACACCAGCCCCACCACTGGTGGTATAGTGGTGGGGGGGGCAGGGGCAGGTAGGCTTCCTGATTTCAAACACGCCAGCCGGGGAGCGTGAAATCCAGCTGACTAGTCCAGTGATATAATCACTCACTACCCATAACCTACAAATTTGATAGTGATTCAGATTGAGTAATTTGGGATTAACCAGCAACTGAACTGGGCCCTTTTAGCTCTGGGGCAACAGGGGGCTAAAAATTTCATAAATCTTGCTTAAAATAATGCCCTCCGACAGTGCAGAACTCAGTTAGTACTGACCCTCTGATGGTGTAGCACTCCCTCAGTGCTGATCCCCTCACAGTGCAGCACCTCCTCAGTACTGGCCCTCCAACAGTGCTGCATTCCCTCAGCACTGCTTCTTCGATAGTGCAGCACTCCTCAGTGCCGGTCCCTCTGACGGGCGGCGGCCCCTCAGTGCTGGCCCCTCTGATGGGGCGGCAGCTCCTCATTGCCAGCCCCTCTGACGGTGCGGCGGCCCCTCAGTGCCGGCCCCTCTGACAGTGCAGTGGCCCTTCAGTGCTGGCCCCTCTGACGGTGCGGCGGCCCCTCAGTGCCGGCCCCTCTGACGGTGTGGCGGCCCCTCAGTGCCGGCCCCTCTGACGGTGCGGCGGCCCCTCAGTGCCAGCCCCTCTGATGGTGCGGCGGCCCTTCAGTGCTGGCCCCTCTGACGGTGCGGCGGCCCCTCAGTGCCGGCCCCTCTGACGGTGCGGCGGCCCCTCAGTGCCGGCCCCTCTGACGGTGCGGCCGCCCCTCAGTGCCGGCCCCTCTGACGGTGCAGTGGCCCCTCAGTGCCGGCCCCTCTGACGGTGCAGCGGCCCCTCAGTGTCGGCCCCTCTGACAGTGCAGTGGCCCTTCAGTGCTGGCCCCTCTGACGGTGTGGCGGCCCCTCAGTGCCAACCTGGCACACTCTGTTGCAGGAGATAACAACACTGTATATTTCTCATCCTGTTCCAGTGAACATGGCTTTCAACTGCAGCCATGGAAGTTTTTAACCCGCAGTTCAATTTTTAAAACCACAGAAATAAAGAAAAATAAAAAGATATGTTCCTTACATGCCTACACCTTTGAAAGGGATGAAACACCATTTCAAAAATGCATTTCATCACATGGTATGTGGCACAGGGACAACAAAACACGGAACTTCCATTCATTCATTCTTCTTTCCCCTTCTACTGATTTCAGTAATTTACACCTAGGACAATGCATCCGCGATCACATTATCTTTGCCAGCAATGTGAACAGTCTTTACTTTGAATGATTGAAACAATAGACTTCACCTAAACAGTCTCGCATTTCGAGTTTTAAACTTCTCAATAAACGCCAGTGGATTATGGTCAGTGTAGATTATTGTTTCTTTGTTATCATGTTGGACATAAACTTCAAAGCGTTGAAGAGTCAATAACGATGATAGAGTTTCTTTTTGTACTGTAGAGTACTTCCTTTGATATTGATTTAGTTTTTTGGAAAAGTACCCACCGGCTTCTCTATTCCTTTCCTTGAACCATAGAACCATAGAACACTACAGCACAGAAAACAGGCCATTCGGCCCTTCTAGTCTGTGCCGAAATATTATTCCACTAGTCCCATTGACCTGCACCTAGTCCATAACCCTCCAGACCTCTCCCATCCAAGTATCTATCTAATTTATTCTTAAAACTTAAGAGTGAGCCCACATTTACCACGTCAGATGGTAGCTTGTTCCACACTCTCACCACTCTCTGAGTGAAGAAGTTCCCCCTAAAGGAATGTTCCTCCTAAACCTTTCCCCTTTCACCCTAAAGCCATGTCCTCTCGTGTTTATTTCTCCTAATCTAAGTGGAAAGAGCCTACTCGCATTTACTCTGTCTATTCCCCTCATAATTTTGTAAACTTCTATCATATCTCCCCTCATTCTTCTACACTTCAAGGAATAAAGTCCTAACCTGTTTAATCTTTCCCTGTAACTCAACTCCTTAAGACCCAGCAACATCCTAGTAAATCTTCTCTGCACTCTCTCAATCTTACTGATATCCTTCCTGTAGTTAGGTGACCAGAACTGCACACCATACTCCAAAGTTGGCCTCACCAATCTCTTATACAACCTCACCATAACATCCCAACTCCTATACTCAATACTTTGATTTATGAAGGCCAGTATGCCAAAAGCTTTCATTACAACCTTGTCTACCTGTAATGCCACTTTCAGGGAATTATGTAGCTGAACTCCCAGATCCCTTTGTTCCTCCGCACTCCTCAGTGCCCCACCATTTACTGTGTATGTCCTACCTTGGTTTGACCTTCCAAAATGTAACACCTCACACTTTTCCGCATTAAATTCCATCTGCCATTTTGTGGCCCATTTTTCCAGTGGGTCCAGATCTCTCTGCAAGCTTTGAAAGCCTTCCTCGCTGTCCACAACGCCTCCAATCTTAGTGTCATCAGCAAACTTGCTGATCCAATTCACCACATTATCATCCAAATCATTGATATAGACAACAAACAACAATGGTCCCAGCACAGATCCCTGAGGCACACCACTAGTCACAGACCTCCAGTCTGAGAAGCAATCGTCCACTACCACTCTCTGTCTTCTCCCACACAGCCAATTTCAAATCCAGTTTACAACCTCTCCATGGATACCAAGTGTCTGAACCTTTTGAACTAACCTCCCATGTGGGACCTTGCTTTTGGATTTTGCTCTTTTTTCTCGATTTTTATTGTTGCCCTGTTCCACATCATTACTACTGGATTTAACCCAGTTTTTTTTGTGTTTTTGTTCCCTGCTTCTGCTTCTTGAGTTCACTTTTCCTCTTTCTTACTTTTACACTCTCTTTACTTCTAGATTTGTCCCTTTTCCCTCTATCTTTGTCTTTACTCTGTTCCCTATCTCGGCTTCTAGATTTTGATTTGGCTCTTTTTCCTCGCTCTCTGCTTTTACTTCATTCTTGACTTTTAGATTTCGATTTGGCCTGTTTTGCTCTCTCTTTGCTTTTACGCTGTTTACGATCTCTACTTCTGGATTTCACCTCTTTACTGTTACTCTGCTCTGGATTATGTGTGCTGGATTTTGACTTGACTTGTTTCTCCAACTCTTTTCCATTAGTCTGCTCCCGTGCTACTTTACATGCTCCTGTTTTCGTTTTGGGTAATGGATCTATACAATCTACTAGTACCCGACTGAATGGTTCTTCAAAAACTGGTATGGCTATTAAAGGTGCCGATTTGATTACATGTTGACGTTTACCTACTACCTGACATGCATGACATGTTTTACAAAATTGCACCACGTCCTTATGAAGCCTTAGCCATGTAAAACGCCTGTTTATCGATGCTTGGGCTTTTCGTATCCCTACATGTCCTGTCATAGGGATTGCATGTGCTACTCGCAATATCTCCTTACAATATTTGGGCAGTACCACTATCTGATGAATTATCCGTCCATTCCTCATCTGCAGGTCTGTGAAGATGTCTCCACTTCCACATCAGAAATCTGTTTTTAATGTAATAGCTCTCTGGAACTCCATCCGCCTCAGCTTCAGTGTGAGTTGACTGTGCTAACTTGTTTAACTCTGGATCTGCTTTCTGAGCCTCAATTAATGAAGACCTGTGAAACGCTTCCTTTGAATTATCCTCATTCTTAAAGTTTCGGCTACCCTAACATCTGCTCGCAGTATTACTTTGACCTCTGGTGATAGACTTTGTTTAGCCATTGCTCTTGTCACCACACATGATGGAAAAATACCAGGAACCTGTTCTTGTAACTGCTCCATCTCTTTAGCCTTTCTCAGACTTTCCGTAATTATGGGCGAAGCTATAACCTTCACTCCTGCCAAATCGTTCCCCAGGAGTAAATCAACTCCATCCATGGGTAATATCTTAACCACTCCTACAACCACCGATCCAGACAACAAATTATGTTCTAATTGCAGTTTGTACAATGGAACCGGGATATACTCTCCACTTATCCCGTTTACCAATATTTTAGCTTATATTGAACTCTCTGGAGGGAAGACTAGGTCCTTCTGCAGCAAAAGAGTTTGATTAGCTCCTGTGCCCCTTAATGTAGTTATGTGTTTAGCTGCATCATTTGATGAAAGGGGTTATCTTCCCTTTAGACAAAAACCCTTTATATCTCTCATCTACTTTATTCACTTCACCTGCATTCACAGCAGTGTTTACCTCCAGACCCTTATTTGTAGTTAAAAGCTACAATTTGATACATGGCATTTTCTTTTTGAGTTCCCTTTTCGGACTCACTATTACGGACTCCAATAAGTCCCATTGGCTTCCCTTGCAACTTCCAGCATTCTGAACGAATGTGTTCCACTTCATTACATTGGAAACATTTAGGCCTTCGAGTTTCACCTCCACCCTCAGTACCTTCCTTCCTGATCTGGGGAGGAGATCTCAAGATATTTCCAGCTATCCATTCTTTACCCTGGCTACTCGCCTTCCTTTCCTCTCACTTTCTATCCTTTTCAAATTTATGGGGGTGATGGAAAAAAGGTTTAGTTTTATAGATCAGCTCATAATCATCAGCCATTACTGCTGCTTGTAGAGCAATTGCAACCCTTTGGTCTTCAACATGGGTTCTTATTACAGAAGATAGGGAGTTTTTAAGTTCTTCCAAGAGAATAATCTCTCTGGAACTTCATAGGTAGTTTCAATTCTTAGTACTCGTATCCACCTGGGTATTCATTCCAGTTTTAAATGCTGTGCCATCTCTTTGATTATCTCTACCTTCCTAACTTTGGCAGGCAATCCTACTCTTAACTTACTTGCCAATTTGATTAACCTGGCTTTTGGGATCCCTTGTAAAATTGTCAGGGACATCGCTTCCATTTGCAAGAAGGTTTTAGCATTTTCCAGTGCCATTTTATTTTCGATAGTACAAACCTTCCTTTTAGATTTTATTACTTACTAAATCTATACCTAATTCTTGTTGTCTTTTGTTCCAAAATATCCCAGATGAGCCCCCAAACTTTGTCACGACTCACTGAGGATAGTGTGCTGTAATATCAAGCCCCATTGCTCCCCGAGCTGAGACAAATGTGAGAAGTTTGATTAGACCACCAAATTACACAATACTATCTAACTGCTTAATTTAGGGTAACAGAATACGAACATCGGGTTTGTAAACTTAACAAGTAAATAACTGTTTATTAAACAATTTGTCTTTAACCAGTGGTAAAAGAAAAAAATGAACTAACTTTTCACTCAAACTTTATCCCTTCTTAACCGCTATACACAAACACACACACATATATAAGACATACAAAACATGGATTTTAAGGGTGAGATAAAACAGTTCAATAGCACCAATCCGGAGTACAGGATTAGATGGGTTGATTTTGATTGATGTCTTCCCAAATTCCTTGCAGTTTGTTATTGATGACACGAGGTGGTGTGTCCCAGCACTTTCAATCCGTGGTTCACTGGTTGGATAAACTTGCTTTTTAATGTCTCTACTTGTGATTTTTTCCCCCTTTTTCTCTTGACAGGGGTTTTCAGAGAAAACAGGTTAGACACATGAAGGATAGCTAACTAGCTATTATGGCAGAATTGGTGGAATCTTACAAACACAGGAGAAAGAGGTTTCAGGTCTTCCCTATTTACAGGCTAGGAGCTGTTTTTCTGCACTGTTATCATACGAAACCCTGGTCACCTGCTCAGGAACCAATTAAAATGTTGTTGCTAAGCAGTTCCCCTTAGTTCAGGACCCCTTTCCAGCACCATTTTGTCCAACCTGGCACACTCTGTTGCAGGAGATAGCAACATTCTGTATTCCTCATCCTGTTCCAGCGAACATGTATTCAGCTGCGACCATGGTAGTTTTTAAAGCCACAGTCCAAATTTTAAAGCCATTGTCCCACAGAAATAAAGAAAAATAAAAAGATATGCCCCTTACTGGGGAAAGTCTTGTCAGACATTGGGAAAGTGTATGGGGAGAGTCTTGTCAGGGACTGGGAGAGTGAATGGGGAGAGACTTGTCAGGGACTGAGGGAGTGAATGGGGAGAGTCCTGTCAAGAATAGGTAGAGTGAATGGGGAGAGTCCTGTCTGCGACTGGGAGAGTCCTGTAAGGGCTGGGAGAGTCAATGAGCAGAGTCCTGTCAGCGACTGGGAGAATCCTGTCAGGGACTGGGAGAGTCCTGTCAGGGATTGGAAGAGTGAATGGGAAGAGTCCTGTTTGTTGTCTTATTATTGGTTTTATATTATCCAGCTCCCCTTCCAATCTGTCCTCATTGCCAGTCTCCTCAAATAATACCAACCTTTGACCCCTATATACTTGGCAAATGCCACCCCATGCTTCCTTCCTAAAGTCCTTGAATATGTGTTTGCCTCCCAAATCTGTGCCCATTTTTGATGGGATTCCATGATTTTATTTTTCTGGCTGTGCCTTTGTACTGATACAGCTCTTATTAAAGTGACAATGTAACTGTGATAACCTATCTCCACTCATCCTCCCTCACCAGTCTGCAGCCTTTGACATGGCTGAATATACCATCCTCCTTCAACACCTCTCCTCCATCCATTCTTAGCTTCCAGTTGTAGCCGAAGTATCAATTATAATAGTTTCTCTTCCCAATCATGCACTGTTACCTCTGGTGTGCCCCAAGCATCTATCCTTGACCCCCTCCAATTTCTCATCTACATGCTGCCCCTTGATGACATCACCCTTTCGGTACAGCATCAGTTTCCACATGCGCACTGATGACATCCAATTCTACCTCAACATCACCTTTCTCGACTTCTCTTCTGTTGCTTGCTTATCAGGCTGCTTATCTGACATCAAGTCTTGGATGAGTAGAAATTTCCTCCAATTTTTTTTCTAATCATTCATGGGATGTGAGTGTCACTAGCAGGGCCAGCATTTGTTGCCCACCCCTAATTGCCCTTAAACTGAGCGGCTTGCTAGGCCATTTCAGAGGGCAGTTAAGATTTCTGTGGGTCTGGAGTCATATTGTAGGCTAGACCAGGTAAGGACACAGACTTCCTTTCCTAAAGGACATTAGTGAACCAGATTAGTTTTCACAACAATCGATGAGAGTTTCATGATCACGATTACTGAGACTACCTTTAAATCGCAGATATTTTTTATCAATTAGTTGAATTGATTGACTAATTGAACTTAAATTCCACCAGCTGCCATGGTGAGATTTGAACCTCTATCCCCAGAGCGTTAGCCCAGGCCTCTGGATTAGCAACCCAGTGACATTACCACTACACCACCATCTCACAAAATATTGGGATGACCAAAGCCATTGTATTCAGTGTCTAACGCAATCTCTATTCCATTGCTCCTGACTCCATTCCCTGCTCCGGCATCTGACATTGAAATAGGGTTCCTGCAACCAGAAATTGCCATGAAGTGCAAATCCAGTGTCTCATTTAATCCCATGTTGACCTTTCGACCATATATCTGCACCATCATTAAGACCACCTATTTCAGCCGCCATACTCCTGACTCTGCCCCTGCCTCAACTCATCTGCTGCTGAAATCTTCATTCATGCCTTTGTTCCCTCTAGACTTGACTATTCCAATGCACTCTTTGCCAACCTGCCATCTTCCAGCCTCAATAAACTTGACTTCATCCAAAACTCATATCCCAACCTGAACCAAGTGCTGTCCCTCCACCTTGCTGTGCTCACTGACTTACATTAACTCCAGGTTGAGGAATGCCTTAATTTTAACATTCTCACCCTCCTTAAAACTAACCTTTTGATCATCTGCCTTTTGTGGCTTGTAATCAAATTCTGTTTGATTACACTAATGAAGCATCTTGAAACGTTTTACTACTCTGAAGTTGCTACATAAATGCAAGTTTTTGCTGTTATTGTTATTGTTGTGTAGTGATAATAAATGAAGTGCTAGGCTGCCTTTGGCATTGTCAAGCTCTGTTGGTTGAGAATGATTGATTTAAAGTACAAGGAGTTTTTAAGGAAGTCTGGGTTAAAAGGTTCTGTGCCTGAGTAACCATGAACTCAGAACATGAACATAGGAAGTTTTGTATTGCCATCAGTGACTTCCCCATTGCTTCAGAATTGCCATGAAGTGCCAATCAGTTCCAACCTCAAATCCAATGTTCGTACAGGGAGGAGGGAAGATCCAGTGTCTGTGCAGGGAGGGGGCAAGATCCAGTGTTCGTGCAGGGAGGAGGGAAGATCCAGTGTCCGTGCAGGGAGGAGGGAAGATCCAGTGTTTGTGCAGGTAGGAGGGAAGATCCAGTGTTCGTGCAGGGAGGAGGGAAGATCCAGTGTTCGTGCCGGGAGGAGGGAACATCCAGTGTTCGTACAGGGAGGGAAGATCCAGTGTTCGTACAGGGAGGGAAGATCCAGTGTTCGTACAGGGAGGGAAGATCTAGTGTTTGTACAGCGAGGAGGGAAGATCCAGTGTTTGTACAGTGGGGAGGGAAGATCCAGTGTTCATACAGGAGGAGGGAAGATCCAGTGTTTGTACAGGGAGGGATGGTTTAGCGTTCATACAGGGAGGAGGGAAAATCCAGTGTTCGTACAAGGAGGAGGGAAGATCCAGTGTTTGTTTGTGGAAGATGGGGAGAAGATCCAGCGTTTGTGGAAGATGGGGAAAGATCCAGAGGTAAGAGTGGAGGTAACGTGGACGGCCCTTTCTGACTGGACTGTCCATGAAGAGCTCAGCACTGTGCGATAAGTGCAATCTCAATTCCCAATCCATCAACAGTTTCACCTCTTACCTTCCCCATCACTGACCATCACAGCGCCCACATGACCACAATGCAAAAATTAAAACCAGCATAAAGTAAACATTTCAAACCAAAGTTATAAATCAGATTATTCCATATGCCATACAAAAGTTAACTAATCAAGCTTATTGATTCCCTCAGTACCTGTCTTCGTTGCTGTTTTCCTTGGGCTCCTGTGTACTGCTACCCCAGTGGCTGCAGCATAGCTAGTGCCAGCTGTTGACTTTCAGTGGGAGCTCTGCAGATGGTCTTGGAGCAGCTTGGGACCTGGAAGGCCTGGCACCATCTCAGCATAGGCAACAGCAGCCTGGCATAGTGTCGATGTTGGGAGGACAAACCCACAGACCACTGCCAATCCTCAGCAATCTTTGTAATCTATTGGAGGACAAATTGTGGGACTGCTGTGAGACTCTGCAAGGCTATTTGAACACTTTCATCTGCAACCATAATGGCAGCAGTCTCAGCTTGCATGGCAACAAGCTGATCTTTCATCACAGCAGCCTGAGCTTCGACTGCAGCATCCAGACAATGGATGGTTTCTGCTTGTATTATCATGGAAGCTGAAACATTGGCCATCAGACACTGCGTCATGGTTGGGTCAACAAGTGTGTGAACAGAGTTGGCCACCTTTTTACACTGGAAAGGATAGGCTCCAACTCTGCACCAAGCTCTGTACCAAGTTGGTGCTGGACTCTTCAATGCTCTTTGACATTAACGAGAGACATTCTGTCAAGATTCCCAATGCACCAAGCATTTTATTGCACAGTGCCCTTCTGTACATCATTTCATCAAGGTGTTCAGCTGAACTGTCTGCAGCATATCTCCTGTATGATCTGGCCCTCTGGTGAATTGGCACTTTCAGTACCCTTGTTCCCTGTTGTTCCTACCGGCCACTCAATACTCAGTGTCTTACCACATAAGATCCCACTTCTAAACTATCCTCTAAATTATGAACAGCATCATTTTTCTGAATTGGTGTCTGAGTGTGAAATAGAGTGATAGTGCTATGCCTCCATTATCGCTCATTTGTTGCTGTCCACTGCCTGGCCATGTTGCACTTCTTTGCTATCTGAAAGGAGAAAGACACAAGAGTAGGGTCTTGTGCCTGGAACAGAGGGAAAGCAAAAGGTGTTGCTCATACTGTCTGCATCTTCTAAACCAGACAAGAATATGGGATGAGCAGGAGATGGCATGTGCGTTGGAAAACTAGGTTTGAGGATATCAACATTTACAATATTGAAGACTTTCAGGGCAACTCCCTCTCAACTGTATACCACTGTGCCACCACCTCTGATGGAATTGGTGCTGGGACAGGACAGGACATACCCAGGGATAGTGATGGTGGTGTCTGGGACATTGTAAGATATGACTCCGTAAGTATGATCCCGTGAGTATGACTGTGTCATGCTGTTGCTTGATTAGTCTATGAGATCACCGTCCCAATTTTGGTGCAAGCCCCCAGATGTTAGTCAATGGGCTGGGTGCACCGAAGTTGCTTCCAGTGCCTATTTGAAACTGGGTAGTCCATGCGGTTCATCTTCCTTGACTTTCGTGCCGCAATTTTCACAACTTAAGTGTTTTTGCTAGCTTATTTCAGAGTGAAGTTAAAATTCAACAATATTGTGTGAAAATGGACCAGGACAACCCGAAAATCCAGTGTTGATACAGGATGTTGAGATAATCTAGCATTTACATAGGACATTGAGCAAGTGCCCATCATATTTACATATCTGGTGCTTATATGCACCCAGAGCTACCGGTTGATCTCCCAACCTTATCAGGCACAGGTATATATGCCTTCTGTTACTCTGGATCTTACACCCCTGAGCACCAGGAAGGAAGGAAGGACACCCTTCAAGACTTCTCCACACAGTACCATGCCAAATTGGTACACACCCTTCCTGAGTGCAGAGGATCATAAACTATTTTTGGCACTGAATCTAGGTGTGGCACACCATGTTGTGCCCGTTGATCTGGGCTGCCACATCTACCCAGGCCACAACAAAAACAGAATTACCTGGAAAAACTCAGCAGGTCTGGCAGCATCGGCGGAGAAGAAAAGAGTTGACGTTTCGAGTCCTCATGACCCTTCGACAGAACTTGCGTGCGAGTCCAAGAAAGAGTTGAAATATAAGCTGGTTTAAGGTGTGTGTGTGGGGGGCGGAGAGATAGAGAGACAAAGAGGTGGGGGGGCGGTGTGGTTGTAGGGACAAACAAGCAGTGATAGAAGCAGATCATCAAAAGATGTAACACATAGGTGTTAAAATTAAAGTTGGTGATATTATCTAAACGAATGTGCTAATTAAGAATGGATGGTAGGGCACTCAAGGTATAGCTCTAGTGGGGTTTTTTTTTATATAATGGAAATAGGTGGGAAAAGGAAAATCTTTATAATTTATTGGAAAAAAAAGGGAAGGGGGAAACAGAAAGGGTGTGGGGATGGGGGAGGGAGCTTACGACCTAAAGTTGTTGAATTCAATATTCAGTCCGGAAGGCTGTAAAGTCCCTAGTCGGAAGATGAGGTGTTGTTCCTCCAGTTTGCGTTGGGCTTCACTGGAACAATGCAGCAAGCCAAGGACAGACATGTGGGCAAGAGAGCAGGGTGGAGTGTTGAAATGGCAAGCGACAGGGAGGTTTGGGTCATTCTTGCGGACAGACCGCAGGTGTTCTGCAAAGCGGTAGCCCAGTTTACGTTTGGTCTCTCCAATGTAGAGGAGACCACATTGGGAGCAACGAATGCAGTAGACTAAGTTAGACTTAGTGGACACCCTGGTCCACTCCTCCATCACTCCCTACTCCTCAACCCCCTCCTATGGCACCACCCCATGCCCACGCAAGAAATGCAATACCTGCCCCTTCACTTCCTCTCTCCTCACCGTCCGAGGACCCAAACACTCCTTTCAAGTGAAGCAGCATTTCACTTGCATTTCCCCCAACTTAGTCTACTGCATCCGTTGCTCCCAATGTGGTCTCCTCTACATTGGAGAGACCAAACGTAAACTGGGCGACCGCTTTGCAGAACACCTGCGGTCTGTCCACAAGAATGACCCAAACCTCCCTGTCGCTTGCCATTTCAACACTCCACCCTGCTCTCTTGCCCACATGTCTGTCCTTGGCTTGCTGCATTGTTCCAGTGAAGCCCAACGCAAACTGGAGGAACAACACCTCATCTTCCGACTAGGGACCTTACAGCCTTCCGGACTGAATATTGAATTCAACAACTTTAGGTCGTAAGCTCCCTCCCCCATCCCCACACCCTTTCTGTTTCCCCCTTCCCTTTTTTTTCCAATAAATTAAAAAGATTTTCCTTTTCCCACCTATTTCCATGATATAAAAAAAAACCCCCAATAGAGCTATACCTTGAGTGCCCTACCATCCATTCTTAATTAGCACATTCGTTTAGATAATATCACCAACTTTAATTTTAACACCTATGTGTTACATCTTTTGATGATCTGCTTCTATCACTGCTTGTTTGTCCCTACAACCACACCACCCCCCCCCTCCACCTCTTTGTCTCTCTATCTCTCCGCCCCCCACACACACACCTTAAACCAGCTTATATTTCAACTCTTTCTTGGACTCGCACGCAAGTTCTGTCGAAGGGTCATGAGGACTCGAAACGTCAACTCTTTTCTTCTCCGCCGATGCTGCCAGACCTGCTGAGTTTTTCCAGGTAATTCTGTTTTTGTTTTGGATTTCCAGCATCCGCAGTTTTTTTGTTTTTATCTACCCAGGCCACCTTCGTTTGGAGGGGTGGGCCAACTTTTTCTATTCTGCGGCAACAGGATGTCCCGACTGGCAATCACTGCCTTCACAAAAGTGTGCAGGCACTCATCCACGAAGCAGGGAGCTGCATTTCCCTCCTTCCTTGCATGTCGAGCAGGTGCTGTTACCCTAACTGTAGCTTATATCTGGACAGCTCCCTGTGTCTCCTCTGGAACTCCTTCAGGGTGTTGCCTCAAATGATTTAAGTTTCAGCCGCACCCGAGCCGCCCCCCACTCAACTTCCCCATTGCACCAGGTGCCCGCCACGTTCCCGCCCCTGCTGGCAGCCCTTTTCCAGTGTGGGGGCGTGTTTCACGCTGGCTGGCCCTGAATTGGCAAACCAGTATGAAATTGCGTTGTTACAACACATGTGGCCGGAAACAGCAATCATAGTCGAATACGCATGCCCAACTGATGCAATAAAGGGCTTTGAGAAAGTTCAGTTTTTATACAGGGCGTTGAGAAAGTTCAGTTTTTAAACGGGACATTGAGAAAGTTTAGTTATTATACAGGAGGTTAGGAAAGTTCAGTTTTTATACAGGGTGTTGAGAAAGTTCAGTTTTTAAACAGGACCTTAGGAAAGTTCAGTTTTTAAACGGGAGGTTGAGAAAGTTCAGTTTTTATACAGGGTGTTGAGAAAGTTCAGTTTTTATACAGGATGTTGAGAAAGTTCAGTTTTTATACAGGGCGTTGAGAAAGTTCAGTTTTTATACAGGGCGTTGAGAAAGTTCAGTTTTTATACAGGGCGTTTAGAAAGTTCAATTTTTATACAGGGTGTTGAGAAAGTTCAGTTTTTATACAGGAACTTAGGAAAGTTCAGTTTTTAAACGGGACGTTGAGAAAGTTCAGTTTTTAAACGGGATGTTGAGAAAGTTCAGTTTTTATACAGGATGTTGAAAAAGTTCAGTTTTAAAACGGGACCTTAGGAAAGTTCAGTTTTTATACAGGACGTTGAGAAAGTTCAGTTTTTATACAGGATGTTGAGCAAGTTCAGTTTTTATACAGGATGTTGAGAAAGTTCAGTTTTTATACAGGACGTTAGGAAAGTTCAGTTTTTATACAGGATGTTGAGAAAGTTCAGGTTTTGTACAAGATGTTGATAAGTTCACTTTTTATACAGGGCGTTAGGAAAGTTCAGGTTTTATACAGGACGTTAGGAAAGTTCAGTTTTTATACAGGATGTTGAGAAAGCTCAGTTTTTATACAGGATGTTGAGAAAGTTCAATTTTTATACAGGATGTTGAGAAAGTTCAGTTTTTATACAGGGCGTTAAGAAAGTTCAGGTTTTTTACAGGATGTTGAGTAATTTCAATTTTTAAACTGGACGTTGAGAAAGCTCAGTTTTGGTACAGGGCGTTGAGAAAGTTCAGTTTTTATACAGGATGTTGAGAAAGTTCAGTTTTTATTCAGGATGTTGAGAAAGTTCTGTTTTTATACAGGATGATGAGAAAGTTCAGTTTTTCTACAGGATGTTGAGAAAGTTCAGTTTTTATACAGGATGTTGAGAAAGTTCAGGTTTTGTACAGGATGTTGAGAATGTTCAGCTTTTATACAGGATGTTGAGAAGTTCAGTTTTTTTACAGGGCATTAAGAAAGTTCAGGTTTTATACAGGATGTTGAGTAATTTCAGTTTTTAAACTGGACGTTGAGAAAGTTCAGTTTTGGTACAGGATGTTGAGACAGTTCAGTTTTTGTACAGGACATTGGGAAAGTTCAGTTTTTATACAGCATTTTGAGAAGGTTTAATTTTTATATAGGTCGTTGAGAACGTTCAGTTTTTATACAGGACGTTTAGAAAATTCAGTTTGTAAAGGGGACTTTGAGAAAGTTCAGTTTTTATACAGGGCGTTGAGAATGTTCAGTTTTTATACAGGATGTTGAGAAAGTTCAGTTTTTATACAGGACGTTGAGAAAGTTCACTTTTTATACAGAATGTTGAGAAAGTTCAGTTTTTTTACAGGACGTTAGGAAAGTTCATTTTTTATACAGGATGTTGAGAAAGTTCAGTTTTTATACAGGGCGTTGAGAAAGTTCAGTTTTTATACAGGATGTGGAGAAAGTTCAGTTTTTGTACAGGATGTGGAGAAAGTTCAATTTTTAAACTGGACGTTGAGAAAGTTCAGTTTTTATACAGGATGTTGAGAAAGTTCAGTTTTTAAACTGGACGTTGAGAAAGTTTAGTTTTTATACAGGGTGTTGAAAAATTCCAGTTTTTATACAGGATGTTGAGAAAGTTCACTTTTTATACAGGATGTTGAGAAAGTTCAGTTTTTATACAGGATGTTGAGAAAGTTCAGTTTTTATACAGGACGTTGAGAAAGTTCACTTTTTATACAGGATGTTGAGAAAGTTCAGTTTTTATACAGGACATTAGGAAAGTTCAGTTTTTATGCAGGATGTTGAGAAAGTTCAGTTTTTGAACAGGATGTTGAGAAGTTCAATTTTTATACAGTGCGTATAGAAAGTTCAGGTTTTTTACAGGATGTTGAGTAATTTCAGTTTTTAAACTGGACGTTGAGAAAGCTCAGTTTTGGTACAGGACGTTGAGAAAGTTCAGTTTTTATAAAAGATGTTGAGAAAGTTCTGTTTTTATACAGTATGTTCAGATAGTTCAGTTTTTAAACGGGAAGTTGAGAAATTTCACTTTTTAAACGGGACGTTGAGAAAGTTCAGTTTTCATACAGGATGTTGAGAATGATCAGTTTTTATACAGGATGTTGAGAAAGTTCACTTTTTATACAGGCTGTTGAGAAAGTTCAGTTTTTATACAGGATTTTGAGAACGTTCAGTTTTTGTACAGGATGTTGAGAAGTTCACTTTTTATACAGGGCGTTAAGAAAGTTCAGGTTTTTTACAGGATGTTGAGTAATTTCAATTTTTAAACTGGACGTTGAGAAAGCTCAGGTTTGGTACAGTATGTTCAGAAAGTTCAGTTCTTAAACGGGAAGTTGAGAAATTTCAGTTTTTAAACGGGATGTTGAGAAAGTTCAGTTTTCATACAGGACGTTGAGAAAGTTCAGTTTTCATACAGGATGTTGAGAAAGTTCAGCTTTTATACAGGATGTTGAGAAAGATCGGTTTTTATAAAGGATGATGAGAAAGTTCAGTTTTTATACAGGATGTTGAGAAAATTCAGTTTTTAAACGGGTCTTTGAGAAAGTTTAGTTTATATACAGTGGGGTTGAGAAAGTTCAGTTTTCAAACAGGATGTTGAAAAAGTTCAGTTTTTATACAGGATGTTGAGAAAGTTCAGTTTTTATACAGGATGCTGAGAAGTTCAGTTTTTATACAGGGCGTTAAGAAAGTTCAGTTTTTATACAGGATGTTGAGAAAGTTCAATTTTTACACGGGATGTTTATAAAGATCAGTTTTCATACAGGACGATGAGAAAGTTCAGTTTTTATATAGGACATTGAGAAAGTTCACTTTTTATACAGGATTTTGAGAAAGTTCTGTTTTTATACAGGATGTTGAGAAAGTTCAGTTGTTATACAGGACGTTGAGAAAGTTCACTTTTTATGCAGGATGTTGAGAAAGTTCAGTTTTTATACATGACATGGAGAAAGTTCAGTTTTTATACAGGATGTTGAGAAAGTTCAGTTTTTATACAGGATGATGAGAAAGTTCAGTTTTTCTATAGGATGTTGAGAAAGTTCAGTTTCTATTCAGGATGTTGAGAAAGTTCTGTTTTTATACAGGATGATGAGAAAGTTCAGTTTTTCTACAGGATGTTGAGAAAGTTCAGTTTTTAATGGGATGTTTAGAAAGTTCAGTTTTTATACAGGATGTTGAGAAGTTCAGTTTTTATACAGGGCATTAAGAAAGTTCAGGTTTTATACAGGATGTTGAGTAATTTCAGTTTTTAAACTGGACGTTGAGAAAGTTCAGTTTTTGTACAGGACGTTGAGAAAGTTCAGTTTTTGTACAGGACATTGAGAAAGTTCAGTTTTATACAGGATTTTGAGAAAGTTTAATTTTTATATAGGTCGTTGAGAACGTTCAGTTTTTATACAAGACGTTAAGAAAATTCTGTTTTTAAAGGGGACTTTGAGAAAGTTCAGTTTTTATACAGGGCGTTGAGAATGTTCAGTTTTTATACAGGACGTTGATAAAGTCCAGTTCTTAAACGGGCTGTTGAGAAAGTTCAGTTTATATACAGGACGTTGAGAAAGTTCAGCTTTTAAACGGGATATTGAGGAAGTTCAGTTTTTGTACAGGTCGTTGAGAAAGTTCAGTTTTTATACAGGACGAAGAGAGAGTTCAGTTTTTATACAGGACGTTGAGAAAGTTCAGTTTTTATACAGGACATTGAAAAAGTTCAGCTTTTATACAGGACGTTGAGAAAGTTCAGTGTTTAAATGGCACGTTGAGAAAGTTCAGTTTTTATACAAGATGTTGAGAAAGTTCAGTTTTTAAACGGGACGTTGAGAAAGTTCAGTTTATATACAGGATGTTGAGAAAGTTCAGTTTTTAAACGGGACGTTGAGAAAGTCAGTTTTTATACAGGACGTTGAGAAAGTTCAGTTTTTATACAGGATGTTGAGAAAGTTCAGTTATTAAACGGGACGTTGAGAAATTTCAGTTTTTATACAGGACATTGAGAAAGTTCAGTTTTGATGCAGGACGTTGAGAAAGTTCAGTTTTTATACCGGGCGTTGAGAAAGTTCAGTTTTTATACAGGACGTTGAGAAAGTTCAGTTTTCATACAGGGCATTGAGAAAGTTCAATTTTTATTCAGGGCGTTGAGAAAGTTCAGTTTTTTACAGGACATTGAGAAAGTTCAGTTTTTATGCAGTATGTTGAGCAAATACAGTTTTCAAACGGGACTTTGAGACAGTTCAGTTCTTATGCGGGACGTTGAGAAAGTTTTGTTTTTATACGGGACGTTTAAAAAGTTCAATTTTTATACAGGACGTTGAGAAAGTTCAGTTTTTAAATGGGACATTGAGAAAGTTCAGTTTTTATACAGGACATTGAGAAAGTTCAGTTTTGATGCAGGATGTTGAGAAAATTCAGTTTTTATACAGGATGTTGAGAAAGTTCAGTTTTTATACAGGGCATTGAAAAAGCTCAGTTTTTATACAGGGCGTTGGGAAAGTTCAGTTTTTAAACGGGACGTTGAGAAAGTTCAGTTTTTATACAGGACATTGAGAAAGTTCAGTTTTTATACAGATCGTTGAGAAAGTTCACTTTTTATACAGGATTTTGAGAATGTTCAGTTTTTATACAGGACGTTGAGAAAGTTCTCTTTTTATACAGGATGTTGAGAAAGTTCAGTTTTTATACAGGAGGTTGAGAAAGTCCAGTTTTTATACAGGACGTTGAGAAAGTTCACTTCTTATACAGGATGTTGAGAAAGTTCAGTTTTTATACAGGACGTTAGGAAAGTTCAGTTTTTATACAGGATGTTGAGAAAGTTCAGTTTTTATACAGGATGTTGAGAAAGTTCAGTTTTTAATGGGCCGTTGAGAAAGTTCAGTTTTTATACAGGATGTTGAGAATGTTCAGTTTTTATACAGGACGTTGATAAAGTTCAGTTCTTAAACGGGCTGTTGAGAAAGTTCAGTTTTTATACAGGACGTTGAGAAAGTTCAGCTCTGAAAGGGGATATTGAGGAAGTTCAGTTTTTATACAGGAAGTTGAGAAAGTTCAGTTTTTATACAGGACGTTGAGAGAGTTCAGTTTTTATGTAAGGGCGTTGAAAAAGTTCTTTTTTTAAACGGGATGTTGGGAAAGATCAGTTTTTATACAGGATGTTGAGTAAGTTCAGTTTTAATACATGACGTTGAGTAAGTTCAATTTTTAAACGGGACGTTGAGAAAGTTCAGTTTTCATACAGGACGTTGAGAAAGTTCCGTTTTTATATCGGATGTTGAGAAATTTCTGTTTTTATACAGGATGTTGAGAATGTTCGGTTTTTATAGAAGATGATGAGAAAGTTCAGTTTTTATACAGGATGTTGAGAAAGTTCAGCTTTTAAACGGGACTTTGAGAAAGTTCAGTTTTTATACAGTGGGGTTGAGAAGTTCACTTTTAATACAGGGCGTTAAGAAAGTTCAGGTTTTTTACAGGATGTTGAGTAATTTCAGTTTTTAAACTGGACGTTGAGAAAGCTCAGGTTTGGTACAGGATGTTCAGAAAGTTCAGTTTTTAAACGGGAAGTTGAGAAATTTCAGTTTTTAAACGGGACGTTGAGCAAGTTCAGTTTTCATACAGGACGTTGAGAAAGTTCAGTTTTTATATAGGATGTTGAGAAAGTTCAATTTTTATACAGAATGTTGAGAAAGTTCAGTTTTTATACAGGATGTTGAGAAAGTTCAGCTTTTATACAGGATGTTGAGAAAGATCGGTTTTTATACAGGTTGATGAGAAAGTTCTGTTTTTATACAGGATGTTGAGAAAATTCAGTTTTTAAACGGGTCTTTGAGAAAGTTTAGTTTATATACAGTGGGGTTGAGAAAGTTCAGTTTTCAAACAGGATGTTGAAAAAGTTCAGTTTTTATACAGGATGTTGAGAAAGTTCAGTTTTTATACAGGATGCTGAGAAGTTCAGTTTTTATACAGGGCGTTAAGAAAGTTCAGTTTTTATACAGGATGTTGAGAAAGTTCAATTTTTAAACGGGATGTTAAGAAAGTTCAGTTTTCACACAGGACGATGAGAAAGTTCAGTTTTTATATAGGACATTGAGAAAGTTCACTTTTTATACAGGATATTGAGATTGTTCAGTTTTTATACATGACTTTGAGAAAGTTCACTTTTTATACAGGATGTTGAGAAAGTTCAGTTTTTCTACAGGACATTGAGAAAGTTCACTTTTTATACAGCATGTTGAGAAAGTTCAGTTTTTATACAGGATGATGAGAAAGTTCAGTTTTTCTACAGGATGTTGAGAAAGTTCAGTTTCTATTCCGGATGTTGAGAAAGTTCTGTTTTTATACAGGATGATGAGAAAGTTCAGTTTTTCTGCAGGATGTTGAGAAAGTTCAGTTTTTATACAGGGCGTTGAGAAAGTTCAGTTTTTATACAGGATGTTGAGAAAGTTCAGTTTTTATACACGATGTTGAGAAAAATCAGTTTTTAAACGGGTTGTTAAGAAGGTTCAGTTTTCATACAGGATGATGAGAAAGTTCATTTTTTAAACGGGACGTTGTGAATGTACAGTTTTCACACAGGACGTTGAGAAAGCTCAGTTTTTATATAGGATGTTGAGAAAGTTCAATTTTTATACAGAATGTTGAGAAAGTTCAGTTTTTATACAGGACGTTGAGAAAGTTCAGTTTTTATACAGGATGTTGAGAAAGTTCAGTTTTTATACAGGATGTTGAGAAAGTTCGGTTTTTATTGAGGATGATGAGAAACTTCAGTTTTTATACAGGGCGTTGAAAAATTTCAGTTTTTATATAGGACATTGAGAAAGTTCACTTTTTATACAGGATGTTGAGAAAGTTCAGTTTTTAAACTGGACGTTGAGAAAGTTTAGTTTTTATACAGGGCGTTGAAAAAGTTCAGTTTTTATACAGGGCATTGGGAAAGTTCGGTTTTTAAACGGGACGTTGAGAAAGTTCAGTTTTTATACAGGAAATTGAGAAAGTTCAGTTTTTATACATATCGTTGAGAAACTTCACTTTTTATACAGGATGTTGAGAAAGTTCAGTTTTTATACAGGATGTTGAGAAAGTTCGGTTTTTATACAGGACGTTGAGAAAGTTCACTTTTTAAACGGGACGTTGAGAAAGTTCAGTTTTCATACAGGATGTTGAGAATGTTCAGTTTTTATACAGGACGTTGAGAAAGTTCACTTTTTATACAGGATGTTGAGAAAGTTCAGTTTTTATCCAGGATGTTGAGAAAGTTCAGTTTTTATACAGGACGTTGAGAAAGTTCACTTTTTATACAGGATGTTGAGAAAGTTCAGTTTTTATACAGGACGTTAGGAAAGTTCAGTTTTTATACAGGATGTTGAGAAAGTTCAGTTTTTATACAGGGCGTTGAGAAAGTTCAGTTTTTATACAGGATGTGGAGAAAGTTCAGTTTTTGTACAGGATGTGGAGAAAGTTCAATTTTTAAACTGGACGTTGAGAAAGTTCAGTTTTTATACAGGATGTTGAGAAAGTTCAGTTTTTAAACTGGACGTTGAGAAAGTTTAGTTTTTATACAGGGTGTTGAAAAATTCCAGTTTTTATACAGGATGTTGAGAAAGTTCACTTTTTATACAGGATGTTGAGAAAGTTCAGTTTTTATACAGGATGTTGAGAAAGTTCAGTTTTTATACAGGACGTTGAGAAAGTTCACTTTTTATACAGGATGTTGAGAAAGTTCAGTTTTTATACAGGACATTAGGAAAGTTCAGTTTTTATGCAGGATGTTGAGAAAGTTCAGTTTTTGAACAGGATGTTGAGAAGTTCAATTTTTATACAGTGCGTATAGAAAGTTCAGGTTTTTTACAGGATGTTGAGTAATTTCAGTTTTTAAACTGGACGTTGAGAAAGCTCAGTTTTGGTACAGGACGTTGAGAAAGTTCAGTTTTTATAAAAGATGTTGAGAAAGTTCTGTTTTTATACAGTATGTTCAGATAGTTCAGTTTTTAAACGGGAAGTTGAGAAATTTCACTTTTTAAACGGGACGTTGAGAAAGTTCAGTTTTCATACAGGATGTTGAGAATGATCAGTTTTTATACAGGATGTTGAGAAAGTTCACTTTTTATACAGGCTGTTGAGAAAGTTCAGTTTTTATACAGGATTTTGAGAACGTTCAGTTTTTGTACAGGATGTTGAGAAGTTCACTTTTTATACAGGGCGTTAAGAAAGTTCAGGTTTTTTACAGGATGTTGAGTAATTTCAATTTTTAAACTGGACGTTGAGAAAGCTCAGGTTTGGTACAGTATGTTCAGAAAGTTCAGTTCTTAAACGGGAAGTTGAGAAATTTCAGTTTTTAAACGGGATGTTGAGAAAGTTCAGTTTTCATACAGGACGTTGAGAAAGTTCAGTTTTCATACAGGATGTTGAGAAAGTTCAGCTTTTATACAGGATGTTGAGAAAGATCGGTTTTTATAAAGGATGATGAGAAAGTTCAGTTTTTATACAGGATGTTGAGAAAATTCAGTTTTTAAATGGGTCTTTGAGAAAGTTTAGTTTATATACAGTGGGGTTGAGAAAGTTCAGTTTTCAAACAGGATGTTGAAAAAGTTCAGTTTTTATACAGGATGTTGAGAAAGTTCAGTTTTTATACAGGATGCTGAGAAGTTCAGTTTTTATACAGGGCGTTAAGAAAGTTCAGTTTTTATACAGGACATTGAGAAAGTTCAGTTTTTATGCAGTATGTTGAGCAAATACAGTTTTCAAACGGGACTTTGAGACAGTTCAGTTCTTATGCGGGACGTTGAGAAAGTTTTGTTTTTATACGGGACGTTTAAAAAGTTCAATTTTTATACAGGACGTTGAGAAAGTTCAGTTTTTAAATGGGACATTGAGAAAGTTCAGTTTTTATACAGGACATTGAGAAAGTTCAGTTTTGATGCAGGATGTTGAGAAAATTCAGTTTTTATACAGGATGTTGAGAAAGTTCAGTTTTTATACAGGGCATTGAAAAAGCTCAGTTTTTATACAGGGCGTTGGGAAAGTTCAGTTTTTAAACGGGACGTTGAGAAAGTTCAGTTTTTATACAGGACATTGAGAAAGTTCAGTTTTTATACAGATCGTTGAGAAAGTTCACTTTTTATACAGGATTTTGAGAATGTTCAGTTTTTATACAGGACGTTGAGAAAGTTCTCTTTTTATACAGGATGTTGAGAAAGTTCAGTTTTTATACAGGAGGTTGAGAAAGTCCAGTTTTTATACAGGACGTTGAGAAAGTTCACTTCTTATACAGGATGTTGAGAAAGTTCAGTTTTTATACAGGACGTTAGGAAAGTTCAGTTTTTATACAGGATGTTGAGAAAGTTCAGTTTTTATACAGGATGTTGAGAAAGTTCAGTTTTTAATGGGCCGTTGAGAAAGTTCAGTTTTTATACAGGATGTTGAGAATGTTCAGTTTTTATACAGGACGTTGATAAAGTTCAGTTCTTAAACGGGCTGTTGAGAAAGTTCAGTTTTTATACAGGACGTTGAGAAAGTTCAGCTCTGAAAGGGGATATTGAGGAAGTTCAGTTTTTATACAGGAAGTTGAGAAAGTTCAGTTTTTATACAGGACGTTGAGAGAGTTCAGTTTTTATGTAAGGGCGTTGAAAAAGTTCTTTTTTTAAACGGGATGTTGGGAAAGATCAGTTTTTATACAGGATGTTGAGTAAGTTCAGTTTTAATACATGACGTTGAGTAAGTTCAATTTTTAAACGGGACGTTGAGAAAGTTCAGTTTTCATACAGGACGTTGAGAAAGTTCCGTTTTTATATCGGATGTTGAGAAATTTCTGTTTTTATACAGGATGTTGAGAATGTTCGGTTTTTATAGAAGATGATGAGAAAGTTCAGTTTTTATACAGGATGTTGAGAAAGTTCAGCTTTTAAACGGGACTTTGAGAAAGTTCAGTTTTTATACAGTGGGGTTGAGAAGTTCACTTTTAATACAGGGCGTTAAGAAAGTTCAGGTTTTTTACAGGATGTTGAGTAATTTCAGTTTTTAAACTGGACGTTGAGAAAGCTCAGGTTTGGTACAGGATGTTCAGAAAGTTCAGTTTTTAAACGGGAAGTTGAGAAATTTCAGTTTTTAAACGGGACGTTGAGCAAGTTCAGTTTTCATACAGGACGTTGAGAAAGTTCAGTTTTTATATAGGATGTTGAGAAAGTTCAATTTTTATACAGAATGTTGAGAAAGTTCAGTTTTTATACAGGATGTTGAGAAAGTTCAGCTTTTATACAGGATGTTGAGAAAGATCGGTTTTTATACAGGTTGATGAGAAAGTTCTGTTTTTATACAGGATGTTGAGAAAATTCAGTTTTTAAACGGGTCTTTGAGAAAGTTTAGTTTATATACAGTGGGGTTGAGAAAGTTCAGTTTTCAAACAGGATGTTGAAAAAGTTCAGTTTTTATACAGGATGTTGAGAAAGTTCAGTTTTTATACAGGATGCTGAGAAGTTCAGTTTTTATACAGGGCGTTAAGAAAGTTCAGTTTTTATACAGGATGTTGAGAAAGTTCAATTTTTAAACGGGATGTTAAGAAAGTTCAGTTTTCACACAGGACGATGAGAAAGTTCAGTTTTTATATAGGACATTGAGAAAGTTCACTTTTTATACAGGATATTGAGATTGTTCAGTTTTTATACATGACTTTGAGAAAGTTCACTTTTTATACAGGATGTTGAGAAAGTTCAGTTTTTCTACAGGACATTGAGAAAGTTCACTTTTTATACAGCATGTTGAGAAAGTTCAGTTTTTATACAGGATGATGAGAAAGTTCAGTTTTTCTACAGGATGTTGAGAAAGTTCAGTTTCTATTCCGGATGTTGAGAAAGTTCTGTTTTTATACAGGATGATGAGAAAGTTCAGTTTTTCTGCAGGATGTTGAGAAAGTTCAGTTTTTATACAGGGCGTTGAGAAAGTTCAGTTTTTATACAGGATGTTGAGAAAGTTCAGTTTTTATACACGATGTTGAGAAAAATCAGTTTTTAAACGGGTTGTTAAGAAGGTTCAGTTTTCATACAGGATGATGAGAAAGTTCATTTTTTAAACGGGACGTTGTGAATGTACAGTTTTCACACAGGACGTTGAGAAAGCTCAGTTTTTATATAGGATGTTGAGAAAGTTCAATTTTTATACAGAATGTTGAGAAAGTTCAGTTTTTATACAGGACGTTGAGAAAGTTCAGTTTTTATACAGGATGTTGAGAAAGTTCAGTTTTTATACAGGATGTTGAGAAAGTTCGGTTTTTATTGAGGATGATGAGAAACTTCAGTTTTTATACAGGGCGTTGAAAAATTTCAGTTTTTATATAGGACATTGAGAAAGTTCACTTTTTATACAGGATGTTGAGAAAGTTCAGTTTTTAAACTGGACGTTGAGAAAGTTTAGTTTTTATACAGGGCGTTGAAAAAGTTCAGTTTTTATACAGGGCATTGGGAAAGTTCGGTTTTTAAACGGGACGTTGAGAAAGTTCAGTTTTTATACAGGAAATTGAGAAAGTTCAGTTTTTATACATATCGTTGAGAAACTTCACTTTTTATACAGGATGTTGAGAAAGTTCAGTTTTTATACAGGATGTTGAGAAAGTTCGGTTTTTATACAGGACGTTGAGAAAGTTCACTTTTTAAACGGGACGTTGAGAAAGTTCACGTTTTATACAGGATGTTGAGAATGTTCAGTTTTTATACAGGACGTTGAGAAAGTTCACTTTTTATACAGGATGTTGAGAAAGTTCAGTTTTTATCCAGGATGTTGAGAAAGTTCAGTTTTTATACAGGACGTTGAGAAAGTTCACTTTTTATACAGGATGTTGAGAAAGTTCAGTTTTTATACAGGACGTTGAGAAAGTTCAGTTTTTATACAGGATGTTGAGAAAGTTCAGTTTTTATACAGGACGTTGAGAAAGTTCAGTTTTTATACAGGATGTGGAGAAAGTTCAGTTTTTCTACAGGATGTGGAGAAAGTTCAATTTTTAAACTGGACGTTGAGAAAGTTCAGTTTTTATACAGGATGTTGAGAAAGTTCAGTTTTTAAACTGGACGTTGAGAAAGTTTAGTTTTTATACAGGGTGTTGAAAAATTCCAGTTTTTATACAGGATGTTGAGAAAGTTCACTTTTTATACAGGATGTTGAGAAAGTTCAGTTTTTATACAGGATGTTGAGAAAGTTCAGTTTTTATACAGGACGTTGAGAAAGTTCAGTTTTTATACAGGATGTTGAGAAAGTTCAGTTTTTATACAGGACATTAGGAAAGTTCAGTTTTTATGCAGGATGTTGAGAAAGTTCAGTTTTTGAACAGGATGTTGAGAAGTTCAATTTTTATACAGTGCGTATAGAAAGTTCAGGTTTTTTACAGGATGTTGAGTAATTTCAGTTTTTAAACTGGACGTTGAGAAAGCTCAGTTTTGGTACAGGACGTTGAGAAAGTTCAGTTTTTATAAAAGATGTTGAGAAAGTTCTGTTTTTATACAGGATGTTCAGATAGTTCAGTTTTTAAACGGGAAGTTGAGAAATTTCACTTTTTAAACGGGACGTTGAGAAAGTTCAGTTTTCATACAGGATGTTGAGAATGATCAGTTTTTATACAGGATGTTGAGAAAGTTCACTTTTTATACAGGCTGTTGAGAAAGTTCAGTTTTTATACAGGATTTTGAGAACGTTCAGTTTTTGTACAGGATGTTGAGAAGTTCACTTTTTATACAGGGCGTTAAGAAAGTTCAGGTTTTTTACAGGATGTTGAGTAATTTCAATTTTTAAACTGGACGTTGAGAAAGCTCAGGTTTGGTACAGTATGTTCAGAAAGTTCAGTTCTTAAACGGGAAGTTGAGAAATTTCAGTTTTTAAACGGGATGTTGAGAAAGTTCAGTTTTCATACAGGACGTTGAGAAAGTTCAGTTTTCATACAGGATGTTGAGAAAGTTCAGCTTTTATACAGGATGTTGAGAAAGATCGGTTTTTATAAAGGATGATGAGAAAGTTCAGTTTTTATACAGGATGTTGAGAAAATTCAGTTTTTAAATGGGTCTTTGAGAAAGTTTAGTTTATATACAGTGGGGTTGAGAAAGTTCAGTTTTCAAACAGGATGTTGAAAAAGTTCAGTTTTTATACAGGATGTTGAGAAAGTTCAGTTTTTATACAGGATGCTGAGAAGTTCAGTTTTTATACAGGGCGTTAAGAAAGTTCAGTTTTTATACAGGATGTTGAGAAAGTTCAATTTTTACACGGGATGTTTATAAAGATCAGTTTTCATACAGGACGATGAGAAAGTTCAGTTTTTATATAGGACATTGAGAAAGTTCACTTTTTATACAGGATATTGAGATTGTTCAGTTTTTATGCATGACTTTGAGAAAGTTCACTTTTTATACAGGATTTTGAGAAAGTTCTGTTTTTATACAGGATGTTGAGAAAGTTCAGTTGTTATACAGGACGTTGAGAAAGTTCACTTTTTATGCAGGATGTTGAGAAAGTTCAGTTTTGATACATGACATGGAGAAAGTTCAGTTTTTATACAGGATGTTGAGAAAGTTCAGTTTCTATACAGGATGATGAGAAAGTTCAGTTTTTCTATAGGATGTTGAGAAAGTTCAGTTTCTATTCAGGATGTTTAGAAAGTTCTGTTTTTATACAGGATGATGAGAAAGTTCAGTTTTTCTACAGGATGTTGAGAAAGTTCAGTTTTTAATGGGATTTTTAGAAAGTTCAGTTTTTATACAGGATGTTGAGAAGTTCAGTTTTTATACAGGGCGTTAAGAAAGTTCAGGTTTTATACAGGATGTTGAGTAATTTCAGTTTTTAAACTGGACGTTGAGAAAGTTCAGTTTTTGTACAGGACGTTGAGAAAGTTCAGTTTTTGTACAGGACATTGAGAAAGTTCAGTTTTATACAGGATTTTGAGAAAGTTTAATTTTTATATAGGTCGTTGAGAACGTTCAGTTTTTATACAAGACGTTAAGAAAATTCTGTTTTTAAAGGGGACTTTGAGAAAGTTCAGTTTTTATACAGGGCGTTGAGAATGTTCAGTTTTTATACAGGACGTTGATAAAGTCCAGTTCTTAAACGGGCTGTTGAGAAAGTTCAGTTTATATACAGGACGTTGAGAAAGTTCAGCTTTTAAACGGGATATTGAGGAAGTTCAGTTTTTGTACAGGTCGTTGAGAAAGTTCAGTTTTTATACAGGACGAAGAGAGAGTTCAGTTTTTATACAGGACGTTGAGAAAGTTCAGTTTTTATACAGGACATTGAAAAAGTTCAGCTTTTATACAGGACGTTGAGAAAGTTCAGTGTTTAAATGGCACGTTGAGAAAGTTCAGTTTTTATACAAGATGTTGAGAAAGTTCAGTTTTTAAACGGGACGTTGAGAAAGTTCAGTTTATATACAGGATGTTGAGAAAGTTCAGTTTTTAAACGGGACGTTGAGAAAGTCAGTTTTTATACAGGACGTTGAGAAAGTTCAGTTTTTATACAGGATGTTGAGAAAGTTCAGTTATTAAACGGGACGTTGAGAAATTTCAGTTTTTATACAGGACATTGAGAAAGTTCAGTTTTTATGCAGTATGTTGAGCAAATACAGTTTTCAAACGGGACTTTGAGACAGTTCAGTTCTTATGCGGGACGTTGAGAAAGTTTTGTTTTTATACGGGACGTTTAAAAAGTTCAATTTTTATACAGGACGTTGAGAAAGTTCAGTTTTTAAATGGGACATTGAGAAAGTTCAGTTTTTATACAGGACATTGAGAAAGTTCAGTATTGATGCAGGATGTTGAGAAAATTCAGTTTTTATACAGGATGTTGAGAAAGTTCAGTTTTTATACAGGGCATTGAAAAAGCTCAGTTTTTATACAGGGCGTTGGGAAAGTTCAGTTTTTAAACGGGACGTTGAGAAAGTTCAGTTTTTATACAGGACATTGAGAAAGTTCGGTTTTTATACAGATCGTTGAGAAAGTTCACTTTTTATACAGGATGTTGAGAATGTTCAGTTTTTATACAGGACGTTGAGAAAGTTCTCTTTTTATACAGGATGTTGAGAAAGTTCAGTTTTTATACAGGAGGTTGAGAAAGTCCAGTTTTTATACAGGACGTTGAGAAAGTTCACTTCTTATACAGGATGTTGAGAAAGTTCAGTTTTTATACAGGACGTTAGGAAAGTTCAGTTTTTATACAGGATGTTGAGAAAGTTCAGTTTTTATACAGGATGTTGAGAAAGTTCAGTTTTTGTACAGGATGTTGAGAAGTTCACTTTTTATACAGGGCGTTAAGAAAGTTCAGGTTTTTTACAGGATGTTGAGTAATTTCAGTTTTTAAACTGGACGTTGAGAAAGCTCAGTTTTGGTACAGGACGTTGAGAAAGTTCAGTTTTTGTACAGGACGTTGAGAAAGTTCTGTTTTTATACAGGAAGTTGAGAAAGTTGTTTTTAAACAGGATGTCGAGAACGTTCAATTTTTATAAAAGATGTTGAGAAAGTTCAGTTTTTATACAGGATGTTCAGAAAGTCCAGTTTTTAAACGGGAAGTTGAGAAATTTCAGTTTTTAAACGGGACGTTGAGAAAGTTCAGTTTTCATATAGGATGTTCAGAAAGTTCAATTTTTATACAGAATGTTGAGAAAGTTCAGTTTTTATACAGGATGTTGAGAAAGTTCAGTTTTTATACAGGATGTTGAGAAAGTTCAGCTTTTATACAGGATGTTGAGAAAGTTCTGTTTTTATACAGGATGATGAGAAAGTTCAGTTTTTCTACAGGACGTTGAGAAAGTTCAGTTTTTATACAGGGCGTTGAGAAAGTTCAGTTTTTATACAGGATGTTGAGAAAGTTCAGTTTTTAATGGGCCGTTGAGAAAGTTCAGTTTTTATACAGGATGTTGAGAATGTTCAGTTTTTATACAGGACGTTGATAAAGTTCAGTTCTTAAACGGGCTGTTGAGAAAGTTCAGTTTTTATACAGGACGTTGAGAAAGTTCAGCTCTGAAAGGGGATATTGAGGAAGTTCAGTTTTTATACAGGAAGTTGAGAAAGTTCAGTTTTTATACAAGACGTTGAGAGAGTTCAGTTTTTATGTAAGGGCGTTGAAAAAGTTCTTTTTTTAAACGGGATGTTGGGAAAGATCAGTTTTTATACAGGATGTTGAGTAAGTTCAGTTTTAATACATGACGTTGAGTAAGTTCAATTTTTAAACGGGACGTTGAGAAAGTTCAGTTTTCATACAGGACGTTGAGAAAGTTCCGTTTTTATATCGGATGTTGAGAAATTTCTGTTTTTATACAGGATGTTGAGAATGTTAGGTTTTTATAGAAGATGATGAGAAAGTTCAGTTTTTATACAGGATGTTGAGAAAGTTCAGTTTTTATACAGGACGTTGAGAAAGTTCAGTTTTTATACAGGATGTTGAGAAAGTTCAGTTTTTATACAGGATGTTGAGAAAGTTTGGTTTTTATTGAGGATGATGAGAAAGTTCAGTTTTTATACAGGATGTTGAGAAAGTTCAGTTTTTGTACAGGATGTTGAGAAGTTCACTTTTTATACAGGGCGTTAAGAAAGTTCAGGTTTTTTACAGGATGTTGAGTAATTTCAGTTTTTAAACTGGACGTTGAGAAAGCTCAGTTTTGGTACAGGACGTTGAGAATGTTCAGTTTTTGTACAGGACGTTGAGAAAGTTCTGTTTTTATACAGGATGTTGAGAAAGTTGTTTTTAAACAGGATGTCGAGAACGTTCACTTTTTATAAAAGATGTTGAGAAAGTTCAGTTTTTATACAGGATGTTCAGAAAGTCCAGTTTTTAAACGGGAAGTTGAGAAATTTCAGTTTTTAAACGGGACGTTGAGAAAGTTTAGTTTTCATATAGGATGTTCAGAAAGTTCAATTTTTATACAGAATGTTGAGAAAGTTCAGTTTTTATACAGGATGTTGAGAAAGTTCAGTTTTTATACAGGATGTTGAGAAAGTTCAGCTTTTATACGGGATGTTGAGAAAGTTCTGTTTTTATACAGGATGATAGAAAGTTCAGTTTTTCTACAGGACGTTGAGAAAGTTCAGTTTTTATACAGGGCGTTGAGAAAGTTCAGTTTTTATACAGGATGTTGAGAAAGTTCAGTTTTTAATGGGCCGTTGAGAAAGTTCAGTTTTTATACAGGATGTTGAGAATGTTCAGTTTTTATACAGGACGTTGATAAAGTTCAGTTCTTAAACGGGCTGTTGAGAAAGTTCAGTTTTTATGCAGGACGTTGAGAAAGTTCAGCTCTGAAAGGGGATATTGAGGAAGTTCAGTTTTTATACAGGAAGTTGAGAAAGTTCAGTTTTTATACAGGACGTTGAGAGAGTTCAGTTTTTATGTAAGGGCGTTGAAAAAGTTCTTTTTTTAAACGGGATGTTGGGAAAGATCAGTTTTTATACAGGATGTTGAGTAAGTTCAGTTTTAAATAATGACGTTGAGTAAGTTCAATTTTTAAACGGGACGTTGAGAAAGTTCAGTTTTCATACAGGACGTTGAGAAAGTTCCGTTTTTATATCGGATGTTGAGAAATTTCTGTTTTTATACAGGATGTTGAGAATGTTCGGTTTTTATAGAAGATGATGAGAAAGTTCAGTTTTTATACAGGATGTTGAGAAAGTTCAGCTTTTAAACGGGACTTTGAGAAAGTTCAGTTTTTATACAGTGGGGTTGAGAAGTTCACTTTTAATACAGGGCGTTAAGAAAGTTCAGGTTTTTTACAGGATGTTGAGTAATTTCAGTTTTTAAACTGGACGTTGAGAAAGCTCAGGTTTGGTACAGGATGTTCAGAAAGTTCAGTTTTTAAACGGGAAGTTGAGAAATTTCAGTTTTTAAACGGGACGTTGAGCAAGTTCAGTTTTCATACAGGACGTTGAGAAAGTTCAGTTTTTATATAGGATGTTGAGAAAGTTCAATTTTTATACAGAATGTTGAGAAAGTTCAGTTTTTATACAGGATGTTGAGAAAGTTCAGCTTTTATACAGGATGTTGAGAAAGATCGGTTTTTATACAGGTTGATGAGAAAGTTCTGTTTTTATACAGGATGTTGAGAAGATTCAGTTTTTAAACGGGTCTTTGAGAAAGTTTAGTTTATATACAGTGGGGTTGAGAAAGTTCAGTTTTCAAACAGGATGTTGAAAAAGTTCAGTTTTTATACAGGATGTTGAGAAAGTTCAGTTTTTATACAGGATGCTGAGAAGTTCAGTTTTTATACAGGGCGTTAAGAAAGTTCAGTTTTTATACAGGATGTTGAGAAAGTTCAATTTTTAAACGGGATGTTAAGAAAGTTCAGTTTTCACACAGGACGATGAGAAAGTTCAGTTTTTATATAGGACATTGAGAAAGTTCACTTTTTATACAGGATATTGAGATTGTTCAGTTTTTATACATGACTTTGAGAAAGTTCACTTTTTATACAGGATGTTGAGAAAGATCAGTTTTTATACAGGATGTTGAGAAAGTTCAGTTTTTATACAGGACGTTGAGAAAGTTCACTTTTTATACAGGATGTTGAGAAAGTTCAGTTTTTATACATGACATTGAGAAAGTTCACTTTTTATACAGCATGTTGAGAAAGTTCAGTTTTTATACAGGATGATGAGAAAGTTCAGTTTTTCTACAGGATGTTGAGAAAGTTCAGTTTCTATTCCGGATGTTGAGAAAGTTCTGTTTTTATACAGGATGATGAGAAAGTTCAGTTTTTCTGCAGGATGTTGAGAAAGTTCAGTTTTTATACAGGGCGTTGAGAAAGTTCAGTTTTTATACAGGATGTTGAGAAAGTTCAGTTTTTATACACGATGCTGAGAAAAATCAGTTTTTAAACGGGTTGTTAAGAAGGTTCAGTTTTCATACAGGATGATGAGAAAGTTCATTTTTTAAACGGGACGTTGTGAATGTACAGTTTTCACACAGGACGTTGAGAAAGCTCAGTTTTTATATAGGATGTTGAGAAAGTTCAATTTTTATACAGAATGTTGAGAAGTTCAGTTTTTATACAGGACGTTGAGAAAGTTCAGTTTTTATACAGGATGTTGAGAAAGTTCAGTTTTTATACAGGATGTTGAGAAAGTTCGGTTTTTATTGAGGATGATGAGAAACTTCAGTTTTTATACAGGGCGTTGAAAAATTTCAGTTTTTATATAGGACATTGAGAAAGTTCACTTTTTATACAGGATGTTGAGAAAGTTCAGTTTTTAAACTGGACGTTGAGAAAGTTTAGTTTTTATACAGAGCGTTGAAAAAGTTCAGTTTTTATACAGGGCATTGGGAAAGTTCGGTTTTTAAACGGGACGTTGAGAAAGTTCAGTTTTTATACAGGAAATTGAGAAAGTTCAGTTTTTATACATATCGTTGAGAAACTTCACTTTTTATACAGGATGTTGAGAAAGTTCAGTTTTTATACAGGATGTTGAGAAAGTTCGGTTTTTATACAGGACGTTGAGAAAGTTCACTTTTTAAACGGGACGTTGAGAAAGTTCAGTTTTCATACAGGATGTTGAGAATGTTCAGTTTTTATACAGGACGTTGAGAAAGTTCACTTTTTATACAGGATGTTGAGAAAGTTCAGTTTTTATCCAGGATGTTGAGAAAGTTCAGTTTTTATACAGGACGTTGAGAAAGTTCACTTTTTATACAGGATGTTGAGAAAGTTCAGTTTTTATACAGGACGTTAGGAAAGTTCAGTTTTTATACAGGATGTTGAGAAAGTTCAGTTTTTATACAGGATTTTGAGAAAGTTCAGTTTTTGTACAGGATGTTGAGAAGTTCACTTTTTATACAGGGCGTTAAGAAAGTTCAGGTTTTTTACAGGATGTTGAGTAATTTCAATTTTTAAACTGGACGTTGAGAAAGCTCAGGTTTGGTACAGTATGTTCAGAAAGTTCAGTTCTTAAACGGGAAGTTGAGAAATTTCAGTTTTTAAACGGGACGTTGAGAAAGTTCAGTTCTCATACAGGATGTTGAGAAAGTTCAGTTTTTATACAGGATGTTGAGAAAGTTCAGTTTTTATACAGGATGCTGAGAAGTTCAGTTTTTATACAGGGCGTTAAGAAAGTTCAGTTTTCACACAGGACGATGAGAAAGTTCAGTTTTTATATAGGACATTGAGAAAGTTCACTTTTTATACAGGATATTGAGATTGTTCAGTTTTTATACATGACGTTGAGAAAGTTCACTTTTTATACAGGATGTTGAGAAAGTTCAGTTTTTATACAGGACGTTGAGAAAGTTCACTTTTTATACAGGATGTTGAGAAAGTTCAGTTTTTATACATGACATTGAGAAAGTTCACTTTTTATACAGCATGTTGAGAAAGTTCAGTTTTTATACAGGATGATGAGAAAGTTCAGTTTTTCTACAGGATGTTGAGAAAGTTCAGTTTTTATACAGGGCGTTGAGAAAGTTCAGTTTTTATACAGGATGTTGAGAAAGTTCAGTTTTTATACACGATGTTGAGAAAAATCAGTTTTTAAACGGGTTGTTAAGAAGGTTCAGTTTTCATACAGGATGATGAGAAAGTTCATTTTTTAAACGGGACGTTGTGAAAGTACAGTTTTCACACAGGACGTTGAGAAAGTTCAGTTTTTTAAATAGGATGTTGAGAAAGTTCAATTTTTATACGAATGTTGAGGAAAGTTCAGTTTTTATACAGGACGTTGAGAAAGTCAGTTTTTATACAGGATGTTGAGAAAGTTCAGTTTTTATACAGGATGTTGAGAAAGTTCGGTTTTTATTGAGGATGATGAGAAACTTCAGTTTTTATACAGGGCGTTGAAAAATTTCAGTTTTTATATAGGACATTGAGAAAGTTCACTTTTTATACAGGATGTTGAGAAAGTTCAGTTTTTAAACTGGACGTTGAGAAAGTTCAGTTTTTATACAGGGCGTTGAAAAAGTTCAGTTTTTATACAGGGCATTGGGAAAGTTCGGTTTTTAAACGGGACGTTGAGAAAGTTCAGTTTTTATACAGGAAATTGAGAAAGTTCAGTTTTTATACATATCGTTGAGAAACTTCACTTTTTATACAGGATGTTGAGAAAGTTCAGTTTTTATACAGGATGTTGAGAAAGTTCGGTTTTTATACTGGACGTTGAGAAAGTTCACTTTTTATACAGGATGTTGAGAAAGTTCAGTTTTTATACAGGATGTTGAGAAAGTTCAGTTTTTATACAGGACGTTGAGAAAGTTCACTTTTTATACAGGATGTTGAGAAAGTTCAGTTTTTATACAGGACGTTAGGAAAGTTCAGTTTTTATACAGGATGTTGAGAAAGTTCAGTTTTTATACAGGATGTTGAGAAAGTTCAGTTTTTGTACAGGATGTTGAGAAGTTCACTTTTTATACAGGGCGTTAAGAAAGTTCAGGTTTTTTACAGGATGTTGAGTAATTTCAGTTTTTAAACTGGACGTTGAGAAAGCTCAGTTTTGGTACAGGACGTTGAGAAAGTTCAGTTTTTGTACAGGACGTTGAGAAAGTTCTGTTTTTATACAGGAAGTTGAGAAAGTTGTTTTTAAACAGGATGTCGAGAACGTTCAATTTTTATAAAAGATGTTGAGAAAGTTCAGTTTTTATACAGGATGTTCAGAAAGTCCAGTTTTTAAACGGGAAGTTGAGAAATTTCAGTTTTTAAACGGGACGTTGAGAAAGTTCAGTTTTCATATAGGATGTTCAGAAAGTTCAATTTTTATACAGAATGTTGAGAAAGTTCAGTTTTTATACAGGATGTTGAGAAAGTTCAGTTTTTATACAGGATGTTGAGAAAGTTCAGCTTTTATACAGGATGTTGAGAAAGTTCTGTTTTTATACAGGATGATGAGAAAGTTCAGTTTTTCTACAGGACGTTGAGAAAGTTCAGTTTTTATACAGGGCGTTGAGAAAGTTCAGTTTTTATACAGGATGTTGAGAAAGTTCAGTTTTTAATGGGCCGTTGAGAAAGTTCAGTTTTTATACAGGATGTTGAGAAGTTCAGTTTTTATACAGGGCGTTAAGAAAGTTCAGGTTTTATACAGGATGTTGAGTAATTTCAGGTTTTAAACTGGACGTTGAGAAAGTTCAGTTTTTGTACAGGACGTTGAGAAAGTTCACTTTTGTACAGGACATTGAGAAAGTTCAGTTTTTATGCAGGATTTTGAGAAGGTTTAATTTTTATATAGGTCGTTGAGAACGTTCAGTTTTTATACAGGACGTTTAGAAAATTCAGTTTGTAAACGGGACTTTGAGAAAGTTCAGTTTTTATACAGGGCGTTGAGAATGTTCAGTTTTTATACAGGACGTTGATAAAGTTCAGTTCTTAAACGGGCTGTTGAGAAAGTTCAGTTTTTATACAGGACGTTGAGAAAGTTCAGCTCTGAAAGGGGATATTGAGGAAGTTCAGTTTTTATACAGGAAGTTGAGAAAGTTCAGTTTTTATACAGGACGTTGAGAGAGTTCAGTTTTTATGTAAGGGCGTTGAAAAAGTTCTTTTTTTAAACGGGATGTTGGGAAAGATCAGTTTTTATACAGGATGTTGAGTAAGTTCAGTTTTAATACATGACGTTGAGTAAGTTCAATTTTTAAACGGGACGTTGAGAAAGTTCAGTTTTCATACAGGACGTTGAGAAAGTTCCGTTTTTATATCGGATGTTGAGAAATTTCTGTTTTTATACAGGATGTTGAGAATGTTCGGTTTTTATAGAAGATGATGAGAAAGTTCAGTTTTTATACAGGATGTTGAGAAAGTTCAGCTTTTAAACGGGACTTTGAGAAAGTTCAGTTTTTATACAGTGGGGTTGAGAAGTTCACTTTTAATACAGGGCGTTAAGAAAGTTCAGGTTTTTTACAGGATGTTGAGTAATTTCAGTTTTTAAACTGGACGTTGAGAAAGCTCAGGTTTGGTACAGGATGTTCAGAAAGTTCAGTTTTTAAACGGGAAGTTGAGAAATTTCAGTTTTTAAACGGGACGTTGAGCAAGTTCAGTTTTCATACAGGACGTTGAGAAAGTTCAGTTTTTATATAGGATGTTGAGAAAGTTCAATTTTTATACAGAATGTTGAGAAAGTTCAGTTTTTATACAGGATGTTGAGAAAGTTCAGCTTTTATACAGGATGTTGAGAAAGATCGGTTTTTATACAGGTTGATGAGAAAGTTCTGTTTTTATACAGGATGTTGAGAAAATTCAGTTTTTAAACGGGTCTTTGAGAAAGTTTAGTTTATATACAGTGGGGTTGAGAAAGTTCAGTTTTCAAACAGGATGTTGAAAAAGTTCAGTTTTTATACAGGATGTTGAGAAAGTTCAGTTTTTATACAGGATGCTGAGAAGTTCAGTTTTTATACAGGGCGTTAAGAAAGTTCAGTTTTTATACAGGATGTTGAGAAAGTTCAATTTTTAAACGGGATGTTAAGAAAGTTCAGTTTTCACACAGGACGATGAGAAAGTTCAGTTTTTATATAGGACATTGAGAAAGTTCACTTTTTATACAGGATATTGAGATTGTTCAGTTTTTATACATGACTTTGAGAAAGTTCACTTTTTATACAGGATGTTGAGAAAGATCAGTTTTTATACAGGATGTTGAGAAAGTTCAGTTTTTATACAGGACGTTGAGAAAGTTCACTTTTTATACAGGATGTTGAGAAAGTTCAGTTTTTATACATGACATTGAGAAAGTTCACTTTTTATACAGCATGTTGAGAAAGTTCAGTTTTTATACAGGATGATGAGAAAGTTCAGTTTTTCTACAGGATGTTGAGAAAGTTCAGTTTCTATTCCGGATGTTGAGAAAGTTCTGTTTTTATACAGGATGATGAGAAAGTTCAGTTTTTCTGCAGGATGTTGAGAAAGTTCAGTTTTTATACAGGGCGTTGAGAAAGTTCAGTTTTTATACAGGATGTTGAGAAAGTTCAGTTTTTATACACGATGCTGAGAAAAATCAGTTTTTAAACGGGTTGTTAAGAAGGTTCAGTTTTCATACAGGATGATGAGAAAGTTCATTTTTTAAACGGGACGTTGTGAATGTACAGTTTTCACACAGGACGTTGAGAAAGCTCAGTTTTTATATAGGATGTTGAGAAAGTTCAATTTTTATACAGAATGTTGAGAAAGTTCAGTTTTTATACAGGACGTTGAGAAAGTTCAGTTTTTATACAGGATGTTGAGAATGTTCAGTTTTTATACAGGATGTTGAGAAAGTTCGGTTTTTATTGAGGATGATGAGAAACTTCAGTTTTTATACAGGGCGTTGAAAAATTTCAGTTTTTATATAGGACATTGAGAAAGTTCACTTTTTATACAGGATGTTGAGAAAGTTCAGTTTTTAAACTGGACGTTGAGAAAGTTTAGTTTTTATACAGAGCGTTGAAAAAGTTCAGTTTTTATACAGGGCATTGGGAAAGTTCGGTTTTTAAACGGGACGTTGAGAAAGTTCAGTTTTTATACAGGAAATTGAGAAAGTTCAGTTTTTATACATATCGTTGAGAAACTTCACTTTTTATACAGGATGTTGAGAAAGTTCAGTTTTTATACAGGATGTTGAGAAAGTTCGGTTTTTATACAGGACGTTGAGAAAGTTCACTTTTCAAACGGGACGTTGAGAAAGTTCAGTTTTCATACAGGATGTTGAGAATGTTCAGTTTTTATACAGGACGTTGAGAAAGTTCACTTTTTATACAGGATGTTGAGAAAGTTCAGTTTTTATCCAGGATGTTGAGAAAGTTCAGTTTTTATACAGGATGTTGAGAAAGTTCACTTTTTATACAGGATGTTGAGAAAGTTCAGTTTTTATACAGGACGTTAGGAAAGTTCATTTTTTATAAAAGATGTTGAGAAAGTTCTGTTTTTATACAGGATGTTCAGATAGTTCAGTTTTTAAACGGGAAGTTGAGAAATTTCACTTTTTAAACGGGACGTTGAGAAAGTTCAGTTTTCATACAGGATGTTGAGAATGTTCAGTTTTTATACAGGACGTTGAGAAAGTTCACTTTTTATACAGGATGTTGAGAAAGTTCAGTTTTTATCCAGGATGTTGAGAAAGTTCAGTTTTTATACAGGACGTTGAGAAAGTTCACTTTTTATACAGGATGTTGAGAAAGTTCAGTTTTTATACAGGACGTTAGGAAAGTTCAGTTTTTATACAGGATGTTGAGAAAGTTCAGTTTTTATACAGGATTTTGAGAAAGTTCAGTTTTTGTACAGGATGTTGAGAAGTTCACTTTTTATACAGGGCGTTAAGAAAGTTCAGGTTTTTTACAGGATGTTGAGTAATTTCAATTTTTAAACTGGACGTTGAGAAAGTTCAGTTTTTATATAGGATGTTGAGAAAGTTCAATTTTTATACAGAATGTTGAGAAAGTTCAGTTTTTATACAGGATGTTGAGAAGTTCACGTTTTATACAGGCTGTTGAGAAAGTTCAGGTTTTTATCTAGGATGTTGAGAAAGTTCAATTTTTATACTGACTGTTGAGAAAGTTCAGTTTTTATACAGGGCGTTGAGAAAGTTCAATTTTTATACAGAATGTTGAGAAAGTTCAGTTTTTATACAGGATGTTGAGAAAGTTCAGCTTTTATACAGGATGTTGAGAAAGATCGGTTTTTATACAGGTTGATGAGAAAGTTCTGTTTTTATACAGGATGTTGAGAAGATTCAGTTTTTAAACGGGTCTTTGAGAAAGTTTAGTTTATATACAGTGGGGTTGAGAAAGTTCAGTTTTCAAACAGGATGTTGAAAAAGTTCAGTTTTTATACAGGATGTTGAGAAAGTTCAGTTTTTATACAGGATGCTGAGAAGTTCAGTTTTTATACAGGGCGTTAAGAAAGTTCAGTTTTTATACAGGATGTTGAGAAAGTTCAATTTTTAAACGGGATGTTAAGAAAGTTCAGTTTTCACACAGGACGATGAGAAAGTTCAGTTTTTATATAGGACATTGAGAAAGTTCACTTTTTATACAGGATATTGAGATTGTTCAGTTTTTATACATGACTTTGAGAAAGTTCACTTTTTATACAGGATGTTGAGAAAGATCAGTTTTTATACAGGATGTTGAGAAAGTTCAGTTTTTATACAGGACGTTGAGAAAGTTCACTTTTTATACAGGATGTTGAGAAAGTTCAGTTTTTATACATGACATTGAGAAAGTTCACTTTTTATACAGCATGTTGAGAAAGTTCAGTTTTTATACAGGATGATGAGAAAGTTCAGTTTTTCTACAGGATGTTGAGAAAGTTCAGTTTCTATTCCGGATGTTGAGAAAGTTCTGTTTTTATACAGGATGATGAGAAAGTTCAGTTTTTCTGCAGGATGTTGAGAAAGTTCAGTTTTTATACAGGGCGTTGAGAAAGTTCAGTTTTTATACAGGATGTTGAGAAAGTTCAGTTTTTATACACGATGTTGAGAAAAATCAGTTTTTAAACGGGTTGTTAAGAAGGTTCAGTTTTCATACAGGATGATGAGAAAGTTCATTTTTTAAACGGGACGTTGTGAATGTACAGTTTTCACACAGGACGTTGAGAAAGCTCAGTTTTTATATAGGATGTTGAGAAAGTTCAATTTTTATACAGAATGTTGAGAAAGTTCAGTTTTTATACAGGACGTTGAGAAAGTTCAGTTTTTATACAGGATGTTGAGAAAGTTCAGTTTTTATACAGGATGTTGAGAAAGTTCGGTTTTTATTGAGGATGATGAGAAACTTCAGTTTTTATACAGGGCGTTGAAAAATTTCAGTTTTTATATAGGACATTGAGAAAGTTCACTTTTTATACAGGATGTTGAGAAAGTTCAGTTTTTAAACTGGACGTTGAGAAAGTTCACTTTTTATGCAGGATGTTGAGAAAGTTCAGTTTTTGTACAGGATGTTGAGAAGTTCACTTTTTATACAGTGCGTTAAGAAAGTTCAGTTTTTTTACAGGATGTTGAGTAATTTCACTTTTTAAACTGGACGTTGAGAAAGCTCAGTTTTGGTACAGGACGTTGAGAAAGTTGAGTTTTTATAAAAGATGTTGAGAAAGTTCTGTTTTTATACAGGATGTTCAGATAGTTCAGTTTTTAAACGGGAAGTTGAGAAATTTCACTTTTTAAACGGGACGTTGAGAAAGTTCAGTTTTCATACAGGATGTTGAGAATGTTCAGTTTTTATACAGGACGTTGAGAAAGTTCACTTTTTATACAGGATGTTGAGAAAGTTCAGTTTTTATCCAGGATGTTGAGAAAGTTCAGTTTTTATACAGGACGTTGAGAAAGTTCACTTTTTATACAGGATGTTGAGAAAGTTCAGTTTTTATACAGGACGTTAGGAAAGTTCAGTTTTTATACAGGATGTTGAGAAAGTTCAGTTTTTATACAGGATTTTGAGAAAGTTCAGTTTTTGTACAGGATGTTGAGAAGTTCACTTTTTATACAGGGCGTTAAGAAAGTTCAGGTTTTTTACAGGATGTTGAGTAATTTCAATTTTTAAACTGGACGTTGAGAAAGCTCAGGTTTGGTACAGTATGTTCAGAAAGTTCAGTTCTTAAACGGGAAGTTGAGAAATTTCAGTTTTTAAACGGGACGTTGAGAAAGTTCAGTTTTCATACAGGATGTTGAGAAAGTTCAGTTTTTATGTAGGATGTTGAGAAAGTTCAATTTTTATACAGAATGTTGAGAAAGTTCAGTTTTTATATAGGAAGTTGAGAAAGTTCAATTTTTATACAGAATGTTGAGAAAGTTCAGTTTTTATACAGGATGTTGAGAAAGTTCAGCTTTTATACAGGATGTTGAGAAAGATCGGTTTTTATACAGGTTGATGAGAAAGTTCTGTTTTTATACAGGATGTTGAGAAAATTCAGTTTTTAAACGGGTCTTTGAGAAAGTTTAGTTTATATACAGTGGGGTTGAGAAAGTTCAGTTTTCAAACAGGATGTTGAAAAAGTTCAGTTTTTATACAGGATGTTGAGAAAGTTCAGTTTTTATACAGGATGCTGAGAAGTTCAGTTTTTATACAGGGCGTTAAGAAAGTTCAGTTTTTATACAGGATGTTGAGAAAGTTCAATTTTTAAACGGGATGTTAAGAAAGTTCAGTTTTCACACAGGACGATGAGAAAGTTCAGTTTTTATATAGGACATTGAGAAAGTTCACTTTTTATACAGGATATTGAGATTGTTCAGTTTTTATACATGACTTTGAGAAAGTTCACTTTTTATACAGGATGTTGAGAAAGATCAGTTTTTATACAGGATGTTGAGAAAGTTCAGTTTTTATACAGGACGTTGAGAAAGTTCACTTTTTATACAGGATGTTGAGAAAGTTCAGTTTTTATACATGACATTGAGAAAGTTCACTTTTTATACAGCATGTTGAGAAAGTTCAGTTTTTATACAGGATGATGAGAAAGTTCAGTTTTTCTACAGGATGTTGAGAAAGTTCAGTTTCTATTCCGGATGTTGAGAAAGTTCTGTTTTTATACAGGATGATGAGAAAGTTCAGTTTTTCTGCAGGATGTTGAGAAAGTTCAGTTTTTATACAGGGCGTTGAGAAAGTTCAGTTTTTATACAGGATGTTGAGAAAGTTCAGTTTTTATACACGATGTTGAGAAAAATCAGTTTTTAAACGGGTTGTTAAGAAGGTTCAGTTTTCATACAGGATGATGAGAAAGTTCATTTTTTAAACGGGACGTTGTGAATGTACAGTTTTCACACAGGACGTTGAGAAAGCTCAGTTTTTATATAGGATGTTGAGAAAGTTCAATTTTTATACAGAATGTTGAGAAAGTTCAGTTTTTATACAGGACGTTGAGAAAGTTCAGTTTTTATACAGGATGTTGAGAAAGTTCAGTTTTTATACAGGATGTTGAGAAAGTTCGGTTTTTATTGAGGATGATGAGAAACTTCAGTTTTTATACAGGGCGTTGAAAAATTTCAGTTTTTATATAGGACATTGAGAAAGTTCACTTTTTATACAGGATGTTGAGAAAGTTCAGTTTTTAAACTGGACGTTGAGAAAGTTTAGTTTTTATACAGGGCGTTGAAAAAGTTCAGTTTTTATACAGGGCATTGGGAAAGTTCGGTTTTTAAACGGGACGTTGAGAAAGTTCAGTTTTTATACAGGAAATTGAGAAAGTTCAGTTTTTATACATATCGTTGAGAAACTTCACTTTTTATACAGGATGTTGAGAAAGTTCAGTTTTTATACAGGATGTTGAGAAAGTTCAGTTTTTATACAGGACGTTGAGAAAGTTCACTTTTTATACAGGATGTTGAGAAAGTTCAGTTTTTATACAGGATGTTGAGAAAGTTCAGTTTTTATACAGGATGTTGAGAAAGTTCAGTTTTTATACAGGATGTTGAGAAGTTCACTTTTTATACAGTGCGTTCTAGAAAGTTCAGCTTTTTTTACAGGATGTTGAGTAATTTCACTTTTTAATCTGGACGTTGAGAAAGTTCAGTTTTGGTACAGGACGTTGAGTAAGTTGAGTTTTTATAAAAGATGTTGAGAAAGTTCTGTTTTTATACAGGATGTTCAGATAGTTCAGTTTTTTAAACGGAAGTTGAGAATTTCACTTTTTAAACGGGACATTGAGAAAGTTCAGCTTTTCATACAGGATGTTGAGAATGTTCAGTTTTTATACAGGACCGTTGAGAAAGTTCACTTTTATACAGGATGTTGAGAAAGTTTCAGTTTTTATCCAGGCTGTTGGAGAAAGTTCAGTTTTTATACAGGACGTTTGAGAAAGTTCACTTTTTATACAGGGCGTTTAAGAAGTTCAGGTTTTTTACAGGATGTTGAGTAATTTCAATTTTTAAACTGGACGTTGAGAAAGCTCAGGTTTGGTACAGTATGTTCAGAAAGTTCAGTTCTTAAACGGGAAGTTGAGAAATTTCAGTTTTTAAACGGGACGTTGAGAAAGTTCAGTTTTCATACAGGATGTTGAGAAAGTTCAGTTTTTATATAGGATGTTGAGAAAGTTCAATTTTTATACAGAATGTTGAGAAAGTTCAGTTTTTATATAGGATGTTGAGAAAGTTCAATTTTTATACAGAATGTTGAGAAAGTTCAGTTTTTATACAAGATGTTGAGAAAGTTCAATTTTTATACAGGATGTTGAGAAAGATCGGTTTTTATACAGGTTGATGAGAAAGTTCTGTTTTTATACAGGATGTTGAGAAAATTCAGTTTTTAAACGGGTCTTTGAGAAAGTTTAGTTTATATACAGTGGGGTTGAGAAAGTTCAGTTTTCAAACAGGATGTTGAAAAAGTTCAGTTTTTATACAGGATGTTGAGAAAGTTCAGTTTTTATACAGGATGCTGAGAAGTTCAGTTTTTATACAGGGCGTTAAGAAAGTTCAGTTTTTATACAGGATGTTGAGAAAGTTCAATTTTTAAACGGGATGTTAAGAAAGTTCAGTTTTCACACAGGACGATGAGAAAGTTCAGTTTTTATATAGGACATTGAGAAAGTTCACTTTTTATACAGGATATTGAGATTGTTCAGTTTTTATACATGACTTTGAGAAAGTTCACTTTTTATACAGGATGTTGAGAAAGATCAGTTTTTATACAGGATGTTGAGAAAGTTCAGTTTTTATACAGGACGTTGAGAAAGTTCACTTTTTATACAGGATGTTGAGAAAGTTCAGTTTTTATACATGACATTGAGAAAGTTCACTTTTTATACAGCATGTTGAGAAAGTTCAGTTTTTATACAGGATGATGAGAAAGTTCAGTTTTTCTACAGGATGTTGAGAAAGTTCAGTTTCTATTCCGGATGTTGAGAAAGTTCTGTTTTTATACAGGATGATGAGAAAGTTCAGTTTTTCTGCAGGATGTTGAGAAAGTTCAGTTTTTATACAGGGCGTTGAGAAAGTTCAGTTTTTATACAGGATGTTGAGAAAGTTCAGTTTTTATACACGATGTTGAGAAAATCAGTTTTTAAACGGGTTGTTAAGAAGGTTCAGTTTTCATACAGGATGATGAGAAAGTTCATTTTTTAAACGGGACGTTGTGAATGTACAGTTTTCACACAGGACGTTGAGAAAGCTCAGTTTTTATATAGGATGTTGAGAAAGTTCAATTTTTATACAGAATGTTGAGAAAGTTCAGTTTTTATACAGGACGTTGAGAAAGTTCACTTTTTATACAGGATGTTGAGAAAGTTCAGTTTTTATACAGGATGTTGAGAAAGTTCGGTTTTT